>NC_054475.1:137184930-137784930 GCF_017639515.1 Carcharodon carcharias | reverse complement strand
GGATTAGATGCTGGAGGCTTAATCACACTGGTTTTAGATCTTAGAATTCTTTCTCTTACACTAAACCTTCTCTCCTTTATACATATTTTCCCCTTTGAATGCAAATTCCCATTGTTTCATTATGTCTTTGGACCTTTACCTCTCTAATAATAAAAAAATCTATCATAGTACCAATTTTACCAGTAATCTTTGAGAAAAAATAAACATTGGGCACAATTTTGCCCATGGCATGCGGGCTTGGCGGGGATGGGCGGGGGTGGTCGGGAAGTGACCGTCGGCTGTGATTGGGCCTGGAAGGCAATTTCACACTGGCGGACCAATTAAGGCCCGCCCAGTGTGAAATGCAAGCGGCAGCGCTCAGCACTGCCTGTGCAGATGGAGGGAGGAGTGTGAGCCAGGCGAACGCAACCTTCGTGCGTGCGGGTGAGTGTGTGCTACATAATCTCCCTGAGGCAGAGAGTTGTCTCGGGGAAATGAACTGATTTTGGATAAAAAATCAAAGATCTTAGAAATTTCATGACTCAGTCACATGAGCAGGGACATGTTTTTAATTCAATTTTTAAATTTTACGTGATTTTTATTTTGCTTTAGGAAACCTCATCCCACCCATGGATGAGGCTTCCTAAAAAATGTAAAGGCCACTTGCCCACCAACCGTTAGTAAATTTCAATTTAATTAACTTTTTAATGGCCTTAATAAGCCTTTTAATTGTCAGCGGGCAAGCTGCTGACTACAGCACATGCCTACTGAACAAAATATCGCGTGACTGTGTGATGACATCGGTACACTTGCCCAATGTTATCACGCATCATTTTATGCTCGGCCAAGTCCCGCATGCATATACCCACTGAGTGTAGTTTTCTGCTTACTGTTTCTTAACATCTCCTTGCTAGGTAAAACATTGCACCCCTCCTTTGAATTCAAGCTAATCTAGTTTATTTAAAATGCAAATGTTCCTTTTACACCTACGTTTACCGACTTAACATTTCAAACCTAGCTTCTCTTCTGTTACATCAAAGCCTTCAGATCAGCTGCCTTCAATTTAATTATGTCACACACACATCACACACACACACACAGACATAGAGACAGACCCCAACATTACTTAACAATAAATTCCAATAACATTTGAAATTATGATACCTTCCTGGCAAGTTATGATATTACAATTTTATAGGAGAACTGCTTTGAAGGTAAACCTTGGACTGAGTTTAAAGACTGTTTCAAAATGTCCAAACTACCAGACAGAATTGTGAATTTCAGACTGGGTCTCCTCTTCCAAGAGGACAAAAGACAATCCTTAATTATAATAAAATCAAAATACTGCAGATGCTGGAAATCCGAAGCAGAAACAAAAATAGCTGGAAAAACTCAGCAGGTCTGACAGCATCTGCGGAGAGGAACACAGTTAACGTTTCGAGTCCAAATGACTCTTCATCAGAACTAAGGAAATAGAGAAATGAGGTGAAGTATAAGCTGGTTGAGGGGGGTGGGACAGGTAGAGATGCATAGAGGGCCAGTGATAGGTGGAGGCAAACAAGAGATTGCCAAAGATGTCACAGACAAAAGGACAAAGGGGTGTTGATGATGGTGATATTATCTAAGGAATGTGCTAATGGTGATATTAAGGGTAGAAAGCAGGACAAGCAAGTGGCAGATGGCCTTAGTGGGGGCGGGGTTGGGGGAAGGGATCGAAATAGGCTAAAAAATGGAGATAATATGATAGATCGAAATAAATTTAAAAATAGGTGGGAAAAGATTTTTTTTTTAAAAATATAAAACGATTGGAAAAAGGGGGATCGGAAAGGGGGTGGGGATGGAGGAGAGAGTTCATGATCTGAAGATGTTGAACTCAATGTTAAGTCCGGAAGTCTGTGCAGTGCCTATAATCCTTAATTATAGTTCACTGTAGTCATGTCGAGGAGATAATGAAGTTTTTGTTGACACCTAATTGTAAGAATATAAATGTTGCCCTGATCAGAACAAAAGATGAGAACCAGGGGTGGGAGAAAGGCTGAAGTGTGGATGCCTTATATGGAAAGTGACTCGGCATTCTTGTACAGGTCTCATGATAACAGTAGCTATCTTTGCTTAACTGAAAGAAACATTGAAAAGGGCAGGAAGCTGCCTACAATAAAGAGACCCAGCTTGAAGAAACTTCAACCCATGGAGAGACAGAGAAAGGCATCTAGAAGCAGCCTTGGCTACTGCTGTAAATAACTGGGCAATTTGAAAGTGTCAGTTCTGTTGAAGGGTATGAGGACTCGAAACGTCAACTCTTTTCTTCTCCGCCGATGCTGCCAGACCTGCTGAGTTTTTTCAGGTAATTCTGTTTTTGTTTTGAAAGTGTCATGCCTGCAGAACCAGAAGAAAGGAACCTTCACACCTTCCTGTAAACCTGATTTCACATGTGAAGCTCATTGTTAAAGCAACCTCCAGCAATACGACAGTCGAAGATATCGCAGCTGCAGAGACAACTCTACAAACTCAAGAACTTCACTTCAGACACACATCTCAACTTCAAAACATATCAGGCGCTGCACCAAAAATGAACTTAGCTTGATTCATGTTTATAAGTAATGTTTTATCTTCATTTGTAACTATTCTTCTTGTGTGTACGTGTTAGAACCTTTATCTTTTTTTAAGTCACTTTCAGAGTAATAGTGAAATTCGGAGTGAAATAAAGTAACCTGTTCCTTTGTAAGTAAAATGGCTTTGTTGCTGGGTTACTTTCAAATTGAATTACTCACTCCAAGGGTAAAACATACACATTCACAAACAAAAACATTGTTCTTTTTCTTGACCCGCTGCAGTCCGTGTGGTGTAGGTACACCCATTGTGCTGTTAGGAAGGGAGTTCCAGGATTTTGACCAGGCAATAGTGAAGTAACGGCGATATATTTCGAAGTCAGGATGACGTGTGACTTGGGATGGAACTTGCAGATGGAGGTGTTCCCATGTGTCTGCTATCCTTGTTTATCTAGGTGGTAGATGTCACAGGTTTAGATGGTGCTGTCTAAGGAGCCTTGGTGAGGTGCTGCAGTTCATCTTGCAGATGGTACACACTGTTGCCACTGTGCATTGGTGGTGGAGGGAGTGAAAGTTTAAGATGGCGGATGGGATGCCAATCAAGAGGGCTGCTTTATCCTGGACGGTGTTGAGTTCTTGAGTGTTGTTGGAGCCGTACTCATCCAGGCAAGTACACAGCATTCCATCACACTCCTGACTTGTGCCTTGTAGATGATGGACAAGATATGGGGAATCAAGAGATGAGCTACTCACCACAGAATTCCCAGCCTCTGACCTGCTTTTGTAGCCACAGTATTTATATGGCCGGTCCAGTTCAGTTTCCAGTCAATAGTAACCTCCAGGATAGTGGCAAATTCCGTGATGGTGATGTAATTGAATGTCAAGGAGAGATGGTTGGACTTTCTCTTGTTGGAGATGGTCATGGTCTGGCAATTTTGTGGCATGAATGTTACTTGCCAGTTATCAGCCCAAGTCTAAATGTTGTCCAGGTCATGCTGCAAATGGGAATGGACTGTTTCAGTGTCTGAGTCATCGCAAATGGTGCTGGACATTGTGCAACCATCAGTGAACATTACCACTTCTGACCTTATGACAGAGGTAATAATAGAGCAATGGAGTAGCTAAAAATAGATGGACCCAGGACAACTTCTGCAGTGATGTCCTAGGATAGAGATGATCGACCTCCAACAACCACAACCATCTTCCTTAGTGCTAGGAATGACCCCAACCAGTGGAACTGAGTTTTCCCCCTTATTTCCATTGACTCCAGTTTTGCTTGGGCTCCTTAATGCCATACTTAGTTAAATGCATCCTTGATGTCAAGAGCAGTCACTATCACCTTACCTCCTGAGTTCAGCTCTTTGATCACCTCTTGAGTTCAGCTGTTTATTTGGACCAAGGCTTTAATGAGGTCAGGAGCTGAGTGGCCTTGGTGGAACCCAAACTGAGCATCAGTGAGCAGGTTATTGCTGAGTAAGTGCTGCTTGATGGCAGCTTGCTGATGTTCAAGAGTAGACTAACATGGCGATAATTGGCCAGGTTGGATTTGTCCTGCTTTTTCTGGATAGGACATACCTGGCCAATTTTCCATATTGCCGGGTAGATGCCAGTGTTGCAGTTGTACTGGAACAGCTTGGCTAGGGGCCTGGCTATTTCTAGAGTTCAAATCTTCGGTAATATTGCTGGGAATAGTTCACGGGCGACTTTGGGGAAGCATCTTATCAAGTGTCCGTAGCAATATGCTCAAATCCTGTATTGGGACTTATGCCCATATATTAGAAACTCAAGCATGTGCTACCCGTGATTTTCAGTCAACCAAAATTAATGGGCCAAAAATTCCTGTTGTGCGCCTCTGGCAGACAAATCTCTGAGCTTGTATGCAAATTCATAAAATAACTCTTACTGTCCAAAGTTAAGATAAATTGACCACTTTGAGAAGGCCAATTAAAAAAGGCTGTTGATGCTATGAAATTGTTGCCCAGTGTTGCATTCAGCAGAGGAGGGAAAAAAAGGAGCATAGGGAGGGAGACAATGTAAGAATTTCCAATAATATCTGACAATGATGTCTACTCTACACATACACAAAGTTGTAATGCAAATATTGAGATATAATGCAAGTGGGTTAAATTTTAATATCAATTGATATGTTGATTCCTTTAATTATATCCTAACTATATTTTAAAAATACGGGGAATGATGCTGACAAACCTCCATGAGAAGCAAAATATTTTATGAACTTCAATGTAAAGTAATACCACCTTAAACATTCACTCCCTCCACCACAGATGCACAGTGGTAGCAATGTGTACCTCTACAAGGCGCACCAAGGCACCTTAGACAGCACCTTCCAAAGTCACAACCTCTACCACTAAAAGGACAAGAGCAGCAGATGAATGGGAACATCACCACCTGCAAGTTCCCCACCAAGCCACACACCATCCTGACTTAGAACTATATCACCATTCCCTCATTGCCATTGGGTCAAAATCCTGGAACTCCCTTCCAAACAGCACTGTGGATGTACCTATACCACATGGACTGCAGAGGTTCAAGAAGGCCACTCACCACCACCTTCTCAAGGGCAACAAGGATTGGGGAAAAATTGCTGGCCTTGCCAGTGACACTCACATCTCAGAAGCGAATAGATGCAGAAAAATGAATCTATAACAGAAAACCTGTATTTTTAACATATTAATGATTAAAAGACTTACAAGATGGATTATTCACAGAAAACCAATGGGAGAAAACAGTCAAAAATCACTGCTAGTTGTACAAGAAACTGGGCTTTTAGCATTTAGTCCTAGCAAGACACCAAGCAGATATTGCCATTGCACAACCACCTTTCATTATGCTGCCCTGCCTATTTTAATCTCACCCACATTGACTATCACAAAATTAATTGCAGTAACATTGCCAGGCTCCCTTAATGGCTTTGGAATATAAAGATACTGCACAGTGTAGTACCACATGAAATCAAACTGAAGATCCCAAGTCTGTACCCTCAGTGGGCTTTCACCCCAGGCAGCAAAAGCAACAACAACTTAATTTTTTGTAGCACCTTTAAAGTAATAAATTGTCCGAAGCTGTTTCACAGGCATATTAGAAAAACAAAATGAGCCAAGTTAAGAAGACATTGGGTGGAATTTTCTGTGCCTGTTGGCATTGGGTGTCATGGCGGGCATGAGCGGACAATATGGCGGGAAGGCCAAAAATCAGTTTCATGACATCACAAAACCAGTTTGCAACCGTCCAGTCTGCCTGTCATTGGCGGGCCTCTCCTGCTGCCGGATGTCGGGAACTTCATTTAAATACATCTGTATATCAGCATAGGCTCTGCTCACCGGAATCATCCCCCTACGCTGGATCATCTGGGCACCACCACACCGACGTGTTTCGCAACTGATCATAAGTAACATGCATCTGGCGAGCTGCAATTCACTTGGAACTTTGATGCTTGTCTATCCACCTTGCTACGGGCAGCACTCACGGTCATCAGCCCAGGCTTCGCAGGCAGCATGACACCACTTTTAGGGGGGGCTCATGGGCAGGTCTCTACTTATGAGGCCAGATGTAAGGAAGGGGTGGCTTTTCACGGCTGCAGGACTCGGGCTTGCTTGAGGAAGGGGGAGAACTAGCCTCAGACAAGGGAAGAGGCTGCAGGGATAGGGCATTACTGGCGAAGGGAGGTATCCCAGAGTGTGTGTGGGGGCACATGTTGATCTGTGCAAGTGGCTTCAGGCGGCTGAGGGCTGAGGAAACAGTCTCCAGAGGAGATTAGACCAGATGAAGATGTGAGGGTGTGTGTGAGAGAGTGAGTGGTGATGTCCCTTGAGCTGGCAGTGAGTGAAATGCCAGTGAATGTCTGATGGGCTTGTGAGTGTGTGAGTTTAGAGTGGCAAGATGGTAACCTTACTCTGGCAGCATGGATGAGATAATTCATCCTCTTTCTGCATTGTATGGCAAACTTCTTCTGTGCATCGTTGGCACTGACCACCACTGCCATCGCCTCCCAAGCTGGAGTAGTGACGCAGATGGGTCTCCTGTGACCAGAGTGGGGGTAGAGGATATTGTGGCGGGCTCCAACAGTGTCCAGAAGGCGTCCAAGGGATGCATCACTGAATCAGGGGGCTGCAGTCTTCTTCCCTTTCGGGGCCATGTCTTCTGTGCAGCAGTCCTGGCCTGGAAGCGCTGAGAGGTGTGCACGCAGCTGCACTTTAAATATGCCGAGGTGTTGGTGTGGCAGGCGAAACAGAGGTTGCCGCCAGTGAAATGGCATGTTTTCCGGGAGTGCATGATTACTGACGGGGAATTGGAATGATACGGTATGAAAACCCGCCATTGCCACCAGCGGGTAAAATGTCCTTTATTCCGCCTGCTGCTGTACTTAGTGCAAATCTGGGACAATTCTGCCCATTAGGTGAGATGGCCAAAAGCTTTGTCCTAAAGGCACATTTTAAGGAATTTCTTTTCCTGAGGCAGCAGAAGTCTCATCGCCGGAATTGGAAATGAGAGACAACTCGTTTGTCCAGCGGTGGGACCCAAGCACACATTTTTGTTGGCGGTGGTCAATTTAAGTGGCCACTTCTCAGGCCACCATCCATTTAAAAATGGCAGCTCACCCAAAGAGCTGCCAGCCCAATCGAAGGGCCAGGCAAGGGGGCTGCAGTGATGAACCAGGATGGCGTTGCCCTGTGTTAGCAGTGGAGAGTTAGTCATTAAAGCTCAACTGGGTTTCCGGCGGCCATCTGAGGTGCCAAATTTCCCAGCCCTGGCAAAACGGCATGTCCCAGGAAGATGTTGAGAAATCTCCAATGCCTTTTCATGCCTCTTTAGCAGTCTTCCTGCCTCCCAACCTGTCACCAACAGACCCGGAAAATTCTGGACCAAGTGGTAACTGAGTAAAGCTGGAAGAATTACAGACATTCTTAAAAGAATCAACCTGGCTTAAATAAAGGGGAAATTTGTCAGTTGTACTACACAGTATTTTGCCCAATTTTACTTCTGTGCAAAATCTTATTTGTAAATAAATTCAAAACAGCACTTTAGTCCATATAAGAAGCGTTCAGAATCCACAGTTGCATAGCATTCTTGGGCTCGGGTGCTAATAAAAATAACTACGTTCCTGCTCCTGATTATTATCACGTGGCGTGCTGGAAAGTGCGTTTGTGGACGTCTGTTGAGGACAGGGTCAGCTTCAGTTGTAATATTCACCGCAGTCAAAAGCCTCAGGGTGGAATCTTCCCAGATTTGCACAAATTGAGGTAGCCATGAAAAAGGATGTTTTACCTGCCAGCTGCAACGATGGGTTTTTGTGCCTTATTGTCCCATTCCCAGCCTCAATAATAATGCATTCCTGGGAAACACGTCAGATCACTGGTAGAGAAGACTCTGATTTGCTCGCCTCACTGTTACTTCAGGCCGTGGGTAATCCGGGCACCATATTTAAAGGGCGCCCCTGCACAGAGCTAGCTCTCTCAAAGAGATTGGAAACTGCTGAAAAGTCATGGTTACCAAAGGGGAGAACATATTACCCCCAAATTTAGCGACACCTCCCTCTGGTACCTACTGGATGCAGTGAAGGCCTGTCTTGAAGTCCTTTACTCCCACTCTGGGTAATGACCAGCAAAAAAAGGTCACCAATCCAGCATGGGAGGCAGTGGCAGCGGTGATCAGCGCCAACACCTTGCAATAGAGGACAGCTACCTAGTGCTGAAAGAGGATGAATGATCTCTTCCATTCCATCAGGCTAAGTCGCTCTTCTCATCACTTTCAACTCATACACTCATAAACCCATCACACAAATCCACAGGGATCTCACTCACTGCCAGTTCAAGGGACATCATCATTCACTCTCTCACATACACCTTGATCTGCCCTGAGGATCGTGTCCTCATCCCATCCATGGCACCAATCACCAACCACACATACCAAGCATCCTTCTCATCTGGCCTCCTGCTTGCACTTTCTCCACCTGTACTCATGCAGAACAAGCTGGCACACAATGAAAAGGAGAGGCCGCAGACTGGTGGAGGAATGCCTGACATCAAGGTCCTCACAGACCTTGAAAATAGAGTCATCCAGTTGGGCCCTTCCTCTGTTGACAGTGAGGTCAGCGGTGCTCAACCAAATGAGGATCCAGCAGTGCAACATTTATCGGACAACTATGCTGTGAATGGGTTCTCCTGCGCCACAGTGCCCTGTCAAGCACAAATTAGCTCTCCTTGCTTTTGCAGGCACATCTGGGAAGCAGCCGAGGGGGTCCACGACCCAGGTCCTCGACTCAAGACTCGAAGACACCTTGGAAGAAGAATCTGATGACATGCTAATTGAAGACCCATCACAGTGCTCACCTACACTCTCCACCAACACAGAGGCACACACCTCGGTGGGACTTAGTTCTAGAATAGCCTTGGGGTCACAGTCTGGTGAGCACATTGCACTCTGTGACCCACAGCAGGCAGTGTCAGGGACTTCCCAGGTGTCCAGTATTTGGAGGACTGCTGGAGACCAGAAATCTGCTGAGTCCAATTCAGGTCGGGCGCACTGCTGCCCGTGGGACTAAAATTTCTGCCGAAATTTGAATCTGGTGCAGATGCACGAAACTAATGCAATTAATGTATCTTCCACGCACCTGAAGATGCTTTGTGAGCAGACCTTGCAGCGACTTTAAGAAAAACCTCTGCCTGCTGTACAAGCTGGCAGACTGACACCTAAAAATCTACTCACAAAACAATGTTTGAGCTGTTAGAACAATATGACATCTGATTAGATAGAGGCATAATCAACCACTTCTGACCGGTAATGACTCCCGTGACCCCACTGAAGACAGGTTCAGGAGAGTCTGCCTTCATATCCACACTGCAAAATCTTGTCATCTGGGCTGAAACCCAAGTACACAGAGAAAGCTAGAAATTTCATTTAAAAGGTCATGGCAAGGAGGATTACTATGATAAAGAATCCTTCAATCCCAAATCCAGAAGGGATGCATCACAGGTCATTACTTGCAGAGTAAATATAATACCCCAATTAAATGAACCCTGCAGGATGCATGTGAAAGGTGCAATGACATTCAGTGAGTTGTAAATGAAAAATTGGTTTTTTGTAAATGAAAGTCCAGAGCCGGACCTCAAAATTGCTATCCATAACAGTAGAACATTTGCTACAGTCCCACCATTCAGAAAAACTGTCAGAAAATAGAGATGGAGAAAGTTCTCCAGATTCAGATAGCTAAATTTTAGTTAGCCAATCACGATCAGATAGCTAAATTTTAGTTAGCCAATCATGATCAAAAAAGTCAGCAAAAAAGGCTTACAGAAATACAAAGAACAGTGTAAATCCTGTAGCCCTGGAGAGCTATTTGAAGCAATAAAGGGATACAAAGAAAGCGTTAAGTACCAGAAGAAAGGAAGATCAGTCATGGGCAAGTTATTATTCGGAATCAGGGGAATAAGCACCAGGGCAAAAATGAAACAATCATAAAGAGTCAGCATGGCTATGTCATAGCTGACTAGCTTAGTTGAATTTTTTGAGGACTTCACTAACATGGTGGATAAGAATGTTGATGGATATTACCTATATGGACTTCCAGAAGGCATTTGATAAGGTTCTGCACAAGCAATTATTAGCCAAAATAATAATACACAGAATTGAACACAATCTTGGGTTGGAAATTGCTCAGCTAGTAGCAGAGAGAGAGTAAGGATAAATAATATACTCTGGTGCTTTGTCATAATTGGGCATGAATTTTCACACAGCGAAAATGCCAGCAAAGGCCCTTGACTAGAAGTCTTGTCCCCGAACCGGGCCTCTGACATTTTCACAAGGTGTGGGAGAATGGCGGTGGGTTATAAATTGCACATCTATGATTCCCGGAGGCAGTTGCACATATAAGTCAGCAGCTGCCTCCACACATGATTTTGGTGAGATAGGTGTCTGAAATCCAAAGTGTGCAGATTAGACCTGGGAAGAGCAGGTCTGAACCTTGTGGGTTCATTTGGGTTGCCAGGGTACCTTTTTGGAGAGGTAAGCTACCCCTTTGGGAGCAGTAAGGACCCTTTGGGGTAGGTCAAGTGCCCTTTGGGATTGTTAAAAATTGACATTATTGTATGTAAAAAGTGTATAAACTCATTGGAACTGTCAATGCTGTCAAAGGCCCGTGAAGCTGTGAAAGAACTTTTAAGCTATCAAAGCGCTGTCAAAGCTGTCAGAGAACTGTAAAAGCTGTAAAAGAACTGTTAAAATGTACTGTAACTGTCAAAGCTCATCAGAACTGTTAAAGCTGTTAAGGATTTAACTCTGCTGGGCTTTAATTTTTAAAAATGGTGGAATTTTAAAGCGGTCAGTGCCTGCTATTTCACTATGCCTGCTGACTTAAACCTGAGGTTATCTTTATAGGATTCCTACTAGATGTCTGAATTTACACCTAACATTATCACAGTGAGGTGCCTGTTATGTGAATTTGATTGACAGCTCCAAGTGGTCATAGAATAGAAATGCTTGTTTTAATAACAGATTAAGTATTTAAATGAAATGCTTGTTTGTAAAAGAAACAAGCTGAAGGAATTTCAATGCATTGATTTTTTTTAGTCAATGAGAGTATTTTATTTTACAAAGCGACAACATCAATAGACACATACCCTTATTTTCAGCATGAGGTGTGTCCATGGTGAATACTAGGTCAGGTGGCATAGATTTGTAATGTCAAAGGATGGTGACTGGGGGGTGTGGGTTGGCATGTGTTGGCACTAATATCATAGGGGCTATAAAGGGCCTTGGGAATGACTGGGGCATGGATTATCATAGGGGGTATAAGGGGCCATGGGGATAGGTAGAGGGGAATAGGGTGGGATTGTGGCATGAGGAGCCATGGGGGTGAGTAGAGCAGCATAGGGTGGCAGGGAGGGTATGGGGCCACAGTAGGGGGTGGGTGGGAGCATGAGGTGGCATAGCTTGGCATGGTTGAGAGTGTGTGGGGGGTGATGAAGGGTGAGGGCTGATGAACTGTTTTTTTGTTTTAATCATTTTTAAAATAATTTCAACAAAGTGGCAGAGTAGAGAAGCAGGCCTTCAGAGCAGCCCGACTCCGTGCCTGGCAGCCTCAGCACTCGCTCCCGGGGAAAGGGGCCTGTCTTCTTATCCAGGCCACACTCTACCTGAAGCCACACAACATCCCCCTTCCCTGCCCCGAGAATGAAAATTTGACCTTCTGAGCCCCTTTTTCCCAGGTCATTTTGGCAGCACTGGGAAACGTTCCATCTCTGCGCTCCCAACCTGGAAGCAAAAATCTGAGCTTGGTGCCTCCAGTAATCTGTACCTGGTCCTCAACAGTTCACCATATGTATCAATAACTTGGATATAGGAATAAAGAATGACCAAATCCAAGCTTGCAGATATTACCAAAATGGGAGGCACAGTTAAGTACTGCAAGTAGATGAAGGAAGAGGTAAATGAATTGAGTAGACAAAAGAATGGCAAGTTAACTTCAATGTGCAGAAGTGTGAACCAGTCCACTTAAATTTCAAGAAAGACAAACCAGTGCATTCTTTAAATAGTGGGAAATAAGGGATAGTGGAGGAGCAAAGAGATTAGGGTGACCATGTACACAAATCATTAAAGACCAGTGGAAATGTACTAAAAGCAATTAAAAGGGCTAATGGAATGAAAGCTTTTACCTCAGGGGGATGGGAAAACAAACATACACTTCAACTGAATCGAGCCTTGGTCAGACCCCATCTAGCATATTGCATTCAGTTGTGGATACCAGACCTCAGGAAGGATATATTGGCCTTGTCATAGGTTACACCATAGATTCACCAGAATGATATCAGGCCTTAACCATGAGGATAGGTTGCATTAATTTGGCTTGTATTCCATTGATTTAATTAAGTTATTTCAAATGACAAAAAGGTTATATCAATAGATAAAGATAATCTTTTTCCTCTGGTGGGGGAGTCCAGAGTAAGGTGGCATAACCTTATAATTAGATGCAGGCCACTGAGGCATGAAGTCAGGAAGCATTTCATCACATAAAAGGGCAGTAAAAATCTAGAACTCATGCCCCTCATTGCTCATGCAAAAATACTATTTACATGAATACATTGAATACACTGTACAGGGTGATTGCACGATCCCAATATTTCTCCCCGCCCCCACCCTTATTGGATAAATAGGATCACAAAATCACCCCTTTAACGTAAAGAAAACATAAATTGTGTAACTAAATCGTGATATATCATCTACAGATGTGCACATCTTTGACAATATGAAGATTATAAAGGTGCAGTTCAATAATTTAGGAGTTTATGCTGCATAATTGCAATTCCAATAGGAAACTGAATAGTTCTTATCTTAATGTTTATTCTTTTCACATTCACTTCTTTGAATCCTGCATCCACAGTCAAAGTTATTACCTGTATGCATCTACATTGTCCATTCACCTTTGAACTATAAAATTGTGGATCTAATTTTCTCTCAAACCTCTTTTCTCCATTGAAACAACATTTAGTTCGAAGTCTCTTTTCATAATTCTGAGCCCCAAGCACTGAAAACAGCTTTTTTCTCTCCTCTAAGAATCCACTGCAATGCATCAATATAATTTTGAAGGTAGCATATCCCAAATCTCTCACAATTGTGGCCTAGCCAATGCTTTACATAAGGTTCTGATAATTTGTTCTGACTTACGGTCAAATGCTGTTGAAATCCATCCTTCAATTTGGTTTGCTTTCTGGACAATGGTTTCACATCAAAATCAAATCCTCTTCTTTTTCAATCTGTGTCAATATACACCTCTCTGTCACGTGAACATTTCATATCTCCTGCTCCAAAATACATTAGGGTGCATTTAAAAATCTATCTGGGATTGTATTGGCCATTCACACAATTGGCTCAGGTTCCTTTAAATTCTATTAAACTCTTACACTGATTATCATTAATAAATGTTATATTTTATGATACCCTGCTCCACATCAGCTATAAATAGTATGTAGAGAAATTAGTGCAGAACAGACCCTGTGGAACTCCACTTGTCACTTTCCTCAGTCAGAGTTTTTTCCATTTATCATGACCATCTGTTTCCTATTGCCATGTCAGTTTTCAGTCCAGTTCGCTAATTCTTTAATCTTCTTTATAAGCCCATTGATGGAACTTTATCAATACCTTCTGAAAACTCAAGTGCTTTATACCCAGAGTATTTACTGTCCACCAATTTAGTTACCTCTCTCTACTGAGGCTGCCAGCAGATTTGTGAGTCATGAGGAGCTGTTCCCAAATCGATGCTGACTGTCTTCAGGTACACATTGATAGCAATCCATAAAATATTCTCGAATATTTTCCCAATTACTGATGTTAGGCTCACTGAATTGGAATCTGACCATATAGTTTCTGCTTCAGCTGTTTTGGAATTCAGAATTTTCAAAGTCAAACTAGCTCTATTGATGAAGCAATGCTTCCACTGGAATGTGTTTGCATGGCTCAAAACACTCAAGAATTTGCAGCACCCTTTAAATGCAGTTTTGTAAACTGCATACTCCAGCAACCCTGGATGTCCAATTTATAAAGACAGATTGATGACTGAGTAATACACCAGGATAAACTTTGGGGAAGTGAGTATACATCTGAGTGGTTTTATTGGCATTTTATGTTTGAAGTGAACAACAAACTATCAGAAACAAAAACAAACCATCAGACACTGCTGGTGCAGAATAAAGCTTGATCAAAACATTGGATGGGGGCACTAAACAGGTGTAAATCTCACATGAAAGGATGGAAATTCATGTCAAGTTTAATTTCAGTAGGTACCATGAGCTGCCAGAATCTATCACCTCTCGAGGCAGCTTCCCCATTTCAATTTTTTGAATTTCAGCCCCACTTGTCTTGATGTCAGAAGCCCCAAGATAAGTCCAAGGGTAGGGAAATGGGATTGACCTGAGCACCGTTTAATTGGATTGGCAAGAGGGGGGTGGGGTGGAAGACTTGCCTTTTTTTGGTGTCATGAGGGCTGCTGAAGAATCCTGAATGGGGCAGATATCACTTGGGTAAATTTATTTTTGGGTATAGTCCTTCAAGTTTCATTAGGTCTCTAATGCATATAATTAAGTGTCCTTGGGGGAGGCTAGGATGCCTGAAAAAAATCCCAGGAATTTAGCTGTGGGACCAACTGGCGCAGATTGGGTGCCTGACTATTCAGTTTGCATTGCACCCTTTTATACCTGAAAAATTTCTACCCCAATGTAGCAATCAAACCTTTAAAGGCACACTGCCTTCATAAAAATGTATCAAATTTTGTTGAAGTTTGCCCATACATATATTTGAGATGCATCTTTGTGTCAATGTTTGTCATTATAGTGAAAATAATGCAGGATTCTTTAATACAGAGACAACAAATCTTATCGTATTTCACTTAAAGAAAACTGGTGGACTGCCAAATGAGGAAATGTGCAGATAGTGCCCAAAATATTCGTCAAAGCACTGTTTTTAAGATGGATCTTAAAAGGAGAGTGGGTTGGAAAGATTTAGGAAGGGGAATTCTACAGAGTGGGACCTAAGGGGAGGTGGTGGCATAGTGGTATTGTTGCTGAACTGGGATTCCAGAAGACCCAGAGTAATGACCTGGGTTTGAATCCCACCATGGCAGATAGTGGAATTTAAATTCAATAAAAATCTGGAATTAAAAGTCTAATGATGACCATGAAAACTATTGTTGTAAAAACCCATCTGGTTCACTAATGCTCTTTAGGGAAGGAAATCTGCCAGCCTTACCTGGTCTGGCCTGCATGTGACTCCAGACCCACAGCAATGTGGTTGACTCTTAAATACCCTCTGGGCAAAGGCAATTAGAGATGGGCAATAAATGTTGGCCTAGCCAGTGACACCCACATCCCATGAATGAATTTTAAAAAAAGGTGAGTGAAGGCATTGCCACCAATGGTGGATAAAAGGAGGGGGGAATGCATAAGTGGTACGACTCAGAGGAATGGAGGATTTGGTAGTGAGGTGGGTCAGTTGCAGAGTCTGATTGGGAACAGTGGGATTGTAAAGGGACTTAATCATGTGAATGAGAATTGTAAATTTGAGGAATTTGGACAAGAAACAAATGTATGTCAGCAAAAATAGGAAGAATGGGTGAGTGAAAATTGATGTGGAATAGGGTATGGACAACAGAGCTTTGGAGGAGCTGATGTAAGTAGATGGTGAAGGTAGACAGACCTGCTGGGGAACATTAGAATAGTTGGGTCTTGAGGTGAGAAAAGCACATACGAGGATTTCAGGGGTAGCTAGCTAGAGGCAGGGAGGAGAGCAATGTTACAGAGGTGAGAGTAGTTAGCATTTGTGATAGAGAGGTTAAGAGGTGTAAATTCAGTTTGGGATCAAATAGCCCATAGGAGGTTCTGAGCAGTATGGTTCAGCTAGAATCTGTGGCTGGGAGAGCCGTGGACTGTTAGCAAGAGTATGGGATTTATGGTAGGGTATGAAGTTTATTTTCAGGATCTTACAACAATCTTTGTTAATACAGCATCATTAATATATTTTAAAAATTCCAAGTCACTTCGCAGATGTGATGCATTCTGTTCTCAGTAATATTTCAGTGATGCTTAGGAGTGGAAAAGAGAAAGGCCACTGGCCTTTGCTTAATAGCTAGTATTGCTGTCAACCACAATATTTTTTGTTAACTGTAGAGATAGATGCATGATGGTAATTGTGGCTTGCTGCTTTATTGAGTCTCTTCAGCTGACAGTGATAGTTCTTGGAAGCTCTATTAACTTAAGCCACAGGCCTCTCAGAGAGGTCCAGACCTTTGATGAATAATGTTGTTAAATGTAGCTTAGCTATAGAGAATGCTAATGTATAGGTGGCTTTGATGTTCATATTTGTGAAAGTTTATATTATAGCTGCAAATAATACCCATGTGCCATGTTTCACTTTTGACCCTGCAGTTCTTTAAATATAAAATCATGTCCACGTTAATCGATTTACTTGCTGGAAATGAGTTTTCCTTTATTCCATCAGTGATAAACAATGAGAAATGGTAGCTAGGTTCCTGGGATATTTCAGTGGGTTTATCCAGTCAGTGGCTGAGCCAAACAGACCAGGAAGATTCCTGGTTTGATTCTTTGATATGTACAGAATTATCTGATCTCAGCCAAGGATGCAACGGGTCACTTCAGCAAAAGTCCCTAGATTGGATTGTCACTCCAGGTTGCTGACCCTGATGCCAGGAGGAATTCTGAATTGGGAACCCGGGAATAGTGGCAGTGGGACCCAGGAAGCAATTCTCGGGAATGTGGCCAATTAAATGGTCACCTGCAGGAACCCTGTCCAATAAAGGACAGTGGGCAGGCTCCTGAGGCTGGAGGGCCAATAGAAGTAAGAGAAACAGAGCGCCTCAAGATGGAGGTGCCTTTTGAAAAGCATTTATGAATTTATAAATATAAAAAGACCACAGCTGCCAGGCCATCACCATGGAGGGGTAACCCCTCCACTGGACTACCAGTGGATGCAGTTATGGTCCTATGGCTATGGTGGGTTCAGGGGTGGGATGGTTTCCTTGCAGGAGGGACCGCTGCCACCACACTGCACACCCACCCCAAAATCTCACGCCAGTCTGCCACTGGGAAGCTGCCTCCACCCCTCCTGTTTTTTGGTATATAGGCCCTTTAGGTAGCCTAATTGGTGACCTATTGCTTCTGGGCAGGTAGCTGTTTCCCTATTACCCACCTCCCTGATCCGGCCCATTCCAAAATGGCTCGAAGGCAAGAACATATTGGCAAATTGGCATGCTGCCCGTTGCAGGAAATTGCTGGCCTGCCCACTTCCGGTGCCTCATCCAATGTAAAATGAAAATTCAACTGCCCTGAGTCAGACACCCAGGTTGGCAATTCCTTGTTTATTCAGGACTTCTGCTGAAAGTTTACATATGTGGACATCAGGTGAGGCAGGATCAGACTTGCTGTGAAAATCTTGTTAATGCTCTTCATCCAGAAATGTGGGTTAGATACTGGAGACAACAAATACCCATAGAACCATATCAAAACATGAAGCTAATCTCTTCAAAAGAGACATTAGGAACTAAAAGCTGGTAAAGAAACTTAAAAAGGAAACAACATTTCAAACTATATCTGATTGTTCTGTTGGTGATTAAGATGACTTAAAATGGCTTAAAGCTAAAAACATATCTACAAACCCAATAAAAATGCAGATGCCAGTGTAAAAATTGCTGAAATGGTGAATGGTGATTCTAAAGTCAAAATAGAATGGTGGTGACAACAGAAAACAAAATCTAAATTATATCAAAAACATCTGCTAAAGAAAATGCCAGCTTCAACTGTCTGTTTGACAGCATAATTAGAAAACATGCCGCCAAACCATAGATTGCATCTAAAGTAATGGTATCATATTTCAGGTTAAAAACCACAAAGAGATAGAAGGGATGTAGATTGAAATGAAAAAGTAACCTTTTGTAGCTTTGATTGTGTTAAGAATGAAATCCACAACCTTGGGACACTGTCCCAATGCAGACAGAATGGTGTGCCCCGTGCTCAATTTAGCAATGCTTGAACAGCAACATGTTGAAATATTGCAAGTAACTGATGAGTCTGAAAGAGCAAATGACCAACCAGAGGAACAAACAGCCTCAGGGAGTTCCTCAAGATTTGGGGAAGGGCTTTTCGCTTGGCATGCGGGTGTGCACCCGACACACCCTAGCATGACATAGCACGTGATGACGTTGGGCGAGCTCCCAACATCATCGTGCACTCGTGCGATATTTCGATTGGTAGGCGCACACAAGAGTCTGCAACGCGCCTGCTGACAATTAAGAGGCCTATTAGTGCCATTAATGTGTTAAGTGCGATTTTTTGCTGCCCGTTATGGTTGGCAGGCGAGCAAATCAGCCAAACGGCCTTTGGATTTTTGCGGAAACCTCATCCACAGGTGGGATGAGGTTTCTGATCTTAAAAAACATAAAAGTGTTTTGACAGAATTTTTAGAATCTATACGTTCATGTGAGGGAGTCTGGCACGTGAACATTTCTTTCCTCATTTCCAAATCTTTATTTCATGGTTTAAAATTCTTCAGCTCCCAGAGGCAGCTCTCTGCTTTTAGGGAGATTTCATTGCGCGCTCCCCATGCCCACGCAGACTTCAGCGCTCGCCCTCCTCCCGTCTCTGCCCCGGCAGCGCTAAGCCTTTCAGTGCGCATTTCATGATGGTTGGCCATTAATTGGCCAGCCAGCGTGAAATGTGGTTGGGGGCTGATTGCAGGTGGCAAGCCGTTTCCTGGCCACTCCTGGGCCCACCCACCACGCCTGCCCAACGACTTCAAAGTCCTGCTCCGATGGTGTTGTACCATAGAGTAATGCAATGGCAATAAAGTAGCACCACTTTTCTAATTCACTTAATGTCTTCAGATTGCCTGAGGTTGCAGGAAATAAGCAACACTGAATGAAAAGTTGCTGTTGAAGGTTTATAAGTCGTTGCCAGAATGGCTTTACCCTTCACACTCTGCAAGGCCTGCATACAACTATACAAACAGGGAGAAGTGGAAGAGCAAGTTGACTCATTTACCAGCTTATTAGGTTCAATATCCTGCCCACTCCAAGCAGACAACTACTCCATCCAGCTAAGGTTAATAGCAGCGAGGTAATTCAAAGAGTCATAAAGTTTAGCTGATGCAGTATTTCAGAACTTCACATTTCTGCAGCCGGAGTGCCTCACAGTTAAGAAAGTTTCTAAACTGATCTTTCTCTTTACCAATACACAGTAAGCCATACTAAGCTAATGTCTTCACTATCACAAAGGAGAGAAGTTTGTCAGGCTCCATTTCCAAGTGGTCTTTCCTTTATAATATTAAGATTCATTGTCGTGAAAATGTGCTTTATGCCAAATAATGATTTTTAATCCACTGGCGGGAAACATGGGGCAGAATTTTCCAGCCCTGCCCATGGTGGGAATTGATGCAGGTGGTTTGGAAGATTTGGTGAACCAAATAATATCCATTGACTTTGGGTGGGACTGGAAAATCCTGGCCATGAATTGAGTTTTTAAAAGGCAGAGGGCTGAATTTTACATGCTCCGGCGTCCTGTTTCCCATGGCGGGGGGGGGGGGCACGCAAAATGGGGGCAGGAGGGAGGTGGCACCAGCCGTGCGAGACAAAGTTGGCGCACATTCTATTATTTTACTTAGATCAGTTTACATATAATAAATTTTGTTTTTATTCATTCGTGGGATGTGGGCATCACTGCCCTTCAGAGGGCGTTTAAGTGTCCACCACATTGCTGTAGGTCTGGAGTCACATATCCTTCCCTTTAGTAAACCAGATGGGTTTTATAACAATGATTTCATTATCATTATCAGACTTTAAATTCAAGATATTTACTGAATTCAAATTTCACCATCCGCCATGGTGAGATTCAAACCTGGGTCCCTGGAACATTACCCTGAGTTGCTGAAATATTAGTCAGTGACAATACCACTATACCACCGCCACCCTATTTAACCTCATTCTTTGTTACACTCAAGAAAACCTATCCTATTGGTTCTTTTCTGATCACAGTGCATAGATGGTTGAAACTCACAAAATTGGCAAGCATATCCTTTTCAAACAAAAAAAACCCAGTTGTGGTCAAACAAGGAGAGGGCAAAGAGGGGAGCCACTCAAACCCTCCTCACCTAGTTGTAACACTGGGCAGAATTCTCTGCTTGGCATGCAGGCGCGCACCCGACATGCTCGAGCATGAAATAGCGCACGATGATGTTGGGTAAATGTCCTGATGTCATCACGCACTCACGCGATATTTCAGTCGGCGGGTGTGCATGATAATCGGCAGTGCGCCAGCCGAGAATTAAGAGGCCTATTAAGGCCATCAAAGTATCTATTAATAGGGATTGTTTGTTGCTCGTCCAACCTTACAGTTGGCGGTTGGTCAAATTGGTCAGGCGGCCTTTGCATTTTTCAGGAAACCACATCTAAGGATGGGACGAGGTTTCCGTAATTAAATTTTAAAAATCTACGTGCAAAATTTTTATAGCGTCCATGCATAGGTGACTCATTCTGATGTGTGGATATTTTTTTCGGATTTTAAATTCTGTCTTTATTGATTTTAAATTCGTCAGCTCCCTAAGGCAGCTGTCTGCCTTTAGTGAGCTTTCCTTCCACACTCTCCCACACCTGCGCTGAGTTCGGTGCTTGCCCTTCTCCTGCCTCCACCCAGGCAGTACTGAGCCTTTCAGCGCATCTTTCATGCTGGCTGGCTGTTAATTGGCCAGCCATTGTGAAATCTTAGTCGTGGGCTGATCGCAGGTGGTGGCCCGTATCCCAGCTGCTCCCGGACCCGTCGATTGCGGCCGCCCGCCGACCTGAACATTCTACCCACTGTCTACTTATACACAAAGCTATGTCAGGATCCTGATGGTCTAATGGCAAATGCATTACAACTGAGCTATACCAAGAATAGCTCTAGGTTTGATTGCTTGATATCTGTTGGTTTATGAGATCATAATACATGAAAAAAGCCATTCAACCCATTTATCTATCTAACCACTCTAGTATTGAACTGTTCCTGAAATAATTCCAGGTTTTTGTCTCACAGTAGCTGGAAGTTTATTCCACATGTTAATTACTCTGCGTGCAGAAGAATTCACTGATATCAGTCCGAATACCTCTAACTATTATCAAGCTGTGTACCTGATTGCCATTTGGGGATAATTTAACTTAAAAATAATTAGATGAAATTTTGTGTTGAGTGGTAGTCAACCTTAATGCCCCATGGGGTTAAATAACACTAGCCAGTGTTTCCATTTCTGATCTGTATTTAACTCTTTGAAGCCCACTTTGGTCAAATTCTCTGCTCATCTTCACCACTTAAGCCTTCCAATAAAGCATGACCATTTGGATATGTGAAATTAATGCTATGTATTCCAGTGTGACTGATAGTCTTCAGGAGAGGTGTCAGGAGGTCGAGGTGAATTTGTTCATTCTAATGACTGACCTTCTATACTTTTTTTGCAGCATTTTCTGTTCTACAAAAGTATCAGTCTATGTGGTGCTTTATTGGGATGAGCAGTACTTTCACTTTCAGTTCATGGTTCTGTCAAAGGCGATGAGCCTTTTTATTGGAGTTAAGGCTCCTCTGCTGTGTTATTTGCTGGACACAATGGACTGATGGATGACTGATTTATACAGTATAGGGTGTTTGGGAGGAGAAAATATCATTTTTGCTGCCGCGTTAAGGGCAACACTGTGTAAATGTTAATATTTTTATTATTTTTGAAAATCCCTACGAAAGTCTTTCAGGCGTTGTCAAATGACTGTAAACAGCCCTAGACATTTCTTTCATTTACTACCAGGAAATTAATGCAGATCTATTAAAAATGCACTCACACTGTACTTTAATACCACCGCCTGGACTGATCATTATATTTGAGCTGTTGTGCAACTGAGTGATTTCAGTGGAATCTGCTTCTCTGAGCACTTTTCCAGTCATCTAATATTATTAAGACCAACCTTTACTTGGTCCAAATGCTGACAGTCATTAATGCTGCAATTTGTCATTGAAAATTAGATATGTGTTTATTTTTTGCTGTTACAAAAATCACTCTGGTGTTAAGCATCATCACTGGTACATTCCACTATGCAAACTTCAAGATGGCATTAATGCATCACATGCACATTTATCGTTGGAAGAAACTATTACCAGAAAAATTAAATCCTCCCAAAAGCGAACACCAATTTTAAAACCTAGGCCTTAACTAACAACTGTCCAAAGCTGAGTAATTGCATTCAGTAAAATCTCAAATGTTGTTTACATCCAAGTACAATATGTGTGATGGTATAGGTGAAGAAGCATTACTCATGCTCTATGGATAACCAGCCAATCAGTTCTCAAGGGCAATGTAACATTGAAAAGCTCATTGCTAAATAGATGCAAATGAATTTTGTAATCATCCACAGGAAAGACCACAGTGGTTGCACAAAATGACCATAAAAGGAATGCATCATCAATAGAGTTCAAAAGTTGGGAATTTGATAAATCTCAGGATTATGTGCAGAGGAGAAAGGAGGTGCTGCCTATTGCACTTAAAACTTGTAGTGGTACATGAAATCTTAAGGCAATGAGTGTTTAAAATTGTTGTTAGTGGTTAATGCAAGTTGGTGTGGAGTAAACAAAACTTAAGAAGTAAAAGTAGATATAAATTATCTAGAATAAGGTACAATAGATCAGATTTTTTGTCTGGACTGCAGTATGGGGGAGTTTGTGAACAGTGAGTCTGCCCCTCATGAACACACCTGCTGCAGATCTCTGTCTCAAATCCCTCCGTTTCAGAGCCATTGGGCTGAAGTGCAATTTGGAGACATTCAGACACAAAAGGTTGGTGGAAAAGTCTCTGGACAGTTGGCACACAACTTTGGTCACACCCTATAGAGAGATGCAGGATCAGAAAATGGTTGAAGGAATGATAGTGTAAAAAGAACCTAGGTGAGATGGGGAGTAAGGATCAGCAAAAACTGATTCTATCAATAGTTACCAAGTGTTTATTACCTGTAAGGATAAATATAAAGACTAGAAGGGCAGCTGTGGCACCTTCAGGTAGAAAGCTGTCCAAAGGGGCAAGGAGGAGGATGAGATGTGTAATGTGACAGTTGTAGGGGATTCAATATTAAGGGGACAAATAACATGCTTTATAAGCAAAATCCTGGAACTCCCTTCCTAACAGCACTGTGTACCTACACCACATGGACTGCAGCAGTTCAAGAAGGCAGCTCACCACCACCTTCTCAAGGGCAAATAGGGATGGGAAATGTTTGCCCAGCCTGCGAAGCCCACATCTCATGAATGAATAAAAAAAAAGATTGAGAGTCCTAAATGGTATTTTGTCCATCTGGTACCAGGATGACAGTCATCTTGAACCAGCTTAAAAGGATTTTGGATGATGATGAGGAGGATCCAGTCATTGCAATCCATTTTGGAACCAACAACATGGGGAAGACTGGGCAAGAGATTTGGAGATTGTCAGAAACTAGGAGCTAAATTGAAGAGCAGGTCCTCAAGGATTATAATCTCTGGATTATTGCCCTGGTGTAAGGAACCTCTTTTTATTTTTCTTGGACTGTGTCTTTAAAATTGGACTGTGGCTTTAAAAACTACAATGACTGCAGTTGAAAGACATGTTCACTGGATAGGATAAGGAATATCTACAATGTTGGTATCTGGGCACAGAGAGTGCCACAAAAGATCAGGATGGTGCCAGAAAGGAGCCCTGGACTAAGGGGAACTGCCTGTGGACAGCATTTTAATTGGCCCCTGACTGGGTGACTAGGTGACTTCCGCAAAGAGGAAAGACCTAAAACCTCTCTCTCTCCTGTGTTTGTAAGATTCCAGTAATTCTGCCATAGTAGCTAGCTGGCTATTCCTCACATCTCTGTAACCTGCATTCTCTGAAAGACCCTTTCAAGAGGAAGAGGCAAAAAAAACACAAGTAGAGACATTGAAAAGCAAATTTTCAACCCCTGAACCACAGACTGAGAACGCTGGGAGACCACCTTGTATCATCAACAACAAACTGTAAGGAATTTGGAAGACATCAATCAAAATCAACCCATCTAATCCTGTACTCAAGATTGGTGCTCCTGAAATGTTTTATCTCGCCCTTAAAATCCATGTTCTGTGTGTCTTACGTGTGTGTGTGTGTTTGTGTATAGGGGTTTAAGAAAGGGTAAAGTTGAAGTTATAGAGTTAAATGTTAGCAGTTCACATTCCTTTCCTTTGCCACGAGTTAAAAGCAATTTGTTCAATAAACAGCTATTTATTAAGTTTACAAACCTGGTGCTTGTATTCTGTTAACCTAAATTAAACAGTTAGGTAGAATTGGGGCAATCAGGTGGTTTGGTCAAACTTTTCACATTTGTCGTGGCTCAGGGAAACAGTGGGGCTTGATATTACAGCGCACTATCCCCAGTGAGTCATACACAAGCCACAGGCATATTGGTGTAAAGATAAGAAGATTAGGGAGATAATGCATTGTTGAAGGAGTGGGGAGAAACAAGGGATTCCATTGATGGGGCACTATCACCAGTCCTATAGCAGAAAGGAACTGGACCATTGAGATAGATTACACCTGGGCCATGTTTGGAAAAGAGTCCTAGCAGAAAGGATAAATAGGGCAGCCACATGAATTTTAAACTACTAAATCAGGGGAGATGATGGCATTGTGTTACTGTCACTGGACTAGAAATCCAGAGGCCCAGGTTAACGCTCTGGGGACATGGGTTCAAGCCCCACCATGGCAGCTGGTGGAATTTAAATTCAATTAATAAATTTGGAATGTAAAGCTAGTCTTAGTAGTGGGCACCATCACAACTATCAATGATTGTTGTAAAAACCCAACTGATTCACAGATGTCCTTTAGGGAAGGAAATCTGCTATGTTTACCTGGCCTGGCCTTGATGTGACTTCAGATCCACAGCAATGTGGTTGATTCTTAACTGCCCTCTGAAAAAGGCTAACAAGCCACTCAGTTCAAGAGTAATTAGGGATGGGAAACAGTTGCTGGCCTTGCCAGCGATGCCCACATCCATGAAATAATAAATTTTTTAAAATATTGGGGGAGGGCTCAGGTGCAAAAGGTAACATAAATAACAATTCCAAAATAATCAAAAGTGAAGACAGTAGAGCAACTATCAACATCCTGGGAGTTACCATTGGCCAGATACCCAACTAGCCAGCCATATAAATGCTGTGGCTAAAAGAGCAGAGGCTGGGAATTGTGCAGTGAGTAAATCAGCTCCTGACTCCCCAAAGCCTATCCACCATCTACAAGGCACAAGTCAGGAGTGTGATGGAATACTCTCCGCTTGCCTGGATGAGTGCAGCTCCAACAACACTCAAGAAGCTTGACACTATTCAGGACAAAGCTTTATTGGTGCCCCTTCCACCGCCTTAAGATTTCACTCCTTCCAGCATCACTACATACCTGCAGCAGTGTGTACCAATTACAACATGCACTGCAGCAACTCACCAAGGCTCCTTTGACAGCACATTCCAAACCCACGGCCACTACCACCTGGAAGGACAAGGACAGCAGATGCATGGGAACACCATTACCTGCAAATTTCCCTCCAAGTCATACACCATCTTGACCTGGAACTATATTGCCATTCTTGCACTGTTGCAGGGTCAAAATCCTGGGACCCCTTCCCTAACAGCACTGTGGGTGTAGCTACACCACATGCAGCAGCTCAAGAAGATGGCTCACCACCACCTTCTCTAGGGTATTTAGGAATGGGCAACAAATTCTGTCCTAGCCAGTGACACAAGCATTTTGTAAAAGAATGAAAAAAAGGCAAAAATATGCATTAGACACTGCAAGTAACAAAAAAACTAAAAGATGTAGAGCAATTTTTAAAAATTTGTATATGGGATGTGGGCATCACTGGCCAGGCCAGCATTTCTTACCCATCCCCAGTTACCCTAGTTCAGAGGGAATTTCAGAGTCAACCACATTGCTGTGGGTCTGGAGTCATATGTGGCCAGGCCAGATAAGGACACCAGATTTCCTTCCCTAAAGGGCATTAGTGAATCACGTGGGTTTTTAAAACAATCAACAATGGTTTCATGGTCATCGTAAGACTATTAATTCCAGATTTTTATTGAATTCAAATTCCACCATCTGCAGTGTCCCAGGTCCCCAGACATTACCCTGGGTCTGTTGGATTACTAGCCAGCAACTATGCCATCGCCTCCCCCAGAAGGGAGAAATTAAACACATGTGAATGAAACAATACAACAGATGGACAAGTTAGGATGTGGGGGTGAAATAAGCATTCTTTATATAAACACAGGAGTAAATGGAACAAACGGAATGAATTTCAGGTGCAAATTCAACTAGGAGGGTATGCATGGTAGCTATTACTGAGGCTTAATAATTAAGAATGCAATCACTTCAATGCTAAGAGAAGGTGTAATGAGTGATAAGCAGACAGTGAAGAATTAGGACACAGAAATATAATTCAGACCATATTGGGAGTTGTGAATAGGACCCTTGGTAGCAGCTGTGAAGTGGTGGATTGTACAAATACAGAGATTAGACAAACATGCAACAAAGGCAGTGTGATTTTAATGGGGGATCTTAACATTCATACAGTTTGGGATAAGCAGACAAGCACATATCAGAAAGGTAATTATTTTTTTAAGTATGTCCAGGATAGTGTCCATGATGTAATAGGGGCCATGCCATATTAGACTTAGAATTAACTTAACACTAACTTCAATGCAATGGAACTATCTACAGTCAGCTGGTCAGTGGGAGGCATTTAAACAAAAAAGATCCAATTTATACCCCTAAAGGGCAAGAACTCAATTTATCTAAGAAAATAGGCATGGATGACTAATGCCATGCCCAGTAAAGACATGTCATATTATGAACTTGCAGTCAATACTTTTAAAAATTGGACACAAACAAACTGTTGATGGCTGGTGCAAATCATGTGACTTTTTGGCACTCGAATTACAGGCAGTATCAAATCTCTGACGAATGCTGAATAAATATGGACATAGGTGAGGGTACCTTACAGGTATTCACACATCTCATTGTTTAAGGATGGGCCAATAGCTAAAGACTGCCTGTCTCCACATTTCATACTGGACAAAAGGGAAGAGCAAAACTTAATGGCCACTATCAACTTCCCATCATGATGGCCTCCCCCATCCAAATAACACTGGATGGTAGGGGTGGGAGGGGGGTAATGGTTTGAGGGTGGTGGAGGGGAGTGGGTGGGGTTGTGCTCAGAAGTGTTAACCCAGCCGTTATGTCATCAAAACTGGGTTCAGGGACTGTATCCCTATTACTCCAAGACCCTGCAGATCCATCAGAACCATCAGTCGTCAGCCAGTCTGAGAACCAAGTCTTCGCGCATTCAAAGTACTTAATCTGTTCCCATTTCAAAGTTCACTTGGGAATGAAATTCCTGGACAAGAAACCTCAAAACCTGCCATGAACCCTTCACTTTGCAAGACCCTCGCTTCAAGTTTATATCATCAGATCCATTCAAGAAATCATGGGCCTGCCATGTGAGGGGACCAGAAATTGTATATCAGGGACTGAATTAATTGAAATTTGTAAAAGTACACTATAATTATCTGCATCCAATATTTGTAGGCAAGTGTGTGCATGTGTGAGACCGTGTTTGCGATGTTGTGTTCATTTGAGGTATGTGTGAAAATAAATAATCCTCTTCATTTTTAAACCCACAAAAGCTTGCTGCTGAATTATTTAATTGGCATATACACTCCAAAGGTGAGAAAAACCCATATAAAACATACTGAGTATGGAAAGCAAGAGGGCACATACATTCTGTCTGTGACACTAAATGGGTTAAGAGACAACCTAAAACTAAAAGAAAACTAAAAGACAAAAATAGAAATAATAGCAAAGATCCTGAAAAATGGAAAAGATACAAAGAATGGCAAAAGGTGTTAAAACAGACAGTTGCTAAAACTGAAGCTGCATGAATCATAGGAAGTTAGCACGCAGGTAGAGCAAGCAATTAGGAAGGTAAATGGTATGTTTGCTATTGTTACAAAGGAAGTGTAGTTTAATTTTACTTTTTCATGTGATGTGGACATTGTAGGCAAGACCAGCATTTGTTGTCCATCCCTAATTTCCCTTGATGACAGGAACATAGGAAATAGGAGAAGGAGTAGCCCATTTGGCTTGTAGAGCTTGCTCCACCACGCAAACAAATCATGGCTGATCATCTACCTTTTACGTCATTGTTCCGCTATCCACATACCTCTGGGGCCAGAATTTTTCCGTCAGCGTGTGGGGGGGTGGTGGGGGGGGGGCGGTAGGACCCACATGCCGACACGTAAAATGACGTGGGGTGAAGTCGGATGGAGCTCCCGGCGTCACCCCCTGTCATTTACATTTTTAGGTCGGCTGGCCTGTCAACGGCCTATTCAGGCCGTTAAGAAACCAATTCAGCTTATTAATGGACCTGCCCGTCCAACCTTAAGGTTGGCAGGCAGGCCAGGAGCCCAGGCGGGCTTGTGAAAAAACATGAAACCTCATCCACGGGTGGGATGAGGCTTCATGAGGGTTTTTAAATTTTAATAAAAAGTTGCAATAAAAGTTATGGATTTGTCCCAACTCATGTGACAGTGTCACATGAGGGGACATGGCAAGGAAAATTTTTAAACTCCTTTATTAAAAGTTTCAAAACGGAGCCAATCTCCCTGAGGCAGCACTTAGATTCAGGGAGATCTGCACACTCTTTTGCACTCCTGGCTGAGGGAAACTCCCCCCCACCACCCGCACAGGGAGCGCATAGCGCTTCCTGGTGGACATCATACCTTAACTGGCCTGCCCACATAAAATGGTGGCCTACCCCTGACCCAGGCTGCTGATCTGGAGCTCGCCCACTCTCGCCCGCTCCCACTCTTTCCCCCAACGGGGGAAAATTTTTCCCTTGGTGTCATTAGAATCCAGAAATCTATTGATTTCCGTCTTGAACATACTCAATGGCTGAGCTTCCACAGCCCTCTGTGGTAGAGAATTCCAAAGGTTCGCCACCCCATGAGTAAAGAAATTCCTCATCTCAATCTTAAATGGCCTTCCCCCTATTCTGAGACTGTTTCCCCTGGTTCTGGACCCACCAGCCAAGGAAAACATCTGACCTACATGTTACCCTGTTATGCCCTGTAAGAATTTTATAAGTCAATAAGATCACCTCTCATTCTTCGAAACTCTAGAGAATACAGGCCCAGTTTCCTCAATCCTCAATCTCTTCTCAAAAGGCAATCCCGCCATCCCATGGAATAGTCAGTTGAACCTCCATTGCACTCCCTCTATGGCAAATACATCTTTTTTTAGACAATGAAAGCGAAACTATACAAAATACTCTGATGTGGTCTCACCAAGACTCTATACAATTGCAGAAAGACATCTTTACTCCTGTATTCAAATCCACTTGTGATGAAGGCTAACATACCATTTGCCTTCCTAATTGCTTGCTGCATTTGCATGCTAGCTTTAAGTGACTCATGAATAAGGGCACCCAGGTTCCTGTGGACATCAACATTTGCCAACCTGTCACCATTTAAGTTGTTCTATTTTTTCTACCAAAGTGGATAACTCCACACTTATTCACATCATATTCCTTCTGCCATGTTTTTGCACATTCACTAGGCCTGTCCAAACCCCCTTGAAACCTCCTTGCATGCTCCTCACAACTCACATTCCCATCTAGATTTGTGTCATCAGCAAATTTGAAAATATTACATTTGGTTCCCACATCCAAATCATTTATACAGATTGTGAATAGTTGCGCCCAAGCACTGATCCTTGCAGTACCCCACTAGTAACAGCCTGCCATCCTGAGAATTACTCGTTTATTCCTACTCTCTGCTTGCTGTCTGTTAACCAATTTTCAGTCCATAGCAGTATATTCCTTCAGTCCCATGTGCTTTAATTTTGTTTACTAACCCCCTGTGTGGGACCTTATTGAAAGCCTTCTGAAAATCCAAATATGCTATAACTACTGGTTCTCCTTTATCTATGCGACAAATAACATACTCAAAAAATTCCAACAAGTTTGTTAAACATGATTTTATTTTCATAAATCCATGTTGACTCTGCCCAATCATATCATTATTTTCCAAGTGTCCAGTTATCACATCCTTCTTAATAGATTCTAACATTTTCCCTACTACTGTCGTCAAACTAATAGGTCTGTAGTTTTCTCTCTCCCTCCCTTCTTAAATAGTGGGGTTACATTTGCTACTTTCCAGTCTGCAGGAACCTTTCCAGAATCTGTAAAATTTTGAAAGATAACCACCAATGCATCCATTATCTCTATAGCCATCTCCCTCAACACTCTGGGATGCAGCTCATCTGGTCCAGGGGATTTGTCGATCTTTAATCCAATTAATTTTTAGAATACTACCTCTTTATTAATACCAATTTCTTTAAGGTCCATAGTTTCACTAGTCCTTTGGTTCCCTAGTATTTCTGGGAGATTTTCTATGTCTTCCACCATGAAGAGACAAATTAATTGTTTAGTTTCTCTGCCATTTCCCTATTCTCCATTATAAATTCTGCTTTATCCGCCTGTAATGGATGCACACTTGTCCTTACTAAACTTTTCCTTTTCACATTCCTAAAAAATGCTTTTATGTTACTTGCTAGCTTGCATTCATTTCCTCTTTCCCCTTTTTCAAAATCAGTTTCTTGGTCATCCTTTGCTGGATTCCAAATTGCTCCCAATCCTCAGGCTTATCACTTTTTCTGGCAACCTTATAGCCCACTTCCTTTGATCTATTGCAATCTTAAACTTCTTCAGTTAGCCAAGGCGAGAAGATGGCAATGAGCTAGCTCCTTGAAATGCTGCAGTACACCTACAGTGTTGTTAAGAAGGGAGTTCCAGGATTTTGACCCATGTAAGTATAAGAGTAAACAAATCTTACTGTATTTATGCAGGACATTAATGAAGCCACACCTGGTGTAGTTTGTGCAGTTTTGGTTTCTTTACCTAAGGAAGAACATATTTGCTCAAGTAAGAATGCAATGCAGTTTCTCTGGACTTGTTTTTGGGATGAGAGGATTTTCCAAGAGCAAAGATTGAGTAGAATGGGTCAATATTCTCTGGAGTTTAGGAGAATGATAGGTGATTGAAATGAATGATAGATTATTGAAACACATTAAATTCGTAAGGGGCTTAATGCTAAGAATATGTTTTCCCTAGCTCGGGAATCTAGAACATAGGTGACTGAATTTAATGCAGTCCATTGTGTTGGGAACCATGGTAGCCAGGCCCACTTAATCAGATGCTGGTGTCCATCTATCAGGTAGTGACAAAACCTGCCCTGATTGAGGAGGGCAGAAAGGGCTTACGTGGGATTCCCAGCTGGCACTAGCGGGATATCAATTAGACTCATTAATGGGCCAATCGACACTCATTATCCCTGAGACCACCAAAATTTAGTAGTTACTCAGGGATTAAATGGGGGCCACACAGCTTTCCCAAGCCCTTGGTAGGCTGTCCTACAAACCCTGTCGGGTTTCCCAGTGGCCATCTGGGGGGGAAGGTGGCTGTTCCTCACATTCAGGCACATTGTGCCTGATTGTGGGACCCAGCATCTGGCAAGGGGCTGACTGCTAAAAGCAAAACCCTTGCTCTTGCCTCTGACCCATCGTCCCCCCTCTCCTGTGACCCCACCTCACGATCAAATCCCATCTTCACTCACCTCTGATTGCCCACAGCTTTTGGCAGGTGGGACATCTGACACCTGGGACCCCAATCGCGGGGAGGTATTGACGGTGGCCATTTAAGTGCCTGAAGGGCACTTGATTCTGTCAGGCCAACCCAACAGAATTGATTGGGGTTTCCCAGCCAGCCCTTCGACTGGGAACCCCTTCAGCCTGACAAAATCCCGGCTGTGGTCACAATTTCAGAATAAGGGGTCAGCTATTGAGGTGAGGAGTAATTTCTTCACTCAAAGAATTCTGGATCTTTGGAATTCACTACATTAACTGGCTGTGGATGCTCAGTTGATGAGTATATTCAAAACTAAGATCAATTGATTTGTGGACACTAAGGGAATCAGGGATATGGGGATAGGTTTAGGGAAGTGTATTCCCTGGAATTTAGAACGTAAGGGGTGATTTCCTCTAAGTTTTCAAGGTATTAAGGGCACTTGACTTATATAGCATTGACAGACAGAAACTATTTCTGCTGGTTGGGGAATCTACAACTGCAAAATCCAAGACTTTCAAGACTGAAATTAGGAAAAAGTTCTCCACACAAAGGGCGGTAGAAGTTTGGAACTCTCTTTTGCAAATGGCAATTGATGATAGATCAATAGTTAATTTTAAATCTTGAGATTTGTAGGTTTTTATTAACCATAGATGTTAATGGATATGGGGCAAGGTGTTAGCTGGGATATGAGCCATGATCCCACTGAATGGCAGAACAAGCTCGAGATGCTAAAGGGAGTACTCATGTTCCTAAGTTCTGAAAGAACAACACACAGATTGCACTAGGCTATATAAGTTAGAGTGAAGTGCCCAGGCATTGTGAAGTGCAGCAGCACCTGAAAAGAGCAAAATCTTATCATGCACTTCTCAAAATGTGATGGATAATTTGCATTTTTGTCAAGATTGTTTATTTTACAAGTACTATGTGAGTATACATTATGCCAATCCTGCTTAGAAATTGATATTACAGTCTTCGAAATGCATTTATTTAATAGAAATCTGTTTGCTTTGAAATAATTGCCTGATTTAGTGCTTTTGATGCCAAAGATGAGGATTAAGAAAGGAGATATGCAGTCTGTCGAGATAATAGGATTGACTTTAAGGCTAAGATTAGTGGTAACCACCTCAAGATGGGGTCAATAGACTGATCCCATCCTTAATGTTGACACTCTACCCACTACACGTAAACAGGGACCTAGCAGTGGGCAGCTGATCTGCCTGTCTTTTCCAGGTAGCAGACTCTTTTTAATATGCAAATCAGGCCTAATTAAAGCTAACTGTTATTTTAGGATGGAGCCCATGTTTCGAATTGGTCAAAGAATGCACTGTGCACTTGTCAAATAGTTTCACTGGGAATGCTGTGGCTCCTCTAGACCCCACATATATAATCTGGGCTGCTGTCGCCCTGGGCTACCTCCCTTCCTGACCTTGACACCAAGCCTGTACTTAGTTTGCTGCCAGTTCAGAGACCCTCCCGGCCACATGATAATGAGTCTGTCTGAATTCGGTGAACTACATCAGGACAACCATTTGATAGTGTTTGATTAAGACCCAGGCCTTAAACAACTTTATTTTCTTCACTGTCAGAATGGGGAGGTTTGCCAGCATACTCTGCCAGTCAGTTGCCCAAAAAGGTACAATTAAACCCAATGGGTGGCACTTTCAACCTTGCCAGGGGCATATAATAGGCAAAATCAGACCAGAGCGGATCGGCCTCCCATTATACACCCTGCTCAACTTTCCCTGAAAGCTTTGAGTTTTTCATTTTGTTAACAATTACTTTCAGCTTGAGCACCGATAAAGTTATTAGTCTGATATATGATGATATCCACACCAAAGGATTGATGACTACGATGTAATGGCCTTAGATGTACAAGAATAATTTCCAGCAGTGAGCATGAGTATAAATAATATGCAGTAGGGATTACAAGGCAGTCGCATCATTGAAGAGTTTCCATGATATCATAAGCTCTGTGCAACTGCTAGGCTTATAACTGTCATATGTAAGATGAGATTGTTGTTTTGAAATCATTTCCAGAAATCCAAGTATTTCTTCTATATATACTGAAAATTTAGTACAAAATATATTCACTTTTTCCTTAATTTATTTTGCTATCAGAAGGTGCCCTGCAGTTAGTGAATGATATTCTCCACTCTGGAGGATTAATGATTGTGATATAATCACTGAAAGTGATAACTACAGTTAATTACAGGAAAGTAACTATCAGTTAACATTAGATAAGAATCTTCAGAACAACAGAAGATTGTAAAAACAAACATGTGCAGTTGAAGATCAACCTGGCTCCTACCTTCTTACATCCCCCTTCCTTCTAATTATATCTACATGCAACTTTCTCTTCAGCTAATTCAAATTGCTTGCTTTATTGGCCTTTCTGGTAATGTACCATTCAATTACCCTTTGGGTTCAGAAGTTCTGCCCAACTTCTGTTCCTTCTCCCTCTTCTGAATTACTAAAACTTCTGACCCTTGATATTTGAACTGTTTATGATTGACGATCAGCTTTCTCAATTCCTTTCATTATTTTGAAAAATTAGCTCAAAGTATCTTTTCCATTGGCAAAATTTTTAGCTCGGTGGGCGGGTCCGTGCCTGACCCGCTCAAGTGTACAATGACGTGCGTTAATGTTGGGCGAGCGTCCCGACGTCAACATGCGGTCGCATGATCTTTTGTTCGGAAGGTGCGTGTCGGAGTCAGCAGCTTGCCCGCCGACAATTAAAAGGCTTGTTAAGGCCATTAAATTATCAATTAAGTTGAATTTTTTGGTGCCCGTCCAACCTTACGGTTGGCGGGCAGACAAAAAGGCCAAGCGGCCTTTGCACTTTTTAGCACACCTCATCCGCAGGAGGGATGAGGTTTCCTGAAGCAATTAAAAATAAAATAAGCATTTTAAAACTTAATTAATAACACATCCCTGCTCATGTGGCAGTCACATGAGGGGGCATGTTTCATTACATTTTTATTTTCTTTTTTTTATATAACTCCTCATCCCCCTGAGGCAGCTCTGTGCCTCAGGGAGATTATGAAGTGCGCACTCATACGCATGCGCAAAGTTTGTGCTTGCTCCGCACGCATTCCACCACACGCCCCCCCCATCCCCTCCCACAAGCAGCTCTGAGCACTGCTGCTCATGTATCATGCTGGGTGGGCCTTAATTAGCGTGCCCGTGTGAAATCCCCTTTCCGGCCACGATTGCGGGTTCCCGACCACCCCCGCCAAGCCTGCCCGACATGGGTGAAATTCTGCCCCATAACGTAATGAACCCAACTTCCTTCCCTCTGCACTTAAATTTCCTAGTCACAGGCATCTAATAAAGTATTATTTACAATTCTGTCAGAATTGCTGTCAAAATCAATCATGACAAGTGTGAAACTCAAGCAGATGGTCAATGTAAATGACGACACCAGCTAACCTGTGGCCAGGTGTTTGCTACCACTATGACATGTGGTTTCAGGAACCCTAAATCAGGCGCCATCCCTGCAAACAGGGTGTCAGCAGAAATCATCCTACACCAAGGGCAAGGGACAACTTTATGTGTGGCACTTGTGGCAAACATCACGAGAAAAATTTTTGGGTCAGCAAGCGGGGACGGGGCCCGCTCGTCAATGTGTAAAATTACACGCGGTGACATTGGGCGTCCGTCCCGACATCACCGCACATCATTTAGATTTTCAGTTTGGCGGGCGCGCAGCTGACTTGGCAGTGCGCCCACCAAACTGTCAAAGGCCTATTAAGGTCATTTAAATATCAATTAAAACAATAACCTGAGCTGCCCATCCAACTTTAAGGTTGGTGGGCAGGCGAAGAGCCCAGGCGGCCTTCGCATTTTTCATGAAACCTCATCCACGGGCGGGATGAGGTTTCATGAAGTGTTTATTAAGTAAATGAAGAATTTTCAAACATTTGATAAACATGCCCTAGCTCATGTGATGCTGTCACATGAGGGGTCTTGTCTAAATAATTATTTTCTGACTTTAATAAGAACTTACGTTCAAAACTTAATCTCCCTGAGGCAGTTCCGTGCCTCAGGGAGGTTTCTACGCTCTTTTGTGCACATGCATGAAGAGTGCAGGCCCCGACTCAGAGAATCCCCCTCTGCCCGCAAAATGAGCACTCAGCACTTCCGGGTGTGTATCACAGTGGGTGGGCCTTAATTGGCCTGCCCACATAAAATGGTGGCGCGACCCCAATCGGGGTGTCGATCGAGTTTGTGCCCGCCCTCGCACGACTCCCCAGACAGCAGGAAATTTCTTCCCCACCTTTCCAGAATCAGCTGGTTCAGCCATCAAGAGAAGCGCAGCAAAGACCTGAGGCTGTATTCCCATCAACTCTTGCAGCTGGAAGGGGGCCAACCAACCAACCTGTTTACAATTCTAAATAGAAATTGGTGTTCTGTAAGTAATCCAGAAATCAAATGACTGGTTTTGTGCAGTTCAGAAATTATGAATTTTCATGGTCTGCAGCCCATACTTTTGCATTTTTTTTTATTCTGGAGGTAATCGCTTACTAGGAATATGAATTTGGTTTTCTTAAAAGACATATATCTCAGCTGCCAGGCAAATCCATGCTTAAATTTCAGAAACCAATGAGAGCTTTTCACACTGATTGTCACTATTTATTTGAAAAACACAAATAGACTTAAATAAAAAAACCTGGAAAAACTCAGCAGGTCTGGCAGCATCTGCGGAGAGGAACACAGTTAACGTTTCAAGTCTGAATGACTCTTCAACAGAACTAAGTAAAAATAGAAAAGAGGTGAAATATAAGCTGGTTTAAGTGGGGGGGGGAGGTGGGACAAGTAGAGCTGGATAGAGAGCCAGTGATAGGTGAAGATAGCCAAAAGATGTCACAGACAAAAGGACAAAGAGGTGTTGAAGGTGTTGATATTATCTAAGGAATGTGCTAATTAAGGGTGGAAAGCAAGCAAGTAAGGTACAGATAGCCCTTATCTCAGTCATGTTACAGCCAGCGACACCTCAAGTGGATGAAGCAGGCTGACAATACCTGTAGCTATTGTCATAGACACTTTAGAACTGTCATTTCAGGTGTGTCATCGGTAACAAGCTAAGGACACCTTGAGCATGTGATGTTGATACGCTAACTAAGCCCCATTATTTAGAAAAGCTGGAGAGAATTGATTTCACTTTGAACCTCAAGTTCATAAAGTTCAGCTTTGAAGTTCAGTGGTAAGATTCTGTAAGCACTTGTAATTGTTGGTTGGGTGTAACTTGGGACAAATTATGTCATTACCTCATTCCAAACTCAGGTTTTTAAATTTTATGATTCCTAATGTGACTATTTTTTCCACTAGTTAGGGAGCTGGTGATAGGCAATGAGTGAACAGATGCTCCCAAACATGCCTTCCTGATTAAGATATTCCTCAGGTTTTAAAAAAGTGCAAAATATAAAAATATCATTCAATTATAATAGCCTATTTTAAAAATAGCTATAACTGTCCTGATTAAACCCCCTTCATGGTGAAATATTATGTGTGCATCTTCCTGTTTACATCTTGTTATTTGTCCCTTAAGGTTTCAGCATCCTTTCAGCAACAAACTGTAGAATAAAATAAAGTTTTCCCAATGCCCTAGAGGTTATTGAAAAGGTATTGAGCTGGATTTTCGTCCTGGAGATTGGTAGTGGAAGTTGGAACAATTCCTGCTTGGCCCCCATGTCTTGGGAGGAAGTGCCAACAAACTCGGGATTTACATTTTTGGGGGGTGGGTGCTACCTGGAATCAGGCCCACCGCCCTGAAAACAGTTCGAAGGCAGCCATAGGGGCTGCTGAAAGCCAAGGCGGGCTGTTTAATGAAGAACAGTCCTCTAACCCTCACCCTTCACATTCCCTTACCCCCACACACTCCCCATGTTCCATCATGTCAACGCATGCTACCTCATAGCCCCACCTACTCCCCATAGCACTTTGTTGCCCTCCAAGCCAAGCTATATTCCTCCACCCAGCCCCTGGCCCTCATACCCTCCATGCTAAGCGTGACACTTCCATGTCTATTCACCCACTATACACTCTGTGCAGAACCAATGGACCCTACAGTAACAAAAGGATATGTGAAAAGCTTCAAAAAAAGTCATTCATTCATAACTTTCTATTTTCTTAAAAAAATCTCTTCAAACTGGAGCCCTATAAAAGTGTCGATCATCTAGACCCTTTAAAATGTCAATAGATGAAACTGTAAGCACTTGACTCCTCTATCTTGTCTAAATAAACATTGTGCAATTGACAATAGATCAGAGAACAAAAGCTGTCAATCAAACAATATTTTCCCCCGGGCACAGCTGTTTCAAAAGTCTAATGGATGTCTAGGCTCTCAGCTAAGAATGAATAAGGAGGCTAAGTTCAGCAGGGATCATTGCCAAATAAGGCTAGCACATTCCACTTTTTAGGTATGTGAAGGGTAGTCACTTTTGACTGGAGTATAAAACTGCAGTTAGGCTTTTAAAAAAAAAAGACAGAGAACTGGATTTTGCCTTAAAGGACGAGGCCAGTTAGAAGGCTTGTAAGCTGGCATTGCATTGCATCACAGTGTGCCAGTTGCCCACCTTCTAACCCACCTTCCTGCGATTTTTCTAGAGATGGCTTCTTGGAGAGGACAGCCTGTTGCCTGGTAGCAGCAGACAGGCAGTTAGCCCAATTAATGACCCACTTGGGGCAGGCTGAGGATTCCAGGGGAATTTTCCCAGTGTCAGACCAGCACCCTGCCAAACTTGGATGCAGTTTGCAGCTCAAAGGCAGCCTCCCAGTGAAAAGCTATAATGCCTTTGGGGTGTTATCTCACTGTCTCTTGAGGGTGCCACAAAAGTGAGAAGGCCACATCCTTCCCATGGGACCTCCACATTCTATCCTATACTGCCTTCTAAGGGCCCCCATTTTGAGGTGCCTTCATGCTCTCCTACCTGCTTCAGCATTGCACACCTCTGTCAATGGGGCTGCTGTCATCCAGTGCTGTGGACCCCCACTATTTTGCCTACTGCCTTTGGAACCAGACTGCCATCATTAATTGGAGGATGAATGCGTCGGTGATCTCGTAATTGGCCGCTTCCTGGAAGATTCCAACTGTCAGCGCGCCTCTGACCCATGTGTTGTCACGACCCAAAAATACTTTGGGGTCCCTAAAATGTTGGGAAAATTCAGCCCACAAATACTAGAGTCATTCTGCCTTTTAGAAGCAGGATATCATTGGTAATTATGTTGTGAGGTACTGTGGGAAGTTTGAAAAGAGTAAATTGAAGGAAGAGAGATTCATGGGCTATAAATCAAAATGCAGAGGAATTATTTTGTTTGAGTAAAATGACCAACTGAAGTGAGGGTGTCATATGCCCTTTACCTTGTATCAAGACACATTTGTATATTGTACATATTTAACTTCAAGACTCTGATCATACCAATTATACTGTACTTGTCACCTTACTGTGCAATAAAGCACCTTTCAATGTTAACCAAACTTTTTTCACCTAGGTTTGATTTACCCCACAATTTCCTCCTCCACTGACAGTATTAGTGCCATGCTGCAGTCCTGTTTCATTCATAATGGACACACCATGGCACCTTATTTGCGTTACCATATTCCATTTGTAAGCCTAGACACTAAACATTAGTGGGCTGTTCGCATTACAAAGGATCACAATGAAATCGAATTCTAGCCACAAGTGTCCATGCACTTACAAACACAGTCTTCAGAGCAGGGATGTTGAGCCTAATTGTATTGTCCTCATTGTTATATCTCATCTAGCATTCTTCACGGGTTTAAAAGCAATTCATTATTCAAATTATTAAACTTCAGGAGACCTTATCTCTCTGTAAAATAACTCTGCAGATGCATTAGATGACTGCAACCAACTTCAATCTTGTTGATGAAAGCAGAGCCTAATTTTGCCTCCAGTTCTTTTCTCTTCCACCTATTCTCTACTCGTGTCTTTTTTTCCTAAATATTTATTGGCTAATCCATTCCTCATCTTCAGATGATGCTCAGCAACATCATAATCATTGATTCCTCTAATCCAGCTCAAACGTGTGGTTCTCCTCACAATGGCAGACTTTTTTTTACCATCCATGCAAACTCTCTTGCCTTGCATTAAAACAATTCTGCTCCTCCCTTAGGTCCTTTTGCCAGTTATCTTAAATCTGTGTGCTTTCGCTATTGATGCATCCATCTGATTCTCCTTATTTAACCTATCAAAATCCCTTCGAATTTTGAACACACTTCACACTGAATTACATTTGAAAAGTGCTGATAGTTGATATTTAGACACAAATGCCAGTAATTCTGCACCAACATTAGGAATTGGAGAAAGAATGTTGGCTAGGGTACAGACAGTATATTTTCATCCTTAGTGTTGCAGGTATTCAGAACTCTGTACTAGGAATATAAAAATATATCTGAAGGAGAACTTCCTAATCTTCTCTGAGTAGTGGCAAATGATCTCTAGAGTCCCTCTGAACGGGCAGATGTAGCCTTAGGTTAACATCACACCTCCAACTATGTAGTACTCCCTGCAGTGAAATGTCAGCCTAATTTATGCATCCAAGTGCTTGCCTTGGATTTGAAGGCACTGTATCATGCCACACCTATTAGCATGCTCTGAATCAATTCAGGTTTAATATAATTTGAGCAGAATGGGCCTGTTGTGTACAGTTCAAAACGCTACTTTGGCAAAGCACATATGTAACATCATTAAACTGTCGACAAATCATTTTCAAGTACAATTTATGCTGATTCTGAGTGACTGGATAACTATACATTATAATCATGTAATCTCCATGGAAATAAAAATAAAAAATGCAATAAATAAACAACAAAGAAAATCTGTGCATGTTAGTTAAAAAATAATGAATGAAAATGCAATACAAGGATAATTAGATTGAAGGTAAACTGATCAATAAATCATTTTTGGATTTTGTATTCCTCTATAATGCAAAACAACTTTGAAAACAGTCAAAATGCTGAATGCATCAACTTGGGGAAGTAGCCGTAAATAGCACGGAAAAGCTAAACAAGTCCTATTTCACGCTCATCTCCATCACTGTGAGATCTGGAAGAGATACAAGGCTTGTCATCTAAAAGATAATCCTTTTGTTTTATTCAATCATGGGATGTGGGCTTTGCTGGCTGGGCCAGTATTTATTGCCCATTCCTAGTTGCCCTTGGGAAGGTGGTGATGAGCTGCCTGCTTGAACTGCTGCAGTCCCTGTGGTGTAGATACACATACTGTGTTGTTAGGAAGGGTTTGACCAGGATTTTGACCCAACGACAATGAAGGAATGGTGATATATTTCCAAGTCAGGACGGTGAGTGACTTGGAGGGGAACTTCCAGATGGTGGTGTTCCCATCTATCTGCTGTCCTTGTCCTTCTAGATGTTAGTGGGCGAGGGTTTGGAAGGTGCTGTCTAAGGAGCTTTGGTGAGTTCTTGCAGTGCATCTTGTAGATGATACACACTGCTAATACCGTGCTGTTGGAGGGGGTGAATGTTTGTGGATTTGGTACCAATCAAGTGGGCTGCTTTTTCCTGGACAGTGTCAAGCTTTTTGACTGTTGTGGGAGCCGCACTCATCCAGGCAATTGGGGAGTATTCCATCACACTCCTGACTTGTGCCTTGTAGATGGTGGACAGGTTTTGGGGAGTCAGGAGATGAGTTACTCATCACACGATTCCTAGCTTTTGACCTGCTCTTATAGCCACAGTATTTATATGGCTAGTCCAGTTCAGTTTCTGGTCAATGGTAACCCTGAAGATGTTGATAGTGGGTTATTTAGTGATGGTAATTCCTTTGAACATCAGGGGCAATGGTTGGATTTTCTCTTGTTGGAGATGGTTATTTCCTGGCACTTGTGTGGTGTGAATGTTACTTGCCACTTGTCAGCCCAAGCCTTGTTGCATTTGGATATGCACTGCTTCATTATCTGAGGAGTCACGAATGGTGCTGATCATTGTGCAATCATCAGTGAACATCCCCACTTTCAACCTTGTGATGGAAGGAAGGTCATTGATGAAGCAGCTGAAGATGGTTGGCTCGAGGACACTACTCTAAGGAACTCCTGCAGTGATGTCCTGGAGCTGAGATGGTTGACCTCCAACAACCACAACCATCTTCCTTTCTGCTAGGTATTACTCTAACCAGTGGAGAATTTTCCCCTGATTCCCATTGACTCCAGTTTTTCCAGGGTTCCTTGATGCCACATTTGGTCAAATGTGGCCTTGATGCCAAGGACAGTCACTCTCACCTAACCTTGGGAGTTCAGCTGTTTTGTCCATGTTTGAACCAAGGCTGTAATGAGGGCAAGAGCTGAGTGGCCGTGGCGGAACACCAAGTGGGCATAAGTGAGCAGGTTACTGCTAAGCAAGTGTCACTTGTTAGGACTGTTGATGACCCCTTCCATTACTTTACTAATAAGGGAGAATGGACTGATGGGGTGGCAATTGGCTGAGTTGGATTTGTCCTGCTTTTTGTGTACAGGACATACCTGGGCAATTTTCCACATAGCCAGGACGATGCCAGTGTTGTAGCTGTTATGGAACAGCTTGGCTAGGGGCACGGCAAGTTCTGGAGCATATGCCTTCAGTGCTATAGCCAATATGTCCAGGCCTGGCTGCATTTAGATATGTACTGCTTCATTATCTGAGTAGTCGCGAATGGTGCTGATCATTGCACAATCATCAGTGAACATCCCCACTTTTGACCTGGTGATGGAAGGAAGGTCATTGATGAAGCAGTGAAGATGGTTTGGCTGAGGACTCTCCCCTGAGGAACTCCTGCAGTGATGTTCTGGACCTGAGATGGTTGACCTCCAATGAACATTGTCAGGGCCCATAGCCTTTGCAGTATCCAGTGCCTTCAGCTGTTTCTTGATATCACATGGAGTGAATTGAATTGGCTGAAGACTGGCATCTGTGATGCTGGGGACCTCCAGAGGAAGCCAAGATGGATCATCCACTCAGCACTTATGGCTGAAGATTGTAGCAAATGCTTCAGCCTTCTGTCATTTCCAGCTTCCCTTTCCTCATCAATTTCTTTTTATGCTATTGACACTAATATGATCATTGTAACTTTAAAATTTCCCATCTTCATAGGAACGTAAGAACAAGAGCAGGCCATTAAGCCCATCAAGCTTGTTGAGCCGTTCATAACAATCAAAATCACAATCGCAGTTGTTTGGTATCTTAGCTTCATTTAACCACCTTGGTTCGAAAACCCTTAATACGCTCGCCAAACAAAAAAATCATGTTTGAGATTTCTTTGTGTTGCTTTATTCTCAACAGTTTTTTTGGGGATAAGCTTCTAATTTTCCATGTGAAGACATTCTTCCTAATATTACCACTCAATGACCTAACTCTAATTTTATGTTAATGTTGCCCCCACCAAATAGTTTACTTCTATCTACCCTATCAATTTTTTTAAAATAACATAAACATCTCAATTAGATCATCCTTTAATGTTCTACACTTGAGGAAATGTAAGCATGGTCTGTTCAGTCTGTCCTTTTAATCCCTAACCTTTTTAGCCCCTGTCTCATTCTGGTGAATCTGCGCTGTTCTCCTTCCAGGGTCAATATATCTTTCCTGAGATACAGTGCCAAGAATTGAACACTGCAATCTAGATGAGGTACAACAAGAGCTTAACATAAAAATAATAGGATTTGTACCAATTTTGTATTCCAGCCTCTGTGAGATAAAGGCCAACATTCTTTTTTGCCTTTTAAATTATCGTTTGTGCGACATAATATGGATATATGGCTCTCTAAATTCCTTTATTCAGGCCATTTATAAATATGGTGAAAATCTGAAGCTCTAATACAGATAGTGAGGGACACCACTCCATCACATCCTGCAAATTTGAGACTATACATACATACCACTCTCTGGGTGGAATCATTCCAGATTTGCAGTGTGTGTGGTAGTGGATGGGTAAAACAACAAAGCAATGGCAGCTTCTTACGCTGTATTGTCCCAAACCCGGTGTATTAATTCCCGGGAAACATACCGTTTCCATGACAGGCAGGCACCGATTCGCCCACAAAGTCTTCACCTCGCTGCTTCATCATGCCAGGCACCACATTTAAAGCACAGCCACATGCGCACCCTCTCAGTGCTTCCAGCCCAGGACTGCTGCAAATAAGACATGGCTCCGAAAGGCAAGAAGTCTGCAACCCCAGGTTTGGTTTCATGCCCCTTCAGTACCTTTTGGGCGCAGTGGAGGCCTGCCATGAAGTCCTCTATCCTCGCTCTGGCTGCAGGAGTGGCAGCCACATCACCTCTCTGCCTTGGGAGGCAATAGCGGTGGTGGTCAGTGCCAATGCTGTACAGAAAAGGTTGGTCATCCAATGCAGATAAAGGATGAATGATCTCATCCATGCTACAAGGATAAGGTAACTGTCTTATCATTCTATACTCACATACTCAAGCCCATCACAAATTCAATGACATCTCACTCACTGCCAGCTCAAGGGACATCGCCACTCAATCTTTCACACACACCCTCACATCTCTATCTGACCTTATCTGCTCTAGAGGCTGCCTCCTCAGCCCTCACCATCTTAAGGCAACTTGTACAGATCAACTTGTGCCCCCACACAAACTCTTCCTCAGTACAGTCCTTACCCTGCAGCCTCTTCCCTTGCCTGAGGCCACTTCTCCTCCTTCCTCAAACAAGCCCTAGCTCTGCAGCCGTACAAAACCACCCCCGCTTTATGGCTGGCCTGGCAGATAGAGTCCCCTAAAAGTGATGTGGTGCTGCCTGCGAAGACTGGTGCTGATGATTGTGAGTGCTGTCCGAATAAGATAAGCAAACAAACCTCAAAGTCCCGAGTGAAGTGCAGCTCTCCAGGTGTACGTCACTTATGTGCGGTTGTGCAACACATCAGCATGCAATAATGTCGATGTGCCGTACAACCCAGTGTGGAAGGATGAGTCCAGTGGGCTAGCCTTAAAATGATATGCATACGTATCACAATGAGGTTCCTGAGGTCCGATGTCAGGTTATATGGCCTGCCATTGAGGGGCTAAGCAGATGCTTGCAAACTGGTTTTACGATGCTGTGAAAACAATTTTTGGCCTTCTCGCTATATTGTCCACTTACACTGCCGAGCATGGCCAACGCCTGCAGGCATGGAAAATTCCGCCCTCCATCTCCTACCCACTAACCAATTTCCTCCCCTAAATGATACCTAAATTTCACTATGCCAATTCAAGGCACCATTTCCTACTTTAATCCATTCTTTTCCAGGAACTGACAATTTCAGAAATCCAAACCCCCTCCACTCTCTCCTTCTCCAAAAACCTTGATGCTTTTAGAACTCAAGCTAATCCTTGATGAACTGCCTGTCTCCTACACTTTTCAGCCTTGCCAGTGTACTGATCTTGGCCTTGCACTTCATAGACAGATTTCTAAATTTAAAGCAGTGGAGAAGCCAACATGCCTCATATGTGGTAATATCATGATTGAGATATAAAGTCCTTCTCATGAGTGGGATAAAATGCTTGCTTTGTAGTAAACATTTTACTTACATCACAGATAAAATATACATCTACGAATACAATAAAACTTCCTCAAAACTCTCATATAATTGCAGGACTGCTTAGTGCCATTGCAAATTATTATGCTCTACCATAGATTTGCCATTGAGAATAATGTTATATCGCCTGTTTTCCAGTGGGAAAATAACAATTCTGCACTGGCAAAGGCATGTTTTCTGCTTAGGAAAGAATAAGAGTCTGGAGGCTCAGTGACTGCAATGCTCTGGAATTACTCAACAGGCTAAACCACTGTTAGTTTCTGAAGTTGACCCAATGAATTATTTATCGCAGCACAAAGTTCATGGAATCTGCAAAAGGACAGGCAGGAAACAACACTTAAAAGGTTGCTGCTATTACTTTAAAGGAATGCAACCACTTAAAGATAAGTAGTCGCAAATTAAGTAAAAATTGTCATAGCCTTTAAATAGTCTGCAAATGCTTGACAAGTATATTTAAACATTTGTAATGGCTGGTAAAGGGACAGATACAAAATGCAATTGATGGGTACATTTTGGCTCAAAACTTAAATTCCCATGTTTTGTAAAGTGGAAATGCCACTGCATGAAGTGGGTGCAAGGACAGTTTGTCCCTGGTGAGATCCCAAATTTACCTTAAAATCCAGGCCTCATCGCAACATGCCTTCATGCAGTTGCAGCAGTGGTCACTGCTTCATCATGCCAGGCACCACATTTAAAGCACAGCCACATGTGCTGCTAGGACCTGGGAGCTGCGAACTATCTGATTGGCCAGCAGTTATTGGAGGCGGGTTGGCCTCTCAAAAGGTGACCCAATGACCCTTAAATGGCTGCAGGGAGAGCCGGCCAAGCAAGAGCTCTTGTGTAAAATTCATCCCATATTCTTTGTTTCTACACACTCAAACACATTCCGGGAACCTATATGACACTTTCAAGACATCTTGCCCAGTGCATTGCAGTTCAGCTTCCCTGAGTGTGAATAGCTAGGGTTAGAACTACGTACAACATCCAGAGGACCTGGGATTATATGTCAAAGTAAATAAAACATCTTAAGAAAGCTGCCTAGTTGGTAGACGTCTAAAGCATGGATCACAGTTGTTATGTTTCTTAGCTTCATTTACCCACCTTGGTGCTATAACCCTTAATACTCTTGCCTAACAAAAAAAAACATTTTTGAGATGTTTTTGTTGTTTTAATTTCAACAGCTTTTTTAAGGGATAGGTTTCCAGATATCCATTAATCTTTGTGTGAAAATCTCAAAAATGATCTTTTGTTTTTGTTAGGTGAAGGTATGAAAGGTTATAGAACCAAGGTAGGTATATGAAGCTAAGATACATAGGAAATGAAACTGTTTGACAAGTATATTTCAACATTTGTAACAGCTTGTAAAGGTCCATACTTTGGACATCTACCGATTGGGCAGTTTTCTTAAGATGTTCTATTTACTTTGACTTATGGTCCCAGGTAATGTCTGTCAGACTGTTCTGCATTCCCTACTGGGTCACCCCAAAATCTCAAACAACTCTGAGCTCTTTTGCTGTTTATTATGCATGCACCAAATGGAGAAGGCACATACAGTATTGACCTTCCCACTTAAGATGAACATCCCTGGGACATATACACACATCTTCCAAAAATAAGATTGTGGCAATACAACCTAGCAGTGCAGCAACAATATAATGCTGCTGTTGTTAATTTATGAGAAAGGAGGTGAAAAGTACATGACAATCCTGATTAATACAGTTGTGTGTCAGCTGGTAAGAGGCAGAGACAAAAATTGTTTACAATGTGGCCACTGGAAAAAGTAAGAAAAGACAAAAAATGACAAAAATGCCAACGAATGAAGAAAAAGCCAGTATTACAAATGCACTGAAAAAAAACCAAAGATTATGTGCACATTCCTTCACCTCTAAGAGGCCCATTACCTACCATATGTAAAAATTGTTAAACTAGCTTTTGGGTGTGTTATGCATGCAAAGTTGCATTTGGTCAAACTGCATGTGTTAGCCACAAAATCAAAATAACGGGTAACATAACATAGTTTGTTAATTCCATCCCTTACTGTTTAGAATTGGCAATCTTCTGTTACACATTTTTAATGGGATTTGGACTATAGTTGGGGAATGAACAGTGACATAATCCACCAGTAACAAGGCCCACAAGTGAATTATATAAAGCATTGTCTTCCATAATTCATTCAAAAAACAAAGCTCTCTTATATTCAACAGCTCTATGACTCAGTCTATCTGGCTCTTTGTAATTTTGTTCACTTTTTTTGTCTCTGAAAATGTATCTAATTTGCTTGTGAACCCATTCATACTATCTGCTTCAGTACATTTCCCTGATAAATTATTCCATCACTCCATTACCTTTTGGAGAAAATAAAATTCTTCTGTTCCTTTTTTAGTAGCTTCGATAGTATTAAAACTTTTTGCCACAGTGATACATTTGCCTGTATCAGTTCAGTCAATTCCCTTCAAAGGCTTCATTCTCAAGAAATAAGAAGACTGAGAGTTGACCGACTGGAGGTATTTTAAATGATGATTGGAATTGATAATGTAGAAACAAAGAATATGGGCTGAATTTTTACACAAGGACGCTACTTGGCCATCTCACCCTGTAGCCATTTAAGAGTCATCATATCCCCTTTTGGGAGGAAACCCCGCCTTCCAAGAGCTGCTGGCCAATCAAATAGGTGGCAGCCCTCTGGTCCCATCAACACCACTGCAAGCAGTGGCCATTGCTGCAACTGCAGGAGTCCCAAAGAAGACATGTTGCAATGGAGCCCAGACTTAAGGTAAATTTGGGGTCTCCCCTGGGTACAGTCTTGTAGGCCCCAGTGTGGAGAGTGATAGGGGTGGGGGACTGGAGTGGACAGGACACAAGGGGAATCCCAGGGGTGGAAAGACCTTGGGGGAGGCCTCTGATGGGTACCTCACCCTGACCCCCCCACCAGTGAAAGTTGCCACACTCCATATTTGGCATGGGCCTTGGCCTCGCAGGTAAAATCCCAGTGGCGGCAAAAGGAGGTTAATTAATGGCCACTTAAGTTCCTCAATTGGCTGACGAAAGTGCAGGCCTTCCGATGCCTCCACACCACCAATAAAATTGTGGCAGGTCAGGTGTGCAGGTGCCAGGAACAATATACATGGCATAGCGTCAGATTTTACAGCCACCTCCACACACCACACCCCCCCCCCCGCCACCTGCCAACCTGCCCCCAGCAGAGCTGTAAAATTCAGTCCCATGTTTCCACCTGTGGCAAATCCAAACCTAAGGGTCAAATATATAAGACAATTACTAATAAATCCATAAAGATCTCCGGAGAAACTTATTTACGCAGAGATTGGTTTGAATATGAAACTGCTTAAACACAAGGAGCAGTTAGGCCAAATAGCATAGATACTTTTAAGGGCAAGGTAGACAGGTACATGAGGGAGAGAGGAATAGAAGGATATGTAAAAAGGGTAGAAGGATATGAAAATAGGATTACATGAAGAATGGTTGGAGGAGAATCGTGTGGAGCATAAACACCACCATAGGCCAATTGCCCTAATGGTGATAATGGTGGAAATATATCGTAACTCCTTCACTTTCGCTGGGTCAAAATCCTGGAACTCCCTTCTTAACAGCACTGTGGGTGTACCTACACCACATGGACGGCAGCGGTTCAAGAAGGCAGCTCACCACCACCTTCTCAAGGGCAGCTAGGGATGGGCAATAAATGCTGGCCCAGCCAGCGAAGCCCACATCCCGTGAATGAATTAAAAAATAAATGGTCAATTTCTGTGCAGTAAATTCTATGTACTTCTCTATGATTTTGAACAGTTTAACTGGATCATCCCCCAAAAAAGCCAAGTTTCCTAACTCATCCTCTAAAGTTAGAAGCTTCATTCACAAAGTCATCTTTACTGTTCTCCTGTATAACTTTACAAGGGGGACAATGTCCTTTCTTTGATTATAGATAGACAAACTGAACTGTTGAGAGAGGGGGCAGGCAAATACCTTATCTAAATAAGGATGCAATGACTTTTGGTTTTTGCACTCTTGGTAAAAATTTGCTGAGACCTTGCCTCACCAGCAAGGCCGGTTTTCAGCAAGCAGTTTACAGAAAAATCACCTTTTCTTGGCCTGCAATATTCCATGTCGCAGAACAATTTTCTAATAAAACATCTGCTGTCTGTGAGGATTTACTGGTGCCATGAGGTCTTGTACCATTTTTCTCTCTTTACCTTGCTAATGTGACATGGTTGCTTTGCGACTGCATTGAAGTGTTAGAACTTACTGATTTTGCCTGTGGGTTCATTACAAGATTTATTTACTTTTTAATGAATATATCAAAGTAGAAAATGAATATCTAGCTCTTGTGGAGGTGAATTAGGGCTTCTTTTTGATTCTGCGCTGTGTGATCAGATTCCAGATTTCAGCAGCTCTTAGAGAATCCATGAAAATCGAACCAAAACTTAAAAATCTCAGTCAACACTGAATATTTGCCAAACTCATTTGGATTTCAACTTCGTTCCTTTCAAAAGGCATATGCATATACATATCATCATTGAGAAAGCATGCACCTGAGAAAAGGAGCTTAAAGCTTGATTTCACTCTTATGCCCCATCATTTTCTCCCTTATGTTCTGAACATCAGAAGATAAGAAATAGAAGCGGAAGCAGACCCTAAGGCCTCATGATCTTGTCTTGCCATTTAATAAGATTAAAGTTGATTTCTGCCCTCAATTCCAATTTCCCAATCCCTATATTCCTTGATTCCCCAGGAGTCCAAAAATCCATCAATCACAGCCTTGAATTTACATAATAACTGAACATCCTTAGGTACAGAATTTCAAAAATTCACAACCCTTTGAATGAATAAATTTCTCCTTATCTCAGTCTTAAATGAGTAACCTCTTACCCTGAGGTTACGACCTGGATTTTCATCTTTGAGGTGGGTAGCAGGAGTTGGGAAACTTCCCGGCTTCACGCACTCACCTAGGGAGAACATGCCCACAAAGATGTGATCTTCATTGCTGGGAAGTAGGTGCAGGCTGCATTCGGGCCAGCCCAACTAGGAAAGAAGTTGAAGGCAGCCACAGGGGCTGCTGGGTGCTGAGGTGACTGTTTAAAAGGCCCGTCTCAGTGCTGTGGGACTTGGTCCAAGTTGTAATGCAAAAAGTAAGGCCCTCCAGACTCACCCCTCACCCTGCCACACATACATTCCTCATGCCCCATCAATGCCACCTCATGCCCCTCTATGCATGCCTAATAGTCCATCATGTCTTCTTCGCTAAGTTATACCCCTCCATCCTCTAATGGTCCTTCATGCCCACTATGCCAATCTATGGCACTTCCATGCCCAATGACACAACACAAACTGTTTAATGAACCCTATTATGACATTAGTATAAAAATGCTTTTAAAAAAGCCATTCATTCATAACTTTCCACTATATTAAACAAGTCATTTTATTACAATGCCATAAAAGTGTCAATTACCCAGACTCTTTAAAATATTAATAGCAGAACCTACAAGCATCCTTAATCAAGTGCAAATTAATATTATGCAATTGGCAGCAGAGATCAGAGAGCCAGAGCTGTCACTCAAGCAATGTTTTCCATGGGGCTCAGGTGTTTCAACAGACTAATGGATTTCTGGGCTCTTAGGCACGAATGCATAACAATGTTTGGCTGAGAGCCCAGAAATCTATTAGTCTTGTTATGATCTTGTTAGGGACCCGTAACCTTATGTTTAAAGTAGATAAACTTTGAAGACCTAGATACCTACTAGGAGAAAAAAGCCACAAGATTTCATAGATTTAAACAAAATAAACTTTATTGTACAGAATCAGAAGATTCAAACAATTTATGATATCTGTCTTATAATCTTTCATTCAAATTTAACATGATGTAAATATGAATTAACAGGCAAACTATTATTGAACATAACACACTGCACATTAAATGGCAGATGCTACCATACAGATCTCATGGATTTCTCAGCAACCCACCCAGATGTCAGTGGCCACTATGAGCCACAACATCTCGTTAAAACTCTGTAACCCTCACAAGGGATTCCAACATTTCATTTTTGAAGATGTAGCCTCTAAATTCCTTCAAAAAACCACTCCAGCTCGGGCTGCCTCAATGCCTGCTCACCTCCTGATGGTTCAATCTCTTCTCCTAAGACTTGCCTTGTAGTAAAATTATCTTTTTTTCACATAGTGGAAAGTTGTGAATGAATGACTTTTTTTAAGCTTTTGTTACACACCCTATTTTCACTATAGGACCCATTGGTTCTATACAGTGTGTAATGGGTCAATGGGCATGGGAGTACCACATCTTGGCATAGAGGGCATGAGGGTCCATGCAAGCGGGTGGAGGGGCATAGCTTGGTATAGGGGTATGAGGGGCCACAGGGGGTGTGTAGAGAGGCATAGTGCATAGGGAACACAAAGACAACATTTTGAACTTAACTTTCAAAAGTTTCTATCATGCAGACTATTGTTCCTGATACCCCTGAGGTGCTGTGAACCAAGACTCTTTAAAAAGCTGGTCCAGCTCCATAAAAATTGCAGAGGACTAGGACATGCTTATCTCCACAATGGAGCTGGCCAGGTTGAGATTCAGAGTGCTGCCATGCAACCTGAACCAGCCTGCACCCTTAAAAGGCCCTGGTGAAAACTGGAAAGAAAAGGAATGAGGTCAGGAATCCCAGAACCAAGTTATGCCCATCAATTTTAAAGGACTCCCGAATCATCTCAACTCAATGAAAATCCAGGCCTATACCTCTTAGTTCTTGGCCATCCAGGCAGGGTAAACAACCTCGCAGCATCTACTTTGTCAAACCTTCAGAATTGTATAAGTTTCAATAAGATCTCCTCTCAATTTTATAAACTCCAGAGATTACAGACCTAATCTCACTTTTTAGGACAAAAGCCCTTTCAGTCAAGTATATCCTTCCTTGGACGGAGAGACCAAAACTGTCCAAAGTGCTCCAGGCGTGGTCTCACCAAAGCCCTGTATAATTGTAGGAAGGGGTAGAATTTTCTGGCTGGCGGGAGGTGGGGGTGGGGAGAAGAGGTGGAGTGGAAGCGGGCATGGGCCTGATCACCACCCGCGATCGGGCCTGCGCCATCATTTTACACAGGCGGGCCAATAAAGGCATGCGCAGGGTGAATCGTGGCTCCCGAGGACAGCAGGAGTGGGCGGGCAGCAGCGGGACTGCAATACCCGCCAGGTCCAATGGCGACGCGGCGGCCTATTTTAAAAAGTTGCTGCAGCCTTTCAAAGGATGCGAATCATGGCCAGTGGAAGGGCTCCCCAGAGCGCTGCTGCTGAGCAGGCCAAGCAAGAGGGTAGAGCAGGGGGGCACTGTGTCCCTCATTTTTCCGATGATTGCCTTGCTGCCCTCCTCGAGGAGGTGACAGCACAGCGGGAGGTGCTCGTACCCCAGGACGGGAGGAAAAGGCCCCCCTACATGACCAAACGTGCCTGGGAGGAGGTGGTGGAGGTGGTGAGCTCCCAGGGTGCGGTGCGGTGCATCTGGATCCAGTGTCACAAGTGCCTCAATGACCTGTTGCGCTCAGAAAGGGAGAGTACAATGTTGGCATTGGTCACTTAACCCAGCAGGCAGGCTGTTGTCCCCCAGCCCCGCCACCCCCCCCAACCACCCCCCCCCCCCCCCCCCCCCCACCCGCCTCACCAAGTCTGAGTGTAGTGACTGCATTGAACCATTGATGGCATGTCTCCTTCTCTGGGTGGGCCAGTAGATATTGCCCATGCCAAGGTCACCCTGAGACTGTAGTGAACAGATGGCTTCTGCCCCCGCAGCATGCAGTACCCTGAGACCCACATTACTGTTTTGGGGGCAACCTGGAGGAGCTGCATTTAGGTGCAGTGCTGGAACTCCAGGACATGTCAGAGTCAGGGTGATGACATGCTGGGAGGGGAGCTTCAAGGTGGCGTGGCACCAATCGATCTGCTGTCCTTTGTAGTCCATGTGCTTGCGCCTCCTTGCTATGGAAGGTTAGACCTTGTGGTGCCTAATGTGTTGTAGGCAGCATTTGGCCAAGTGGGTGGCGGGGGTGAACAGGCCTAGCATCTTTGTGTGCGTGTTCGGCAGCAGTGGGGTGAGGAGACATTGGAGCCCTGATATGTCCCACCCTGGTTGGGGTGGGCCGTCCACGAAGATAGTCCAGGTACAATTAGCATTAATTAATGCTCTTCTCTCCTTTTCAGGAGAAGAATGCACATAATGCAGCCGAGCGTGTGAGGACTGGCAGCGGGCTGGCACAGTTAATGATTCTCAGCTGCTTCGAGCAGGGGGCCCAAGATTTAGAGAGGCGCTATGCGCCCAGGTCCACCGGTGTTGGTGAGACTTGGGTGCCACGGGCAGGTATGTTTGCCCAGCAGTGAGTTCACCATTGTTCTCCCAACAGCCATGGCAGTGCTGAATGTTCAGTGATTGAAGTTTGCAACATGGCTTGACCATTGCTTATGGAAGGATAGTGCATAATGATCCAGGGGTCAGGGATGCACATTGACATTGTCTCCGTGTTAACTGATCCAATGTCCTTGTTCTTCCTTTCAGCATCAGCGGAGCAGGACTTGGAGGAGGAGCAGCAGGGCTACCCTCTCACATCTGAGGGCCCAGAAGTCTCACCAGCATCGCACCATCGCTGCGAGGCAGGCACTAACATAGATACTAGCACCTCGGTGGGAATTCGAGCATTGGCTAGTGTCTCGGGGCACAGTGTTGATGGCACATCACAGTCGTTGGAGGACCTGGCAGAGACAGAGAGCATCCATGAAGCCAGAAGTCGGAGGACTGCAGGAGACCAGGCACTTGCTCAGTCGGTGCCTGATGATGTGACTCTGGAGTCGTCTACGACGTAGCAAGCACAAGAAATACAGCCAGGTATGTGGGAGCATCTGGGGGAGATACTTGAGGTTATGCTTGGCTTGGTGCCCATGGTGGAAGAGGCTACATGGACTATCGCCGAAGCAATGAGCCTCATATCCGAGCGCCATGCGTCCTCCATGGAGAGAGTGGTGACTCTCTTGGAGAGGCTCCTCCAGGAGGCCCATTAGGGCTTCCTGGAGATGCACTTGGACCAGCAAGTCCTCACATTGGCATTGACATCAGCTGGTCAGTGCCAGTGTGGAGATAGTCTGTCCACCAAGTTTCCCAGCTTGGTGCCCATCCACCCACAATGAGCAGGGAGGTCCAAAGTGACCTCATGTTGGCGCAGCAGCTGCCTGTTGTCTCTGCTGGCTCCACTCAGGGCACTATGGATGAGTGCAGTTGCTCCTCCGTCCCCCTGCCAATGACCATTGCATCATGTGAGCCTGCAACGACTGGGGAGATGCCAGCTGTGGAACAGGCAGCTCCCTCCCAGGCAGGGCCAGCACAGGCTCCACTGGCCAGAGGACGGCCACTAAGGTCATCGAGGCCAACAGGACAGCAGAGTCAGCAGGTTGTCTCAGATGCCACTTCCAGCAAGGGTGCAGCACCAAGATGTAGCTCCTGAAAACGTAAACATAAGACACCTTAGGCACCTCACAGGTTTATCACTGGTGCTTTTGTGTTGGCCTGCAATGAGGTCTTTATGAGTTGGTGTGATTTTGAATACCTTTGTCATTTTGTTTCATTAAGTTTCTTTGGTTGCAATATTAAACTCATACATGTCACCATGGCTGAGGGTGCCTCTTTTCTTCTACAGGTGGATGTTTTCCAATAATGTAATGAGTGTTTTTGGACATTTAGCTTTATTAACAAGGCCCTTAGTTAATGATCCTATGCCAGCAGATCTTGCACTTAGGTATCGAATATGGAGCCTGCAGCCCAGGCTTGTCCTGGAGATCCATATGTGGTGTGGCAACTGAAGGTTTGTTGGATTAAAGCCTCCCAGGTGTCCCTGCCTCCCTGGGGTATGCCCGAGTCAGCGTCTACCCTCCTCAGCATTTCCCTGTGCATGCTCATCCTCACTGCTGGACTCATCGTGTGCAGCTGCAGCCACTGCGTCTACGATTTCATTGTCCACAGCATCCCCATTTTCCAGTGCAAGATTGTGGAGAGCGCAACATGTAACCAGTATCACCGACACATGAACTGGGGGGTACTGGAATGCGTCCCCTGAGCGGTCTAGGCATCGGAAGCGCATCTTGAGAAGACCAATGGCTCTCTCCACCACAGCCCTTGTGGAGCCGTGGCTCCTATTGTAGCGCTGCTCAGCTTCTGTTCTTGGATGGCGAAGAGGCATCATGAGCCACCTTCTGAGGGGATAGCCCTTGTCACCCAGCAGCCATCCACCCAGCCGGGCTGGAGCACTAAACAGCCCCGGCACCTGGGAGTGTCTGAGGATGTAGGCATCATGGGAGCTGCCTGGGTACCTTGCACAGACTTATAGAATCTGCATCCTGTGATCACACATTATCTGCACATTCATGGAGTGGAAGCCCTTCCTGTTGCCGAAGGCATTGGGCTTACCTGTTGGTGCATTGATGGCCACATGTGTGCAGTCTATTGCACCCTAGATGCGGGGGAAGCCAGCAATCGTCGCAAAGCCTCTGGCAATCTGTCTGGCTTGCCTGGTCCCAACGGTAGTGGATGAAGGTCAATGCACGCCTGAACAGAGTCTCTGTAACCTGCTTGACACAAGTGTGGACAGCTGATTGGGAGACACCACAAAGATCACCCACCAAGCCCTGGAAGGAGCCAGAGGCATAGAATTTGAGTGCAGCTGTGACCTTCAGAGCCACTGACATGGGGTGTCCGCCCACACAGTTCACGGAGATCTCAGGCCCAATCATCTGACAGATATAGTTGACTGTCTCAAAAAAAAAGCGGTGCCGCTTCATGCTCTCGTCGGGACTTGGAAAAATTTATTAATTTTGCTTCCAATCTCCACCCCTCCATCATTTTCACGTGGTCCATCTCTGACACTTCCCTTCCCTTCCTTGACCTCTCTGTCTCAATCTCTGGTGATAGACTGTCCACCAATATCCATTACAAACCCACCGACTCCCACAGTTATCTCGACTACAGCTCCTCACACCCCGCTTACTGTAAGGACTCCATCCCATTCTCTCAGTTCCTTCGCCTCCGTCGCATCTGTTCCGATGATGCCACCTTCAAAAACAGTTCTTCTGACATGTCCTCCTTCTTCCTTAACCGAGGTTTTCCACCCACGGTCGTTGACAGGGCCCTCAACCGTGTCCGGCCCATCTCCCACGCATCCGCCCTCACGCCTTCTCCTCCCTCCCAGAAACATGATAGGGTCCCCCTTGTCCTCACTGATCACCCCACCAGCCTCCGCATTCAAAGGATCATCCTCCGCCATTTCCGCCAACTCCAGCATGATGCCACCACCAAACACATCTTCCCTTCAGCCCCCCTATCGACATTCCGTAGGGATCGCTCCCTCCGGGACACCCTGGTCCACTCCTCCATTACCCCCTACTCCTCAACCCCCTCCTATGGCACCACCCCATGCCCACGCAAAAGATGCAACACCTGCCCCTTCACTTCCTCTCTCCTCACCGTCCAAGGACCCAAACACTCCTTTCAAGTGAAGCAGCATTTCACTTGCATTTCCCCCAACTTAGTCTATTGCATTCGTTGCTCCCAATGTGGTCTCCTCTACATTGGAGAGACCAAACGTAAACTGGGCGACCGCTTTGCGGAACACCTGCGGTCTGTCCGCAAGAATGACCCAAACCTCCCTGTCGCTTGCCATTTTAACACTCCACCCTGCTCTCTTGCCCACATGTCTGTCCTTGGCTTGCTGCATTGTTCCAGTGAAGCCCAACGCAAACTGGAGGAACAACACCTCATCTTCCGACTAGGCATTTTACAGCCTTCCGGACTGAATATTGAATTCAACAACTTTAGGTCTTGAGCTCCCTCCCCCATCCCCACCCCCTTTCTGTTTCCCCCTTCCCTTTTTTTTCCAATAAATTATATAGATTTTTCTTTTCCCACCTATTTCCATTATTTTTAAATATCTTAAAATCTTTTATGCTCTCCCCACCCCCACTAGAGCTATACCTTGAGTGCCCTACCATCCATTCTTAATTGGCACATTCGTTTAGATAATATCACCAACTTTAACACCTATGTGTTCTTTTGTTCTATTGTCGTTGACATCTTTTGATGATCTGCTTCTATCACTGCTTGTTTGTCCCTACAACCACACTCCACGCTCCACTTCTCTCTCTCTCTCTCTCTCTGCACCCCCCCCACACACCTTAAACCAGCTTATATTTCAACTCTTTCTTGGACTCGAACTCAAGTTCTGTCGAAGGGTCATAAGAACTCGGAACGTCAACTCTTTTCTTCTCCGCCGATGCTGCCAGAGCTGCTGAGTTTTTCCAGGTAATTCTGTTTTTGTTTTAATTGACTGTCTCCCTTGAGAAACAGAGCCTCCTTCGGCACTGCACCTCAGACATATTGAGGTAGCTGCTTCACCGCCTGTATACCCTGGCAGCAGGATAGTGGCGTCTTCTGTGGCCCCTTATGCCTTGGACTACTTCTTGGCCCTGCACCCCTTGTGCCTGCACCTGACCTCCCAAAGGTGGCTCCCCTGGAGGCTGAATGCGCACTCCTGGCCTCCTCCCTCTTCTAGCCCTCCCTTCCTCCTCAGAGGAGGTGCCTTCAGTGGAGAGTTCAGCTCCCATTCCCAGGCTAAGGGAAGGCTTCCTGAAACATGCAGGCCCAAAAAAAGATTTCTTACTGCAGAGTGCTGACCTGAAGGTTGTGAGTCCAGACCAAGTAGCTGGTAAGCATTTTTAAGTATTGCAGATCACACAGGCAAGTATGAGTAACTTTGAAACATCAATATTTGACAGAGCACACTCGCGACCCCACTGAGCCCTCTTATCCTGCCCGTGGATGAGGTTTATACAAATGTGTGCTACCTGCCTGCCCATTGCACCGATCCAATGATAGCACGGGCACCAGAAAACTGCTATCAATTGGTGCCTCAAGGGCCTTAAGTGGCCCGCTAATTATTGGCGGGCGTGTATTGGAGATCAACGCACGTCCGCCCACTGAAATATGGTGATGGCCCGTGGTGACGTCGGGACACTCACCCGACATCACCACCTGTCATTTTACGTGTGTGCGGGGCCCGCCCCTGCATGCCAATGGGAAAATTCTGCCCAAGGTGTCTACTGTCACTGATATTCAGTTCAGTGTTGTCAGCAGCTTTCCATTATCATGCACACTTATCATTCTCAAGCGGGAGACGAGACTGTTGAGCGCCGTAGATTTTAACCATAAAATGCATCACGGCTAAGCTTGATCCCACTCCCATTGAGATTCTCAAAAGAGCACTTTCCAATAGGGACCATTTAATAACTGAAAAAATAAATAACCCCTAATGCAGCTCCTTGTGGAAGAGGTCGCTGTATAAAATCTTAAGAAATTTTTTGCATATATAGAATTAGCTCTCTCTCCTTCTCTTATGAAGAGAGTTTCTTGGGTTGTCAAACAAAAAACAGCATAGGCATTTTATATTTGCCAAGGACATGTCTCTAGCATAGGGTCTGAAACAAGACATTCCTAAATCTGATAAAGGGTGAATCTCATGACCCATATGCAAACCAACTGCCTGAGCAAAAGTTAATCAAGAGGTCCTCGCAAGTGATAAGTCGTGAGATGACTACACAGACTTCCGATAGAGATGGAGATGCCTTGAATATTTGGCCCCTATTAACGGACAATTGAAAAAGTAATTGACATCAGACTGCCAGAAATAAAACATATCAATAGAGAAAAAAGAAGACTTCGGTCAGAGGAGTGCTTTCCAAAATGATCCATGCTGACTTCAGCCAAACACTTTGGCTAGCTCAAAAAGACTGAGAACAGAAGAGACTGCAATCTCCAGCTACAGAAATCAGCTTCATCTGCCTGTTGTCCAATCCGGGACAAGTAAACCGTTCTGAGGAGATTGACATCACTAGTCATGGAGATCAACATCCCCCTGCTTCCCCCATCCATTCGTCCCATCTGGGACTAGTAAACCATTCTCACTTGTTATGGATTCTATATCTTTTCTGCCTATTTAGCTCAGGCATCATATCTAAGCTGATACTTTTTAATAAAATGCTTTAAAACCATCTATGATTTGGCCCCCTTTTTGGGTAACCTGTGATTCCTGCATCAACTGTTTACCACCATTGTTTATAATTAAAATAGTGGCTCAACATGTATTCCATTATGGTATTTCTGCTTGTGGCTACATATCCACCTTGGCAATCTACATCACAAAGGACATCCTTCCCTTCAGTTATCACTGGATTCGTAATAAATCTGTGTTGTAAATGCATGAAATTAATCTTTGAAAATTACTTCAACCAGCCTACCAGCACTTGCTCATTCTGACTTGGATTCACTCATGTTGGTTTTAAAAAAAACCACCTATTTTGAAATAGGTTACTCTTAATAAAAAAGACATAGTTCTATGTATTTAATATGGATTTAGAATCAATCTAATTTTTTTCATCATGTATAAATCTTTTTATAGACATTTACTCAATATTGACATCTAACTTTAAATAATCCTATAAGATTTGATACAATGTAGGTTGGTTAGTTTGTTGAATAATTATGCCAACTCGAGCCAACAGGGAGTATGTTGCATATTTCTGCCTCTCATTAATTCTTCAAATATACTGCAATGCTTGGATTCAATTAGTTGGTTAGATGAAAAGGGATTAGCTTGTGTTGTCAAAAAAGAACAGAGTTACCAACAACCGACGATAAGACTGACCAAAAAAAAATCTGTAGGAGCTATGATCTAGCTAGAGGCAGATTCTAAAAGTACACAAATACAAAAGGCAAAATACTGTGTATTCTGGAAATGTGAAATGAAAATGCTGGAAAAACTCAGCAGGTTAGGCAGAAAGTGTGGAAGATGAATCGGAGTTAACATTTCAGGTCAATGGTCTTTTGTCAAATGCTGCCTGACTTGCTGAGTATTTCAAGCATTTCCCATTTTTACTTATGCAAACTACACTGTTTAGGATTCATCTACTTCTTTGGTTTTGAATCTGAAGAGCAATGGATGATTTCACTCTGAAGTAACACAGCGACTGCATTATAAATTTGGATCTTAGTGCAAGGGAGAATCCAATTTTTGTTTTCATTTTTGCTGCAAAGGCAACATGATGTTATAACTCTGGCAGAGATAGTCTGAAGTGGGCGTGAATATTATTTTGTTTCTGAATTCAAACTTGTAAATGAATCTTTCTAATAATAAAATAAATCACATATCTTATGAGGCATTTAAAGAGGCACATACTGTTGTCCAGATTTTCATGGAGTCAGGAAGGCTCTGTGGACCTTCAAAAATGGCAGGCAGTTCTTGGATGCGGAGGTCCCATCCCATTTACACCATGATCCATTTTTTTCTGGTAGGGGAAAAGGGCTGGGAGTGACTAACACAGGAGGGAAACCCAAACCCAGCAGGTTTGTTTGAGCTCAGTGCTGAGTTCAAACAAGACCACATTTTGGCTGTTGCAAGGGCCTTAATCCGAAGCATAGAGTCATGAATTAATGGAGTTGAAGTAAACACTCTTGAAGGGGTGGTAAGGTATATTTGATTGTCATGATCTGAAGTTATTTAAATCCCCAGCATAAAAAAAATAAAATAAACAGGCTGCACATGTCTGTGAGAGTTAAAAAAAACTCTGCTGTATTGCTTTCATTCACAGGTCAGGTGGTGCCGCATCTGTTCTAGCAATTCCAATAGTCATTTGTTGACATTTCCATCTTGGCCGTGGAAATTCGGTCCTATTCTGTTGTATCTCTAATAGGAGATCAGTGGAGCTGACAATAGGAAAATGCAAATGATGGGAAATTGGGAAAACTGCCACAGATATCCAGGTCAAGCATTAGACATTATGATTTGTCTTTAAAGATTAGCAAAATAATCTGTTTTCCATGATTGTTTCAACTGAAAGGTGTTCGAAAGGACATACTATAATGGAGGCTTTGCATTGGTGGGGTTTCCCAACACTAAATAAAATAAGCTTATTTCGAATTAATACAGATCTCACAGAGGGCATGGCATCTGATAGATGGAAACAGAAATCTTACAAATAGAACCCCACATCTTTTCCAATAACAACATATTGTGAACAGCACAGATCAATGTCAGAAAAGGTCTTAAAGTACTAGCCTCAAGGCTATCATTAAAAATATGCTGGCAGTACTACACTAGATTCTTGCCAAATCCAACTGGAGCCCCCAACTGCTGCCCCAGTGGAAATCAACTCAGACAGTGCATTCTGGAAATTAAGGCTTGGATTTTCTGGTCTGTGTGGATTAGTGTTCTATTTCGTTGGTAATGTTATAAGCAGAACCATAGCTCTCACAATCCAATATCTTAAGCACGGAGTGAATAGGATAATCCGCTTTTGGATTAAAAATTACCTCCTTTATTGAGTTATTTTGCATTAAAGTTCACAAGGGTTCACCACATATCTTCCCGTCCTCTTGATGGGTGGGGAAATTCCATGCTGTCAGGCCTTTGAAGGATTATGAACTTTTTAATACCAGTTTTAAGGAAACTAAAAATGAACTCTGGCGTGCTCTAAAAGCATAACTTGGTTAGAATTATTAACAACAGAGAACATAACACAGAATTCAGAACCTAACTGAATATTAAGGCTAAATGAGATGGATGTTGAATCAGTGACAAAGTGATGGTCCTTGCTGCTGACCTTGAATTATATAATCTCTATGGCACAAATTTCCCCTTTATAACATTAGTTTGAACCTGAAGCCAAGTCAAGGCAACTCCAGAGGCCTGATTTTTGCAGTGGAGGCAGGAATCGGGAGGCAGGGTGATTTCCAGGTTGGGAACCCACCCCTGATAGGAAGCAAATTTTTTCCTGTTTTTAAGTGGAGATTAGTTATCAATTATGTTGGGGATGAATCTTCTGGCCAATTAGTGGTCAAGGGGGTGGAAAGGGAGGCAGGTTAGGGAAATGCGGGCCATGTTCTGACTCATATCAACAGCCATTGTTGTGGCTGCAGTTTGGGCAGTAACTTTTAAAATAGGAAAAATGGAACATGCAGACTTTTCACATTTCATAGGGCAGATGGAGACATAATACTTGGAATAGAGTAGCACTGTCAAAATTTGTAAAACATTATTAAACTTCTCCTGTCATGGGTACAGGCCCCCTCTGCTCCACTCAGCCTCTTCAGTGCAACTTATAAGTTGATCTCCTTTCAAAATGCAGATGACTCTGTTCTCACCACTTTTGACATGGTCTACATTAGACTGCTCCCAAAGGTCACCCACCCCCATGAGAATTTGTAAAGAATCAAAAGCAAGCTCCTAGTCAGCTTCTTAGGTGTCTTAATTGGCCTAATCAGTGACGTTCAATAAACATTTTTGGTTAAAAATACTGTCTTTCATGACCACGCCATTAAAGCCAAGTTGTATCATTCATCAAAGTGTGACTTTTTGAAGGGTTTGTACAGTAAGACCAATAAAATAAAAAGGCAAGTTACCATCAGTTCAGCAATTTTTACTTGATTGCAGTCAGGAGGCCTTCAACAGTGCACTTGATGGTGAAGCATAGGATCCATGACAGGAACTTCTGGAGTTCTGCATTTAATTATCTATGTGCATATCCCAGAAGTTGCTGCCAGTTTCAGAGGAGTAATTATTGGTAATGCTGACTGTTTCACTGTCAAGGTTTTGTTATGGTGTAGCAGGTGGTAATTATTGGGCTGACCAAATCCCAAAGGGAAACTTGGCCAAGCCATCACAACAATTTGCAATTTTGTATTTTTATTATGAGAACGTATGTGTACTGAAGTCAGAAGGAAAGATTCCACTCCCACCTTTGATGATTTTAAAGATTAAATTAAAGCATTTATTAACAAAAAAAAACTTAAACACACAAGATTACTGTTATACAGTTAAATTTAGTTTTATAACATTTCCTAAAAGATTTCTACCTTGCTAGACTCTCAAATAAGCACCCTTTTCTAGGCAACAGTCCAAATAGATTCTTAATCTATAAAACATCCAGTAATATTACCATAAGGCACCCACTGTTGCTATTAGGGATGTTTTTCTCAGCTTCTCTCTCCCTCTCACTCATCAATGTAATTCCAAGGCTTTTGATAAAACCTTGCTTTCTGAAACAAACAAGAACTTGTCTGGAGTAACTAGAGAGTTTTTTTACAAGTCTGTCTTCACATAACCTACCTTTCAAGATCTCACATGGCCATTCACCATACAGCTTTCAATCTTTCCTTAAAAATATTTTTCTTCTTTCATCTTTGAGTCGATCATTTTAAACTTTCTTTGGAAGTTACCTTTTCCAGAATATAAACATCTTTTGCATTGTCATTATGGCCAACACTTTCAGGAAAAATAAACTTAATAATTTTGCCTTATTTGTTTATGATTTTGCTGGTTGTAAAACTTCCTGTCATGCCTCTTTGAAGTTCAAACTTCTCAACTTATCTGCAAATGCAAATGGTAGCTTGCCCATTTCCATTTAAAAATGCCTGCTTTTACACCCATTCCCTTTGATAATGCAAACCTTGCAGTCTGACTGTCTTCAGTTTAATTGAAGTAGTCACACACACACAACACGCATGAAGCCACTGCAAGCCTCTTTCAGTATCCCACAGTAATATTATGGAAAGAATTACATTTCCTTTACACTTTTCTCAAAATCTTGGCCAATGTACTTTCAGCAAGATAATGACAATATCGAGGAAGCAAACTGGCCAGCTAGATCTTGAGAGATAGTGGGAACTTCAGAAAACAGAGAGAGAGAGAGAGGGGGGGGGAAGGGTGGACGTTTTGTCTGCAAAAGAAAGAGAAAGGGTTGCAGTCAGTATGAAAGGATTGCACTGTCCATGAGGAAAGAAGATGCCAACAGTGTACCCTCAGACAAGGATGTGATAAAACTGTAGGCATTATAGTGGCTCTCTCCTTTAGTGTTGTATTATTATTAACTATTTATTGAATAATTGGTAGAAGTGATAAAGCATTTTCATTTTACCAGTATGTTGACTTATCCAGTGACTGATCTTCTCTCTGGGTTTAAATCTAAACGCTATAGAGTGAAATTCTACAAAATGGGTAAAACCTATGTATGCAGTTCAAGCTAAACAGCAAAATTTAGTTATAGAAATAATTTTACACAGAAACAAAAATAAATTAGGGCCAGAAACTTACCTTTGTCAGGCAGGCTGGGCGGGACCGGGTGGGGGAGGGTACGGAGCCGATTGCCGCCCACAATCGGCTGTGCGCCACCATTTTACCCCAATTAAGGCCCGCCCAACATGACACAAAGCTGGCAGTGCTTACCTGTGCAGGCAGGGGGAGGAGGGAGAGTCGGGGCCTGTGCTCTTTCACGCATGTACACGAAAGAGCGCAGCAATCTCTGTGAGGCACAGAGCTGCCTCAGGGAGATTAAGTTGATAAGAAAATTTTGTTATAAGTAAAGTACAAAATATTTAAACTTGTCCCCTCATGTGACAGTGTCACATGAGCTGGAACAAGTTTTTATATTTAGGAAAATGTTTTCACTTAATTAATGAAAGATTTAGAAAACCTCAGCCCGCTTGTGGATGAGGTTTCCTAAAGGCCACTTGGACTCTTCACCTCCCCGCCAAACGTAAGGTTGGACAGAGTTGCAAACAACTTTAATTGTTTTTTTAACGGCTTGAATAGGCCACTAATAGTTCGGCGGGCATGCACCTGCCTCCGGCGCATGCCCACCGAATGAAATATCTAAATGATGCGCGATAATGTCGGGATGCACACTGGACGTCTTCACGTGTCATTTTGCGAGTCAGTGTTCTAGTAGGACTTTAATAGCAAAACCATGCTTGGTGTACACCAACTCTTTCAATTTCTTTCCTACAGCTAATGTTTTTTGTTTTATTTAGGCATTTAAAAATTCTTATGTAGGGTATATCTCAGTGTCTATAGAGACTTGTCTCATAATATTAACATGGAAATATGGCTGAAATAAGTGAATCAACAATATGACAAAAGGCTACACTGATATACTGGGCAATGCGGTTTCTAATACACCTCAGAACGAAACAGGTAAGTGTCTTAAAGTTATTCCAAATTGGTTTTTAATGGCCAAATAATATTAATTATGTAACTTGGGTAGGTGGAAAGTACAATCAGTCTGAGTTACAATCCAGATTTAGAATTAAACCATTTGGAATACTTCCTGGACCTGATGCTCCCTTTTATGTCTATAGCAACCACAAACAGCTAATTCACATCTGCCCTTATCTATTATTGTATGCTACAGACATGAGGGTAAGGTGAAGTGAATTATTATTATTGTTCCCTTCTTCTGCCCATGACAGTGGTGGTTTTAATTTCTAATTTAATTTATTTCCCTTAGTATTCTTTACCTTGTTGAAATGGGCACTGGTGTGTTTTCCAAACCCCCAGTTTATGAGGTCCAATGCTAAAAATAATTCCACAGCAATTTCTTTAAGGTGAAAACAAAATCAGGATTTATTAACACATTCAAAACCCGAAGAATGGATCATGACACACATTCATACTCACGAGCATACATGATAGGAAGGCAGGGAAAGAAATGTATACAAGTTACAAATTGCTATTACAAGGTACTAAAAACAAAAATCAAAAGGTATTGGCATTATTTAACTTGAGAAGAGCCCAGTAAGTCCACGTCCAATGTAAATTGTTTCAGGTGGCTTTGTCTGGCAGAATTCCTTGCCTTTGCCCTAGGATATCTGTTGCAGGTTGAGGCAATTGAAGATGCAACAAACTATTCTTGTATTCTGGGAATTAGCCCACTTTGTAGGCCAAATATAGTGCTGCTGCTGGAGATCAGCCTTTGAGAGGGATGGAAGTCAGAGGGAGGCTGCTAGCCTGCAGTCCTGTTTTTCTTTTCTGAAGTTGAACTGCAACTGATGACAGAATCCAAAAGCTGTATAATTGAAGCAATTCAAACAGCTCAAGTCTCAGTCATACGGCAGGGTGGTTTCAGATTGAGCCATTCAGCTAATAATGTACTCTAAGGACCATCATTAAAACCCAATATATTTTGCAAATAACTGTGGAACCATTAGCACAATGTTGGAGATGAGCAGTCACAATAGCTCTGCCTTTGTCCAGAGCTGCCTGGTGCAGACACTTCATCCACTAGTCCTTTGTGTTGGCTTGGCTAGAATGTTCATACAATGTAAGGAGTGTCACATTCCAGAAGGCTGATGATAACCATTTTTTTAAAAACAGAATTTAAACAAGAGAATCTGGAAAAGAAACAATTTTTTAAAGATTTTTTTTCTTCATGCCTTCTCGGCATGGTAACTATGTTTGCTCTACCCACATGCTGTCAAATAAACAAAGGAAACACCCACAGCCATGGACCTAATTTATAATACCAGAGCAATGCCCAGGCTAGAATTAATAAGAGATGTAAAATAGAAATATTTCACAATATGATGTAGAACAGGGCCCACATATATCATTGGCTCCTTCAGCTGTCATCCTCGATTTAGGGGAAATCAAGAGAAAGGTGAAGACTTTCTTTGTCTCCATGGAGATATGTAAATAATATGAGATCTGATCAATGACAATAAAGAACTAAAGATATCATAGACTGTTTCTGATGGTTAACAATTTCTCAGCTCAGATTGTCTACCATTGTATCCTTAAAAAAAAGATAAAATAAAGTCTGTGGCAGAGGGATCCTGAGCAAATATCCTACTTTAATTAACTAAGGGAATTCATGTCCCTTTCGTACTTCTATATTAAAATGCCATCATTTGTTGCGAGGACAAATTGAACTGAACCAAGTTTGTGGAAGCAAAATTATTAAATAAAATGTTAAATTATTTGGTATAGATGCTATTATCTAGGATAATTAAATATGAAAAGGGATGTCTACTGGATGGATGTTTTGTTCACAAATAGCAATGGAGATGACTAACCAGGTTTACTTATCAATTAATCATTATTCTCTGTGTGATGATCTATATTTTTATTATTAATTTCTTTATGCTACCTGATAGCAAAGCTGCTGTGCATCATATAATGCTTTGTACTTGATAATTGAGACCCTGATACTGCTCTTAACCAAAGCTGTGTAAGATGTGAGTGATTCAAGGTAGATAAATCTGAGTTCATGATCAGAGTTGAAAATCCTCTGCGGTATTATTGGAGTGCTTCATTGCTGGAGCTCCAACAGTGACATCAAAAGTCAAGAGGCACAACTCAAAAAAGTGGTCAGAATTCTTCCAGGTACTAACCAACATCTCTTTATAATCAATATTACCAGAAAGAATTAACTGGTCAGTCATCTAATCACTGCTCATGGAATCTTCTTGAGTACAATACAGTTGACACATTCGCCGACATAAAATCACTTCCTTTCAAAATAATCACTGAAAATGAGTGTTTTAAAACTTTCAAAAGGAGGTACTAAGAAGCTACGTAAATACAACAATATGAAACTTTTTTTTACTCACTTACAGGATGTGGGCATCACTGGCAAGGCGAGAATTTATTGCTCAACCCTAATTGCCTTTTAGGAGGTTGGTGGGGAACCATCTGGTTAAACCACTGCAGTCAATTAAGTGAAGATATTGTAATGGTGCTGTTAGGTCATGAGTTCCAGGAATTTCACCCAGCAACAATGAAGGAACACAGGTATATTTCTGAGCCAGGATGGTGTGTAATATGGAAGGACCTTTGAAATGGTGGTGTTCCCATGAGCCTATGCTCTTGTTCTTTTAGTATGGTAGTGGTCACAGGGTTGGAAGATGCTGCTGAATAGGCCTTAACAAGTTGCTGCAGTGCCTCTTGCAAGTGTTATACAGTGCAGCCATGTACATCAATGATGGAAGGAATAAATGTTTAAGAGGGGAAAATGGGCTAGAAATCAAGTGAGTTAATTTGTCCTGGATGGTGTTGAGCCTCTTGGATGCTGTTGAAGCTGCAATCATCCAGGCAAGTAGAAAGTTTTCCAGTACATGGCTGGCTTTCAGATGGTAGAAAACATTGGTGTGCAGGATGTGAGTCACTCACTACAGAATTCTCAGCCTCTGACCTGCTCTTGTAGCCACAGTATTTATGTGGATGGTCCAGTTAAATTTCTGATCAATGATGGACCCTTGGATGTTGATGGTCGGTGATTCATTGCCATTGAGTGTTGAGAGGAGATGGTTGGGCTTTCTCTTGTTGGAGATGGTCATTTCCAATTTGCATGGTGCAATTGTTACTTGTCGCTTATCATATTGCATACAGGAGCAGACTGTTTTCATTATATGACAAATTGCGAATGGAACTGAACACCATGCAATCATCAAAAAAATCCCACTTCTGATCATATAATGGAGGGGAGATCACAAATGAAGCAGCTGAAGATGGTTGAACCTAAGACATTCTCTTGAGGACCTCCTGCAACAAGGTCCTGGGGCTGAGATGATTGGACTTTAACAGACCGCAACCATCTTCCTTTGTGCTAGTAATGACTCCAGCCTGTAGAGGTGTTCCCCAGTACCCATTGACTTCAATTTTACTAGGGCTCCTTGATGCCACATAGTAAAATACCACCCTGATATTAAGGATAGTCACTCTAACTTCACCCCTGGAATTCAGCTCTTGTATCCATGTTTGGGCCAAAGTTATAATGAGGTCTGGAGCCAAGCGGTCTTGGAAGAACCCAAACTGAGCATTGGTGAGTAGGTTATTGATGAGCTTGTTAGCATTGTCAATGGCACCTTCCATTACTTTGTTGACAATTGAAAATAGACTGATGGAGTGGCAACTTGGATTTTCGCTGTCTTTTTTGGACAAGGCAATTTTTCACTTTGGATAGATGCCAGATGCCAAACTGGAACAGCTTGGCTAGAGAAGCAGCTTGTTCTGGAGCACAAGTTTTTAGTAATACAGTTGGGATTTTGTTGGGGCCCATGGCCTTTGCTGTGTTCAATGTCTCCTGCTGTTTCTTGATATCTCAAAGTGAAATAAATTGGCTAAAGCCTAATTTCTGTGATGGCTGGCACAAAGGAAGAGGCTAAGATGTACCATCCACTCTGCACATCTGGCTGAAGAAGACTGAAAATGCTTCAGCCTTTTCTTTTCCAGTCATTAAGCTAAAATTGAATTTTATTAGAGTAGTAAATAAACAATTTTACACCAGCATCCAATGTGTTCTTTCTATTTCTAAATGGTAAAATCTATTTCCCCCATTTTAACCTATTTCTCAGTAAAATTTAGAATACTATCACTCAATAAACCTGGTGAAGTGAAGGGCATGTGGGTTGGTCCATTGGGTTAAGCAATGGAATTGTATTGAGAGTTGCATTCAAATGTAGCCCAGAACAACTCAGAAAAATACATAAAGAAACAATACAGAAACAAACTATTCAAACCAAACAGCCTATGTTGCCATTTATCCAATGTGAGCAGGTAGTCTTGCTTTATGGGTCTCATGGGAAACTAATCTGGGCATTCTCACTCTGGGTTGCAATAAGCAAGGTCCCACAAAACTGCCTCTCAACCACTCAAAGGCACACAAAATTTAAAACTGTTCTTCTACCAAAATTGACACACAAGTCTGAAAGGCTTTTTGAATGTTGAAGCATTGGATATTTTTCTGTACAGCTGGTATAATACTTTTGTTCAATAAACTGTAGTTTCTAGGTTATTGGCAAGACCTTTAACTGATGTAACCCTATTGAGAAGCACCTCCTTGGTTGAATGGTAATAATATTGATGCTGTCATTCCAACTAGAATATTCTTCATTCACCAATTCAAATAGCCATGGACAGTTTGTCCCAACAATCTTGCAATTTATCCACCATCAAACCTGCAAATGTTCTGAAATTGAAACTGAGGCACATTATTGCAGCAGAGGTAAGGGAGCTTAACTCTGCATCTAAGTGCTGTACCTGGTCCGGGAGTGCTTGATGATAAATTTGCTGCTGATTCTCCATCATTACTATTTCTTTACCTCGGTAACTAATTGAACAAAATTAGTAATGCTTTAATGAGAATGATGTCATAAATTGCTAAAATGGCGAATCCTCCTCTTTAGCATCCATCCATATAACCTAAACCAATTAATAATAAGACACAAATAAACTTGCTGGAATAAAATTACTCTACCAACTGAACAGGATAAATGGTAAAAAATATACATAGGAAAGGAATCATTTCTCAGCAGAAATCTCATCAAAAGATTCACATAATAATAGTAGCCTGCATATTGTTTTCATGATTTATGATTCAATATGAACTGTTCAATGGGATTAATGCCTGGAAATCCATCAGATATCTATTATTCTGAATTTATTTTTGGCTTAACTATTTTTATCTCAAAAAGTATGAACAGCAGTGTCTAACATTAATACTTGCATTTATATTGCATGTCAAAATGCCTCAAAATATACCACACTATTGACTGTCATTATGTAGGCAAGGTCCCACAGAGTTGCCTGTAAATTGGCAAATGACCACCCTGTTCTACTATCGCTTTATCCCCTTTTCTTTTGTTCACCTATTCAGCCTAATAGATATTTTTTTCACAAATAGTCATGAAGTAATGAACCCCCAGTTAACCTACTTTTTTAAAAATATCAATTTCAGAAAGAATGTTGGGCAAAAGACCAGATTAAAATTTTATGGTCTCCCACTGTTGAGATTGCAGGTGGGGGGGAGGGCCCTAAAATTCCTTAAGTGGCTTTCTTGACACCTTTCTGCCCATCCCTGATCTGTCCACAATTTTACTTGGGGCGGGCGAGGCCCAGAGCAGCCCATCCATCCTTGCCCCCATTGAGGCCCGTACATAACCAATTACTGGCCACTTAAGGGCTGCTTCCCACCAGGGGGAAGCGTGACAGGTCACTTTGCTGGAGCCTCAGGTGAGAATGGGTGGGGTATCTCTTTTGAGGGCCCCCTTTTCACATCAGGCCCAATGATTGCCCCCCACGCCCCACCTTGGGTGCTTTCTTCCCCCTGACCTTTCCATCAAGACCCAAACACCAAACTTCCCACCTCCCCAGGCCTCACCTCCCCTCCCTGCCATGAGACCCATAGCAATTACCCAGTTCCAGGCCCATGGGCTATGAATCTGGGCTGACTTGTAGTCTTAGTCCTCACCACTGCTGCCACTGGTGCTGCTGGGACTACAGAGCTGCTGGCCAATCGTATTGGCTGGCAGTTTTCTGAGGCAGAACTTCCACTGAAATGAGGGGTGGAAATCTCTTCTCCAGCCAATTAATGTTCTCAGTGTGTCAAATGGCTATAGGGCTGTTGCGATCAGCGGGGGTGCGTTCCCTGCTGACTCTTCAGGTGGCAGGCAGGAAACTCTGCCGTCTGAAAAATCCTGCCTCGGCAGGTGATCAAAACCATGGAATTTTAACTTTGAATAGTGCTACGCAAAACACTCGATGAGCAAATGGGGAGTGCACTTAAAATTTCATTTCAATAATAGAAATTCCACAATGCATTGCACTGCTCAGGCAGTATTGGAGTGTCACCCTAAATTATGACCTGATGCCGGAGGTGGGATGGCAAACAAAATGGCCTCGGAGAGGCATAGCCAGATATCCTGCCTCCATTATTTTTCTGAGGATGGGAGAAGGAGTGGGTTATGAACATTCCTGCTCCTATTAACAAGTTAATTTACATTGTGCTTGGGATGAGTGGAGGATTGGGTGTGGGGGGGTGGGGGGTGGGGGTGGAATGGGTCAGTGAGGGGGATGGGTGTAAGAGAAAAACAGTTAAATAATAACATATTTTTGAAATACCTCTGAAATTATTTTAAATGCATTTAAATACATTTTGAGGACTTCCCGATACAGCTCAACATTCGCCGCACATCAATCCGAATTTCCAGGCTGATGTACTTGTGAATGGAGACAGGCCTTTAAACCTGCCTGTTTTGGTGTCGGCCCACCTCTGCTCCCTCCTCAGGTCTGTTAATGCCCATCCCTAGACTGATTAATGCCCTGGAGACCACAAAATCATGCTCCCAGGCAGCCTGGGAATAGAGGTGGTGACATGGCTCAGGTTCAGTCTTGAATCCTGATTCCTGCCTCCCATGTGATAATTGGGTCCCTAGTGTGGTATTCAAACCCACAACCTTTTAACACAGAGGCATGGGTTTTGTCAACTCATGAAAGTTGATACAGAAGCCTATCCCTCTGAAAGATTTTTTGAATGTTGAAACATTAGATATTTTTCTGCATAGCTGGTGTAACATTTGTTGTTCAATAATAGTTTCTGGGTGAGTGACAAGACTTATTTAACACTAATTAGTAGCGAGTTATAGCACCCTCCCTGGTTGAATGGTAAACATATCAATGTCACCATGCCCAACTGGAATATCCCTCATTCACCAATTCAAATAACTATGGACAGTTTGTCCAGCAATATTGCAAGTCATCTGTCATTAAAATTTGCAAAGAGTTATCTCAATTAAACAATTATAATTGGTAATTAGAATTATCTAATTGAAGTTGAAACCAAAAGGTAAATCATTGATGCCAAGCTGAGCATGGATATAGAGCTTAATACATAATATACAAATATTTAGATCTTATTCCACAAATTAATCATATATATCTTAAAAAGTCACTAAAATGTGTTTTTAGTCTGAAATTTCAAAAACTGTTAAGTTATTTGGCTGCATGAGTAGGATTAGTTTGCAACTTGTTAAACAACAAATAGATCAGCCTCTTCAACAACTTGCAGTTCATTCTCCTTGCTTGCAAGGTATATATTTTTTTAATTCTGAAAATTTCTATGAGAAAGGAAGCCATGATGGCAATTGGCAGTTCAGTTTTAATTATGCAGTAAAGTCTTACCATTAAAGTAGTCTAATGGGCTGAGTTTGTTCATGTTTTACAAATATATGAGGGTAAATTCAGCAATCCCTTAAACCTAGCAGGGAGTCTAGTTCATGGTACCAGTGAAACACAGCCTATTCAGCACAGACACAATGGCTTGTATGATTCTATTCTCGCTCTCACTCCCTTCAAGCACATAAGCAATGAATTTATCTTATGATTTCCTAATAAAGGTTGACATCTGAATCATTAGTTTGTTAGCATTAATATTACATGCCACCTTATATATCCTCCGGAATACTCGCTCTGCTCAACAGTGTGCTTCTGACATCAATTGGAGAGCCTCCAATCATCACAGCTCAACTCTGGAATTCACTTTCTAAACCCACCTATCTTCCACCTTTCCCCAACCTCAAAACTTACTTATTGACACTTGCACTTCACTCTTTCTTCCAGTTGCTGGGAACCAACATTCTCCTGCCTACCTCCCCCACATCACTTTACTTAAGTCATTTGTCATGTTGGAGTCACTGTTTAAGTTTTTCACATAATCACAATGAATAGTTAGTCTTGAAGTCAGGGGATATTTAAGGTTGTAAAGTGCCTGACTGAGGTGATGGGCTGACAGTGTATGATACTCAATATTGCTGGTGCAAAACTCAATGAGTTCTCTATTCAAGTATGCAATCAATCAGTTAATTAATTGACAACATGATCCAAATTCAAATAATCTACTAGCGCACTGAGCTGGAAATCCTGAAGAATTCTCTCCTAGAGTAGCAAAATACCAATCAAAGAAGCCTGTTGACTTCACTGGGTGATGTAGGAATATTTTAGATTCACAAAACGTGTTGTAGGAATTCCTCTACAATATTTTTATTCATCATTCATATGCTCCCTGATCTGGAGATCAGGTTTCCAATGTCATTGCATACTGGATTTCTTTCATTTTATTTCTGAGATACCTCGTTATTTGATTGCCTTGTGCACAAAATCTAGTCCCTGTGAGAATTGAATCCTGAATGGGAGTTAAGCTGGATTTAGAATGATTGACTCTCTACCTCTAGGCTTCAGTACAGCAATATAGTGATTTTTTTCACTGCGACTAATTGAGCCTATTTCTCAGGTACTGATGGCCAGTAACTGATCAGGCCAGGGTATGTGTATGAAAGCAATTTGCCACTTCATCCATATTTGACAATTGTTCCATTTTAATATAGAGTATGCCAAAAAGAACCTTAAATTTTGAAAGATTGAGGGATCAGTTAGAAATCAACAAACCAGCTTGACTTTGCTTTTTTCATTCAATCACATGAGCTTGAAATTGAACCAAAGCAGCTGAGTTGATTCAGACAGTAAAAGGAGGCAAGTATTTGTAGCACTAATACCAGGTTAGGCTGAAAGTGTTTGCTGCCTGAGTATCAGCCATGGCTCAGTTAGTATCTCGCCTTTGTGTCAGAAGGTTGTGGATTCAAGTTCCATGCCAGCGCTTGAGTGAAAAAAATCTAGACTGGTAGTCCAATTCAGTACTGAGAGAATGCTGCACTGCTGGAGGTGCCATCTTCTGATGAGATGTTAAACCAAGGCTCTGCTTGCTTTCTAGATAGACAGAAAAGATCCTAAGGTACTATTTCAAAGAAGAGGAAGGAGCTATCCCTGGTCCCCTGGCCGATATTATCCTACAATCAGTGTCATAAAATAAGTTTATCTGGGACAGAATTTTTCTCATTGGGCAAGCATGCACCCGGCTCAAATGGAGAAAAATAGCACGCAATGATGTCGGGCAAGCTCCGACATCATCGCACCCTCTCATTATTTCGGTCAGCGGGTGCGCGCAGGAGTCAGCAGTGTGCTTGCCGACAATTAAGAGGGCTGTTAAGCCCATTAATTAATTAATTAAATGAAATTTAATTAAATCCAAAGTGGCCTTTGGATTTTTGATGAAACCTCATGGGCGGGATGATGTTTTCGATGTTACTTAAAAATAAAATAAAAATGTTTAAATCTCATTTCTAACATCCATGTGACAGAGTCAGGTGAGGGGACATGTTTACGTTAATAATTAAATCTTTATTTTTAATGTTGCAAATCTTCAACTCCCTGAGGCAGCTCTGTGCCTTCAGGGGACTTTCTGTGAATGCACCTGTGCGCATGCGCTGACTTCCGTGCCCACCCTCCTCCCCCCTCCCCCCAACCCAGTCAGTACTGAGCATTTCAGTACGCGATTCACACTGGCTGGCCGATAATTGGCCAGCCAACATGAAATTGCAGTCAGGGCCCGATCGCGGGTGGCGGACCATCGCATGGCCGCTCCCAGGCCCACCCGTCTTGCCAAGGGGAATATCCTCCCCCTCATCATTATCTTTGTGGGAGCTTGCTGTGTGCAAATTGGCTGCTACATTTCCTACATTACAACAGTGACTACATTTCTAAAGTGCTTCACTGGCTATAAACACTTTGGGATGTCCTATGGTCAAGAAGGCACAATGTAAATGCAAGTCTTGCGGTTCTTTTTCAGAAACATTGCAAATAAGTTAGCCCCAATTCCCATTGTTTGCAGCAGAGTCTACTATCAGATACTCCAGATACATGTTTATCCAGAGTACATAGCAATCACAACAAATAATTTTGTTTGGTATCAGTGTCCAAGAACAACAAGTGTCCAAGAACAACAAGCTGCAGTTATATTACACCTTTAACATAGTAGGTGTCCCAAGGCATTTCACAAGTGGATTACCAACCATAATTTGACACTGAGCAATGTAAGAGTTTATTAGGGAAGACAAACAAAAACTTAGCCAAAGAGGTAGGCTTTATGGAGTGTCTTAAAGAGAGGTAAAGAGAGAGAAAGGAGTTAAGGGAGAAAATTTCAGGGCTAAGGACCTCAGCAGCTGAATGGTGGAATGAAAACAAAAACAAAAAATGCTGGAAAAACTCAGCAGGTCTGACAGCATCTGTGGAGAGAAAGACAGAGTTAACGTTTCGAGTCTGGATGACTCTTCTTCAGAGCTTATGGTGGAATGATTTAACTTGGGAATATCAATGGTCAAGCCACTGATGCCTGCATCTCATGAACACTAAATACATTTTTAATTAAATTTTCAACTTGCTACATGGGCATAATCCTGGCATTTCAGGTCAGCCAGAACAATTGACATCAGCGGAAATGAAAATCAGGCAATTGTTATCATGAGCAAGCAACCCACAACACCAGGGTTATGCCTGGGTGGCAAGCTAAAAATTTACCCCCGATAAGTTGAATGCTGCTCAATAAAATAATTCTCAATCTTTTTTTTTATTATTAAATCTTGGAACCTTATTACCTACATATCAAGTACAACATATGATAATATAGACTTTGAAAGGTTTATATAATTAAACTTGTGCTGACCCATGGTAAATTTAATCTGTTTTATTGTTTTACCTGGAGCTAATGGCTAGTGGGTGGTTTGGGAGAGGGTGCTTCTTACATTACTTTTGTTGGCTTTTAAACAGTAAACGGAACTGACAGTATACACATAAAAGCTGATAATTCACATCTGGGACTGTCTCTACCATGCAGAACTCCAGTACATGCATGCTGTAAAACAGGCACCTTTGATGTTGATGAAAGTAGAGCAACTGCGAAAATTGAAGGAAAAGTCAATATTGTTTCAGAAAGCACAGCAATCCACAACTCTTGAACAGAATTTCTGTGAACCCCATATGTGTAATAGTGTCATCTGCCGCTAGCCTGTAGGTATCAGTGAATTGATATTCGGAGATACCAATCAGGCCTTCTCAACCTCGCCTCTCACCTGAGGTGTGATGACCTCAAGTTAAACTCACCACCAGTCATTTTTGTCTAATGAGAGAGCAGCCTATGGTCCTCCAGGACCACAGCGACTTTCACAATTTTTTTCACCAATCACTAGAGGCGTTCTAGAGGACATTGCATTAAATAGAAACAAAGTGCAGGGTTACGGGGAAAAGGCAGGAGATTGGCACTAAGTTAAAATGCTCAGAGAGTCAGTGCAGACACAATGGGCTGAATGGCCTTCTTCTACACTGTAACAATTCTGTGATTCTGTAACTTCAAATTTCTGTACTTACCCCTTTGACCAAACCATTCAGTTAGTATATTAATGCAATTGCATACTTTAAAAATTATTCCCCAAAGGTGCATTGTCATTATTTTGTGTTTTCTTTTGATATGTTGTGCTATCTGCTGTATTGTTTTGCTGTTTTCCTAAATGGCTTTGGAACATTTCATATATGTACTGTAAAAATGTAACTTGTATTTTTGTAGGGAGGTACAAATTATTGCCTAACCATTTTATCCTGAATTTTGCAAGGTAAAATTTGTTTGCTTCCCAAGGAACATTACTTGAGTAGTTCTTGAGGGGGTAGGATGGAAGAGCCTGATAATTTTTCCTCATTCTTCCTTTTGCATGTTTTTGAGGATAAGGCTAAGGGATGGGAGAATGAAACATTTTACCATTTCCAATCAACATTACTGCAGTTAGTGTAAAGTAAAGCTCCTCCTTAGTCTGCCTCAAAAATATACCATGGCCCCAACCTCAAGGTTCATTGCTATTTATTTACACATCACACCAGGAATATGCTGGCTTCTCTTTGAAACTGTAAATTGTGAAGTTCATTGAGCTTTACCCTCAGTCTATAGGTCTACTTGATTATTACTTTCCCTGCTTTTAAAAGTTTCCTTAAAAATCTATCTTTCTGGCCATGTCTTCTTATACTTTTCTCAACTCTTTTACCACTGCTACGCTATTGAATGTGAAAAAATCTTGAAATGTTTTATTCCATTAGACACACTATAAGAATACAAATTGCTGTTGGGTAGGGCCAATTCTGTGTTGTTACACAATTATTACACAATGGGAACTGGTCTGACTTTGAACCAACACCACCGGATATGGGAGCTTTACAGCCATCAGTTGAGCTTTCATTCCATCAGTCCAGGTGGGTCTATTGCCCTCTTTTTTTTACTTGCTATTTTTAATCATAACTTCTTCAAACTCCCTTAAAGAGGCAATGAATTAATTAAAACAATCTAAGACTTTTTTCTGGGGTTTATGAAGTAAGAGATATCATGAGATTAAGTTGCCACTGTCGTCACTGTGGTCAGTATTTCCACAAAATCAATTAGTTGACCAGTGTGTTGAAGGACTTATACTCCTGGTTTAGAAAGAAAAAGATATCCATAAGAGAATTTGCATGCACAGAAACCTCAAAAACCATTAGCAACTCCACAGATGTTTCATTCTTTATATTCAAAAGGAAAATGGTTTCCCTTCAATTTTCTCTGTGTACAAGGTAGGCACTGATTTGTGCCGAGGTATGGTTCTTAAGGTCACGATCACCTGGCAATTCTTCTTTCTTCAGATCATTCCTTATATGTTAGTCTAGACAGTGAGTATTGAGAGGTTGTTTAATCGTGGAGAACCAACAACCAATCTGCCCCGCAACCCTCCCGTCCCCCAACATCTGTGAATATTTACTTTCCGACATTGTTACTGGATAGTGATCAAGAATGGGAAAATGGTGTGATCTCCTCTCCCATCCACAGCACAGGAGGCTTACTGTTGCTCCCATTAACACCAGCTAGCCGGACACAAGTCAATTATAAAATCTTCACGGGTGTTCAGCTTTGTTCTGCAATTTCAGGGATAAGTTGCACTGAGTAAGTGATAGAGATGAAGCAGCCTTTGGCAGTGCAGTAGAGTCAGGGTTAAAGATCTAGGTATGAGGAACTCCTTTGGAATGTACTATCATCTTGTTGAATTAGGATTTGTTCTGTGCTTTAAAATAAACATGTAATTTCCACTGCTAAGGATGGTCACTTGAAACCCTTATCTATTGGTATCTAAATGGCTGTCCTTAATCTTTACATTGCAACACAACACTGTTGGCGACAGCTGAAGATTTATCGATATCAATGCAGAACTGATAGCAGAAAGCTAGCCTACAGACAGAAATTCAAATGAGAGCATCTAGAATTCACACAAGATTAAAGTTAAGTCCAAATTTAACATGCATCAATGCTCTGCCAGCACAGATCCAATCATTCTGGTCCGAGGTGCAGTCACTTCAGGGCTATAGAGGGTTACTCTCACAGTTTCTGGAGTACAAATTGAAATGCAGGCTCATAAATCATTGAGTAAAAAGACAAAATAGTGAATGAATCATATATGTCAATCAACATTAATCATTAAAGCTCTGTGCAAAATATTCACGAAATGGGAGGAGTAGTACCCCATGAGCTAAGTGGTATAAAAGTCAATTAATAATACAAATGCAACAGATATGATTAACTGGGAGGATTAAAATAAACTATTTATAACTCCTCCAAAAGCTGACCAGTACAGCATTAAGAAACCAAACCCGTTCACACTCATGCTGAGTTTGTTGATCTTCGCCAGATGGCATTATCACTGGCCTATTTGTTTATAAAAATAAATCTTTTTGAACAGTGCCAAGTTTGTCTCTGAATCAAAAGCTTTTAGATCTGAGGCACACAACAGGATTCCAGCGCATTATCTAAGCAGCCACTTTAGTATTGAGGGGATAGTGCTGCATTGACAGAGGTGGCATTCTTTAGATAAGACATTAAAAATAAGGGCAGTCTACTCCTGCGCTGTTTTAAAAAAACTGTATTAATTTTGCGTACAATGCATATACCTGACAGGTAGGCTTTTTTTTTCATTGAATATCAACAAATTTGAATGTAAGCCTAAACGGAGTGGTGTCAAAATGTATAGGTGGTACCAAAATATGAGATACAATTAATGCATTTTTTAGCAGATGAGAGGATGTTGCCAAAGGATAATGATATGATAGATAAATTAGCTAAAAAGTGGCAGATTGAATTCAATAGCAGTTAACTATAGATAAAAACAAAAAAACTGCGGATGCTGGAAATCCAAAACAAAAAACAGAATTACCTGGAAAAACTCAGCAGGTCTGGCAGCATCGGCGGAGAAGAAAAGAGTTGACGTTTCGAGTCCTCATGACCCTTCGACAGAACTTGAGTTCGAGTCCAGGAAAGAGCTGAAATATAAGCTGGTTTAAGGTGTGTGTGTGGGGGGCGGAGAGATAGAGAGACAGAGAGGTGGAGGGGGTTGGTGTGGTTGTAGCGACAAACAAGCAGTGATAGAAGCAGATCATCAAAAGATGTCAACAACAATAGTACAATAGAACACATAGGTGTTAAAGTTAAAGTTGGTGATATTATCTAAACGAATGTGCTAATTAAGAATGGATGGTAGGGCACTCAAGGTATAGCTCTAGTGGGTTTTTTTTTATTTTATATAATGGAAATAGGTGGGAAAAGGAAAATCTTTATAATTTATTGGGAAAAAAAAGAAGGGGGAAACAGAAAGGGGGTGGGGATGGGGGAGGGGACTCACGACCTAAAGTTGTTGAATTCAATATTCAGTCCGGAAGGCTGTAAAGTCCCTAGTCGGAAGATGAGGTGTTGTTCCTCCAGTTTGCGTTGGGCTTCACTGGAACAATGCAGCAAGCCAAGGACAGACATGTGGGCAAGAGAGCAGGGTGGAGTGTTAAAATGGCAAGCGACAGGGAGGTTTGGGTCATTCTTGCGGACAGACCGCAGGTGTTCTGCAAAGCGGTCGCCCAGTTTACGTTTGAGACCAAACGTAAACTGGGCGACCGCTTTGCAGAACACCTGCGGTCTGTCCGCAAGAATGACCCAAACCTCCCTGTCGCTTGCCATTTTAACACTCCACCCTGCTCTCTTGCCCACATGTCTGTCCTTGGCTTGCTGCATTGTTCCAGTGAAGCCCAACGCAAACTGGAGGAACAACACCTCATCTTCCGACTAGGGACTTTACAGCCTTCCGGACTGAATATTGAATTCAACAACTTTAGGTCGTGAGTCCCCTCCCCCATCCCCACCCCCTTTCTGTTTCCCCCTTCTTTTTTTTCCCAATAAATTATAAAGATTTTCCTTTTCCCACCTATTTCCATTATATAAAATAAAAAAAAACCCACTAGAGCTATACCTTGAGTGCCCTACCATCCATTCTTAATTAGCACATTCGTTTAGATAATATCACCAACTTTAACTTTAACACCTATGTGTTCTATTGTACTATTGTTGTTGACATCTTTTGATGATCTGCTTCTATCACTGCTTGTTTGTCGCTACAACCACACCAACCCCCTCCACCTCTCTGTCTCTCTATCTCTCCGCCCCCCACACACACACCTTAAACCAGCTTATATTTCAGCTCTTTCCTGGACTCGAACTCAAGTTCTGTCGAAGGGTCATGAGGACTCGAAACGTCAACTCTTTTCTTCTCCGCCGATGCTGCCAGACCTGCTGAGTTTTTCCAGGTAATTCTGTTTTTTGTTTAGCAGTTAACTATGATGTTTTGTTTTGCAAAATAAGGTGGCAACATAGTGATACAAAAATTGGGGAAATGTGAATGTGTACACTCCGTCCTGATCCTCATACTGTGAGGAGAAAAATTGAAAGAGGAGTAGAAAACATCAGAAGCATGTTATTTGTGAGCAACTGTCATGAATGCTCTGCAGATGGTTTAGGTTGCTGGGGTCTGTCTGACAGCCTACTTTGCCATTGACAGTCCATGAAAGGGATAGATGAGCACAAAAGTAACAAGAAATTGAGGAATGCCTGGACAAAAATAATATAGGACTATCAGATTATACTTAGTTTGATTTGCAAAAGTTGATGAAAAAAATCTTATTGAGTTCAAAGTGAGTTTTCCTCTCGATACTCACAACAATGTTCATGCCAGTGCCAGCAAGCAATGGAAAATATGCTAATATTCTTTAACTTTATCTTAGGATGGTTCCGAAACTGGAAAACTGTTGTTTCTCTGACCTTTGGCTTGGTCGAGTTGGTCGAAGTTTCACCTTGCTGTCAGAAAAGTGATGGATACAAACCCCATTACAGACATGAACATGTAATCCAGGCTGAGGCACTTAACTGAAGCTCCATTTATCTTCCTGTTTAGATGATGTAAATGACACCACATTCTCTCCTTATTCTTGGATAATATTCTTTCCAAAACCATCACTGTTAAAATATATTATCTGGTCATTTATTTATTTAATGTTCATCGGAATTTGATGTGGACAATTTGGTTGCCACATTTATCTATGTATCAACAGTGACTACACTTCAAAAGTGATGCACTAATTGTAAAGTATTTTAGAATAAAGGAAAGCATCTCACCCATATTACTATTTGTTAGTAGGAACTTGGATAGTGAGTGTTTGCAGGCTATTTAAAGGTAATCTTAGAGTACCCAAACTCTGTCCTTACTAATGCACTTTCAAATTCTGGTTCATACATGAAAACTTAATCAGTATAAGCTTTTATTTAAATATTATTTTTTAAAAAGGTCAATAAACATGCATAAAAGACTCATTGTACAGCTTAATAAGATGCACCTCCAAAGAAAAGCTATTTCCAACAAATATGAGTGATGGTGTTCCCATTCATCAGTTGCCCCTGTCCTTCCAAGTATTGGAGGTCATGAGTTTGGGAGGTTCTGTGGAAATAGTCTTGACAAATTGCTGCATTGCATCACATACATAGTACACACCACTGTCAACAATACATCAGTGGGGGTGGAAGTGTGTATTTAACTGAATGGATTAGGTGCCGGTCAAGTGATCTGCTTTTTCATGCATGGTGTTGAGCTTCTTTAATGTTCCTGTAGCTCTACCCATCTAGGCAAATGGAGAGTCTCTGGTCACCCACAATGCATTCAAAAATATAATTTACAAAGGAGTTCATGGCACTCATAGCCTTGGAGTGATGCTGGTGTTGCAGGTAGACCTGCTTCATCAAGGAACTCTTCTTCCTCAACTTTGTCAACCTTTACCTTGCCTTTAGACACTACTTTCTTGCCACTTTCCTTTGGCACATCTGTGCCACTCATTTGCATTGTCACTTTGACTAGCTAGTGCCAAGACAAATGAAGTAAAAGCTTCCTCTACTGACTTGCTTCAAAGGCCCTTTGGGAAATAGGACTCAGCTTAAATCTGTCCCTTAATTTGGCAGAAACTTATGGTCTTACTAAAATGGGTAAGGCTGTTATGGAAAATGTAAAAGTATAAAGAGTAATAGTAGAACGTGCTAGCATAAAATGGGAAATGGTTCGTATTAGGGAGGATAGGCTTTGGATATTTGCATGACTTGTTGACCTTGTCCAAGTTTACAAATAAGGAATGGTCACATGGTAACTTGCTGTCCTTGTCTATGGGTATGGAGGCCATTTATAGCACCTGAAATGCTGATCAGATTGAAATTAGCTAACTTAGCATAAACCAGAATGTACAAATGTATAGATAATTATTATAGATTTTTCCCAACAGCTTTATAGTTATAGATAACCTAGATACATTTATGGGCAGGTGGTAGCATAGTGGTATTATCACTGGACTGGTATTCCAGAGACCCAGAGTAATGCTCTAAGGACTTGGGTCCAAATTCCACCAGGGGCAGATGGTGGAATTTGAATTCAATTAAAAAAATCTGGAATGAATGAAAAAAGATAAACATTAGCACTGTTTCAGTTTTTGATGAGCTTATACGTACAATATATATGCAAAGGCATTTATTTTTGTAATTAAAACAAATCACATGAGTTTATTTTCTCTTCATTATTCCTTGTACATGTTTTGGCATTTGGAATTCAATAAAAACTAATGATAATAACCTTATTGTGATTCACTGGTGGCTATCTGTAGCAATATTTGCAAAAGTACATGAAGACACAGAATAATGAGGCAGTTCCTAATACACAGGGTAGTTGTTAGGAGTTTAAATTGTAACATTCAGGCACATTTGAAAGACATTTTTTCTAGTTATTTTGATTGCTTGTGGCTAATGCTTTTCTGGTAAAGTTGACATTGATTTTCTCATATGATAGTTTGCTGATGTCCCTGCATGGGCAGTTTCTAAACAAAACTTGAAAAGGGGTTGTCACTGCATTGTGGAGACACCATAGAATTCCCACTGAATCTGAAATGGTTAAAGCAGATTCTAAATCTGCTATAATTTGGCCATTTGTAATTTCCTTCCTTGCTCTTTGCCATTTTTTCCTCTCTTCGTCACTGTAAAATCTAGCATGACTGATGATTTATTATTGTTCCCTCTTCCAAAAATGATGAGGTTATTCATTGCTGTGTCTAGGGGGTTATAGGCTTTGCCATATTTATTGGATTTATTGGTCTATTCTTTCCATGACAATAGGCAATAATGCTGATCTATTTAACCCTTTGGAGTAATTGTCATCCTAATGATGGCTGCAAGCTATTTGATAGGAGTAAAGGTCATCATAGTTAAGTTTAATACTGTGCCTCATTTTTTCCCGTAATTTTCTCCCCTACTCCTGGTGACATTGATGTCCTCCTGCACTCCTGGTGGCATTGACTTTCTAAGCTGGGTTCCATTTGTAGGAGTGGGCAGTACAGCAGAATTGATTCTGTTCTAATCCATCATCTCCAAACACATCTTTTCACCATGCACCAATGGATAGCAATCAGGAGCTTATCCACTCTCTAGTCAATGGATACAAAGGCCAATTATAAAAATCTCAAGTGCCGACTCTATTGAGAGTAATTGACTAATCGCAGATTGGAAGTTGAACCTTGGCTCAGCTTCATATTGCTTCATCAGATCCAACAAGGATGATTCCATTTATCTTGATGCATTACTTTTAGTTAACCAACAGAACAAGTAATGAGAAAATGCTATTGTTCTATCCAGACTCAAATTCAATTAGCTCAATGTCTTCTTCCTGATATCCATAGAACATGACATCCCCACAACATGTGGGTATTGATTGTTTGTTATCCCACATCCTCAGCATGTGATGTAAAATTTTCAAGTAAGACCTTGCTGTGCACAAATTGGCTGCTGTGTTTTTCTACATTATTGAAGTGACTGCACTTCTATAGTATATAATTGGCTGTAAAGAGTCTTGGAATGTCTAATGCTTGTAAAATCACTATATAAATGTAAGTTATTTCTTTCTTTATTTAATTGTTCTTAAGTTTAAGAAAACCATTAACTTCTTTCTGCAGCATACCCATGTTCCAATCTCACAAATGTTGCACAATTACCCTGCTGTCCTTTTGGAAAAGAGAATAAGACTGTTTTATTTATATCACAACTCCTGTGGGTGGCTACACTTCACGCATATCGGCGAAGTCCTGTGACATCAGATCAAGTGCAGTCGACAAGGTCTAAATGTAAGGGGAGCAGACTAATTTGTAACACTTAACAAATAAAAGAACTGACAAACTGAACAAACTAGGTCAGTGAACACTTCTTTGAAACATGTAGGCATGTTTAACAAAAGAAGCTGGATGAAAAGAGGGAATGCCAGCTTGAATTGATGCAAAGGAACCTATCTGCATAGATGCTGCTGACTAATATAAATACCCATTGAAACTCATAACTTATGTCAAGATGTATGAGTTTTTCCACTTTGACACCTCTAATTCATATTAGGAAATTCAGCACAGGCACCACCCGCAAGGGATTTACAGCACTGTTATTCCTTTGAGAAAGTTCCTGGTAGTTTATAGACATACTAATGCACTTTACATTGATTATCTTCTCTGACTGATGAGATTCCAGTGTCACTTATGCCACGCTGGAACAACATTTTATCAGGAAATCCTTGCAGAGGTACTTACCTTTTGTTGGACACAGGCATTAATGTATGAAAGGGAAGAGTCAGTAAAAACTTGCTGTAGACCAAAATATTAGTGCATTTTTAAAGTTCCTATGTATTGGGTAATTAACCTGTGAAGTTTTAAAAGCCAGTTACATGGCTTGGAGAAAATATCCCTTTGAAATTATTCACAACAACCAGACAACACTAGACTGACTTTGAGTCAATCTACCAAATTGCATCATAATTGAAAAGCAGATTTTCTATAGAGTTCAAATTAAAATAATAGATCGGAAATTAATATTTGTTAGGCTATGGACAAAAACATTGTTTGAATAGTATTCCGTTTTAAGTAAGCTTGTTAACGGCCTGAATTTTGAGGTCATCAGGTGGGTGGGCCCGGGAGTGGCTGGGAAAAGGTCTGCTGACTGCGATCGGCCCTCGGCTGTGAATTCATGCTGGCTGGCCAATTAACAGCCAGACAGCATGAAAGGCACGCTGAAACGTTCAGTGCTGCTGGGGTGGGGGCGGGAGGAGGATGAACGTGGAAGTCTATGCGTGCACAGGGGAGCGTGTACTGAAAGCTCCCTGAGGGCACAGAGCTGCCTCAGAGAGCTGAAGAAGTGGCAAAACGAAAATGAAGATTTTGAAGATGATATAAACATGTCCCCACTTGTGACTCAGTCACATGAAGAGGGATATGTTTAAAGTGATGCTGAAAAATATTTAATGGATTTTTTATTTGCAGTTGGAAACCTCACCCTGCCCATGATTTCGTTAAAAATGCAAAGGCTGCCTGGCCTATTCACCCACCCGCCAACCGAACGGTTGAACAGGCAGTGAAAAATACAAATTAATTAATTGTTTAAGGGCCCTAATAGGTCTCTTAATAGTCAATGGGCGCGCTTCCAGCATTTTATGCCTGATCGGGTTGGACGCTCGCCCGCTTGACAAATGTAAAATTCAACCCAATATCTCTATTAAAAATGGCAGAGAAATATAATTTTAAGATGTCAGATATTTGTATGCCAATATTTGCAAATGTTTGAATATATATTAAACTGCGAGCAGTGACTGAGCACATTATTGTGAGGGGATATCAATATCAACAGAGAGAGTCAAAAATCCTGAATAACTATTCCTCAGCATTTCATCCAAAGATGTCATTAGTTATAATTTTAAGATACATTTAAGCTGCGAGATTGTTTTGTGGGTTAAGGCACTATCCAATGTGGTACTAAGCCAGAAGTTCGCGATCTGATTCTGCTGGTGTTGGGTTTGCTGATCTCAGCAGAGGCAACAATTGGGATGCTACAATTAGCCTCAGTGCCCCACAGTGAAGGAAGGTGGAAAAAAATATCAGACCATGTCTCTGATACTGATTGCTTTCTCCTGACCCTTGCTGCCAACTGCATGTGGGAATATCAGATGAGAACCAGACTGAGCTTGTTAGCTTCCAGGATTTAACTGTTAACACAGAAACATGAATTTTTGACTCCTGGCAGAATGTCAGAGGGAGCTGCTGAACCTCCCTCCTGGGAGTCTCTGTGGGAAGCCTATGCCCTCCTAGCATATTGCTGGCCAGCTGCCTGCCACAGTGGGTAGTGAAGAGGGCAGCTGGTTAACCGCTGGTGCAAATTGTAGGGTGATGGTTTGACAGGGTTCTGCAAGTGGCCATGCTGGTGAGCCTTGGGCAGCAGAGGCCCCGAGATTCTGTTGTGTACTTAAGGAGCTTCTCCTGTCCCTCCACAAAGAAAAGCAATTTTACCTTTTGATCTTTCTACTGGGTGTTTGCTAGTTTCACTGCTTCAGGCCATGATAGCCACTAAAACTGACCACTAGGAGCCTTATTAGTAAATATTAATGAAGTGTTTGCTGGACTCAGGTGGCAGCTACAATGCCCAGATGTTAAAAGCAAGGCAGAGCAATATCAAGGTGGGAAAAAGAGATTCTATTATAACTTCGACTTCTGCCAGTTTATTGTTGAGTTAAAGTCTCCCATTGACTGTCTAGACTCATACTTGAACAATAGCCTCTGCCATGAAGTACTGGTGTGTGCCCCAGAATCATAGTCCACAACGAGAGAGAAAGGAAAGAGTATTTTGAAAAGAAAAATCAAAAGCATTCAAAAATCCACAAAACGGTAAAATGAAACAAGATGTTGTCGATGTTAGTAAGTTTTCAGTCAACTATTTAGCTTTTAAAAGAGATACTGATGGGTGGTGGTAAAATCTAATGATCTGGATTTTGCAGTCAGTGACAAAGCAAAGGCACTCAAGGCTGACTTTGAAGAAAGCTGCCCACAAGTATCTAGCAATCTCTGTGGTGCGGTTTTCCCTTATCTCAGCATCACTTTAAATCAAGGGAGTGTATTGTGTGCTGCAACAGTGATTTTAACGAGCAAGTAAGGAGCCAAATAACATTGAGGTGTTCACACTCAGCAAATCAGGATGCTAAAAGAACTTAATATTCTTCCCTTTAAATTTTCAGACAGCAAAATAAATTATTCTAATTATATTAAGACAGAAGCTAAAATAAAGGTAAAGAACTAAATGAGACCAACAGAGGCCCAATGTCCACCATCAAAAGAGGCGTCACCCCGCCGATCTCCAGGAGCCCCAAGGGAATTAAGTTGCTAATTGGCAGCAGGAACCCTACTGCTGAGCTCCCAGCTCCACAGGAGACATTTAATTCCAGGATTTTCTACAGTGGGATGGAAATCCCGCCTAAGAGCTACTGGCCCATCAGACGCTGGCAGCTCTCCATTACGAGCAGTGCCACTGGGAGCGAAGGCTGTTTCCGGTAATTCACTTGGGCCTTCGCCAGGGTTCATTGTTGGATAAGTGATATCGGATGGGGATCGCAGGCAGGCAATCGATGGCACAGGGCAGCAGTGATGGACAGAGGGGTGGCACTCAGCAGCAGCCCCCCCACCTTCCCAATTCCAGGTACCCAATGAGGCACTGAGTGCCTTTGAGCCAGGGTCCCCCCACCCCTTTCTGATGCTGGGTCCTCCTATCAGACACAGTGCTTTTGAATGAGGGACCTTCCCGCGTCCCTTCAAGGCAGTCTCCCTGCATGGCAAGTCTCCTGCCTACTGCTGATTGAATACTATAAGTGGTGGGATGAGGCCCTTGAGTGGTCATTCATTGTGCACTGGGCACAAATGGCATCCAGGTGGAAGGCTGCCCGCAAGCCTTCATAGCCCTGAACTTAATTGAACGGAAACAGGAAATGGGATCTCCAACCTGAACCTCCCTGCCTCCAAACTCGCCGTGGATGTTGGGGGAGGGGGATGAGGCATTAAATTCCACTCAAACAATTTATTATGGAAAAATTTGACATTCCAAAATATAAACTTAACTTTTCAGCCAGTAAAGCTGTTTAGGGGTAATTATGAAGTCAGTACATTAATAAAAACACTAGGTTACACTTCATTATAACTTTTTCCAGGGTTTTACAGTGTAAGCAGGAAAGCTTTCATCAATGTATATTTGCAATGGAAATGGCATTGAACATCGACTCACTGACAGCAAATTCCGGATTTCCACATAATTCTGCACACGTGTGGACTCAAGAAATTGCTGGAGCAATGACAACGAATGCCAACAGTTTTGCCATCATTACCACAACATGGTCCCAGCCATTATCCGATACACAGAATTGCACAGACACCAGGAATGAGTTAGGTTTTTTGAGTTTTCACGTAACTGTAAAAAAAAATCACATATATTCATTTAAATTACAGAAAAAGAGAGTCCACCACACTTGAGCCTGTTCCAGCTCCTCAGAGGGACTAGCCTGTGGTAATGCTATTTGGTGCCCTTTCCTTAAATCTATTTATATTCTTTCTTTACAATTAATTCCTTACTTTGCTATTCAATTCCCTATGTATAAAGTCCTTATCCAATTCCATTTTGAAGAAGGTTCTGCTTCAGTAACCACTTGTGATAAAATATTTCATGTTCCAGTAAAATATTTCTTCCAAGCCCTACCTTTGTTCTAGTGATAACACTCAGCCTATTCCCTTGTTACTGATTCATCAACCAATGTAAGAATTTTTTTTACGACATAACCTCTCAAAGCCTTACATAATGTGTAACTTCTTTCAGACCTTTCTTGTCCCTGGGATATAAGTCCCAAACTGTGAGCTGCTTCATAAAGCTATAACATTTTCTAAGTGTTATCATTTTCTGCCATCCTTCCATTACTCAAATATTGTTCCCATAATGCAGTGCCCAAAATTGCATACAATGTTCCAACTATGGCCTAATCAATGTTTTCAAAAAATTGATAATCACATTTTTGCTTTTACATTCAATGCCCTATGCACGAGACCCAGAAATCCCATTTGTCTCTTCAAGACTTTTTCTTTCAGCACTCCTACATTTAAAGATCAATGCATCTGTGCCCTTTGATCTCCCTGTTCCTCCACTCTATTACAATTCTTCCCACTTAGAGTATGCTTCCTTTCACTGTTCTTTTGTTTTGAAAAAAAGTACCTTTTGAAATTTTTCTGTATCATAGTGCAACTGCCACTTACTTTCACACTCAACAAATCATGTCTATGCTCTCTTACAATTTCCTGCGTTCTACCTCACAGCACGCCTCACCTCCTAATTTAGTGTCATTAAAAAAAAGGTATTATTTCTGTTATGCCTAGTTACAAATTACTACATTTGCTGTCCATGCAAATGCAATTTCCACTGAAGGGTTCAGAACAGTAACAGAGGTAGAAACCCTTACTGTTTTCATGCTGCAAGCCCAGGGATTCTGTTAGTATGGCCTATGGCAAACCAGACAGCTTCTCATTTCAATGAATTCAATGCTTCCTTATCATCCTTTTGGTGTAAAGGGAATGGAACATCAAAATCTAACCCAGCACAAATTGCACCAAACTCAGTTATTCACAAATACACTTAAATTGTTCCACGGTTAGCATTTAGTTTGCTGCTGTTACTTCAAAAGGAAAGAGATCTCTTTCTTTGAATTTTTCTGGATTTCCAGATGTGTTAGGAGCAGGCAGGAAATCTCTGTGGACAGTTTAGTGAAAGGCAATTCTAACTCTCCAGCTTCATTTCTCTTGACTTCTCCTGCTCAAATTTGGCATGAATGATAGCTATTTTGAATGCTAGTCTTTAAAAGATGGTTATGTTTTAATATATATCCTTTATCTTAAGGTGGGACAGGCAGTTGTGGAAAGGACGGTGATGGTCATGCTAAGCACCTCTGCTTGGAGGTATGATCTGCTGGCCATTGGAGAAAGACTCAAATGGACATTTATTGAGATATCAAGTAACAGTTTCTACACCTTTCTAGAGTAACTCATAGTAAAGGGACAGCTGCTCTGTGAAACACCGGAAGAACGAGAGAGGGAGGGAGAGAAGGCAGATACTGCTGTGTGGAGAAGTAATAAAGCAGTTGCTGTGATAGCAGGGTGAACTGTCTTGATGTTAACATCCAATCAGGATGCTTGTAAGAATTGGTTTATTGATTGAAAGGAAAGGGACAGAAACAAGAGGATGTCTGAAGATCTAAGGAATGAGGTGGAGTGGGGTAATTGGAATAATTCAATATTAAAACTGATATTACTATATTCATTAACAGCTTTAAAAGTAGACAAATAATTATGTGCATTAATAGCTTTTAGTGTAGTTGTGAGAGCTCTTTCTAAGCATGATGGCTGTAGGGACTCCATCCCATTCTCTCAGTTCCTTCGCCTCCGTCGCATCTGTTCCGATGATGCTACATTCAAAAATAGTTCCTCTGACATGTCCTCCTTCTTCCTTAACCGAGGTTTTCCACCCACGGTCGTTGACAGGGCCCTCAACCGTGTCCGGCCCATCTCCCGCGCATCCGCCCTCACGCCTTCTCCTCCCTCCCAGAAACATGATAGGGTCCCCCTTGTCCTCACTTATCACCTCACCAGCCTCCGCATTCAAAGGATCATCCTCCGCCATTTCCGCCAACTCCAGCACGATGCCACCACCAAACACATCTTCCCTTCACCCCCCTTATCGGCATTCCGTAGGGTTCGCTCCCTCCGGGACACCCTGGTCCACTCCTCCATCACCCCCTACTCCTCAACCCCCTCCTATGGCACCACCCAATGCCCACGTAAAAGATGCAACACCTGCCCCTTCACTTCCTCTCTCCTCACCGTCCAAGGACCCAAACACTCCTTTCAAGTGAAGCAGCATTTCACTTGCATTTCCCCCAACTTAGTCTACTGCATTCGTTGCTCCCAATGTGGTCTCCTCTACACTGGAGAGACCAAACGTAAACTGGGCGACCGCTTTGCAGAACACCTGCGGTCTGTCCGCAAGAATGACCCAAACCTCCCTGTCGCTTGCCATTTTAACACTCCACCCTGCTCTCTTGCCAACATGTCTGTCCTTGGCTTGCTGCATTGTTCCAGTGAAGCCCAACACAAACTGGAGGAACAACACCTCATCTTCCGACTAGGGACTTTACAGCCTTCCGGACTGAATATTGAATTCAACAACTTTAGGTCGTGAGCTCCCTCCCCCATCCCCACCCCCTTTCAGTTTCCCCCTTCCTTTTTTTTCCAATAAATTATAAAGATTTTCCTTTTCCCGCCTATTTCCATTATATTAAAAAAAAACCCCACTAGAGCTATACCTTGAGTGCCCTACCATCCATTCTTAATTAGCACATTCATTTAGATAATATCACCAACTTTAACTTTAACACCTATGTGTTCTATTGTACTATTGTCATTGACATCTTTTGATGATCTGCTTCTATCACTGCTTGTTTGTCCCTACAACCACACCACACCCCCTCCACCTCTCTGTCTCTCTATCTCTCCGCCCCCCACACACACACCTTAAACCAGCTTATATTTCAACTCTTTCTTGGACTCGAACTCAAGTTCTGTCGAAGGGTCATGAGGACTCGAAACGTCAACTCTTTTCTTCTCCGCCGATGCTGCCAGACCTGCTGAGTTTTTCCAGGTAATTCTGTTTTTGTTTTGGATTTCCAGCATCCGCAGTTTTTTTGTTTTTATGGTACTGTGGGAACCCAACTAACAATCACAAGTCATAAAACCTAATGACCTTCACAGCATGGGTAAGCAAATGTTAGAGTGATAAATGCACAGACTGAGAGGCGTTAGGATCAAGACATTTCCCAGCCTCCCAGTGAAGTAACAGGGACATCTGCAGCCTGAACAATTCTGCTCCTTAGATATGTAACTGGAGGTTGTATTAAGCAGTATAATGAAACGTGATAACTAAAAGATATAAATATGCTATGCAGCCTTTGTATCATGGAGACACAATGTAGAATCAGGCTGTGTCCTCCCAGCACATGTTTGAATAAAGCGTTTGCTTACTGTAAACTCTTAGACTTGAGTGGTCTCAAACTTATACCACAACAGAGGAGTTGCCAAAGTGGGTTTTACTGATGAAAGCAAAATACTGTGGATGCTGGAAATCTGAACCAAAACTAGAAAATGCTGGAAAAACTCAGCAGGCCTAGCAGCATCTGTGGGGAGAGAAACAGGGTTAATGTTTCAAGTTTCAGAGCTTATTGAACTTTCATCTTACTGATGAAAGTTAGATCTAGAAGGCTCAGGTTGAAGGGAATGGCTTTTGACAGAAGCTGGAAGTTTGGACCTGGTATGGCAGGGAGAAATGAGCCTGCTGGTGATCTAGGAGTATTTTGTGACTTGTTCATGTAATACTACATATCTGCCAGATGTGCAGTGCACAGCGAAAGGAGTTGTAAGGCATATCTCAGTTGTATTTGTTAATTAATGAACAAGTACCTTTTTTTTAGTTTGGTGCATTTGTTGCCTATGAAGTAATGTTTGATTTATGTTGATTTTAGTCTGTTCGCTACAGTAAAAGTCTTAAAACATGGAACATTGTCCTTCGGTTCTTTCTGTTGGGCACTGGGAAATTCACCTCTTTAAAAGTTGTTGGTCTCCACAGGGATCATAACACAGCTAGCGGCCAGGAGTGGAAAATCTAGCGGGGGACCGATGCCATGGTGGACTCGAGGGAATACTGTATAGCAAGGTAAGTGAAGAGGATGTCTGGGCCAATCACAACCTGTAGAAGTGAAATTGACACAAATATGTTCTCTTTTATCCAGATGTCAATTGTGGATATACATGGGAGTGCATGTGCAGGTATGTGTGGGTGCATGTGCAGGAGCAAGTGTGGGCACACATGCAGACATAGATATGGGCACAAGCATGGATGCAAGTGCAGGTGTGTGTCCGGTCCATGTATAGTTATACATGCGGGTACATGTGGGTGCATATGTAGGGACACATGGATGATGTAGCGCTCTTTCACCATTTGACTTAGCAGGCAGTTTCAAATCTTGTCTTGTAAAATCAAGACTGGATATGTGTCTGTTGTTTGCAAATGCATTGCTTTTATGGATTTTAAAACAAAAACAATGAACAAAACTTTTGAAAATACTTACCCCTAATACATCTTTTACCAAGTAGCACAACAAGAACAGCATTTGTCATTTTCAACCTATTCCAAACAATGACAGAACCATGTTCCTGCATTCTAATATCACTGCAATGGTTCAAGAAAACATTCATGAATATTTATCTTTCTATGTTAAAAGGCTAATGCAGTATTTTATTGACATGCTTTATTGCATGATTTATGATACCTATCTCTGTCAGGTGCTGATGTTTCTTTGTTAGATAATAGTGTTGAATGACATACGGTTAGAAGGAGCAGAACTGTTCAGTTGTCAATTTCATATTCTACACACAGATGAGTACCTGAAGCAATATTTCCTTATTGCACCCAACAAATGAAGTCTAACGGACATACGGATGCCAGTAACCAGTTACGCTAAAAACAGGGTAACTAATATTCATTTTCTGCTATCATTCTGATTGACTTTAGATCTATTTAGCAGCAGTAGGCCAAGAAATAAAGTTAAAGAGAGAGAAAGACAATAAATGGATTCTTTATTGGTCAATGTGCTGATGAACAGAAAGCATGAGCAAGTGTGACCAGGAAATGTTCAGGTTAAATGTGCTGATTTCGGTCACAGTAGCAACATTATAGCTAAACCTGGCTGCTGCACCACATAGCTAAGCAGAAAGTAAGTTAACTTCTGCTCATGATCCAGTCATTCCTGATAACAGGCGGGCATTGTGGATATGAAGTGGGATGGGAACAGGATAAAACTGAACAGTACTTAGAGTTGAGAATGGTAGCATAGTGATCATGGTATTAACCTGGCGACTTTGGGGATGTGTGTTCATAGTTTACCAGGAAACTGAATTGCAGGCTGGTGTCAGAAAACCAATCACTGAAAACAAAACTGGTGCATTTGAGAAAGGGAACATTGTCACCCCTCTACATGAGTCTAGTCCCAAACTGCACAATTGACTCTTAATACCCTCCAAAGTGGCTAGGTAAATGACTCAATTGTAAGAATTTCTAGCGACACCCACAATCAAAGTAGATAGAAACAAAAGCGTTGAATGCCCTGACTACTCTCTGCCTCAACTTACACATAAATAATGATTATATGGGCAAAGTTTTAGAATGCATCCCACTACTGTCCAATCAAGCATCTACAATTTTTAATTGTGCTCACCTCCAGTCAGACAAGAGTCTGCGGAACCAAAATTCAGAAAAGATCAACAGCTCCTGAAGAAGCCAGGCTCAAGTTGTAAAGTAAATAAATAATAACACGAAAGAGGGAAAACTGAAAAAGAAGTTGAATGTTTAATGAACAGTGTTATGGCACAGCCGATATTATATGCTGAGTTGTTCAAATCCCAGAGGGAAACTTGAAACAACTGCCACAACTTGTTTTACAATTTGTATAAATTTCAAAATGCGTGAATTTAGTAGTAATAAGATTTAAAGGTTTTTACAAAACTAGATTAAATATTTATTAATAAGAGAAATGATTTTAAGCACATACATATGTCTACAAATTACTACTATAAACCTTCTAAATCCCCTACTTAATCTGACTCCCAGTTACACTTTCATTAAGGCAACAGTAGACACATCGATTTTAAAAGACCCAGGCAAGGTGACACATAATACTCTGGACCAGTCAAATTCAAAGTGAGTTTACTTAACTTCAGTTCTTTGAAAACAGCAGCTTGAGGCATAGATGCTGAAGTCTTTTCACAAATGTTAGATTTTAAAAATGCCTTCCCTTACACACAACCTTCGCTCCTTTATACATATTTTACTCTTTGAATGCAAATTCCCATTGTTTCACTATGTCTTTGAACTTAATATTTCTGATTATTAAAAAATTATCATGGTGCTAACTTCACCAGTAATCTTTGGGAAAAATAAACACACTGTTTCTAAACTTCACCTGGCTCGGTGATACATTTCACTCCTCCTTTGAAAACAATCTGGTCTGGCTTATTTAAAAATGCCAATGTCCTTTTACACCTTGCATTCTAAACTTCTCCCATGTTTACCATGTTTATATCAAAGCCTTCAGATCAGCTGCCTTTAATCCAATTAAGTCACACACACACACACACACACACACACACACACACACACACACAGACGCACACACACACACCACTATTTTACAATTAATTCCAATAACATTATGAGAATTATTATATCTTCTTGACAATGTCAGTTGATGCACCTGCCTGATCTATACAAGACTTACAGTGCTGTGATTAAAAAAAAATAATTTTATGGATTTAATGGCTAAAACAGCTCACAGTCCACATAGCTTCTAACCTGTAGCACTATAACAATGAGCTGCTCTGTGCCAAAGGGGATCAAATCATAATATATTTGCTATGTATGTGCCAGTGCCCAAGGGACTGAATGTCTTTACAAGCTAGGCATCATGCATAATGAATCAGATATGCTGTGTCTGATCTTTTTAAGATGTAGAGTGTACCTGCAAAACTATGAGTGACAATGTAGCCTTATCTTGCAGGAAACTTTTAAAGGTTAATGGATTCTGGCAAGAAAACCTTTTGGTACCATGCACACATTCATTTTAAGTCACACACACGCACAAAAACAAAGATACTGTAGATAGTAGGTATCAGCAAACAAGAAGAGATTGAATACAGCCTCAAGCATCTTCTCAGTGAAAGGAGAAAGATTTGTGGCAGTAGTTACTGCTGTTTGTTAGAAACTGCCTTTATTAACCGTTAGTTGAGAACACTCATTTCTACGATCTATCAGTGTTTTATTGAAAGCAGGTTTCATACGGAACAGCCGTTTTCACAGGGAATAGTTAACGGTATTTGCAATGGATTATCCAAGCCAGTCCATCAACAAGCACCCTCATTCAGCATAATAAACTGCAGAGAGTAAACATGTAAGTGGAGGTATTGCTCTGCACTTTGCAGCTTTTAACTGGTTAAATTCACCAGAATCCCAATGCAAAGAGGCTGCAGAAAGCTGTGGCACAGAGGGATCTGGGTGTCCTTGCACATGAATCACAGAAAGTTAGCATGTAGTTACTGTAAGACAAATGGAATGCTGGCCTTTATTGCAAGGAAGATGGAATATAAAAGTAGGTAGGGATGTCTTGCTACAGATATATAGGGCATTGCTGAGACCACACCTAGAGTACTGTGTACAGTTTTGGTCCCCTTATTTAAGGATGGATATACTCACAATCAAATGAGTCCTCAGATGGTTTACCAAAAGAGATTGTCTTATGAGAAAAGGTTGAGCAGGTTGGGCCTATACTCATTGGAGTTTAGAAGAATGAAAAGTGATCTTATTGAAACAGAAAATTCTGAGGGGCTTGACAGGATGGATGATGAGAAGATGTTTCCCCTTCTTGCAGGAATCTAGAACGAGGGAACACAGTTTCAAAATAAGGTAGAGTTGAGGAGGAATATTCTATCTCAAAGGGTTGTTCATCTTTGGAATTCTCTATCACAGAAACCAAATCGGAGGCTGGGACATTAAACGTATTCAAGAGTGATTTAGACAGATTTTTGATCTACAAGGGTGTCAAGGGTTATGGGGGGTAGTCAGGAAAGTGGAATCAAGGTCACATTCAGATCAGCCATGATCTTTTTGAATGGCAGAAAAGGCTGGATAGGTCAAATGGTCTGCTCCTGTTCCTATTTGTTATGTTCTTCTACACAATGTCAAACACTTAAGGCTGTTGTGAATATCACTCTGTGAAGCTTACATACAAACATCCAAACTAGGAGCAGGAATAGGCCACTCAGCCCTTTAAGCCTGCTCTGCCAATCAATAAGATCATGGCTGATCTGATTGTAACCACCTGCCTACCCCCGATAACCTTTCGCCCCCTTATTAATCAAGAATCTATCTGGCTCTGCCTTATAAACATTCAAAGACTCTGTTTCCACCTCTTTTTGTGGAAGAGAATTCCAAAGACTCACAACCCTCTGAGAAAAAAAAACTCCTCATCTTTATCTTAAATGAGCAACCCCTTATTTTTAAACCATGCCCTCTATCTCTAGATTCCCCCAAAAGAGGAAACATCCTCTCCACATCCATTTGGTCACAACCCCTCAGGATCTTAAAGGTTTCGACCAAGTCACCTCTTACCCTTCTAAACTCCTGGGTCCAGGTGCCTTTCCATTTCATTTGCACAGCTGAGGGCTTGTTTAAGGTGAATTTTTATCAGTGTTCCGCTCACATTTCAAAAGGTAGGCATTCACTATAGGATTTAGCTAAGCTGACAGCCCAGTGCACTGAGCTCCTCATCTCAGAAACTTATGGGTTTCAATGATATGTGTTTTAAAAGTTAAAATGGCTTAATGCTGGATGGTTAAGTGCATAAGTTGCAGTGAAAAAAATGGTCATTCTCGGTGAAAAACTGCAAACTTCACAGAAAAACAAACCAGTTGATTTTTTTGAGCAGTACCACATTTGACAGAGCGTTACTTCCATTTGTCTTGTATGGCAGTCCTAATCCATTTCAGGAACTGTTATAAGGAATAACTGCTCTCTGTTCTTACCGTTGGGTAATTAATTCGATATTGGCCTGGGAAAGGTGCACACTGGAGAACGTAAGTCTGCGAATGGACCGGCTGCCCAGTGATGATGAAACCAGGAAAATAGCTAGTACAAAATGCTAGAAAATTGTAACTGATGCATAGGGGCCTATTGATTCAGTTACACTGCAGGCAGATGCACCTGGCATACAGTAAAACTGCCACATTGTGGGTTCTTCTGCCATGTAGTCTGACATTAGACTTCATGTTTTGTCTTGAACTTGGTCTAAAATCAGAGCTAGTCAGTAACCAAAGGTGTAACTGGCATCAAGTTGGAGATGCAGTGATTTACAAGGCCTCTTATGGTTGGATTGCGTTTTCGGATGAGAAATGTCCGTCGCCACTGCATCCCTGAAATGATTTATTGAGTTTAGTAAATAGCATGATCTGTCTCATTTCTGGCTTGAGTGAGTAACCTGAGTGCTCCACAATGAAAAAAAGTAACCACCGACACAAAATAAAGTATACTTTGCTTCTCTGGGCATTATTGCTTTTAAATAATCAGTCAAATCAGCATGAAATTCAGCAGCCATACAGTAATTATCAACCACCATATTTATTTGCCAGTGTTCAGATTGTAAATATTAATCCTTGATTTGTGGAGCACTATCATTGTACAGTGAACTGCAGAAGGAAATTGATTTTAGAAATGGAACTAAGAATAGTACTCTCATCTCTGAAATTGCAACCGTTTTATTTATTTTAGTGATGCCATTACGGTCAGTTCCTTTCTGAACTTGTCTCCCTCATTTATCCAAAGCTACTGATACACATTTGTTCTCCTTCCTATATCCTTAGTATTGAATTCACGGCTCACTGTGGAAGTCTAAACTTACTGCAGTGCCAATGATTCTCATTCATACTTTTGCAAATCCTGAAAATTTTGGAGCACTATAACTCTATTATTGTGGGTTTGTCTCAGGATTCCTCGGTTTCTTACTCTAGATGAGATCTTACTGGAAGCAATGATTTTTTGTTCAAAATATCTACATTTGCATTACTATTTACAAGGTTATAGAACTTCAGGATATGGCCACAGCTCATCTCTAAGATGCTTCTCACTCATTTTTTCTCAGTGAGTGACATCATTATGACATAGCTTCTTATGCACATGCTCAGTAGCTATTATTGGAGTTAATACTAGAGGACTTCCAGGCAGAGAGCTTATAGTGCTATCAATCTTACAATGTATACCAAGAGGTCTATGATGCTAATATGGTGATATTGTTCAAAGTACTGCCTTCCCGTTACACCCTCTTCTCCCTGTACTCCATCACCCATCCAAAGCTCCCCCCTGACACCTTCATTTCCCCCCTTCCCAACCTCAAATCCCACAGTATGTGTGAACCTGGATGCACTCTTCATCCTGCTTTTGTGCCTTGCAACGTTTCATCTGCTGCTGGCAAATATTGAGTAGTTAAAGTGGCGAAAGCTCCAACTCCTTCAGTGAAGGTTTTATTTCCTGTACTGGTAATTGGCAGGTATCCATAACAGAGTGTTGGTCGTAGTCTTGTATTTGTATATACTCCGTAGTAGCATCATAACACAAGTCTCAGTCAGAATCTTTGGGTCCTGGGTGACATCTTTGCAATTCCTTTTGTGTTCAACGAGGTAACTAATGGCTTATGGTCAGTTTCCATCTTAAACTGTGGGTACACAATGTAATCAGGAATATTTCACATGCCCAGGTCGCTGTGAGGGCTTATTTTGCTATGACAGCATAGTGCTGTTCAGTCTCAATTAAGGGCCTGGATGCATAGTGGACAGATCTTCTTGTCCTATCATTTTGCACCTGGAATAGCACTACTCCCAGTCCTGCTGCAGATGCATCCACTGCTACAATTGTTGGAAGTTCAGGACCACAGTGGGCCAGGACCTTGGAGGATGTTAACATCGTTTTGCATTATTGAAATGATTACTGCTGATGCTCAGTCCAGCACAACACCTGGTCTTGTCACAAGAGTTGTCTGAGGGGTTCATTTATCTGGGCTAAGCGAAGTAGGAATTTATCTAGCTGGCTGACCATACTCATAAACCTTTGTAGTTCGGTGATATTCTTGAGTAGAGGGGATTATCGTCCTCCATTGGTCTGCAGTGATTCCAGTTACCTGTATAATATGACCCAGGAACTTTATACTGGGCCTAGAAAACTCACATTTGTCAATAACTGTCAAGGCAGTATCTTGCAGCATTAGTAAGATTTCTCTGACCCATTTATCATGTTCTTCCTTCACTGAGTCATGGATCAAAATGTTGTCAATGTGGCATATGACACCATCCATGCCCTCTGGTATGTTGGACGTCATCCTTTGCTTGGGTTAATGACTGGAGAAATATCGCTTGTTGAAGCATTGCCTCTGTCTCACTCCTGACCCAATTCAGAAGTGGGTATGGAACATTCCTGGGTGTAAATGGACAACTGGGTTTCAAATCTGAATTGAGTGTGATGTGGTACACAGTCTTCAATTTACCCAAGCCTTTGAAGAGTGTTGGGAATCTTCTAAAGTCATCGTGTTTGTTTGTTGACTTTACCAACTTTAATGAGCAGGTTCAGGGCTATGCAGGCTATTTTGCTTAACAAAGAGCATTCTTGATTCTGAATAATGTACAGGCCTGAATTTTTAGGATGGCGGGGGCATGGCCCCTGCTGTCCGGAGAGTCAGTGGGGGACCCGTCGCTGCTTACTCCGGCTGTCCTGCAGCCTTTCTACGCTCAACTGACCATTGATTGGCACTAGGTGCGACATCTGCTCCTCACTCAGCAGGAAATCCTGCATTGGAGAGCTGCTCGTCAATCTGATTGGCCGGAAGCTCTCTGGTCCCTGCTTTTCACTAGCTCCCCCATCTTTTGCCCTCCCCCAGTAACCCATTTGCTTTTTCCCATCACTGTTGACCCCTCGGCATCAACTTCCACCTCCCTTCCGTGACCTACCAGCCACAACCCTTTTCCTTCGGGGATGTCCAGGTGAACCTGCACATTCCTTTCTTTCCCAAAAGTTCCAACCCTATCCACATTAACCTACCAGAGGTTCTCTTTCCCAAGCCCAGTGTCTACCTTTGAGTCCCGACCAACCACCCTCACTGTCCCGTCTACCGTTACAGTCCAACCCTCACCCTCCCACCCTATCCCTTCACTCTGCTCTCGGTCATTCTCACCATTTCCTTGTGCCAAGCCCACCCTCAGTTCGCTCCCCAGTAGGTAGTGATGGACTCATCAGGGCCCTCTTTGCTCGCTCACCTGGACATCACCCCATCTGGAACCCTTCCCCCACTGGGAACCCCTTCCCCCCTTGGAACCCCTTCTCCCCGGGCCCTCCCGCAGTTAGTCCACCCTCCCCAGACTCCCTCCCACTTAGTCCTCCCCTTTTCCTGACTCCTTTCTTCACCCTTAATTCTTCTTCCACTCTTACTCCCTCCCCTTTCCACACTCCTTCATTCCCCCGGACTCCCTTCCATCTCCACACTCCTTCTTCCCCCCAGACTCCCTCCCTTCTCTGCAGTGCTTCCCCCCTCCGAACCCCTTCCCTTACAACTTCCACCCCCTTACAACTACCTCCCCAGTTGCTGTCTTCATTCCCGTTACCCCCTCCTCTCCCAGAACTCCACCCCGCTTCCCAACCTCCCCCAGACACCTTCAATTCCCCCACCACCCCATCCCCCAACACCTTTGTTCCCCTCCTCCCAACCTCTGCCCCTCCCAGTCGATCCTAGACGTTCCTCTTTCACCTCCCCCGGTACATCTTCCTCTCCCAAACACAGCTGGACCTTCCTCTCCACCCCCTTGACCATCATCTGTTGTGAGCAGACCCTCAATGGTGACTTTCCACCTTCCGTGGGCTTGTTTGCAGCAGAGCCACGTCCATGAGAATCCACCCGGCGTGCCATGGACGTTTCTCCAGTGTGCCGTTACTGTCAGGCTCCAACAACCCCTGCTTCTTTGGTGTCTGTGATATAAGAAAGTCCCTGAAAGTAAGTTCCCACCTCTGCATGCTACACTTATCAAAACGTGTTCTGCACCAGCATACAATCACGCTGACGTGGATGGATGAGCCAGCAGGGTATGGGGGGTGGGGGGCGGAGGGTGGTGGGTGGGGGGATGATTCCAGCGGGCTGACCTTATAATGATATGCAGATATATTACCATGAGGTTCCCAACGTCCGCCAGTGGGTAACGTGGACCACCATCGATGGGCTGAGTGGATGATTGCAAACTGGCTTCACAACGTTGTGAAACCAATTTCTGATGTTCTCGCCATATTGTCTGCTCATGCCACCAAGCATGCCCGATGCCAGCGGGCACGGAAAATTCTGCCCGACATACCAGAAACCGAAGACCCAGGTACATGTCAGGGGTCTCAGGGCGGGGAGGGTAGGGATTGCCTTGGGGCTCACAAGGTGAGCAATCAAGGTCTCGGGGTACAGGCCAGGGTGGGCGGGGGGGATGTCCGGAGGTCACCAGGCCTTAAGGGGAGGGTGCCCCAGTCAGAATGGAGGTGCCCCCTCCGCCCTTCCTGCCTGAGGTATAACTTTCCAGATTTCCCCAGGAAGCTTCAATCAGCCTGCTAGCCACTTAACAGCTTCAACTGGGACAAGGGCGGGCTTCCTGCCTGAGGCCTTGCTCACCCCAGTGTAAAATAGCTGTGAGGTGGGGCGAGCAGGAACCTAGAGGGAATCCTGTCCTTGCAATTTCATGCTCCCCCTAAAACCAGCATGGGGGGGTGGGGGGGGTGGGGGGTTGGGGGGGTGGGGGGAGGGGGAGGATGGTTGGGGGGGGGGGTTGTGTAAAATTCTGGCCATAATGGTTCAGAAATTTCCGTACCTCTGTACTTTATTTTTGCATCAATATGACCTTTAACTTTTGGCTTGATTTCTCCTGGGCCTTGGAGTTGGATGGAGGATGATTGCAGAGTTATTTTGTTCAGCCATGAAATGCTATCAGTTAAAACTGAGACTCCACCTCCTGTATCCAGTTTGAATTCAGTTGGATGTTCATTGACTTCAATGTTAGGATGCCTGTATTGGGTTTTATTTCTCCCAGGAAGGTGATGTCCTGATTTTCAGCGTCTTGAATTTCTTGAATGGTGGTTCCTTTAACAGATTTCTCCTTCTGTCTTGTAAACTCAGATTCCCTGGAATGGTAGACTGCTTTAAAATGGCCTATCTTGTCACATCCATGGTCCTGCACAATCCAGGTGGGACATTATTCGCACTTGTGGACATTCTTCCTGCCACACCGGGGACATTGGAAAATGATGGTTGGCAATTTTTCAGGGTGTCTCCCTGGTTGCTGCTTTGCTATACTTTTGGTTTTACAACCCAAAAACTGAACAACTTCATCGGATTGTTCCTGTGGAAATTCCCTCACCACCACCCTCCTTTTCACCCCGATTCCCCTCCCCCACCATACAAATACTCTGTTCTGCCTCTACTGTTCCACCTGCCTGGCAAGTTGTACAGTTTTACTGAAAGTTAAATCTTCCCAAGATTGTAAAATGTCAGATACCCTTTCATCTAAAACACTGACGATTCTATCACTGATCAAGTCGTCTTTTACTGTTCTGTACTTACTATTGTCCGCTATACTGTACAATTCATTAATGACTGAATTGATCACTTAATTTTTGACCTCGTCGATTAAATTTTGCCCTCTCAATCACAATATTTCTACAGGGACTATGACATCCTCATAGGAGGTTATCCCTTTCTTCACCTTAACTGGCCAGCATGTCATCTGCAATGCTCCCTATAGTGTATAATGAAGTGCTAACTCAATCTTTGTTATTTATTCTCACAAAACCTGAGATATTATGGTACCAGATGAGATGCCTTTGCCAATTTTGCCATTGTCCAGCCTGTCTTAAGCCCTCTATGCTTTGGAATGATTCTGGCAGAGGTAAGTTATTAACCATTTCTTATCCAGGGTCGAGGTTCCCTTTGACTGCGCTGCTTATCTTGCTAGTTTCTGGGCTGTCGCCATGTTTTTCCTCTGTGGTGTGGTTACTGGATTGGCCTTGAAGTTCTTTACCCACTGATTGGTGCTGCTGGGTTTATCTTCAGTGTTCTCTTGCCTTTTTCTACTGTTTCTCTGTGGGTGGAGTCACTGCTGTCAACACCTGTTATTTTGGGTTTGTCTTGGGATTCCTTGGTTTCTCACTCTGGAAAGATCAATTTTCTTTCATTCAAAATGCCTTTATTTATATCGCTAACTATTTACCAAGTTTGTAGAACATCAGGACATAGCTACAGCTCCTTTCTGAAGTGCCCCTCACTCATCTTTTCTCAGTGAGTGACACCACTATGACATAGCTCCTTAGCTCAGTAGCAATTATTAGTTATTCCTTTATTCTACAGTAACTTTCTCAATGATTCATTTCTCTTCTGATGTGCAGGCTTTTAAAACTGATGTTTAGTGTTACCTAATCATTGCTGCCTAATTTACCTCATTCTCTTGGGGACTTCCAGAATAATGAGTTTTCTCCCTTGCAACTTGAAGTTAACCAATCTATCTAATGATTTATCTTGTGTCTGTCTGATTTAGCCTCATATTCAAGGTTTCTTAATAGATTTGTGCGGGCCCATGTCTGAACTTTCTGATTGGATCAGTGTGTCTGCTATTAAAAACCAATAGGTAGCAAGGAAACAAGAAATCCAGTTCCTAAAAGAGTTAGTCAATCCAGCGAAACATCTCACCCAGCAAGCATACAGGAAGGAATTAAGTGATGCTTTGCCCCAATGACAACTGCCAGCAGCTTCCCGGCATAATTGCACTACATTATTTCAGTCCTAAGCTGATCTTTTCTCCAGAAATCTTCCACATAATGGATTCTATCCATCTCCCTGACAAATGGCTGAGGCTGAACCGAGCCATTTGCAACCTTAGTGTTGCACTTGAGATGAGTTCCAACCACATAATCCGCTCCATCCCTAAACCTGGCTACTTTCACGTCGGAAACATCACCTGACTCCACCCCACCTCAGCTCACCTGATCCTCATCCATACCTTTGTTTCTTCTAGAATTTACTATACTTTCCTAACTGGCCTCCCATCTTCCACTCTCCAATCAACTTGAGCTTATTCAAAACTCTGCAGTTTGTATCCTGACTTGAACCAAGTCCCAAACATCCACCACCCCTACACCTGCTGTTGCATTGGTTCCTGATTCGGCAATGCCTCAATTTTAAATCTCTTCCTTGTTTTCAAAATCTTTCATGACTTAACTCCTTCCTGCCTCTGTATTCTCCTCCAGTGCTATGGTCTTTTAAGATCTCTGTGCTCCTTCGGTTTTAGGCTCTTGCACATCTCCAATTTTAATAGCTCAACCATTGTAGGCCATTCCTTCAAATATCTAGGTCCTAAGCTCTGGAATTCCAGTCCTAAACCCCTGTGCCTCTTTGTCTCTCTCTTTCCTTGTTTAAGATGCTTATGAAAACCTTACTCTTTGAGAAAGATTTTGATCATCTGTCCTAATATCTCCTATGTGGCTTAGTGTCATTTTTTTGATACTGCTCCTATGAAATACCATGACACATTTCACTATGTTAAAGGTGCAAAATAAATGCAAGTTGTCTGATGCCAAGAGATAATCAGTTATACTAAATTTTATTGATATTAGAAATTTTAAAATAACAAAAAATTACAATATTTATTTTTACTTAACTACTGGATAGCAAACAAAAAGAGCTTTGCCCTGTTGACATCTTCACAAATTACTTTAACAGATATACTTTTGAGTCACATTATCATTGCCTCTTTTTGCTTTCATTCAAAAGTCACAGTACGCAATCTTTCCATTATCTGTATGTTTATGGGTGCATAACATGACACAGTGTTTCACAGCAATTTTGTCATGTGAAAGAGGTCAAATGGATCACTTTTGAATCTGCAGCATTTATATGACAATAGGAATGGAGGCTAACAGATTCATTTTTTATGTTGTATTACTGTTCGGTCATATGTATTCATATTGCAATGCACAGCTTTTACTAAACATTAAAGGCAACAGTCTTAAATACATCAAGTAATATAAAGCTTAGATCAGAAACTTTAAGGAATCCCAAGTCTTGCATTACTTTTTTGATGAATGTTTACACTCATTAAGATGATGGAAGTTACTCAAACACTTTCAGGTTAGTTGCATCACAGACAAGTACACAGTACAGTTCCTCTTTGTCTATCCCAACAGTACGCTGCAGCCCCAACTACTCAGGAAAACTTTAACTGGACTGGTGTCAATATTTCCATCTCAAGATGACTTTTTGGGAAACAACTTTGGGGGTGCCATAACTCATAGTCAATGTCAAACTGATGTAGCATGAACCATTGTTTCATCCCAGGCCAATGAACCAGGATGACCATAATCTTTAAACAATGCATTATAACCTTGCAAGAGATAACAGACAACTCTCCCATATGGTGAGAATGATCCCATTCATGTGGGCATATTCACTAAGTCACCTATTCTTAAAGATTGATATGGTCTCCATGTTTCTCATGAAAGTTGATTAGAGAGAAGGGCTTGCCAAAAAAAAACTAATAATCAGCCCACAGAGGGGACAGGAGTGTGGTTTATTACTTTTCACATATTTCTCAAGGAGCAAAGTGAGATTGAAAAAAGTAAATTGAATTTTCTTTTTGAAATAAAGCAGCCAATGATTCATGTCTGACCTTTTCACCGTGTTTCTCAGTGCCCCTTTGTAAAGATTAGAGAATTGTGCATAAGGACATTGGCGAGAAACCCAATATCTTGTTTCAATCACAAAGGGATTAGTTATCACACTTCTTGGTTATATTATTGCATAATTAGATATTGGCCACTATGGGCCATCAGATTACTGATGCACATGACCCACATAGTTATACCCGAGAGAAAACCTAAGGCAGATTCTGAACTTATAGCTGCAATACAGCTGACGTGTTGACTGCTTCTTTTTGTTATCTATTTTACATTGATCTCATTCGGAAAGTGCCTAATTTATTCTTTGTGATCATACAGACAGAGAGCAGGAATTCGCTTTCTGTGAAATCACATCTACTCCTGGTTCCTATCTGATGCTGCTCCGTAGGACACAGCTCTTCTGTGGCTGGGAATTTCTGATCTCACAAAACTGTCATAGTTCCCAGTCTATTGAATTATGCTTTGTGATGTGCTTCTTGCGAAGTCCTCTTAATTTGTCAGTACAAATTTAGAGCAGAAACTCAGGAAGACGTATGGGAGGAAACTCAAAAGGCGTATGTATGTTATGCATGTACAATCATGAAAGACATCCAATTTTCCCTTTATTCTTTACATTCCATAGCATAAATGGCCTGACATTTGGGGAATTGAACACTGTGTAAGTCTACAAACATGTGGGTTACTTTGCTTTCTATGGCACATCACTGACAGGTCTTCATCAGCAAAAAATAAAGGACTTCTGTAGCTGACAGTGCCGGTACCAGACAGACCCATCTTGCTTTCACTTGCAGGTGCTGATTGACCTACTGTCCACTTCCAACAATTTGCATTTGTGTATTGTTCTGAATTTAAACAAAACTTTCATCCTATTATAAGAACTAGTCAGAGAAAGGCAATGCAGTAGACACAGACCTTTATTCACCTTTTCCGATTAGGGAGAATGTTCGACTTTGTTGATAACATTGTTTAAGATGTTTTTTTTAAGAGAAGAACAGGAAGATTTACCAACATGTGCTGCAGTCAATTTAGTTGCTGCATTTAGACTAGATAAAGGGATGATCCCCTGTTATCTTTCTATTGCACATTTATGTTACTGTATAATAAAACTCAATAGCGTCTTAGCCTGTTTAGTGTTAGATGCCATCATGTACACCAGAGTTTCATTTTACAGGGGTAAAATTATTCAGAAAATAAATTCCTATTAACCCTTTGCACTCACTGGAAAACATTTCCTTTCACAGAATATTTTTTAAATAATACTTTTATTGTAATTTTTTCCTGAACCTAATAAGACGCAATGTAAGAGACCTAAAGCACTGTGTGTAGATAAACATGCAAAACAACAAGTTCATTATTATTGCTTTAATTATTACCATTATTACATATAGAAAAAGAGAGGTAGGTGTATGGGAATGATAAACATATTGGAATAGAGGGGACTTGGAGTGAGCAGGTGAATTATGATGTACAATGTCTTTTTTTTAATCCAATCAGCGATTTCCACACCTGTATACATCATATTGCTTATAATTGAGCTGTTGCTCTTCCAGTTTAAAAGAATTGTTTTATGATCTCAGATTTAAACAGATGCCTTTTATTGAAGAAATCATGCATTTAAGTTAACAGTTTATCAGATATTCTGCAAGAATCTAACTTTCTATCAGATCAGGGTGTCAGAGCCCCTACTGATCCTGAAGGCTTCATGTGAAAGGAATAAGGTAAAATTAAAGATAAACACAGTAATTGGAAGCACTTAAGTGTACCCTTCCTTCCTCTCAACATTCCACCTACTCTAGCCCTGATTGCCGAGCACCCTGAAGTTTCTCTCCAGTCTCTATGCTCTCCCCTCATTCATTTCCTCTATGATCCTCACCTCTTGGCTGTTTAATCTCCTCTTCTACTCAACAGCCCTTCTGCTCCCATGCTAATTGACAACATATGTAGTTCCCCTTCCTCATACTTCATGCCTCTCCTTTTAAAACTGCAATTATCACTCCTTCTTAAAAAAACAACTCAATTCATTTGTTCTCTTCAATGACCATTGCAACACTCTCTTTCCTTTCTAAGGTTCTTGAACATGCCATTGCCTCCCAGCTCTATGCTTTCTAAAAACCCGAAGTTTAAATCCTTTCAGTCTGATTGATATTCTGGTCAGAGCACTGAGCTAGTCCTGGCAGTCACAGACAATATCCCCAATGCTTTATTTCCTTTTGTCTTCTACGGTCTCTCCAGAGCATCTGAAGTGACACACAGCATCTTCCTCCTCCATCCAGAAACAACGTATTTAGGTATGAAGGATAAACTCATGTTTTGCTACATTGTTTTGTACTGGAAAACTTTTAATTAATGATGATGAAGTTCATTATTGCAGGAATGGAAATATAAATTGCGTAAAGTACCTTATTTATTTTTAAATGGTGGTAAATGCATAGGACAGGCCCTCCATTCCACACTTTGTCCAATAATATATATTTGGAAGGATAAAACAAGTGCACCCTGTAACCCAACTGATTGTGTCTCGTTCCGGACCTGCTGAGTCAGGATGTTTTTCATGCGTCTGTACAATCTGAACCTCAATCAGTTTACAAATAAGCAGCTGTTAGCATCTGCTATCTACTCTGCATTCTCTTTTATTGAGAAATCAAAGCAAAGGATCAACATCATAGTCATCACAACTAAGGATTAAACGAGTTTAAAAAAATGACTAAGTTCAAAATTCTGATCAAGTGGGAAAACATTGGTGCTATACTGCTTGGAATGCTGAGTTAAATGATAAACAAGAATTATTCTAATAGCCATTGGAAGCAGAATCAAAATATGCAATTCCCAATTAAAGCATAACATAACATTCCAGTAAGAGAGAGCAGCGTTAACATTTGATGATCAATCAGTGCCAGATTTGTAGCTTGAAGCTGCAATACTTCAATTATGCTGATGCATTTCATTTTTCCTCAATTTTATTTGCTAAGGTGGCCAGGGTTAATTAAAAGAACTAAAATACAAATTTTATTCCACAGGAATAGGCACTCAACATTTAAAAAAATATAGTCTTTAACATTCATGGGATGTGAATGTTGCTGGCCAGCCAACATTTGTTGCTCACCCCAAATTGTCCTTGAGAAGGTGGTGACATGGAAGTAACCCAACCAAAGCACATTCTATGCCCTTGGGCTGCATTTTACATGCCCCCATCAGGTGTGTTTTTGGCAGGGGGTTCAAACATGGACAAAAGAGCTGAGCTCCCAAGATGAGGTGACAGTGACTGCCCTTGACATCAAGGCAGCATTTGACTGAGCGTGGCATCAAGGAGCCCAGCAAAACTGGTGTCAATGGGAATCAGGGGGAAAACTATCCGCTGGTTGGAGTCATAGCTAGCAAAAAGGAAAATGGTTGTGATTATTGGAGATCAGTCATCTCAGCTCCAGGACATCACTGGAGTTCCTCAGGGGAGTGTCCTTGGCCCAACCATCATCAGCTGCTTCATCAATGACCTTCCTTCTATCATAAGGTCAGAAGTGGGGATGTTCACTGAGGATTGCACGATGTTCAGCACCATTTGTGACTCCTGAGATATTGAAGCAGTCCATGTCTAAGTGCAGCAAGACATGAAAAATACCCAGGCTTGGGCTGACAAGTGGCAAGTAACATTTGCAACCATCTCCAACAAGAGAGAATCTAACCATCGCCCTTGACATTCAATGGCGTTTCCATCACTGAATTCCTCACTATCAACTTCCTGGGGGTTACCACTGACCAGAAACCCAACGGGACTAGCCATATAAATACTGTGGCTACAAGAGCAGGTCAGAGGCTAGGAATCCTGTGATGAATAACTCACCTCCTGACTCTCCAAAGCCTGTCCACCATCTACAAGGCATATGCCAGGGGTGTGATGGAATACTCCCCAATTGCCTGGATGAATGCAGTTCCCACAACACTCAAGGAGCTTGACACCATCCAGGAGAAAGCAGGCTGCTTGATTGACACTACCTCCACAAACATTCACTCCCTCCACCACCAACACACAGTAGCAGCAGTGTGTACCATCTACAAGATGTACTGCAGGAATTGCCAAGGCTCCTTCGACAGCACCTTCCAAACCCATGACCACTACCACCTGGAAGGACAAGGGCAGCAGATAGATGGGAACACCACCACCTGGAAGTTCCCCTCCAAGACACTCACCATCCTGACTTTGAAATATATCACTGTTCCTTCATTGTCGATGGTCAAAATCCTGGAACTCCCTTCCTAGCAATACTGTGGGTGTGCCTATACAACAGGGTCTGCAGAGGTTCAAGAAGGCAGCTCAGCCCCACCTTCTCAAGGGCAACTAGGAATGGACAATAAATACTGGCCCAGCCAGCGAAGTCCACATCCCGTGAATGAATTAAAAGGGCACATAAAATAGGATGGTTGTCCCCCATCACCTACCCATCCACCCCCATAATACGGGGGCATTTGGGCGGGTGCTGAAATCAGCAACCTGCCCGCTACATTTAAATAAATAATCAAGGGTCAATTAGGCTTGTTAACAAGCCAGTTGACCCTGATAATACACTGCCCATGCCATAAAATGGTTGCTGTGGGCAGTCAGGTGGGAGCAGCAGGTTGCTTTAAAAAAAAATTCAAAGGGCAGGAAGGGTGGGAGTGGGGGGGTAATATATTTGTATGCTGGCCTTTTTGGATCAGGGGATGGATGCACTAAGATATAAACCCCCCTTTCTTCCTACCTGCATTCTCCATTAAACACAGCACCCCCAGCCCCCTCCTTAACCTGCCCAAACCTTACCCGCCCATGACCCTGGACTTACCTCGCTCCGGGATCTATTGTGCCTTCTTCTTTGCAGTCCTGGCTGCACCCACTAATGCACCCTTGGTGGATTGGATTGGCTGGCAACTTCCAAGGGCAGAACTTCCTCCCCAGTGAGGGGTAGAAATCCCAGACTAGTTCTATCCACAGCATATTCTGGCTGCAGGGTGGGATGGCATGGAATGGGTTGGCTCCATGCTGACTCGTGCACTCCCCATAACTTTCTGCCCTAGTCACGAACAGTGCTTCTTCCAAGTTGTGTTCCACATGGAGGAGTGCTGATTCGTTAGCTGAGGGAGGGTTAAAGGTGGTAATAAGCAGGAGCTTTCCTTGCCCCTATTTAGCCTGATGCCATGAGACTTCATCGGGTTGGAAGTCAATATTGAAGACTGCCAGGGCAGCTCCCTATTTACTATATACCACTACCTCTGATGGGTCTGTCCTGCTGGTGGGTTGGGTAGTGGCTGGCACATTTGAGCGGCTTGCCAGGCAATTTCAGAGGGCAGTTAAGAATTAACCACATTGCTGTTGGTCTGGAGTTGCATGTAGGCCAGACCAGATAAGGATGCCAGATTTCATTCTCTAAAGGACACTAGTGAATCAGATGGGTTTTCTACAACAAATGACGATGGTTTTAATTCCAGATTTGTCAATTGAATTTAATTTCCACCAGCTGTCATGGTGGGATTTGAACCTGTGTCCCCACAGTCTTAACCTGGGTCTGTGGATTACTAGCCCAGTGACCTAACCACTACATCACCCTCTCCCCAATAAAATTCTAAACTATTTCTGTGAATAATTTTGATGCATTTTCATGTTAAATTAAACCTTTTAAATATGGATTGCACACTCCAACAGCTTTATAGGTCATATCGCTCAGGTGAATCCGAACATCAAACTTAGGAATTCACAAGCGAATTTATCTACTGAGCTATGATGTGGCAGAGATCTATCCTGAGAAGTCACTTTACTCCCTCTCTTAAATGCAATAGTATAGCCTGCAATAAATGCCAAAATTCGATGGAGCTTTGCTCAGATTTGTACAGGATTTTATGACATATCTTTTTATTTCCTCCTCTCCTGAAGATGTTGGCTCCTGTTAGGGAATGATTTCAGAGATGCTAGGCTATGTCTGCTCTCTTGGCTAAGTGACCATTCTCAGTTACAGAGGTCTTGAAGGGGCTGTATGAAGATTAGCATGCAAACATGTAATGCTTTGTGTTCATTTCCTTTGGCAACAATTTAATAGAGATGTTAAATCATAAGAATAGGAGGCTGGAAATTGAACTGCCTCTGGGACTGGGAATGGAGGTGGGAATAGCGCCACTGGCCCAGCATGCCAACTCTCTGGCACAAAACTGGACGGGTGTCAGCACGCCCGACATCACCACGCGTCATTTTACGCGTCATTGAGCGAGTCCTGCCCCAGCTCGTCGACTGGAAAATTCTTCCCCTTGTGTTTTTGATATTTACCGTGACAAAAAACTACCAATCTCAGTCCTCAAAATTTCACTTGGCCCAGCATCCACAGCCTTGTGAGGAAGCAAGTTTTATGTTTCTATTAATTCCTTGTGTGGCAAAACTTCGTCTGATTTCACTCCTAAATGACATAACTTTAATTTTAATTTCATGTACTATTAGTCTGGATTCCTTTATCTACCCTACCAAATTCCTTCATCATTTTCAACACCCCAATTGGATCATCCTTTAACCTCTAAACTCAAATATATACAAGCCGGCAACCTGCCCTCATAATTTAACTCTTTAAGATTGTGGTGATTAAGTGTTGTACGCCTTCCAAGGACAATATATCTTTCCTGAGGATTGATATCTAAAACTGTGCACAAAACTCTGGTTGGGGCCTGACTAAAGCTCTGTGCAACTGAAATGTCACTTTCTCACTTATGAATTTCAAACCCCTTGAGCTAAAGGCCCACATTCCATTAGCTTTTTGATTTTTTATGTACCAATGTACTATCATTTAGTGATTTGTTTCCACAGATGCACAAATCCTTTGTTATTTTAATATGTTGCAACTTTAAATCAAGTACAGCAGTTATTCATATTTAATTTTATGTCATCTTTAAATTAAGTTAACGACCAATATTGAATTATTTGCATTGATGTAGTGTTTAGTTACATTTCTCAGATTTGTCACAAAGCACTATCCATGCAATGACTGACTTTAAAGGCCAGGAATTGTTGTTATGTAAATTAACACATAGCCAACTTGAACAAAGCAATGCCCCAAAATTGCAATCAAATGAATGACCAATTGATCGCTTGCTAATTATTTTAACTGCATAAGAATTATTAGCCTAGGCAACAAGAGAACTTCTGCTCTTCTTCAAAAAGGAGCCATGGGATCTTTAATGTGCCTTGAGTCAAGGTCAAAGCTTATTATCTTATGTGAACTTTAGTATCTCTGTCAACGCAGTGCTGTCTCAGTATTCACTTGTTCAAATCATTTTATATTTCTATCATTCCTCTGTTCTAGTGAAGTCATCACCTTAAATGTTAACTCTGTTCCTCTCCACAACTGCTGCCTGACCTGCTGAATATTTCCAGCATTTTCTGTTTTCTTTTCATATTTCCATCTGCAGCATTTTGCTTTTGTACACTGTAATGTGTTCCTTTTGGAATTAAGCCCAGAATCTGACTCAAGTGACAGTGCTACATCCTGACCTAAGTTGACAAGTACTAAGTAATACTAAGTTAGTTACAATAACGTTGCAAAAACTTATTTGTGCCATTATTATGGCAAAGTGTTTAAACATAAAACCCTAGAGATAAATTTAAACCTTAATCAAATTCTCCTAATAAACTAATGCTCAGTGTGATTCGCCAGTTGGTGAAATAGAAGGGATTGGATTTTCATCTCCCAAAGGAGGTGTTAATCAGGTTGCAAAATTCTGAGCTTAGTTTTTTTTGCTGGAGAAACAATTTTCTTCTCTCTTCCCGATCCCCACCATTTTTGTGTGTCCTCTAAATGGGTCAGGAAGGCCTTGAGTGCAAAACTCACATGCACATATTCTGAGGTTGAGGGTCTCCATTGTGAGGATCACAGGAAAATTGCATTTCTTCCTGCACAGAATTTTCATGCGCTAGTGTGGGTTTTGATTACTAGGGGAAGACTGCTGAGGAGGCCAGAATATTCTGAAAGGTCAGTGTAAAATGTTTTGGCTATTAGAAACTGTATTGTAATGTAGGTGTTTTTTTAATGCAGTGTCATAAATAAATATTATCATAAAGATCTGTCTTGCAAAGGTAAGTTGACCCTTACACTGATCATCATTGTATAAGTGTTGTAATTCATTACAGTACTTTTTCCATTGGAGAAAGCACCATAATACATTAAAATATAAACAAAAATGTCCTCTCAGCCTCTTCTGTCATATTTTGCACTGTGATTTAAATCAATTGATAGCTCTGGCTGTTAAAAAAAACTATTTTGAAAATACATGCTCCTCTCTATTGATTGGCAGACACTCTGCTTTGAAATGGTAATGGATACCATTCTGCTCTGTCAGTTTCAGGCAATATTATTAAAAGCTTTTATTATGACAGCTGTAGCCATTATGGATGATTGGCTGGGTTTCAAAAGCTAAACTGGCTTCAACTCAGTAAGGTTCTATTGATCCAAGAAACATTTTAGAGGCTGCAATAAAGAATATGCCTTTGATGTGTTTCTTGTTTTTTTTACAAACCTAATAGGCACTCAAAAGATTATAATTGTTTTGCACCAGAGTAGCTTTTTGTTTTCTTTCCAGCATCAATGATAGAACACCTGAATTCAGGGTTTTATTAGAGATTGTTAGGGGAGAATTGTTCCTAAGGCGGGGTGGGCTGGGTGGTAGCAGGTGCAGAGCCAATCACCGCCTGCTATTGGCTGCATGCAGTCATTTTACGTAGGTGGGTGACATGGGTGATCTGAGGGGGCATGAGATGGCATGGGGGTTGAGGTTTAAGGAGCCTTTAAACAATGTTGGGAGCTGGGCTGCTCTGCTGGAGACTGAGGCTGCTCTTTTGAAGTTTACAAAATTATGAGTGGCATGGACAGATTAGTTAGTCAGAAGCTTTTTCCCAGGGTGGAAGAGTCAATTACTAGGGGACATAGATTTAAGGTGAGAGAAGAAAACTTTAGAGGAGATGTGCGGGGCAAATTTTTTAAACAGACAGTAGTGAGTGTCTGGAATTCACTGCCAGAGGAGGTGGTGGAAGCAGGTATGATAGTGGTGTTTAAGTTGCAGCTTGACAAGTACACGAATAGGATGGGAATAGAGGGATATGGACCCCGAAAGTGCAAAATGTTTTCGTTTGACAGGCAATATGATCAGCTGTTCATGTGCTGTACTTTTCTTTGTTCTTGTTGTTCTAACCAGGCCATATCCACACCCACACTCCTCACGAATTACATCGCAGCTCACAAAATGCACTGTGAACCCAATCCCTCTGTGAAAAGACAAAAACTCTGGGCAAAGTCACACATGGGTCGAGTGTGCATTTTGGAAATCACAAAAGCGCAAAGGTCAGGATTTCCTAAGCCCACAGGAAAATACAGCCCACAGGATAAAAATGAATAGTTTATCAGGTCCATTGCTTTCACAGATCAGGCCCTATCACCCCTATCATAATCTTTATCTAACTCAGTACTCCCTGAGGAAAGGTCCTATAAATTTTCTTCCTTCACTCTCACACCCTAGTACCACTCAAGTCAAAATCCAGAATATTCATCCAATATTAAATGGCCTATTATTCATTCTTGATCAGTCACTATCTTAGCATGGCATTTTCATGATGCCAGCAGTTTATATTCTGCACAGGATTCAATTATCTCTATTCAATTTATCATTATGACCTTCAATCTTCTTCCCAGATAATCAAACAGCTGATTTTTAAAGGCATGAATTATTGCTCCAACTGTCTGCTCCAAATATGAACTACTCTACAGATGGGTGAAAGGGAGGAAGTTAATTTCAAATCTTGCTTCAGCATTTAAAATAGGCTAATGCTCATGCCAGCTAATTCTGCACACACAGTTGAGTACTGTCTCCGCACTTGGTGACAGGTATGTCTGCTGAAATCAATAGATCCTGAAATAATCTAGTGCATGGTTAATTGATGCTGCTGCCAACAAAATGGTGCTGGAGGCATCAGTCATCATCTTTTTGAGTTACGATTTAAAAATCAATTTACATGGCTAGTGATGTCTCATAAGAACTTCTCAGTCATGGGACATTATCTATTTGGGCAAGTACAAGGTCAGCATTTATTGTCCATCCCTAGCTCATTAAGGTTGTGGTGGTGGTGATAAGCCTTCTTCTTCAATGGCAGCCTTGCAGTAAAGGTCCTATTGTTTGGTTTGGACTTCTTGGGTTTTGCTGCAACCACGATGAAGGACCTGCCATGATATCTGTCACAGTCAAGATAGTGTGTGACTTGGAGTGTGTGACTTGGAGATCATCTCCAGAAACCATGAGAGACCTGGACAGAGAAGATAGTGAGAAAGTATTTCCATTGACAGAAGGACTGAAAACCAGAGTACATCAATTTAAGGTGACTGGTAAAAGAGCCAAAGGTGACATAAGGAAAAACCTTTTTACATGGCGTGTGGTTAGGATCTGGAATGCCCCACCTGAGAGCATGGTGGTGGCATATTCAATCATGAAAATAAATTGAATAAGCACCTGAAGAGAAGAAATAAGTACAGGGCTACAGGGACATAACAAGGGAGTGGGACTAATTGAATTGCTCTTACAGAGAACTGGCATGGACATAATGAGCTGAATGGTCTCCTTCTGTGCTGTAACTTTTCTATGATGTTCATCATGTTGCTGTGGGCCTATCAATTTTTTCCAAAGAAACTTTAGACATTTTGTATGTGGCAAAGTGTGTTTACTAATAAAGAGTTTCCGAGGGCTGAATTTTGCAGCTGAGCTACAAGTCCTGAAGTCAGGACCGGAAGTGGATTCCTCTTTGGTTTGGGTGGGGCTCAGCCACTGGCGAGCAATCCTCCAGTGGTCAGCCAATGAATAGTGGGGAGCTGAGGGAACAGGTCACTGAAAGGATAGAGGTGGGATGGAAGGCAGCAGAGGCAGCATCAGGTTATGCTGTGTTAGGTACTGCCGCCATGTTTAAAGGGCTGCCAGCTCTGAATGTAATGAGGCTTGGCTGGAAAGCTGAGGAGTTTAAGGAAACCTGCAGCCAGAACGGCAGAAGGAAGGCCCATGTGGCTCCATGGTTTAGCGATGCCTCCCTGCGCACTTTCCACCAGGTTGCAATGGCAAGGCGAGAAATCTTCTTCCCCAGGGATGAGAGGAGAACACCAGCCTCACTGGCCAACCAAGTCCAGAAGGAGATTGCAGAAGTCAGCAGTCATGAGATCATCTCCAGGACCTGGATCCAATGCTGCAAGCACATCAATTATTTCCTTCAGCCTGTGAGTACTCTGCACCCTTTTTCCTTTTGGGGCTTGCTTGTGTCAATGACAGTAGGTGCATTTGATGGAGAGGAGTGACCACCCAGTTAGTGGCAAAGGGGTCAGGAAGCAGCATGTCCTGCCGGAGGCATGGCTGTATTGCAGTGAGATGCCCAGTCTGTCATTATTGACCCCTGTCATGTTCCTCAAGGTTGACCGCATGCAGGAGGCATTGGTGGCCCCCGTCATGAACTGGACACCCACCAACATTGGCATTGTGCTTATCTCTGTAGGGATCTAACAATCTTCTTTCTTGTTCCTGGAGCAGAAGACAGCACACAACAGTAAGCAAGGGGCCAAGAGAAGCGGTGGGGTGCTGTAGCTGCACATCCTAATACCCATGAAGTTTCATGTAGCAGTGGCAAGGTGAAAGGTGGACAAAGAGCATGGAGCCACCATCAGGTCCTCATGCTCCTCAGGTCAGCAGGGAGAAAGCCAGCATTGAAAATGAAAAGACAAGTAAAAGCTGCAAGCGAGGCAAAATAGGAGAGTTAGGAGGGGTCACTGAAAGATCAGTAGATGAAGATGCCCTTTAAAATTGAAGAGAAGTGGAAACTTTAGGAAGAGCAGAGCAGAAAATCGGGCTGAAGCAATTAAAGGCTCTGTCAGATTTGAGGGATGAAAAGAGAGGAGAGTAACATACATAGCAGGCTAAGGTTAAACAACACAAGAATGTGGGAAAGGATGCAAGATTGCATACTGTTAAGACGAGTTGATACAAAAACATTAAATGCCTGCATGCTGGCATTGAAAAGCACAACTTTATCCTAGAAGAGGCAAAGCAAATTTAAACTGTGCTGATCGTGTTTTACTAGGAATTTGTGGAGCCAATTTTCTTTCCCCAGCCACTTTTACAAGGATGAAAGAATTAACTCTTTATTCCAATTTTTTGTTATTCTATCGGGAACACACTAAAGAATGAGCTGCCATAATCAACCATGTATTTTACTAAGAAAAATTAACTTGCTTTAATTTAACAACTTATCATGCTCTTAGACTATCTGAAAACAATTCTGAAGTGACGATATTGTTGTTATGAGGATGGGAAACATGGTGGCCAATTTTCATGCATTAAGATCTCACCAAGATAAAATCAGATGAATGTACAATTAATCTGTTGTTGGAGGTGTGGGAGTGTTAATGGTCAGAAGCCTGAGGATCTTTTAGATCCACTTGAACAGACAAAGTCTGGTCTTAGTTTAACATTGCATCTGAAAAGCAGCAACTTCAACATGAGATACAACCTCATTATTGCACTGAAATGTCAGGTGGGATTATATGCACAAGTCCTGCAGTGCGACTTGATCCCATAACTTCATCCTTTTAATAATCAGAAAGAATCAAAATAATTGCAAATAAATTCACAAACTTTTGGCTGTTAAAATTCCCACTATTGTGTCTGGAGGTAACAGCGGTGTACACGTGTATAAGATTTAGCATGATTGACTAGATTACCTGTATTTACTGTCGAAGCTCTTATATGAATAATGGTAACTTCGATGCGGCACTGGATGCTGCAAGCACCTGCGGGTCTGTATCCTAGCAAGGAGCCAAAGCCTTTAATCAGTAGAGAAGGGACGGGGGTGGGAATTGAAATAAACAAAAATGAATAGCACTGTGAATAAATATCTAATGTGAATTCTTAGGAGTTAGTCATCCTAATCCACTTCAACAAATCATTTTATGCAGGTTTAAACCCCTGGCTGTGATTGAATGGCTAAGTACTTTCTATCCATAATCACTTTGTCTTCAGCAGACTTATATGATTCCCAGCTCTTCACAAATCAATTATAGCTGTGGAACTATAATCCAAACAGTCCAGGTAGAAGCTCTACTTAAAACACCAGAATCTGTGTTTATCCATCTTAAACTTACTATCCATTTATAATCTGCTTTGTAAGCATGTGACATGATTCATAAATTGCAAACTGAATGGTGGCTCTTAACAAAAAGAACACACAGCTTCCATGCTAATCTATTGATGTCATGGACTCAAACACAAAGATCTTCTATTTATTATTTCTCAGGATGTGAGCTTATGTCATCAGGACATAATACCTGCAGAAGGCAGCCACCTGAATGCTTGACAATTGTCCCAGGCAAGTAAGCATCAGACATATTTCAGGTGTCCTTCAGGCACAGGACATGATCCTGAAATACTAGTCCTTTTATTTTCATTTTTTTGCCTGGAAAATAGGGATAACAAGGACCAATTTCCACCCATCAGAAGGAGAGAAGTCAGGAATCAACCTCAGGCACTTTCATGCAGCATCATTTATGACAAATGTCAGATACAGGGCAAAATTTTGCCGTTGGCAAGCAGGGGCTGGGGCCCACCGCCGATGCGTAAAATGATGTGGGATGATGTCCTCCTGGCCCATTTAAATCTTTAGGAAGGCGGGGGCGCAGCAAAATCAGCTGCAGGCCCACCAACCTGTCAATGGCCAATTGAGGCTATTAAAGGACCTGCCTGTCCAACCTTAAGGTTGGTGGGCAGGCCAGGAGCCCTGGTGGGCAATAGAAAAAACATGAAACCTCATCCACCGGCAGGATGAAGTTTCATGCAGGATTTAAAAAGTTTAATAAACTCATAGGGCTGAATTTTTCTGTCGGTGAGAAGGGGGTGGGGCCCGCTTGCCAACACAAAAATGACGGGGGATGATGTCGGGGGGAACCCGATGTCATCCCGCCCCATTTAAATCTTCAGGAAGGCGGGTGGACAGCGCGATCAGCTGTCTGCCCGCCAACCTGTCAATGGCCAATTGAGGCCATTGACAGGATAATTAAAACAACTAAATGACCTGCCCGTCCAACCTTAAGGCTGGTGGGTAGGCCAGGAGCTCCAGCGGGCTTCTGATAATACAAGAAACCTCATCCACCATGAGGTTTCATGTCCATTTTAAAATGGTTTACTAAAGTTTTTGTGCACTTTATTAACATGTCCCATCTTGTGTGACATTGTCACATGAGGGGGACATGTTAATGATTTTTTTATTTTTAAACCTTGAAAACCTTTCAGCGATCTCCCTGAGGCAGCACTTAGCCTCAGGGAGAAGTGCGTTCTTTCGTGCGTATGCGTGAAAGAGTGCACTCTCGCATTTCGGGAATACCCCTCCCCCCCACCGCCCTCACAGGAAGTGGCGCTTCCCGGTGGACGTCACACGCTGGGCGGGCCTTAATTGGCCCGCCCACTTAAAATGGCGGCGGGGATCAGCTCCCCATCCGCCAGAGATTGGGTCAGGCCCGCCCGCCCGATAGGCAAAAAATTCAGCCCATAATGTAAATTATGAACATGTCCCATCTCATGTGACATTGTCACAGCAGGGGGACATGATAGGGAATTTTTTTTTCTAATTTTCATATTTTTAGAAGTGTGAGCGATCTCCCTGAGGCAGCACTTTGCCCCAAGGAGATGTACACTCTTTCATGCGCATGCGCGAAGGAGCAGAATCTCGCTTTTGGGGAACCCCCCCGCCCACACAGGGAGCACATAGTGCTTCCCGGTGGACGTCACGCTGGGTAAGCCTTAATTGGCCCGCCCACATAAAATGGCGGCAGGACCCGCCTCTCTGGCAGGGATTGGCTCCCCGCCCACCGGAGGTTGGGTCAGGCCCGCCCGCCCAACAGGCAAAAAATTCTGCCCACAGAGTACAATCAAAAAAACAGGCAGAAAATAAAGGGTGCAGGGAAAAGGATCTAAGAAGGGTAAAGAGAAAGCATGATAAAAGATTAACAGGTAACATATAAGGGAACCCAAAAATCTTTCATAAACATATAAAAAGGAAAATGATAGATAAAGAAATTGTGGGACCAATTAGGGCCAAAATGGGTAATCTTAAGTCGGAGTGAATGACTAAAGTACTAAATGACTGCTTTGCAGTTGTCTTCGCAAAAGAAGAGGATGAAGTTGATGTCAGAGTAAAGGAGAGAGAAGTAGTTTTATTGCAAAGGATAATACATGCGATTGAAAGGAGGTACTAAATACATTGGCATCCCTTAAAGTCAATAAGTCATGTGGCCTGGATGGGATGCATCCTAAGTTTCTGAAGGAAGGAAATAGGAGGGGAAAGGGTCAAGCTAACAGAAGCTCCAACCACAATCTTTCAATCCTCCTTGGATATTGGAGTGGGACCAGAGGGTTGGTGGATTGCAAATGTTACACCTTGTACAAAAAAAGGGATAAACCTGGTGCCTACAGGCCAATCAGGCTAAAGTTATTGGTAGGAAAGCCATGAGAAATAATTGTCAAAGACCAAATTGATTCTCATTTGGAGAAACAAGTGAAGAAGGCATCATCTTGATTAGTAGAGTGCATACTTCCACAATGCTATGTTCACTTAACATTATTACAATTACACAGCTCTTCTTTGATGCTCTTCCCTGTCTGGTTGACGCTCTGTAACTAAAATGCTGAAATAAATAAATATTTTTATTAAGACCCTCCAGTTCACTGAGGAGAAATTCAGGCCAATCCACATTCGAAAACTTGCTCTGAAAACTCTGCTCACATTAAGACAGCTCTGACTAATTGCAACACAGCAGCTGAGACAATCCTCAACATTCTAAAGCAATCGGCAACATTCCATATAAAAGAGCCTACAACATTTTAGAAAAATAGTTAACTTGCCCTATTTCCCAATGTTACTGGATCATTTAAAAAATTCTAGGACTGGATCTGGATCAGCATCTTCACCAAAAACTAACCAGCTCTTCATTGTGCCAAACCCTATATGTGTACCAAGTTTTGTTGAAATCCACCTATTGGTTTTTGAGATATGGGGCTGAATTTCAGCCTGGGCCTAGGAAAAACTGACTTGCGCACTTTCACAGCTTGTAAACCCAATCCAAGTGTGACTTTAGGAGGCATTTTAGTCTTTTCACATAGGAGTCGGGTTTGAATGCATTTTGCGAGCCATTATGGAGTGTACGAGGAGTGCAGGTGCATAGGCAGGCCAGTTAGAAGGTCCACCTTGTCTCTCCAACACAGCAGCCCAGCTTCCAACATCATTTAAAGGCCACCTAAACCTTATCCCTCAACCCCCGTCACCCCACGCTCCCTCACATTTTCATCTCCCATTTGAAATGGGGAACCTGACCTCAATGGGGGAAGGATATGCGTTTTGTATACTAGGCATTCCCGACCCTCAAAAAAGGGCAGGGGAAAATGGCACAGGATTGACAATGCAGAAGAAAATTGTATTGCCTCCAAATAAAAAACCAAAGTGTGGCCACACCTAGATAAAAATTTATTCCATTTTCGTAGAGACAAACAGACTAACAAACAGGAGTGAAAGCAATACCTCTGCCCACCCTCTGTGGTGGAAGTAATAAGGGGCAGCCAGCATTGATTTGTTAAAACCAATGTTTGACTAACCTGATTGAAGTTTTTGATAAAGATACAGAGAAGATCGCTGAAGATAGTGGAATAGATGTTGGAGATATGGATTTTAAAAGGCATTTGATTAATTTCCTTAGACATTTTTTTGGAAAACAGAAGTATTAAAGAGTGTCTGGGAGCTTGGATAGAAGTTTGGCTAAGTGATAATAGGCCAAGGAAAGTGCTGAATGGATATCTTTTCTAACGTTTTAGCGAAGTATAGAATAGGGTCCCCTGGGTTGGAATTAAGACCACTGATGTTTTTTTTGATTATATATAAAGACACAGAATTAGATATAGGGAGCACAATTTTGAGGCTTACAGACGATGCAAACTTTGAGAACGTAGTAAAAAGTGAACATGTTATAGTAGACTTCATGAAGACATAGAAAATTGAAATGGACGGACAGGTCAGTTGCAATTTAACGCAGATTAGTGTGTCAGAATGCACTTTGAGAGAAACAAGGTGCAGAGGCAGTATAATCTATACTACGGTATTTTGAGGCAGCTGCGAGAACCCCCTGGCGCCATGGGGGTGCCTATTCACAAATCTTTGAAGGCGACAGAGCAAGTTGAGAATGTGTTTAAGAAAGCATAAGTGATATTTGGCTTTGTAACTAGGAGCATTGTAAACAAAAAAACATTCTACACTTTTAAAAACCTCTGTTTAGGCCTCAGCTGGAGTATTGTGTATAATCTGACATTGCACTTTAGGGGAGTTGCTAAGGCCTTGGAGAGGGTACAGAGAAGTTTTATCAGGATGAAGCCCAGGGATGAGGGAGTTTAGTTTATGGAGTGATTGGAGGAGCTGTGACTGTTCTCCTTAGAGTGGAGTAGTTTAAGGAGAAGGATTCAAAATTATGAGGAGTTTTGATAGAGCAAATGGGGAATAACTATTCAACCTGACAACTGGTCAGTATCTGAAAGTTATAGATTTAAAATAATTGGCAAAGAATAAGAGGGAAAATGAAAAGAAGAGCAATTGTTGTAATATGCCTTTAAGGGATAGGAGCACAATAGCACCAGAAAGGAAGTGTGTCATGTGATCCAGTTTAGTTTCACTTTTGCTTTTCAACAGAGCTCTGTGTGTGCTCACTTGAAAAGTAAAAAAGTGAAACTAAACTGGATTGCTGTTCATATGTGCCTAGCCTTAATAAATGAACCCGCAATGTGTTTATCCAATCCATTACGCATGATTGGTGACTTTATTTCATTATAAAAACTCAACAGAAATTACTTCACATAGAGAGTTGTTAAGGTCTGGAAAGCACTTCCTGAAAGGACAGTGGAATTGAATTCCACAGGAACTTTTAAAAGACAATTGTACGTGTACTTGAAGTGGATTCAATTATAATGTTATGGTGAAAAAGCTGAGTGTGGGAATAAATTGGACAGCTCTTTCAAATGGGCCAGCTCAAGCATGGTGGGCCAACTGATCTTTTGTGCTATATGATTCTTTGATTGAGTTTCCAGTAGCACTAATTAATGCCAGTCAGTCTCTTGAGCATGGATGATATAGGCTTTTAAGGGCTGAAATCCAAATTGAGGTCCCAATTCAAATCCAGGGTGACAGCTGGATTATAAAAAGAATTTCAAGAAGTTGTAATTCACATATATAACACAAATTCATTCTGATGTCAGTGGTGCCACTGGTCAGAGAGGAGCCAGATTAACCCAGTCCAAGATGACTATCAGCAGAAATGACCAATCAAACAATTCTTCCAATTATAATTTTTTTTACCAAATTTTAAATATTGCCATCTTCACTGAAAATCCTTTGCAAAAAAAAGATGCCATTAAGCAATAGTTAAAAATGGTCTTTAAGTGAATTTTGGAATTCCTTTCCCCCCTGCTGCACCACCCCCTCCACCCCTCAATCTAAGTTACATACGAACATACAAATTAGGAGCAGGAATAGACTATTCAGCCCCTTGTGCCTGCTCCGCCATTCAATAAGGTCATGGCTGATCTAATTGTGGCCTCAGCTCTGCATTTCGCCTTTGGCTTTCGTGTTAGTCCAGGATCTATCAACCGCTGCTTTAAAAATATTCATTGACCCTGCCTCCAACATTTTCTGGAGAAGAAAGTTCCAAAGATCCACAACCCTCAGAGAAAAAAAAACTCTTCTCGTCCCCTCCTTAAATGGGAGACCTTTATTTTAAAAATTGTGTCTCCTAGTCCTAATCTCTCCCACAAAGGGAAGCATCCTTTCAATGCCACCTTATCAAGTCCCTTCAGGATCTTTTACATTTCAATAAGGTTATCTCTCAATCTTCTAAATCCCTAGCCTGTCTAATGCTTTTTCATAAGATAACTGTCCCCCATCCCTGGCATCAGTCGAGTGAACCTACTCTGAACTGCTTCTAATGTATTTATATCCTTTTTTGAGTAAGGAGACCAAAAACTGTACACACTACTCTGGATGTGGCCTCACCAACGCCCTGTACAACTGTAGCCAAACATCCCTATTTTTATATTCCATTCCCCTTGCAATATAAGGCAACACACAAACATACATACAAACGTATGAATTAGGAGAGGGAATAGGCCACTCGGCCCTTCGAGTCTGCTCCGCCATTCAATAAGATCACAGTTGATCTGATTTTCACCTCAACTACACAATCCTGCCTAACCTCGGTAACCTATTAGTCTAATAAAGCTCCTCTAAACTGCTTCTGATATATTTACATTCTTCCTTAATTAAGGAGACCAGGGCTATACACAATACTCTAGATGTGGTCTCACTGCTGCTCTGTATAACTGAAGCACAACTTCCCTACTCTTGTATTCAATTCCCCCCACAATAAACGATAACATTCTATTAGCTTTTCTAATTACTTGCTGTACCTGCATACTAACCTTTTGTGATTCATGCACTAGGACACCCAGATCCCTCTGCATCTCAGAGCTCTGCAATCTGTCACCGTTTAGATAATATGCTCTTTTTTATTCTTCCTACCAAAATGGACAATTTAACAGTTTCCTGCATTATAATCCATTTGCCAGATCATTGCCCACTCCCCTAACCTATCTTTACCCCTTTGTAGCCTCCTTATGTCCTTTTCACAATTTACTTTCCTACCTATCTTTGTATCATCAACAAATTTAGCAACCATAACTTTGGTCCCTTCATCTAAAATCATTTATATAAATTGTAGAGGGTTGAGGCTCCAGCACTGATCCCTGAGGCACACTACTTGCTACATCTTGCCAACCAAAAAATTTATGCTTACTCTGTTTCCTGTTAGCTAGCCAATCTTCTATCCATACCAATATGTTACCCCCTACACCATGAGCTTTTATTTTCTGCAATAGCTTTTGATGTGGTACCTTAACAAATGTTTTCTGAAAATCTAGGTACAGTACATCCACCGGTTCTCCTTTATCCAAAGCACGTGTTACTTCTTCAAATAACTCCAATAAATTATTTAAACCTGACTTCCATTTGCTTTCCTAATCACTTGCTGTACTTGCATACTAACTTTTTCTGATTCATGTATCAGGACATCCCCGATCCATCAATACCTCAGAGTTCTGCAAAATCTCCATTTAAATAATATGCTGCATTTTATTCTTCTTGTCAAAGTGAGCACATTCACATTTCCCCACCTTATTCTCCATCTGCCAAATTTTTGCCCACTCACTTAGCTTATCTATGCCCCTTTGCAGACTTCCTATGTCCTCTTCACAACTTACTTTTCTACCTATCTTTGTGTCAACAGTAAATTTAGCAACCATACATTTGGTCCCTTCATCGAAGTAATTGATATAAATTGTGAATAATTGAGGTCCCAGCACTGATTCCTGTGGCACTCCACCCATCACATCTTGTCAATCTGAAAATGACCCTTTTATCCCTACTGTCTGCTTCCTGCTAGTTAACTAATCCTCTATCCATGTTAATATGTTATCCCTACACCATGAGCTCTTATTTTGTGTAGTAACTGTTGATGTGACACCTTGTCAAATGCCCTCTGGAAATCTAAGTATTGAACACTCACAGGTTCTCCTTTATCCATGCCGCTTGTCACTTTCTAAAAGAACTCCAATAAATTAATCAAACATGATTTCCCTTTCACAAAACCATGTTGACTCTGCGTGATTGCACTGAGATTTTCTATTTGCTCCGCTATAACGTCTTTAATAATAGAATTCAGCAATTTCCCTACGATAGATGTTACACTAGCTGCCCTGTAGTTTCCTGCTTTCTGTCTCTTTGCTTTCTTGAATAGAGGAGTCAGATTTACTATTTTTTAATCTGATGAGAACTTTCCAGAATCTAGGGAATTTTGAAAAGTTAAAACCAATGTATCCACTATTTCAGCAGCCACTTATTTTAAGACCCTAGGATAAAGTCCATCAGGACCTGGGGACCTGTCAGCTTTTAGTTCTAACAATTTTAGACCAAAAACAAAATATTTTTTTCCATTTGTTGTTTGTGGGATCTTGTTTGATTAAATTGGATGCTGTGTTTGCCTGCACAGTAACAGGTTTGCATTTTAAAAGTAATCCATTGGCTGTAACGTACTTTGGGGCTCACGGATGTGAAAGTCACTGTATAAACTTTTCCCTTCATTTAAAAAGTAAAATCAATCATATCAAAATCTGTAAAGTGCTTGGGAGAAACAACACAGATTCACATTTTTCCATAGCTACGTTGAGTATAACTGAGGCGCAATTTTCAACAATGCCTATGATGTCATATGGTCTGACATTGTTATCATAACAGTTATCTGCACCTAGTACTCCATTCCAAAGAAGACGATTCAGCAGTTAGAGAATGCACTTCATAGCATATTACAATGACCTTTGAATCATAAGAGGCCGATCTGTGAGCAGTAGTAGGCTGGAAACATAGCAAAGTAATTAGCTTAAGGGCAAACTGCAAATGCATTATTTAAAGACTTCAATTAGCCAATATTTAGTTGCTCGCTTAAAACAAGCAGCATCGGCATCATAACAGCTTTTCACTGGTCAAAGAGAAAGAATTTTTAAAAATACAAATTAAATAGAATTGGCACAGTGCTGTTATATTATTTAAATGTGATAGCCCTTTTCTCGACCTGTCTAATTGGACCCATTTAATTACTTAGATTTTACTTAAATTACATTCCATTCAACATTGTGAAAAATTACATTATAATGTTTCTGAGAGAACTCTTTGACAACCGCTCAATCTGTATTAATTTGGGTTTGGTACGCTGAAATTGTGCAGTCATCTTCATTAATGAGGATAGGTTACAATTTTATCCCTACTCATTTAAAAGAAAGAGTTTTTTTTTATTTTAAAGGTTGCTCATTCCTTGCTCATTTCAGCTCTAAAGCTTCTACAGGGTTTTAATTGCAGCCCCAATTAAATTGGTTACAACATTCTGTATAAGTAACTTTTCATGTGAGGTATATACACTGTTTTTCATAGTGCATGGTAAAAACAGGGATTGTCGATCATGGTAAATCTGTTTAAGATAGACCAAATAGAAACAATATGAAATGCTATGAGTTGTGCTGGGTGAATTGAAAGGATCTATATCGATTGCAGAACTGACTCTGGCAGCCTTGTCCATCAATCAACCTTCCTATCCTCCAGTGCCTATAGTTCTCTACGTGTGGGTGGAAGAAGCTACTTCAATATGACCTGTCATTTCTAACAATGCTATTCACGTGTTAATGCTTCAAAAGCTGTAGAAACAGCTTTACGGAAACATTTTTGCTTGTTCTCGAAAACAATGCTTTCATTTTACTGAATGGGTATTCCACTTGGGGCAGGATTTTCAGCTCAGCGTATGGGCGTCTGCTGGACATACACGGGCATAAGATAGTGCAATATGACATTGGGTGAGCGTCCTGGCATCAACACGCACTCGAACGATATTTTGATCGAGAGGCTCGCGCGACAGTCGGCAGCATGTTCGCTGACAAATAAGAGGGCTGTTAAGCCCATTAATCAATTAATTGAAGTGAATTTTTCCCTGCCTGTCCAACCTTATGGTTGGCGGGTGGGCGAATAGGGCAAGAGGCCTTTGGATTTTTGAGGAAATCTGACCCATGGGCAGGATGAGGCTTCCGATGTTAATTAAAAATAAAAGTGTCTGTGCAGCATTTTTGTGATCCACATGATAGGGTGATTGAGTCCGCTGCGTGGACATATTTTCAGGATTTTAAAAAACTTTATTGATTGATTTAAATACTTCAGCTCCCTGAGACAGCTCTCTGCCTTCAGGAAGCTTTCAGAGTACACTCTTCCATGCCTGTGCTGACTTCTGCGCTCACCCTCCCCAACCCCCCAGACAGTAGTGAGCGTTTCAGCGCATGTTTCTCGCTGGCTGGTTGTTAATTGGCCAGCCAGAGTGAAATTGCAATTGAGGTCTGATCTCGGGCAGAATCCTGGGCCCTCCCACTGCGCCCACCCAATGAGGGGAAAATCTTGCCCTTGAAGAAATGTGCTCTGGTTCCAAATTAAAAGAGTGTCACTTATATAGTGTTGCTGCCCTGCCCAGAGAATTAAAATAACTATACAATCCACATGCAATAAATCACTTTGACATACCCTCACTGTTGTTACACATGCAGATGTGACAGCCATTTTGCACTCAGCATCCCTTAAATAGCAATGGAATTCATTCCCAGTTAGTCCAGTTTTGGTGGTGTTGGTTGAAGGAAGAACATCAACCACACCAGCTGATCTTTCTGCTCTTTTCTGAATCTTTAACATTGACCTGAACCTCTAAAACAGGCAGATAAGAGCTTGATTTAAGAGCTTATTCAGAGGATTACACTGCAACACTTCCTCAGAACTGCATTGGATTTTCAGCCTGGAATATGTGCTCAAGCCATAGGGTTGGAATTGATACTTAGTCTTATGTACACTCCAATATTTAAAACAGTCTTTTGTCATTCACCATGCATCAGTCAAGAAACAGAAACTTCTGTCCACCCTACTGTTCAATCATCCACACGGAATTGCATGAGACCATTTGACCTTCCCTCTGCTTTCCAATTTTCCCACTTTCTTGACTTCTGATTGATGCCTTCCCACAATAGTATAACTGTAAACCTCACCATAAGGGAAATAATTGTAAGTTTTTCTGATTCTTGTTAAGAGTTGAACATTGGCCGAATGTTCAGGGCCCCCTATCTGGTGCAGAGCACAAAATTGAAATTGTAATTTTCTGTCTGTGTTGATTTATCTGATTTTAGCAGGGGCAGCAGTCAGCCATTATAATTGGCCTCAGGCAGCCTAGGTACAGGGAATAAAATCAGGTATGGTTCCGAATGCTGATCACCACCCAGCAACAATTATTAGAAAATGCATGCTGTAAAACAGTAATAGCTTTACTTAAAGTTAACTTCATTCCAAAGCTTTACCAAACCACAATCCTGCCTGAAGAGCTGAGGACAGTTTGCTTTCTGTTAAAACTTGCTGAACTATAATAGTCTGTAGTAATCATGTTTTCCCAAACAGTGCTATCAAATTGAACAAAGCCATAGTGCTTAGAAATGAAACATCTGTGTTTGAAATGTATTAACAGATCTTAAGAATTAATGAGTTTTGACCACTTGAGATAAGACATATGATTGTTTGGAACAATGCTTCCAAACACCTTCCAAACTTAAAAACAAAAAAACTGCGGATGCTGGAAATCCAAAACAAAAACAGAATTACCTGGAAAAACTCAGCAGGTCTGGCAGCATCGGCGGAGAAGAAAAGAGTTGACGTTTCGAGTCCTCATGACCCTTCGACAGAACTTGAGTTCGAGTCCAGGAAAGAGCTGAAATATAAGCTGGTTTAAGGTGTGTGTGTGGGGGGCGGAGAGATAGAGAGACAGAGAGGTGGAGGGGGTTGGTGTGGTTGTAGCGACAAACAAGCAGTGATAGAAGCAGATCATCAAAAGATGTCAACAACAATAGTACAATAGAACACATAGGTGTTAAAGTTAAAGTTGGTGATATTATCTAAACGAATGTGCTAATTAAGAATGGATGGTAGGGCACTCAAGGTATAGCTCTAGTGGGTTTTTTTTTTATTTTATATAATGGAAATAGGTGGAAAAGGAAAATCTTTATAATTTATTGGGAAAAAAAAGAAGGGGGAAACAGAAAGGGGGTGGGGATGGGGGAGGGGACTCACGACCTAAAGTTGTTGAATTCAATATTCAGTCCGGAAGGCTGTAAAGTCCCTAGTCGGAAGATGAGGTGTTGTTCCTCCAGTTTGCGTTGGGCTTCACTGGAACAATGCAGCAAGCCAAGGACAGACATGTGGGCAAGAGAGCAGGGTGGAGTGTTAAAATGGCAAGCGACAGGGAGGTTTGGGTCATTCTTGCGGACAGACCGCAGGTGTTCTGCAAAGCGGTCGCCCAGTTTACGTTTGGTCTCTCCAATGTAGAGGAGACCACATTGGGAGCAACGAATGCAGTAGACTAAGTTGGGGGAAATGCAAGTGAAATGCTGCTTCACTTGAAAGGAGTGTTTGGGTCCTTGGACGGTGAGGAGAGAGGAAGTGAAGGGGCAGGTGTTGCATCTTTTGCGTGGGCAAGGGGTTGTGCCATAGGAGGGGGTTGAGGAGTAGGGGGTGATGGAGGAGTGGACCAGGGTGTCCCGGAGGGAGCGATCCCTACGGAATGCCGATAAGGGGGGTGAAGGGAAGATGTGTTTGGTAGTGTCATCATGCTGGAGTTGGCGGAAATGGCGGAGGATGATCCTTTGAATGCGGAGGCTGGTGGGGTGATAAGTGAGGACAAGGGGGACCCTATCATGTTTCTGGGAGGGAGGAGAAGGAGTGAGGGCGGATGCGCGGGAGATGGGCCGGACACGGTTGAGGGCCCTGTCAACGACCGTGGGTGGAAAACCTCGGTTAAGGAAGAAGGAGGACATGTCAGAGGAACTGTTTTTGAATGTAGCATCATCGGAACAGATGCGACGGAGGCGAAGGAACTGAGAGAATGGGATGGAGTCCTTACAGGAAGTGGGGTGTGAGGAGCTGTAGTCGAGATAGCTGTGGGTGTCGGTGGGTTTGTAATGGATATTGGTGGACAGTCTATCACCAGAGATTGAGACAGAGAGGTCAAGGAAGGGAAGGGAAGTGTCAGAGATGGACCACGTGAAAATGATGGAGGGGTGGAGATTGGAAGCAAAATTAATAAATTTTTCCAAGTCCTGACGAGAGCATGAAGCAGCACCAAAGTAATCATCGATGTACCGGAGAAAGAGTTGTGGAAGGGGGCCGGAGTAGGCAACTCGCAGACACTTCCTCCTACCTCTCCCTGGACCATGACCTCACCACTGAACATCAAGCCACTGTTTCCAGGACTGTCACTGACCTCATCTCCTCTGGGGATCTCCCTCCCACAGCTTCCAACCTGATAGTTGCCCAACTTCGGACGGCCCGCTTCTATCTCCTACCCAAAATCCACAAACAGAACTGCCCCGGTAGACCGATCGTCTCAGCTTGCTCCTGCCCCACAGAACTCATTTCTCGTTATCTTGACTCCCTTCTCTCTCCCCTTGTCCAGTCCCTTCCCACCTACATCCGTGATTCCTCTGACACCTTACGTCACATCAACAATTTCCAGTTCCCTGGCCCCAACCGCTTCCTCTTCACCATGGACGTCCAATCCCTCTACACCTCCATCCCCCACCAGGATGGTCTGAGGGCCCTTAGCTTCTTCCTCGAACAGAGGCCCGAACAATCCCCATCCACCACTACTCTCCTCCGTCTGGCTGAACTTGTTCTCACGCTGAACAATTTCTCCTTCAACTCCTCTCACTTCCTCCAAATAAAAGGTGTGGCTATGGGTACCCGCATGGGCCCCAGCTATGCCTGTCTCTTTATGGGGTATGTGGAACATTCCTTGTTGCAGTCCTACTCCGGCCCCCTTCCACAACTCTTTCTCCGGTACATCGATGATTACTTTGGTGCTGCTTCATGCTCTCGTCAGGACTTGGAAAAATTTATTAATTTTGCTTCCAATCTCCACCCCTCCATCATTTTCACGTGGTCCATCTCTGACACTTCCCTTCCCTTCCTTGACCTCTCTGTCTCAATCTCTGGTGATAGACTGTCCACCAATATCCATTACAAACCCACCGACACCCACAGCTATCTCGACTACAGCTCCTCACACCCCACTTCCTGTAAGGACTCCATCCCATTCTCTCAGTTCCTTCGCCTCCGTCGCATCTGTTCCGATGATGCTACATTCAAAAACAGTTCCTCTGACATGTCCTCCTTCTTCCTTAACCGAGGTTTTCCACCCACGGTCGTTGACAGGGCCCTCAACCGTGTCCGGCCCATCTCCCGCGCATCCGCCCTCACTCCTTCTCCTCCCTCCCAGAAACATGATAGGGTCCCCCTTGTCCTCACTTATCACCCCACCAGCCTCCGCATTCAAAGGATCATCCTCCGCCATTTCCGCCAACTCCAGCATGATGCCACTACCAAACACATCTTCCCTTCACCCCCCTTATCGGCATTCCGTAGGGATCGCTCCCTCCGGGACACCCTGGTCCACTCCTCCATCACCCCCTACTCCTCAACCCCCTCCTATGGCACAACCCCTTGCCCACGCAAAAGATGCAACACCTGCCCCTTCACTTCCTCTCTCCTCACCGTCCAAGGACCCAAACACTCCTTTCAAGTGAAGCAGCATTTCACTTGCATTTCCCCCAACTTAGTCTACTGCATTCGTTGCTCCCAATGTGGTCTCCTCTACATTGGAGAGACCAAACGTAAACTGGGCGACCGCTTTGCAGAACACCTGCGGTCTGTCCGCAAGAATGACCCAAACCTCCCTGTCGCTTGCCATTTTAACACTCCACCCTGCTCTCTTGCCCACATGTCTGTCCTTGGCTTGCTGCATTGTTCCAGTGAAGCCCAACGCAAACTGGAGGAACAACACCTCATCTTCCGACTAGGGACTTTACAGCCTTCCGGACTGAATATTGAATTCAACAACTTTAGGTCGTGAGTCCCCTCCCCCATCCCCACCCCCTTTCTGTTTCCCCCTTCTTTTTTTTCCCAATAAATTATAAAGATTTTCCTTTTCCCACCTATTTCCATTATATAAAATTAAAAAAAAACCCACTAGAGCTATACCTTGAGTGCCCTACCATCCATTCTTAATTAGCACATTCGTTTAGATAATATCACCAACTTTAACTTTAACACCTATGTGTTCTATTGTACTATTGTTGTTGACATCTTTTGATGATCTGCTTCTATCACTGCTTGTTTGTCGCTACAACCACACCAACCCCCTCCACCTCTCTGTCTCTCTATCTCTCCGCCCCCCACACACACACCTTAAACCAGCTTATATTTCAGCTCTTTCCTGGACTCGAACTCAAGTTCTGTCGAAGGGTCATGAGGACTCGAAAAGTCAACTCTTTTCTTCTCCACCTTCCAAACTTGTACCCTCTATCACCTAGAAGAACAAAGGCAGCAGATAAATGGAAACACTACTATCAGCAAGCTTTCCACCAAATCACACCATCCTTACTTGGAACAATAACACCGTTCCTTCACTGTTGCTGGGTCAAAATCCTGGGACTTCCTTCCTAACAGCAATGTGGGTGTATCTGCACCAGATGGACTGCAGCAGTTCAAGAATGTGGCTCACCACCACCTTCTCAAGGGCAACTATTGATGGACAACAAATGCTGGCATTGCCAGTGACACCCACATCCCATGAAAGAATAAAAAAGATGCCAATGCAGCCAAATCCAGTTGAACATTGAGAGTAAGAACCCACCGCTAAGCACTCCCAAATAATGGAAACTGACTGAAGGAAGTTTAAAGAAAATTGACACTGCCAAGGTAGGCTTTTTCAGGCAAAGGATTCAACATGTGATAAGAGTATTTTGGCCTAAAACAAATACTAACTGGACTATAAGCCACCGTCCATATACTATCTCTTTTGAATTGAAGCATAAAATAAACTGTTAAAGAAACTTTGTTGTTGCAACTGCAGAGAAAGAGTGACCTAGCCTGCCAACTAGAGAACTACAATCAGTGAAGTTGGCTGCTCATATGTGATTATATTTTGCTTGCTTCATATTTTGAACAATTCATTGTTAGTGCCAAATAGCCATGCATTATCACATATAGATCTGTATTGTACGCTTTGATATGCATTCTGATAATCTCTAAAGCCCAGGGTTTTAGTTACCTTGCCTTTTCACACAAAAAAAATCTCAGAACTAAACATTACCTCTAAAATATTAACATAAACCATGAACTGGATATTCATTACACTGATTATGTGCATCTTTGAAGAACTGCTACTTAAGTGAGGTACAATAGGGCAGACAATGACCATGGCTCCATACCCCAATAACAATCAACATTTTCACCAGAGGAAAGAAAAAAGTAAAAAAAAAATTGATTGCCACTTTGACAACTATTATGTTATAATGTGTGCATTTTGGAAGCTCCACCATAAATTCTGTACCCAAAAGACTCCAGTGACATCTAATCACTTCAACGTGACAAGGATTTCGTGTTGAAATGTTTGCTTGTCTGGTTTCCAGCAAACTAAACAGGACAGATGTAGTGAGAATGTCAGTATGTAATCCTGAAAAAAATAGAAGAAAACAGCTGCTCACAGTTGAACCAGACTGCATTATCATCAGTGAGGCTCTTTGTTGACCACTAGTTCATGCTCCAGCCTGTGCTATAAACTCTTAACTGGCAGCTCATTTCCCATCTGGTGCTCTGCAGTGCCTTTTTATGATGGCATTATATGTAAGTAAACTAGAGATTAAGGGATGATTTGAGCTCCCGCCACTCAATGGGAACTGAACAGCAGCAGAGTTAAAATGAAGCTCCTGAACTTAACATTCCTGTTCCAAAGCTATTTTTCTTGGGGGCTTCCTTGAGGTTAGGATGCCCACCCAAATCAGGCAGAAGTCTCATATTTTCATAGAAATTCATACAATGTGCACCGCACCGCACCACACTGTCATTTAACCAGCTTTTGAAAGGACTATGCACTTGGAAGGAGAACAGAAGAGGCCTTTCAAGGCAAGTACTAAAATTATTTTTGTGAGACCACGAGGAGCGGGAGGCTTCCTCTAGACTTCACTGGGCTCTTCCTTGTCCCTATGATCACAACCCTCCACCATTGCTCCCTCCACAACACGCCGAGGCCTGAAATGTTCACAACTTTTTATTCTTTCTCCACGAATGCGTCACTTACTCAGTATTTTGAGCGTTTTCAGAAACTGTAAATTATATTTAGTGCTTGAATATTGCTACAACAATGCATGGACTGCTAAAAGCTTCATGCCTACACAGGTTTTGTCTGTTTTATAGGATGACTGGTTATTTTTCTCATGTTCATTTGTAGGGGCATCTAAACTCTATGCTATTGCAATGTCTTTAGCTGAAACAGATTATAAGAAATTAACTTAGTGAGGACAGAATTACAATGCACCATTGTGTCACCGTTTTGCGATCACTAACTGAAATGTAAGAAAAACACTAGAAGCAAAATTTATATCTGAAATTGGGCTCAGTTTTTTTTTCCCTTCTGAGGATATAACAGGACCTATGGACCTGTTGGCTGTGTCTTTTTTGATACATTAGTTAGTAACAACCACTATGACTTCCATTTATATTCTACATTTAGCAAAGAAATACATTCCAAGATGTTTTCCAGCCCCTGACTAGATTCAACTTCGAAAAAGACGAGAACCCTAAATGCACAGTGTGGTAACACTTTAAATTACCAGGTTGATTTTATGGGAATGATGTATATAAAATATAAGAACAAGTGGCATTGTTAGTAGGTATTATATTATCAGTAATTCTGTCATTCAGTTACAAATTGACTTAGTACTTTTGTGAGAATTTTTATTTCCTGCCATTCTTTTGAATCTTTAGTTGTCCTGTGTAGCTGTTTTCCCACATGCCCTGCTTGTAAGGGGTAATTTTGTGAATTCATGCTGATGGTTGGAAACCTAGTAGGCTGGGATTAAAAATCGAAAATTTAGGTACAATTTTCTGATCATTATTAAATGATTGGAAAATTCTGATCAATGGGGCACAAATTTTTGAAAAGCATGTCAGGAAATAACTTCTCTATTGTACAATGATGATATTACATTTTCCAGTCTAAAAGGACTCAGTAAAGAATTCCCATCTGATCATCTAACACTGTAGTTGTATGGTTAAATAGCTTACAGAAAAAAAGAGACAGAATTGGTGAGAAAAATAAGTAAAAAGCATGACATTGGCTAGAGACCCTTGGCAGGAGTTGGGGATAATATTTAGAAAAGGTTGTGAAGAGACTGTTAAAAAGTTAAGCTTTCTGTAAACTTTAGCAGAGAAATATTGCAGACAGAAGTGCTGGAAAATGAATTAAATATGTAAGGCTTATGATGGCTGAAGGATTTATCACCTAAGAGAGAAAGAAGGGAAGTGAGGATCATTATATAAAAACCTACATAAAGAGAAAATTAGCCAGACATCCTCTGCTCCATTGTTGCTCAGTGACACTTTCCAGTGGTGTGCATATAGTTGGCTGTTGAGGACAGGATCAGGATTGTTTTCGAGGCACCTTGTGAAAATGAACTAGACTGCTGCTGGAGTAATGTAAAAGCAGAAGGTATAGGTGGAACCATTCCTCAGTCAGGAGGTAACTTGCCCTTGACCGGTATGCTGTATTACATAAAACAAATCTCACTTGTTAATCTTGCCTAAAACTGTTTGCATTACATTGAAAAGAAGAAATTAGACTGAAAACTGCAATGTCGCTTTGTGATTGTATGGCCAGTGAGTTATGCACCAAGTTGGAAGAATGGAGAATTTAAATTATTCATTCAAGGGGCATGAGTGTCCCTGGCAAGGCCACGATTTGTTGTCCGTCCTTAACTGCCCTTGAGAAGATGTGGTGAGCCACCTTCTTGAACCATTGCGGTCCATCTTATTGAAACAGAAAATTCCGAGGGGGCTTGACAGGCTAAATGCTGGGAGGATGTTTCCTCTCATGGGATAATCTAGACTAGGTGGTACAGTTTAAAAATAAGGGTCTCCCATTTAAGATAGAAATTAGAAGGAATTTCTTCTCTCAGAGAGAGGGTTGTTAGTCTTTGGAATTCTCTTCCACAGAGAGTAGTAGAGGCTGGGTCATTGATCATAATCAAGGCTGAGCTAGACAGATTTTTGAATGACAAGGGAGTTAAGGATTATGGGGGAGAGGATGGAAAGTGGAGTTAAGGTCATAATCAGATCAGCCATGATCCTATTGAATAGTGGAGAAGGCTTGATGTGTCAAAATAGACTACTCCTGCTCTTATTTCTTACAAACTGGTGTAGGTACACTCACAGTGCTGTCAGGGAGTACCAAGATTTTAACAGTGAAGGAATGCTGATGTCAAATGAGGCGTGGTGCCTTCTGACTGCTCCTTGACCACCACCTGGCCACCTGACTCACCCGTGACCACCCCTCGGACTTCTGCCCTCACTCCCCGACCCAGCCCATCAACCTCCATGACCCCATCCATGACTCCTGACCCAACCCGACTACCCCTCCCGACCATGCTACCACCCGCCCCCGTCCACCTAGCTAACCCCCCGACCAGACCTGTCTGTGCCTCACCACCTGAAGACCCCACATGACCCGACCAAACTACCTCCTGACCCACCTGCCCACTCAGCCACCTACTGCCTCAACCACCTGCCACCTTACACACCCACCCTACCCACCTATTCACTTATCCACTTACCTCACCCACCCTATCCACTTACCTACTGTACCACCCTACTCATCCACTAATATTCATTCATTCTCCCATTCAAAAACATTCAAACTGGACCTTTAAACTTACCATATGGCAACTAGTGCCATTAAAAAGCACCTCGTGAAAATGAACGAGACTGCTACTGGAGTAATGTAAAGTAATGTCTTCCCCCGACTCTAAAGCGATCTGATGGAGTTCTGCGAGGGACGCTGTACTCCGCAGTTCTGGGAAAGTCGGGCTCGGAAGACCCAGCAAGAAATGTGGAGCAGCGTCGTGGCAGGGGTATGTTTGAGCGGAGCAGCAATCCGACAATAATTGCCGCTCCTGGGAAGCTCCGGGCTATGCGAATCCAATCATTTTAGTTATTACAAGCCCGTCTGTGCACACTCCTTGTAATAGTTTCTGTGTCAGCTTTGGAATGATTAATTCCTATTTATAATAGAAAATACATAAACTTGTCAAGCTATAAGTACATCCTCCTGCCAGTAGCGCTGCCTATAGTTTTGCAACTTTCAGCTCCTCACCTTTTGCGACAGAGAAACTGCCTGGCTCCAATCAACTCTACTTTCCTGCTTTCCAAACTGTCCCAAGTTTTGCTATCTAACTATCACTACCAAGTGGCCCTGATTTTGCAGCCAGCAGTGAAGTAGCAGCGCTCATAGGTGACTCCGAAAGAAGCTCCCCTATGCAATCTATGCGGTGTGGATTTCCATTTTCCCGATGGCGGTTTAAAAGTAACACCAAGATAAGAGCAAGTACAGGAGCTATGATGCTTGGCCTAAATAGCCAAATGGTTATAGTACTGGGTTTAAAACCCCAAGATCACGAGTTCAAATCTCACAATGGCAAACTATGAAACAATGTGACTTCATCTGAAAGAGATGGAACCGGGTTTGTAATTTAAAAGATTATCAAGAGTTCAAATCTCACAATGGCAAACTATGAAACAATGTGACTTCATCTGAAAGAGATGGAACCGGGTTTGTAATTTAAAAGATTATCAAGAGTTCAAATCTCACAATGGCAAACTATGAAACAATGTGACTTCATCTGAAACAGATGGAAACGGGTCTCGAAAGAGGTACAGCAGCAATGATGTCAGCAAGCAGGCAAGTCGCCAATCACATTGGAGTATTTGCACAGCAAACCAGGAAGCTAATAATATTTAATATCCTTCATTTCTAATTGAAATTTATAGACAGTGGAATAGATGATTATGATTGGATTATTAAAGAAGCTAAAGATAAACAAACATTTTATAAAACGTATTTTTAAAATGATGGATGTTTTTTTACCATACAAAGACATTTAACGTTCCATGAAATATAAAATTAAATTATCAGCACAGTGAGGATACTTAACAGTAATTAAGAAGTTAGTATGCCATTAAGACCCTAGTTACACCAAATTTAACAATATGTAACTATTTCAAGGATTTTTTTTATACTATGAGACTAATGGTGCAACAGTACAAGCCCTCATCAATTCAATTGATTTCCCATTGATTGCAGTTTGAGGGTGCCACAAAAACACACCCTCTGGAGAAGCATAGAATTACTGAAAGCAACTTCTAGGCTTCCATGTTATTCTGTGCATGTGTGGACTCCCAGGGCAGAATTTTCAGGTTGGCGGCGGCTGCACTTGGCGGGCCTAGGAGCAACCGGGGAACAGACTGCGGACCGCGATCAGCCCCAATGGCCAGCCAGTGTGAAAGGCGCGCTGAAAGGCTCAACGCTGCCGGGATGGGGCAGGAAGAGGTCAAACGCTGAAGTCAGTGCGAGCGCAGGGGAGCACAGTGGGAAAGCACCCTGAAGAGAGAGAGCTGCCTCAGTGAGCTGATGAATTTAAAATCAATAAAGGCAGAATTTAGAATCTGGGGGGCTGAAACTTTGGCTCGACAAGCGGGGGTGTGGCCCGCTCGCCAAGGCATAAAATGACGCGTGGTGACATCAGGCGTGCATCCTGACATCACGGTGCACCATTCAGACTTTCAGTTTGGCACGCACCCGAGTTGGCTGCCCGCCTGCTGAACTGTCAAAAGCCTATTAAGACCATTTAACTCTCTATTAAAATAATTAATGGAGCTGCCTGTCCAACCTTAAGGCAGGTGAGGAGACCAGGCGGCTTTTGCATTTTTCATGGAACCTCATCCGCGGGATGAGTTTTCATGAATGATTTTAAATTTCGACAAAAATTTCTATTGAAATTAATGCACGTCCCAGCCCATGTGATAGTTACACATGAGGGGACATGTCATAAAAATTTTCTCACCACTTTATTAAACTTTTTGGACTTTAAAACTAATCTCCCTGAGGCACGCGCGCGAAAAAGCGCACACCCGACTTAGGCAACCCCCACCCTGCCCACACAGAGAGCGCACAGCGCTGCCATGTGCATGTCTCGATAGGCAGCCTTAATTGGCCCGCCCATGTAAAATGGCAGCGCGGACCCGATTGGGGGCGCCAATCAGGTCCATGCCTGCCTGCGCCCGCTCCCGCTCTGCCCGCCCAACAGGCTTAAAATTCTGCCCCTGGAAAAAATGTCCACGCATCAGAATGAGTCATCTGTGTGTGAACGTTGTAAAACTTCTGTGCATAGATTTTTTTTTTGTATTTAACTACAGAAATCTCATCTTACCCTTGGATGAGGTTTCCTGAAAAATGCAAAGGCTGCCTGGCTGATTCACCCACCCACCAACCATAAGGTTGGATGGGCAGTGAAAAATCCCTGTTAGTTGATACTTTAATGACCTTAATAGGCCCCTTAATTGTCAGCAGGCAAGCTGCCAACTCTTGTGCATGGCCGCCGACTGAACTATTGCATGCTATTTCACGCTCGAGCATGCTGGGCATGCACCCACACGTCGAGCGGAAAATTCAGCCCCCAAAGTTGCTGCCAATTTCAGTGGAATAATGGTGGCGAACACCAGCAATTGTGCCATCATTATCATTATAGAAACAAGTCCGATGTGAAAGCAAAAAAATAGCTACAGAATTTACAACATTTAAATAGGAACTGACTTACATTGTGCTGCCATGTCCAATTATTTGAAAACCTCTACTTCAACTTTGCTTGAAGACCACCCTTGGTCTTGACTCCTCATTCATAAGCTCACAAGAGATTGAGCAGCGTAATTAACATATTTTCAAAAAAGGTATATTTGGGAGATACAATTTGAGTTAGCATCTTGTTTCACAGAAATTCATAGTATTTCAATTACCACAATCTAAAATAAAAGTATCTAATCTGCATATTTTAACAATATCCCTTCAGTGTTTTGCAAAGATAAGGTAATTGCAGAGCAGTGCAAGAATAGTTTAAAAAGTAATTAGCAGAATTTGCATAAGATATTATATGCACTTTGTACATCTAATTTGATAAGTTGAGATAAAAAAGAAAAAAAACTATATATGCTGAAAAAGTGGAACAAGTGCAGAAAATGCCAAAAATACATAACAGATCCATTAGGATCAAAAAGAGAAAAACCTATTAGTGTTTCAGTTGGAAACTCATTATATCCATTCTGATGAACAATCTGTCTTTTTTCAAATACCAGTGAACTTACTTTGTACCTCCAGCATTTTCTGATTTCAGAGGTAATCAAATTATAGTATTAGTTAAAACCAAGGTGAATCTAAAATGATCCAATGTTTCCAATGTGAACCACTTTAACTTCCAACCCCTTTCTTCTCTATGAAAAAAGATCATCTACTGTTACCCATGCAACATCACACATTTCCACCCCACCACAGCCCAAATGTTATTCAAATGTTCATTAATGCCCTTAAGCCACCTCCACACTTGATTTTTTAAATGCTGTCCTTGCCAGCCTCTATTCTCCATCCTTCATAAGTTTCAGAAATGCAATTTTTAAAAATTCATTCATAGAATGTGGGCATTGCTGGCTAGGCCAGCATTTATTGCCCATCTCTAATTGTCCTTGAGAAGGTGATGGTGAGCTGCCTTCTTGAACCGCTGCAGTCCATGTGGTGTAGGTATACCCACAGTGCTTGTTAGGGAGGGTGTTCCCCAGGGTTTTGACCCAGTGACAGTGCAGGAACGGTGATATATTTCCAAGTCAAGTTGGTGAGTGGCTTGGAGAGGAACTTCCAGGTGGTTGTGTTCCCATGCATCTGCTGCCCTTCTCCTTCTAGGTGGTAGTGGTCATGGGTTTGGAAGTTGCTGTCTAAGGAGCCTTGATGGCTTCAGGGCAATTTAGACAAGTTGTGTGTGTGGGCAAACACATGGCAAATGCAGTATAATATGGATAAATGTGAAGTTATATGCTTCAATGTGAAAAACCGAAAGGTAGGGTATTATTTAAATGGTGATATATTGGGAAATGTGGATGTACAAAGGGATCTGCATGTCCTTATACAGCAGTCAATGAAAGTAAATAGGTAGGTGCAGCAAGCATTTAAGAAGGCAAATGGTATGTTGGCCTTCATTGCAAGAGGATTTCAGTTCAGAAGTAGGGATGCCTCACTGCAGTTATACAGGGCCTTAGTGAGACCATAGCTGGAGTTTTGCATGCAGTTTTGATCTCCCTAGCTAAGAAAGGAGATACTTGCCATAGAGGGAGTGCAACAAAGGTTCACTAGGCTGATACCAGGGATAGCAGGACTGTCGTATGAGGAGAGATTTGTTCAACAGGGCTTGTATTCACTAGAGTTTAGAAGAATGAGGGGGGATCTGATTGAAACGTATAAAATTCTAACAGGGCTGGACAGGCTAGATACAGGGGATGTTTCCCCTGGGTGGGGAGCCTAGGACCTGGGGCCACAGTCTCAGGATACAGGGCAGGCCATTTGGGATTGAGATGAGGAAAAATAGTAGATATTTAATGGGTACCTATAGTATAGATATGGTAGATATCAACCAGATGCTGAACTGGGTTAGCCACTCAGAGAGTGATCAATCTGTGGAATTCTCTACCACAGAAGGCTGTGGAGGCCAAGTCACTGAATATATTCAAGAAATAAATTTATAAATTTTTGGGTATGAGGGGCATCAAGGGTCATGGAGAGAAAGCGGGAATATGGCATTGAGATAGAGGATCAGCCATAATCATATTGAATGGCAGAGCAGGCTTGAAGGGCAGAATGCTCCTAGTTTCTATGCATCTATGTGGTGAGTTGCTGCAGTGCATCTTGTAGATGGTACACACTGCTGCTACTGTGCATCGGTGGTGGGGGGAGTGAATGTTTGTGGATGGGGTGCCAATCAAGCAGGCTGCTTTGTCCTGCATGGTGTTGAGCTTCTTGAGTGTTGTTGGAGCTGCACTCATTCAGGCAAGTGCAGAGTATTCCATCACACTTCTGACTTGTGCGTTGCAGATGATGGACAGATTTTGAGGAGTCAGGAGGTGAACTAATTGCTACAGGATTCCTAACCTCTGACCTGTTCTTGAGGCCACCGCATTTTTTGGCTAACTCAGTTCAGTATCTAGTGATATCTACTATATCTACACTATAGATACCTACTAAATATCTACTATATCTTTTCCTACACAAAGTCACACTCAGCTGTTATCTGCATTTTCACTGACCTACAATGCCCCTCTGGACTCCCACACCCCCAATTTAAAAATTTCACCCTTGTGTTTAAAGTGAAATCTCTGTAAATTGTGATCTCACCCCTCCTTATCTCTGTAACCTCCTCTAGCCCTACAAGCCTTTACATGCCTTCCAACCTCTCCATTTCTCCGAACCTGTCTACTTACATTTCTCTCTCCCTTTGCTCCATTGTTGACACCATAATGTGAGCCACGTAATCCCCACACTACGGGAAGAAATTAATGGTCACAGAAGTGGGCCCATCTACTGGCTGGAGAACCAGTGGCAACCTCGCCGTGGCCGTTCCTGAAACCCCAACTGGATTAAACCCTAATCAGGCAGTCTGCTGGCTGTCATCGGGGTTCCTGGGTATTGCAGGAATTTCCTACCTCCAAGAACTGCCAGCCAGTCAGGCCAGCAGCTCTTCAGTATCTGCAGCGCCATTCGGGGCGATGGTCACTGAGCCCCCTTAGAAGGAAAGAACAGTTTGGACCAGAATTCGTATTTCCCAGTATATACTGGCGTTCCATTTTAAGGTATACAAGGCCAATTCGGATCAGCATCCTTAATTCCCAATTTTTCCTGTTTTTTTTCCTTCTCGGCCAGAACATGGATGTAATGTAATTGGGCCAGTCAAGGATGCCCTGGTAAGTGGGTAGATTGGGGATAATGCGAAGGGCAGGGGATGTTTTCTCAAAGGCCCTATCCTTGCTGTCAGAGGGTCCTTCCTTTGAGCACACAGTGCCCGAGAAGCGGGGGACATCCCCACAAGACAGCAGGCAGATCTGCCAGGGTATACCGGGTGGGATGTCCACATGACATGGTCCCCATCTGCCACTTGTTGAATATCAACAGCATTGAGCTGAGGCTCTTAAGTCATTCTTCAGTGGCCAATTAAGTGCCTCATTTGGCCCCTGGGTGGGACGTGGTTGTCAACCCTTCCCACTAGGACTTAATTGGAGGGATTCGGGAAGGCGACAGGCTCTCTACCCCAAGCCTTCCCTCTCCAAATACTAAACTCCCTGCTTTCCAGTCTGCAGTGAGGGGCATTAAATTCTATCCTCTGCTTCTCCTCCAAGTTAAAAAAAACATGGGGGAAGGTGACCAAAAGGTCAAGGAGGTGAGTTTTAAGGAGGGTTTCAAAGGATGGTGTGCAATGGGAGGTCTTATTCCAATTTTAGGATACTTCTGCTCCTTTAAATTTCTCACTGGATTATGTCGCAATGCCAATGTTTCCTGATTGGAACTGGTGGGTACCTAACTGTCAACAGGAATCCCTCTGGGAGTCTGCCAATACAGCTCTGGAAAAGGGATCAGAGTGAAGAAGACATGAAGGCCGGTATTTTCACACCCGCCGGCGTCAGGCATGTTTGGTGGTGTGAGCAGACAGTATGGCAAGAAGGCCAAAAATCGGTTTCACGACATCATGAAATCAGTTTGCGATTGTCCGCTCCGCCCAATGATGGTGGGCCAAATTTCCCGCCATTGGACATCGGCAACCCCATTGCAGTACATCAGCTTATCATTATAAGGCCAGCCCACCGGACTCATCCCACCGTTGGATCATCCACCCATGTTGGTGGGAAAGCACGCATGTTTCACAACAGCAGACAAGTGATGTGCACTTGGCGGACTGCACTTTGCTTGGGACTTCAAGATTTGTTTGCCTATCTTGCTGCGGTCAACGCTCGCAGTTATCAGCACTAGACTTCACAGACAGCAACACATCACTTTTAGGAGGGCTCACGGGTAGGTCTCTACCTACCAGACCAGCCATATGTGGGTGACTTTTCAATGGCTGCAGGGCAAGATTTTGCTTGGGGAAGGGGGGGAAGTGGCCTCAGGCAAGGGAAGTGGCTGCAGGATGAGAGCTGTACTGGGGAAGGAGGGTATCCCAGGGTGTGTGTGGGCAACACATTTTGATCTGTGCAAGTGGCCTCAAGATGGGAAGGGCTGAGGAGGCAGTCTCCAAAGGAGATGAGGCCAGATAGACATGTGAGGGTGTGAATGTGAGCATGGGTGGTGATGTTCCTTAAACTGGCAGTGAGTGAGATGCCAGTGAGTGTGTGATGGGCTTAAGTGTGTGAGTTTAGAGTGATGAGATGGTTGCCATACCCTGGCTGCATGGATGAGATCATTCATCCTCTATCTATATTGGATGGCCAACTCTTCTGTGCAGCATTGGCATTGATCACCACTGCCATGGCCTACCGTATTGGATTGGTAATGCTGCTGTCCCTTCTGCAGCCAGAGCGGGGCATAGAGGACATCACGACGGGCCTCCACGATGTCGAAATAGTGCTCCTGTGATGCATCATTAAACCTGGGGGCTGCAGTCTTTTTGGCTTTTATGGACATCTTCCCTGCAGTAGTTGTGAGCTGGAAGCACTGAGATATGGGCACACCCAGCTGCACTTTAAATAAGGAGCTCGGCGTGATGATGGGCAGGCAAATGAGAGCCCACCCACCATGTAAATGGCGTGTTTCCCGGGAAGGTATAAATAATGTGACAGGTTGAGGATGATATGGCATGAAAACCTGCCATCGCGACCAGCAGCTAAAACGTCGTTTTACCTGCCCTCCACCACACTTAGTGCAAATCTGGGATGCTTCCACCCGAAGATTTGGTTGAAAGTACAATCCTACCAAAACTCTGCCTGGAAGACCAAAACCCAGCCCTAAGACCAGTCCCATTTTGGTTACAGAAATGGAAGACATCTTTCAAAGGCTCTCAAAACATATAACAATCCAAATTATTTTGTTCTAGCACATGTGACAGCTAGTTTTCCAGCCTGAAATCATTGTTTCTTCACTCTTTTTCCTGTGGTCTCTGCCTCCACCTCTGTGTAGATCAGTTGTGTCTTTATGCTCTCTGAAAGAACATCTGACCTTTCACTGAATGCATTAGGGCCAAAACTGAGATTCCTTCTTTCACCTCTAGACTGTGATGTGATGTGTAGCTTTAACATAACAGGTAGCATGCCTGCAGAATAAAGAATTTTGTAAGGAAAACTTGGCCATTACCAAGGAGAAGGTGCTAGGAAAACTGAAAGGTCTGAAGGTGGATTAATCCCCTGGACCAGATGGATTGCATGCCAGATTTCTGAAGGAGATAGCTGAAGAGATAATGGAGGCGTTAATTGTGATCTTTCAAGAATCACTGGAGTCAGGGAGGGTCCCAGAGGACTGGAAAATCGCTAATGTAACCCCCCTGTTTAAGAAGGGAGTGAGGCAAAAGACAGGAAATTACAGGCCGATTAGCCTGACCTCGGTCATTGATAAGATTTTAGCGTCCATTATTAAGGATGAGATTTCAGAATACTTGCAAGTGCTTGGTAAAAGCGGGCAAAGTCAGCATGGTTTCATCAAGGGGAGGTCATGCCTGACAAATCTGCTAGAATTCTTTGAGGAGGTAATGAGTAGGTTAGACAAAGGAGAGCCAATGGATGTTATTTACTTGGACTTCCAGAAGGCCTTTGACAAGGTGCCGCACAGGAGGCTGCTCAGTAAGATAAGAGCCCGTGGTGTTAGAGGCAAGGTACTAGCATGGATAGATGATTGGCTGTCTGTCAGGAGGCAGAGTGTGGGGATAAGGGGGTCCTTCTCAGGATGGTGGCCGGTGACCAGTGGAGTTCCGCAGGGGTCAGTGTTGGGAGCACAACTTCTCACTTTATACATTAATGATCTAGATGAAGGAACTGAGGGCATCCTGGCTAAGTTTGCAGATGATACAAAGATAGGTGGATGGACAGGTAGTATTGAGGAGGCAGGGAGGCTGCAGAAGGAGTTGGACAGGTTAGGAGAATGGGCAAAGAAGTGGCAGATGGAATACAACATGGGCAAGTGTGAGGTCATGCACTTTGGTAGGAAGAATAGAGGCATAGACTATTTTCTAAATGGGGAGAGAATTCAGAAATCTGCAGTGCAAAGGAACTTGGGAGTCCTAGTCTAGGATTCTCTTAAGGTTAACTTGCAGGTTGAATCGGTAGTTAGGAAGGCACATGTAATGTTGGTATTTATTTTGAGAGGACCAGAATATAAAAGCAGGAATGTGCTGCTGAGGCTTTATAAGGCTCTGGTCAGACCACATTTAGAATATTGTGAGCAATGTTGGGCCCCATATCTCAGGAAGGATGTGCTGGCCCTGGAGAAGGTCCAGAGGATGTTCACGAGAATGATCCCAGAAATGAAAGGCTTAACATATGAGGAACATTTGAGGACTTTGGGTCTATACTCATTGGAGTTTAGAAGGATGAGGGGGGATCTGACTGAAACTTACAGAATACTGAAAGGCTTGGATAAAGTGGACATGGGGAAGATGTTTCCATTAGTAGGAGAGACTAGGACCTGAGGTCACAGCCTCAGAGTAAAGGGAAGACCTTTTAGAACAGAGATGAGGAGAAACTTCTTTAGCCAGAGAGTGGTGAATCTATGGAATTCATTGCCACAGAAGGCTGTGGAGGCCAGGTCATTGAATGTATTTAAGACTGAGATAGATAGGTTCTTGATTGGTAAGGGGATCAAAGGTTACAGGTAGAAGGCAGGAGAATTGGGTTGAGAAACCTATCAGCCATGATTGAATGGCGGAGCAGACTCGATGGGTCGAATGGCCTAATTTCTGCTCCTATGTCTTATGGTCTTATGGAAAACAATAGCTCATTGACCTAACTGGGAATGTCTACATTAACCAACTGCTTTTGGTTCGAACAAAAGCCCTGCATTGTGGTTGATCCTGCAGTGGACATTGAAACAAGGAGTGCCAGGCCTACTTGTGAAAAACATCTCATTAAGCTTGCAATATGGTACCATAATTCCAGGGTAATTACTATTACACATATAAAAATAGAGATTGGTGAATGTTTTCAATTTGACAGCTATATCTGGACACTTAACAGTGCAACCTGAATGGTTAATGTCAAGATCTTGCAGGAATTGCACTGCTCTCATTCTGAAACTGATACTAACTCAATCTGAATGTTATAGATCTTTTCCCAAGTGATACATTTAGCTACTTTAGTCATTTTGAATGCTTTCAGGTGCCGGGAATGATAAATATAATTATCACAGATTCACTGAATGCTGGAGCTCTGTTAAATGCCTCCACAATTTCAGATCCTCCAAATCCACTGCTAGGGAATATTATATAACTCACACAATGAAATGGGAGCTTCTTGTTAAAGCAAGCACTCAATATCACTTGTGGCTTAAGTGCTTATTTCTTTGTATTACTTTGCTCCTAGCACCTTTCTACATGCCCTAGTTGACATTCAAAAGTGACGGAGCCAACCATAAGCTAATTTAACAAGGAGGTGTCTCATCTCTTGGTCGTGGTGCACCAACAGCACATAAAAAAACCTTCAGCTGAGCATGGAAGCAAAATTCAATACAATGTGCAATGTGGATTGCTCATATTCATAGCCTAGATTGATTGCACCCATTTATGCACAAAATGGTAACAAACATATTTTGATCTAACTTGAGTAATTGCAAATGATTTTGCATCAATAAAATAGAAATTAGTGACTTTCAGGCAAAACTTTTTTAAAATTAATAAAGCAAGATAAAGGGCCAAGACCCATAGTGCATGCAGGTCATCGGCAAGATGAAAAAAAAATTTTAGCCTTTTCCTTTAGACCTCAGGCACTTTCTCTTCCTTCATCCTTTTCATTTCTTCCCTTTCGCTTAAAATTCTCAACATTCACCCTACACCAACCAAGCTTCTGTTCTGAGCAGCACCTCACTCTTAATGACTTTGTTTTACATATAAATTCCTCAAATTTCTCCTTCTTTTCCAACCTCTCTGTTTCACCATCACTAAATTCTCTGACTCACGTACAGCCACCTCTCAGCTTCACAATTTCACATTGCACCTCCAAGAGCTCAATCACTGCTGAGATCTTCTCTGACTACTTCCTTGTCTCCCTTATGATCCACTTTCCTTGTCCTCCTCAAATCTTCTCTTCCCCATCTGTGCAATGCCTCATGCTCAGCAACCATATAAATTAAGAACATAAGAAATGGGACCAGGAGTAGGTCATTCAGCCCATCGAGCCCACTCTGCTGTTCAATGAAGTCATGACTGATATTCTACATCAACACCATTTTCCTGCAATATTCCTGTACTGCTTGATGTTTTCAATATGTAGAAATCCATTGATTCCAGTCTTGAACATACTCAATGACTGAGCCTCCACAGGCCTTGGAGGCAGAGAATTCCAAAGGTTCACCACCCTCTGAGTGAAGAGATTCCTCCTCATTCTGTCCTAAAAGGCCCACCCCTTAATCTGAGAGTGTACCCTGGTTCCAGAACCGCACCCCCCAGCCAGGGGAAACATCCTTCCTGTATCTACCCTGTCGAGCCCTGTAAGAATTTTGAATTTTGAAAAAGGAATTAATTCTCTCAAACTGCCTGTGCCTTTTTTCTTTATCTCTCCAAGTGTCATAGCACCTTGCTGCTCTTGATTTCCCTGATTGCTCCCTCACATTTGCTCGTCATGCCCTGTGCCCAACCAAATTGTTCACTGTCTTCTAGTCACATAGGTATTTTACAGATGTTGTCCTCATCTTTCTTCCTTAAGTCTGAGGTCAAAAGATCCAAGTGCATCATGTGTACAATTGGTCTAGCCATTCATTTGTTGGAATAGTGCCAGAGGTCTGAAGGATCGTTAATGTTACATCATTATTCAAGAAAGGGGAGAAGGATAAACTAAAAACTACAAGTGAGCCAGGCTAATATCGATGGTGGGGAATTACAGTGTTGGAAACTACCATCAGGGATAAAATAACTTTCATTTGGAAAGGCATAGGTGAATCAAGGAGAGTCAAAATGGATTTGTTAAAAATAAATTGCATCTGACTAACTTGATTGAATTATTTGATGAGGTAAAAGAGAGAGCTGTTCAGGGTTGTACAGTAGATATACTTTTGGAAGATATTTGATAAAGTTCCACATAACAGACATATTAAAACGATGGATACTATTGGAATTAGGAGGAAAAGTTAGAACTATTCTCCTTGGAACAGAGAAGGGGTAGAAGTGACCAAATAGAGGTTTTCGAGATACTGAGAGATTTTGACAGAGTACATAGAGAGAAATTTATCCCCTCTGACAAGTGGGTTAATAATTAATGGCATAGGTTTAACATCATTGGCAAAATATTTAGGGGAGCTGAGATAATTTTTTTTTCACTTGTAAATTTCTTGAAATCTGGATTTCTCTACCTGAAAAAGCTGATTCCAGAACTAGTTTTACAAGGGAGTTAACTGGTATAGTCATTGAGGATGAGGAACTTAAAGGCTGTAAGTAGGGAAATGGGGGACTAAGCACAACTACTCTTTCAAAGAATCATCACAGACATGATGGGCCTCCTTGTGTGCTATAAGATGCTATGATTCTATGAAAGAGATATTGGAATTCTTCATCTTTAAGATTCGGATTGTTCATGTTGCTGACTCTGCCATTCCTCAGTGTTCCCCCTATCCCCGACTATCTCCCAGTCACCCTTACATTCTACCTAAGCCTATCTCTTTCTGCAGTTTCATTCCCATCTCTTCCCATCCTTTTCAAGCTCAACTCTTCCATGAGATCCACATTTTACCCACTTGATTATCTTCCCATCTAATAATTTGATTACCTTTCTGGTCATTATGCTTTCTGATATTATTGGTGCTCCTACTGCAAGGATAGTATTATCACCCTTTCAGAACCAAGGTCATTACCCTTTTCTTCATAAAAAACCAACAGTAGCTATGTGTAAGCAGTTACTAAAATTCAAATTTCAGAACTACATAAAGATATCCGTCTGATGCTATATCTTAAAGCATTCTTCCATTTCGCAATGTTGTTCCAGCAGACCCTCACTGGAATTAGGGTGAGATCCTGCTAGAATAGCCAAGGAACTTCAGCCCTATTATCTTTAAACTGTTATTGATAACTTATGTTATATCTATAATTTGAACTTGGAAGAAAGGGGATAATTTTAATCTAACCCACTTCCCAAGGAACTGACAAGATTGGGTGTAATGCTGGTTTTACACTCTACCTGATTTTACTTTTCATTGAAGTAAAAGATAAGCATTGATTACCGGTAATTATGAGCACCAGCTGAGCTTTCAACCATTGAGAGCTATATCCAAATGTTTTTTTTTCTCTGTTGCTGGCCTGTATAAATATAAAATGCCCCCAGAAAAGTTTGCTGCCAGAAAATTAAAAGCTGTGGTCTGCAAACATGCAATTGTTTCAGTATTCCTGCCAGTGTTGTAAAATCTGTCCTACAATGTAAATTCAGTGGATCTCTGAATATTTAGAGCAGATGCACACTGCATGAACTATTGAGTAGAAGTGCTACCAATATAAACACACTGGAGAATGTCACGAATTAAGGGCTGTATAGATTGATTCAACTATTTTGTGTCCTGGGGCTGAAATGCAAATTGCATTGAAGTTCAGTCCAATTACTGTCTCAATGCTTCTAAAGTGCTTGAAACCAGAGATTGTCAAATTCACTCCATCACGTTTGTCAGTAACAACTTCCACTGTTATTGAACTCTACGTATATACAATGATGTGGAGATCACCAAATTTCAGTGCACAAAACAGTGGAAGGGGCAGTCAAAGGCACGTTAGATAATATTACCAAGATCTTGCTATGCTATCACCTGGTTCAAAACTGATGAAAGGTATAAATTCTCCAGCAATTCAGTATGTGCCATAATAATGATTTGAGAACCAGCCAAAGGGGGCATAAAGATTCACGGTCAAGTGTGGAATTAGTTCCTACTAACTCAGTACAGTTCCCACTGATATAAAGCAAACTACAATAAATACTTTAAAATGAGCACAATCACTTTAATCATGATTGGAGGCATGCCCCATTCAACTTCGCCCCCGACGGGGGGAAAATCCTGTCCTGCATATTTGCAATCTCGGGGCAATTTCAGCAACATACCTAATGGGGAAGCGTCGAATCACTGGCAGCAACATCTGGATTTTAGTGTTTGACTGCTCATGTGCAGACTCCAGGGGCAGGATCTTCCTCCCATCGGGGCGGGGGGTAGGTGGGAGAGATGAAGGGCGGGCATGCACAGGCGCACTTCCAATCGGCACCCCCGATTGGGGGCGCGGTGCCATTTTACATGGACGCGGCATCATTTTATGTGGGTGGGCCAATTAAAGCCCACCCAGCGTGACATCCTCACAGAAGCGCTATGCGCTCCCTATGCAGGCGGGGGGGGGGGGGGAATCCCAAAATCGAGAGTGCGCTCTTTCGCGCATGCGCATGAAAGACCGCACTCATCGCCCTGAGGCTAAGTGCTGCCTCAGGGAGATCGGCTGTTCTGAGACAAATAATAAAAATAGAGAAAAAAAATCCTGACATGTCCCCTCATGTGACACTGTCACATGAGTTGGGACATGTCCATAATTTTTACAAAAACTTTGTTAAAATTTTTTAAAACCTACAAGCTGTTATTTTCAGCATTTTCTATTTTTTTCTAGAATTTCTGTTTTTGTTTTCACTTTACTGTTATCAAGGGGGGAAATGTACGTAATGGAAATTTTTATTCTGTCTTCAGAGATAGAAATTAAAGGCTAATTGCTGTAAAATTTTGGTAGATCCAGATGCTGATTCCAACCTCTGCCAGGACTGCTTTGAGATCTCTTAATGCAAGCTGATATGATACATCACTGCTAGTATTGTCATTCCTCTTTCACTTGTATGATGGAGATAATGCAATTCAATATTTGTCAAGAATTGGTCTTCAGATTTTCAAAGGTGTGGCCGAGATCTCTCAGTATTAAAGTAGTATTACTAAGATACTTTTGCTGCACTATCTCAGCCTATTAAAGATATTATTATGTCCAGTATTATAGGGATCTTCAGCCTTGAAAGGAAATTACTGAGTGGGGCTGTTATAGTAGCATACAATACTTAGTCTTAAGCATGAATTCAAAACATATACTGGAACAATGGTGAGAAGTTAAAACGGGTGAAAGAAAGCTTAGAACAGATCTAAGGAGGAACTTCTTCATGCAACAAATAATCTTGGGATAGGATAGAAGAGGCAAAAACAAACTTGTTGAGGTTTAGTTAAATGCCATGATAAGAGAATATTTTTTAAAAATCCTGGATTGCTGAGCTAAAACATGGCTAATGATCTCCTTAATTTCTATCCGTTGTGATCAGAACTTCTGTGCAGATTACAGATTTATTCTTGTCAAAACAGACTTTTTAAGAACAGCAAAATATTTGACTTTTCATTTTTTCCTTTTTCATACATCTCCCTCAACTGTCTACCTTCTATTGCTTATCTGCTGCATCGGGACTAGGGGTGACTATTCAACTACCATAAATTTGAGTCCATGGTATGCCAACATGAACCACTAAGAAAACCAAATAAAGATGATAAGCTCCAATTATCATATTGTGGTGGAAGTTTTGTAAATGGAAAGTATCAATACTTCAATTAAATGATAATCATAATGAAATCAGGTTGGATAACCTAGATATCTGCAACATAGGGCAGGATTTTCCCCTCAGTGATTTGGGGGTGGGGCCCGCTCGCCAAGGGGAAAATGACACGGGATGACATTGGGAGGAATCCCCAAAGTCATCCCGGTCCCTTTAAATTTTTAGGAAGGTGGGTGGACAGCGAAATCAGCTGTCCGCCCGCCAACCTGTCAATGGCCAATTGAGGCCATTGACAGGATAATTAAGATAATTAAAGACCTGCCCATTCAAGCTTAAGGCTGCCGGGCAAGCCAGAAGCCCCATCAGGCTTCTGATTATTCATGAAACTTCCTCCACTGGCGGGATGAAGTTTCATGTCCGTTTTTTATGTGTTTATTATTAACATGTTCCATCTCGTGTGACATTGTCACATGAGGGGGACATGTTAATAATTTCAATATTTATCTATTTTTAAACTTTACTTTCCTGTCATAAATCTCCCTGAGACAGGACTTTGTCTCAGGAAGCAGTGCGCTCTTTCACGCACATGCACGAAAGAGTGCACTTTGACAGATGGGGAATCCATCCCCCCGACACAGGAAGCGCTTCCTGTCAGGCAGGCCGCTGGGCGGGCCTTAATTGGCCCGCCCACTCAGAATGGCAGCAGGCCCCGTTTCGGTGGCGGGGGTCAGCTGTCCGCCCGCCGCCGAGCCAGTGGGGTCCACACACTCACCAAGTGCAAAATTCTGGCCATAGAGATTGTAATTTAATTGAAATTCTGTTATTATGTCATATGCACATAACACAGTGTGTTAATATACATAAGTTTGTAGATGGTAAATTGAGAGAGTTGAGGAGAGGGAACTCAAAAGTCATCTCATATTTTCAAGTTTTGGTTTATGCTACTGGTTTTAAAAGAGTTTGTTTGATCTTAAACTGGAATGTGCCTTGTATATTACTGATTTTTTGGATTTGATGTAATTTGACCCATTAAGAATGTATGCAAAGTGAATGTATTCATTTAATTACAAGCATTGTAGCATGGGTAAAAAGACCATTAGACAAGATAATGATAGAGTGAAAATTCACTTGAGCCTCGGATTAATGCTGCTTAGAATTGGAAGTCTAAGCCTGGTCTGAAGTTGTACATGATTAAAAAACTTTGAGTGAGTTGCCAATACCACTTATGCCTAATTATTATTTAGGCAAATAATATTAGTCTGCTTGCCTCACTGCTTATGTTTCAGGAGGGAAGCTGGAGCAGGTATTGAGGGTGGGGAATATGGGTGCAGACAATCATGATGACTGTGGAGCTCATATCTCAACAGGAAGTTTTTTGAAACCTCTAGTTGATGGCTGTTGATGTTGCCATTGAGGATTCTTAAGCTAATTTCTGTGAATATACCCAAGAAAGGCATTATGGCCCTAATTTACATATTTAACGGACATAGCAACTTTTATAGGTGGCTCATAAAAATTTACCCGATACAGTTTGGTGTTGGAGGTGTTTCAGGCATTCTGTGGGCACAGGATCTTGGTTCCCAAAATTAGGTCTTGTTGTGCTCACTTTATGCCAAGAAAATGGATACAATAAGTTCCAATTTCCACCCCAATAACAGCCTGTTTTTGTTTATTTTTTGATTTAAATGAAATCAATGGTCTTTATATATTTTCGAAGAACGGTGCACATGATTAGTCATGGACAGCACATGTATAAATTACATCAAATCCAAAAAATCAGTAATATACAAGGCACATTCCAGTTTAAGATCAAACAAACTCTTTTAAAACCAGTAGCATAAACCAAAACTTGAAAATATGAGATGACTTTTGAGTTCCCTCTCCTCAACTCTCTCAATTTCAGCCTTCAATTTTCTTACAGTGTGTACTAAACTATAAGTATGGGATGAGGCACAAATCAAGTTTTACTTAGAGATATCCTCTACAGCTGGAGTCTGTAACAATAGGAACATAGAAGTAGAAATTTGAGGATTAGATAAAAAAGACTGAGACTGAAGGTACAGGGAGAAAATAAAACAAAGAATGAAAGATATTTTGAGAAAGGGAAGATTTGATCAGGGTGGAGATTCAATCTGAAGGTAGCAGGTTGAGAGAGCAAAAATTATAGAAAGGGAGGGAGGAACTTAAGACAATCACCATGACCAGGAAAAAGATACTGTGAAAACTGTTAGACCTAAAGGCTGATATGTCTCCATACCTGATGGCCTGCATCCTATGATCTTAAAAGAAGTGGCTGTGGAGATAATGGAGGCATTGTTTATAATCTTCCAAAATTCTTTATATTCTGGAAGGGTCCAGTGGATTGGAAAATAGCAAATGTAACACCTTTACTCAAGAAGGAAAGAGGTAGAAAGCAGGAAACTATAGGCTAGTTTCCCTAGCATCTGTTATAAGGAAATTGCTAGAATCCATTATTAAGGAGGTTATAGCAGAATATTTAGAAAATCATAATGGAATCAGGCAGAGTCAACATAATTTTGTGAAAGGGAAATCGTGTTTAACTAAGTTATTAGAGATCTTTGAGGAAGTAATAAGCAACACTGATAAAGGGGAGCCTGTAGATGTAGTGTACTTGATTTCAAAAAGTTATTTCATAAGGTGCCACAATGAAGGTTGCTACTCAAAACAAGAGCTCATGGTATAGGGAGTAACATTTTGGCATGGATAAAGGATTGGTTAGGTAACAGGAAGCAGAGAGTAGGAATAAATTGGTCCTTTTTGGGTTGGCAAGCTGTGAATAGTGGAATGCCATGGGATCAGTGCTGTGGCCTCAACTATTTACAATCTATATCACTGACTTGGATGAAAGAACTGAATGTATAGCAGCTATATTTACTAATGACATTAAGATAGGTAGGAAAGTAAGTTGTGAAAAGAACATGAGCGGCGGGATTTTCCGCACCCTCCTGCCGCCATGATCTTTTAGTCCTACCACCTACGATCGGCTGGGTGCTGCCATTTTATGTGGGCGGACCAATTAAGGCCCACCCAGCATGATGCGCACGCAGAAGTGCTGAATGCTCCCTGTGCAGACGGTGGGGGAGTTGCCTGAGTCGGGGCCTACGCATGCATGCAAAAGAGCGCAGAAATCTCTCTGAGGCACATAGCTGCCTCAGGGAGATTAGTTTAAGTTCTGAAAATTTTAATAAAGAAAAAAAATTAAGACTTGTCCCCTCATGTGAAAGTGTCACGTGAGCTGAGATATGTCGATAAATGTTATTAAAAATTTTTATGAAACTTTAAATACCTTCATGAAACCTGATCCCGCCAATGGATGAGGTGCCATGATAAACACAAAGGCCACCTGGGCTCTTTGCCTGCCCGCCAACCTTAAGGTTAGATGGGCAGCTCTGTTAATTATATTAATTGATATATAAATGGTCTTAACAGGCCTTTGACAGTTCGGCCATTGCGCAGCCAACTCGGATGCGCGCCCACCAAACTGAAAATCTGAATGATGCGCGATGAAGTCGGGACACACGCCCCACGTTACCATGCGTCATTTTACGCGTCAGTGAGCAGGCCCTGTCCCCGTTCACTGACCCAAAAATTCTGGCCTATATTTCCATACCAAGGGTGAGTGAAATCTTGAACTCGATTCCCTGAAATGCAGGAATTCTGGATCAACTGAAATTTTCAAGAACTGAGGTGGATAGATTTGCTAGATATTAAGGAATATATCACAAAGGCTGGATCGCGATTGCTTCTCCTGGCGCCACAAGGTAAGGAAAATAAAACACATCTGCGTGGGCCCTGACTCCTCTTCACACTAAAGTGCCTTCTTTGCTGAGCCAACCAATCAAAATTGCAGTCATTGTAATAATGACATCATCAGGACAGGGCTGTGATTGCCATTTAGGGAAGGAAATCTGTCATCGTTACCTGGTCTGACCTACTGTGACTCCAGACGCACTGCAATGTGGTTGACTCTTAAACGCCCTCTGAAGTAGCCTAGCAAGCCAGTCAGTTGTAAAAAACTGCTACAAAGACACAAAAAAGGAATGAAACCAGATGGATCACCTGGCATCGACCTAGGCACTGGAAACGACAAAGGCAATCGCAGCCCTGTCCATCCTGCAAAGTCCTCCTTACTAACATCTGGGGGCTTGTGCCAAAATTGGGAGAGATGTCTCACAGACTAGTCAAGCAAGAGCCTGACATAGTCATTCCCATGGAATCGTAACTTATGGAAAATATCCTACACTCCACCATCACCATCCCTGGGTATGTCCTGTCCCACTGGCAGGACAGACCAAGCAGAGGTTGCAGCACAGTGGTATACAGTCGGGAGGGAGTTGGTCTGGGAGTCCTCAACATCATCTCCAGATCCCATGAAGTCTCATGGCATCAGGTCAAACATGGGAAAGGAAATCGCCTGCTGATTACCACATACCGCCCTCCCTCAGCTGATGAATCTGTACTCCTCCATGTTGAACATCACTTGGAGGAAGCACTGAGTGTGACAAGGGCACAGAATGTACTCTGAGTGGGGGACTTCAATGTCTATGACCAAGACTGGCTCAGTAGCACCACTACTGACAGAGCTGGCTGAATCCTAAAGGACATAGCTGCTAGACTGGGTCTGCGACAGGTGGTGAGGGAACCAACAGAAGAAAAAAAATACATGACCTCATCCTCACCAGCCTGCCTGCCGCGGATACATTTGTCCATGACAGCATCGGTAGGAGTGACCACCGCACAGTCATTGTGGAGACGAAGTCCCGCCTTCACATTGAAGATACCCTCCATCGTGTTGTGTGGCACACAGATCTAGCAACTCAAGGCTGGGCATCCATGAGGCGCTCTGGGCCATCAGCAGCAGCATAATTGCACTCAAACAAAATCTGTAACCTCATGGCCCAGCATATCCCCCACTCTATCATTACCATCAAGCCAGGGGATCATCCCTGGTTCAATGAAGAGTGCAGGAGGGCATGCCAGGAGCAGCACCAGGCAACCTAAAAATGAGGTGTCAACCAGCTGAAGCTATAACACAGGACTGCTTGTGTGCCAAGCAGCATAAGCAGCAAGTGATAGACAGAGCTAAGCGATCCCACAACCAATGGATCAGATCTAAGATCCGCAGTCCTGCCACATCCAGTTGAGAATGGTGGTGGACAATTAAACAGCTCACTGGAGGCAGAGACTCCACAAATATCCCCATCCTCAATAATGGGGGAGCCCAGCACTTCAGTGCAAAAGATAAGGCTGAAACATTTGCTACAATCTTCAGCCAGAAGTGCCGAGTGGATGATCCAGCTCAGCCTCCTCTGGAGGTCCCCAGCATCACAGATGCCAGTCTTCAGTCAATTCGATTCACTCCATGTGATATCAAAAAATGGCTGAAGGCACTGGATACTGCAAAAGCTATGGGTCCTAACAACATTCCGATAATAGTACTGAAGACTTGTGCTCCAGACCTTGTTACGCCCCTAGCCAAGCTGTTCCAGTACAGTTACAACATTGGCATCTACCCGACTATGTGGAAAATTGCCCAGGTATGTCCTGTACACAAAAAGCAGCACAAATCCAACCCGGCCAATTACCGCCCCATCAGTCTACTCTCGATCATCAATAAGGTAATGGAAGGGGTCATCAACAGTGCAATCAAGTGGCACTTGCTTAGCAATAACCTGCTCACTGATGCCCAGTTTGGGTTCCGTCAGGGCCACTTAGCTCCTGACCTCATTACAGCCTTGGTTCAAATGTGGACAAAAGAGCTGAGCTCCCGAGATGAGGTGAGAATGACTGCCTTGACATAAAGGGTGCATTTGCCGAGTGTGACATCAAGGAGCCCCAGCAAAACTGGAGTCAATAGGAATCAGGAGGAAAACCCTCCATTGGTTGGAGTCATACCTAGCACAAAGGAAGATGGTTGTGGTTGTTGGAGGTCAGTCATCTCAGCTCCAGGACATCACTGCAGGAGTTCCTCAGGGTAGTGTCCTCAGCCCAACCATCTTCAGCTGCTTTATCAATGACCTTCTTTCCATCATAAGGTCAAAAGTGGGGATGTTTGCTGATAATTGCACAATGTTCCGCACCATTCCCGATTCATCAAATACTGAAACAGTCCATGTCCAAATGCAGCAAGACCTGGACAATATCTAGGCTTGGGCTAACAAGTAGCAAGTAACATTTGCAACACACAAGTGTCAGTCAATGACCATCTCCAACAAGAGAGAATCCAAGCATCACCCCTTAATGTTCAATGGCATTACCATCATTGAATCCCCCCTATTAACATCCTGGGGGGTTACCATTGACCAGAAACTGAGCTGGACTAGCCATTTAAATACTGTGGCTACAAGAGCAGGTCAGAGGCTAGGAATCGTGTCACGAGTAACTTGCCTCCTGATTCCCCAAAGCCTGTCCATCATCTACTAGGCACAAGTCAGGAATGTGATGGAATACTCCCCACTTGCCTGGATGAATGCAACTCCTACAACACTGAATAAGCTGGACACCACCCAGGACAAAGCAGTTCACTTGATTGGTACCACGTCCACAAACATTCACTCCCTCCACCACTAATGCACAGTAGCAGCAGTGTGTACCATCTATAAGATGCAATGCAGGAATTCACCAAGGCCCCTTAGACAGCACCTTCCAAGCCCACGACCACTACCAGCTAGAAGGACAAGGGCAGCAGATAGATGGAAACATCACCACCTGGAAGTTCCCCTCCAAGTCACTCACCATCTGGACTTGGAAATAAATCACCGTTCCTTTACTGTCGCTGGGTCAAACCCTGGAACTCCCTTCCTAACTGCACTGTGGGTGTACCTACACCACATGGACTGAGGCAGTTCAAGAAGGCAGCTCACCACCACCTTCTCAAGGGCAACTAGGGATGGGCAATAAATGCTGGCCCAGCCAAGGAAGCCCACATCCCGTGAGTGAATTAAAAAAAATGCTTATATAAAGAAGGACCGTGTATCATCAGCCCCCAAATGAAATTTAAATTTAATTTTTTTACATTTCCTTTAAAGTTTTTCTTTTTTGTTATAGTGCCCCTCTAAGGGGCTGTCAAATGGCTTAATTCGTTACTTAGCTTATTTTGGGTTTAAGAGAGTATAAAGAAGGACCGTTCTGGTTTGGACAGGTGTCCTTGCCACCTGATGAGTAGAGAATGTTAAATCCAGTCACTAAGCTCTTGGCAGCTTTCTGAGGGGTAAATAAGCTGGACAATTTTAACTGGCCACCTGCCAGGCTTCCATCAGGCAAATAGGTTAATATTAGTTGCCATATCTTTTTCCATTATTGGTGTTAACTATGGCCTGGATTTCCACAGAATTGGGATAACTCATATGTCCTTTAAAAATGGTGAGCGGGTTCCCATTCTGTGATGCCCAACCCCCTTCCTGGCCTGTCTAATTTGTGGGAGGGCCATTAAAGGGTGTGGACTGGTTCCTGTCAAAAGCCCACATCCGACCATCCCCTCCTAAGCCAGCTCCATTGCAACGATAGGCATGTCCTACACATCTGCAATTTTCATGGGGTCAGGCTGGGTTTTAAAAGAGTTGCGGTTCCCCTCAAAGGAGTCAGGAACCCCAGTCTGCATGAGGGGATCTTTTAAAAGTTAAGTTCAAATGATCCTCTACAAGCTCTGCCCTTCCACCCAACCCTAAGGCACCTCATGCCCCCTATGCCAAACTCTGTCCTTTCACCTACCTCTTATAGCCCTATTACTCCCTATGCCAAGCTATGGCACTTCAATGCAAATTGACTCTAGACAGTGTATGGTGGGTTAATGAACCCTGTTGCAGCAGCAAGATGTGTAGAACTGAAGCTTTGAAAAAAAGTAATTCAGAGACACCAGATATCCACAGTGAAATACTTGCGCCCCAGAGAAACCATTGTTTGATAGACAGCTTAGGCTTTATGATCTCTGCTGTCAATTTCACAATGTTTGTTTACACAAAGTTAAGTAGTTTCAAGGGTTTGTGGTTTTTGCTATTGATGCTTTAAAGGGTCTGGGTGATTGACACTTTTATTAGGTTGTAGTGAGATTACATTTTTTTCAACATAGGAAAACATTATGAATTAATTACTTTTTCAAAGCTGTTCTATATACATTCTACTGTCACTATAGGGTTCATTGGTTCTAGATAGCATAGAGTATATGATTATATGGGTGTGCAAGTGCTATAGCTTGGCATGGGGTGCATGAGGAGCCAAGAGAGTGGGTGGAAGGGAAATGCTTCACATAGAGGCCATAAGGGTGGGTGAAGGGCAGAGCTTGGCATGGAGGCAAGAGGGGCCATGTGGGGTGGGTGGGAGGCATAAGGTGCCATTGTTGGGGCATGGGGAGTGTTTGGAGGATGAGGGGGTGTGAGGGGTGAGGGTTGGGGGGCCTTTGTGTTTTTATTTTAATTGTGATGAAGCTCCACAGCATTGAGGTGGGCCTTTTAAACAGTCAACCTCTGCACCCAGCAGTCCCTGTAGCTGCCTCCAAACTTCTTGCCAGGTCAGCTGGCCTGACTACAGCCCACGCTTGTCTCCCGGCAATGAAGATCCCACCTTTGTGGGCATCGCCTGAGGTGGACACGCCAAGCCGGGAATTTTCCCGACTTCAGCTACCTGTCTCAAGGATAAAAATCCAGGTCATGATGTTCTGTAGAAATGTTTGAAATTTCATCTCCTGACTTGTAGGCAACTTCAGCTTTTTGATGTTTTAAAATACTAGACTCAGAAGTACAAATTTGAATAATAAATATATTTTAAAATTATTCATATGAACTCAGTTTTGTTCCAATTTCTTTGATTTTTTTGTGTGTATCCAAACCAATGACACTGGCATTCATTTATAAAGATATTTGAATTGTTTGCAGTATTTGATGACATGTAAATATATGTCAAATAGTTACCCACATATTCCGTTCAAGTTCAGTGTGGCCCACGTTTGTGCTATCTTTTATCAACAGAGTTTTTCCTGGTTTTGTGACCAATGATGAAGTGACAGTCCTTTCTGCTGAACTTGTAAAAACTGCCCACATAGATCTAGTGGCCTCTGTGGCATGAATTTCACATTTCCCAGTGTAAATTTGATTCTATTGCCAAATATAGGCATCAACAGCGTCCAGCAATAGCCATGTCCTCATGAATTCTAAGTAGTCAATCACATTGAAGAATTCTCAAAGTCAGCAAAGCAAGGAGTAAAATGCACTTGATATTCTTCAATTTTTATAAATTTTATAGAGAGTGAAACAAATCATTGGAAAATATACATGGGATTAAGATAGACACTGAAATAGCATAAATACAGTTGTTTTAACTTTATTATATAAATGGAATTAATGGATTTTTCAGCATGATGCTAAAATGTAACATTCCACAAATATAAAATTAGTTTTCCAAGACCGGAGAGGCTTCACCAATTAATATTAGTATTCCATTAAAAACCCTGTTATATCTCATTCAGCAAGTTGCAACTTTTTCAGGGGCTTTTACTGTGAGATTAGAGGATAAAAGTGAAAGTTCAATTCAATTCAAATGATTTCTAAAGATTTCCGTCTATGGAGACTTCAACAGCACTAATTGTAAAGAAAAAGAAATCACTGACAGCAACTTCTGGATTTCTGCATTTCGCTATGCATGTCCAGATGCCAGAAGTAGCCATCAGTTTTAATGACAGCAAACATTGACTCACTGTTATTATGACTGCAAAAAGAATGAGTTATACCCTCATAGGCAGAAAGCTGTTATTGATGGATGCTTGGGGGCCTCGATGTCCCACAAGGATTATTGGTATTAGGGCTACTGCTTTTCATAAATGAGCTTAATATAGTTGTTTGGGAATAGTGCCTCAGATCAAGAGTAATATTAAATTTTGTGCAGTGTTCGAACTATGGAGAACATATGTCTGCAAACGGATTGAGATAGGTTGGAGAAATGAATCGAACTGTGGCAAATAGTTACTATCCTAGATAAGTATTCTGTTATGTAATTGAGCAGAAACAGTAAAGTATGCAGTGGCTACATGAACAGTATTTTCCGCTAACAGGATGTTGCAGTCAGCCCAAAAAGACTTCCTGCCTACCACACAATTGAACAATCTCATGTATGAATCTCAATCTCAGTGTGACGTCAGCTATGTAGGCCATACGTCCAAGTGATTGGTTGATCAAATCAAGTGCGTGTTCCTTCAGTTATTCAAAGTAGAGTACAGACTGTACTCTACCAGCCCACACTTGCAAAACCCAAAACAAAACATCTACTGTTAGATGTGATTCCGCAAGTGGGCTGCACTTGCTGAACAACCCTGAGCATGCTAATAGCTACACTAACAACAAATTTAAGATAACATGTTGAGCTCATGGGTGGAATTGTCCCAGATTTGCACTAAATGGGGTAAAGGGCATGAAGAGGGACGTTTTACCCGCTGACCGAAATAGTGGCTTTTCACACCGTATTGTCTGCTTCCAGCCTCAATAATTATGCAGCACAGGAAACACGCTATCTCACTGGCAGGTGGCCTCTGAATCACCTGCAATGCTGTTACCACACTGTTTCCTCACTCTGGGTGCCATATCTAAACTGCAGATGCACACGCAGTTCTCAATGCTTGTAGCCCAGGAATGCTCCAGTGAAGACATGGCCCTGAAAGCCTGGAAGTGTTCAGTGACATGTCACTGGAATGCCTTGTGGAGGCCGCTGTGATGCCTTCCAAGCTCTGGGTGCAGGAGATCCAATGCTGCAGAGCAAAGGTTGGCCATTCAGTACAGAAAAAGGATGAATGATCTCATCCGTGCTACCAGGGTAAGGCATCACTCTATACTCACACGTTCACAAGGCCATTGCACATTCACTGGAATCTCACTCACTGCCAGTTCAACAGACATCACCACTCACTCTCTCACACACACACTTTCGTATCTCCATCTGGCCTCATCTCCCCTGCAGACTGTCTCCTTTGCCCACACCATCTTGAGGTCACTTGCACAGATCAACATGTGCCCCCACACACACCCTAGGATATCCCCAATCCCCAGTACTGCTCTCACTATGCACTTTTCTCCCTTGCCTGAGGCCACATCTCCCCCTTCTCCAAACTAGCCGTGCAGCTGTTGAAAAGCCACCCCTACCTCATGGCTGATCTGGTAGGTAGAGACCTGCTGGTGAGCCACCCTAAAGTGATGCGCTGCTGCCTGCAATGCCTGTCACTGATGACTGTGAGTGCTGCCTGAAGCAAGTAGGCAAATAAACCTGAAAGTCCCGAGTGAAGTGCACTTGGCTAGGTGAATGTCACCTACGTACAGTTCTTGAAACATGTTGGTGTGATTGCGTCCGGATGATCCAGTGTGTAGGGGATGATTCGGTGAGGAGGGCTTATACTTATATGCAGATTTATTAAAATGATGTTCTCGATGTGCGGTGGCAAGAAACGCAGTCCGCCATTGCCGGGCAGAGTGGACAATTGCAAACTGCTTTCATGACAGCATGAAACCAATTTTTGGCCTTCCCGCTAGAACTCGGGGTCACGGTTTAAAAATAAGGGGCCGCCCATTTATAACAGAGATGATAAGAAATTTCTTCTCTCAGAGGGTCGTGTGTCTTTGGAACTTGCTTCCTGAAAAGGCAGTGGAAGCAGAATCTTTGAATATTTTTAAGGCAGAGCTGGATAGATTCTTGGTAAGAGGGTGATAGGTTTTCGGGGGTAGGTGGAATGCAGATTTGAGGATACTATCAGATCAACCATGATCTTATTAAATGATGGAGCAGGCTCAATGAGCCAAATAGACTACTCCTGCTCCTTGTTTGTATGAAAAATTATTGCCCGCTCATGCCTGTTGCTAATGGGCTTGAAAAATTCTGCCTCATAATATGGCTCATTTATGGTTGCTAAAAGTGACATGCATTTGTGCGCAGGGACCTGACCTCTACAAATAAAAGGAATATGTTTAGGCCTTGTACATTTTTTGATTTGCCTGGAAGCTTGGGGAGTCTATAGTTCCCTTTCTTCTTGGCAATGCCTCGGCCAGAGTCAACCTGCCAACCAATCAGCACCCCTTGCTCCTGCAGTATAAATTGTTGTGAACATTTGAAATTTGGTATTCTTGCATTTGTCCTATTGCGTTCAGGATGAAAAACTTTGGCAGCATGTCTCTCTTCAGCAATCTCAAATACAGTTAAACTTTGCATGAAACAGAACTGAAATTGATTAAGCGAGAAAAGGATCATGGTATTATAGCTCATAATTCTCTAAAGCTTCATGACCAATGCCAAGAAGCTATATCTAAAGCAAATAGGATATTAAATGTTATTAATAGGAGTATTCAGTTATTCAGTATAAATCAAAACACATCATTACATTGAACAAGATTTGTTTAGATCCTATTTAAAGTGTTTTTTATTCTTTCATGGGACTTGAGCCTTCCTGACTAGGCTAGCATTTTTATTGCCCATCCCTAATTGCTCTTGAGAAGGTGGTCAGGTGCCTTTTTGAACCACTGCAGTCCCTGTGGTGTGGGTACATCCACAGTGCTGTTAGGGAGGAAGTTCCAGGATTTTGACTGAGCGACAGTGAAGGAATAACAATATATTTCCAGGTAATGATGGTGAGTGACTTGGAGGGGAAATTCCAGGTGGTGGTGTTCCCATGGATCTGCTGTCCTTGTCCTTTGGTTCCTGAAATGCATCTTGTAGATGGTACACACTGCTGCCATTGTATGTTGGTGGAGGGAGTGAATGTTTGCAGATGTGGTGCCAGTCAAGTAGGTTGCTTTGTCCTGGATGGTGTCAAGCTTCTTGAATGTTGTGGAAGCCGCACTCATCCAGGCAAGTGGAGAGTATTCTATCACATTCCTGACTTGTGCCTTGTAGATGGTGGACAGATTTTGGTGAGTCAGGAGGCGAGTTACACGCTGCAAAATTCCTAGCCTCTGACCTGCTCATGTAGCCACAGTATTTATATGGCTAGTCCAGTTCAATTTCTGGTCAATGATAACCCCCAGGATATTGATAGTGGGGATTCAGTGATGGTAATGCCATTGAACATCAAGAAGCGATAGTTAGATTTTCTCTTGCATGAGATGATCATTGACTGACACTTTTGTGGTGTGAATGTTGCTTGCTACTTACCAGTTCAAGCTTAGATATTGTCCAGGTCTTGCTACATTTAGATATAGACTACTTCAGTATCTGAGGATTCATGAATCGTGTTGAAGATTGAGCAAACATCAGTGAACATCCCCACTCCTGATATTATGATGAAAGGAAGTTCATTGATGAAGCAGCTGAAGATGGTTGGGCCGAGGACACTACCCTGAGGAACTCCTGCAGTGTTGTCCTGGGATTGAGATGATTGACCTCCAACAACCACAACCATCTTCCTTTGTGCCATTGACTCCAGTTTTGCTAGGGCTCCTTGATGCCACACTTGGTCAAATTATGTCATGGGCAGTCACTCTCACCTCATCTATTTTCCATGTTTGGACTAAGGCTGTAATGAGGTCAGGCACTGAGTGGCACTGGGAAAACCCAAACTGAGTGTCAGTGAGCAGGTTATCACTGAGTAAGTGCCACTTGATAGCACAATCGACAACCCCTTCCATCACTTTGCTGATGATTGAGAGTAGACTGATGGGGCAGTCGTTAGCTGGATTGGATTTGTCCTGATGTTTATGGACAAGATGAACCTGGGCAGATCTCCACCTAGCAGGGTAGATGCCAGTGTTTTATCTACACTAGAACAGCTTGGCTAAGAGCACAGCTAGTTCTGGAGCACAAGTCTTCAGTATTATTGCCGAAATGTTGTTAGGGCCATAGCCTTTGCAGTATGCAGTGCCTTCAGCCATTTCTTGATATTGTTATAACCGGAGGAATGAACTGGCACCCTTTCCTTTCAGCCCCTCGGTTTGTCGCAATAAAGGTTTTTAAAATTTCTTTTCCCTTCAAATGCCTTTTCCAATCCAGATGTATTTATTTGTTAATAAGGAACCAATCAAACTAGTTTTTTTGATCAAAGAGTGAGGTTATTAGTTACTAAACCTGAGAAAAAAAAACGATGTGATAACACACACACACAAACGCACTTCAGAAGTATGAAAGTTAAAGGCCAAATAAAAGTTAAAAGAATTTATGAATAAGCCCTTTTGCTTGTTCATGACATGTAACATGTTGACCGTTGCAGCTGTTGAGTTGAGGTGGTTTGCTTTACAATCCTGGAGTTGAAATGAAGTTCAGGTATTGCATTTTGCTGGAGATACTCTTAGCTTCAAAGGAAGAGAGAGATTCCTTACTGCTTTTTTCAGCAGTTCCTTTCTAGATGACTTAGATGATTTATTTCTGTTTCTGGCTTTGCAAAACCAGTTCTTAAACCTCCTGTTTGTATATTCCTAGGGAGGTATTCCGTTAATCTATCTCACAGTCATTGTTGTAGACCAGGTAATCACAGTTTTGTTGAAATTACATCTCAGAAATGACTTGACACATTTTGAAATAGAAATCAACAGGTGTCATGATGAGATATTAATTTATGTAATGTTATAGGAATTTTTTTAAAAAAATAGAGGTTTAGCCTGTGTTTGTGTCTGTGAGTGTGTGTGTGCTAATTGGATTAAAGCCAGCTAGTCTTGGTGCTTTGATGTATAATAGTTTTGAGATGTAAACAGTAAGGTAAAGGGTGCATTTGCATTTTGTTGAATTAACTATTAAAAGACTGGAGGTGAAATCTTGCACCTAGCGAGGAGACACCAAGCAATCTTTATATTACTAATAAAATTGGTACTATGAAAGGAGTCCAAAGGGCCTGGTGATACAATGAAAATTTACATTCAAAGGAAAAGGCTGTGTATAACAGAAAGGAGTTTGTGTGTGCAAGTCAGAGGCATATAACATCTAAGCCTGTAGGCCTACCACTGTGAATGTGAAGGAACAAATTGAAAGTAACCTCATTTTGAATTTGCATGACGAAAAATGCTTTGCCTGGTGTCTGTTTAAGTCTATTGGTTAGTGTTGCCTTAATGGAGATTAATTTGGGAATCTGTTAAAAAGTTATGATAGTAGTAATTTGTATGTGTGTAATTTGTTGTAAATTCATAAATGTTTCATGTAATTTAAATTCAGTTTAGGTTCATTCATGTAGTAGATGATTTAGATGCTATGGAAATGTTTCAGAGGAGAGGCCTCAAGAATCTTTTCCAGCTTTGGAAAAAACCTTGGAGAACTGAAAAAGCTGGGCTGATTCACTTTAAAGATACTTTAACTTTAAACTTAGGGCAGATTTGATATAGGTATAGTTGAAGGGCCAGATTGTGTTCCTATGGACTATTCCAACTTAATAGACTGGGGCCAACAAGGAGTCATATGTAAAAGTTATACAAGAGTTGGGCTAGGTTAGGCGTTAGACATTTTTTCCTTTTTCCAGAGGATAGCAGATCTTAGAAACAAGTTACCAGCTCATGCTGACTCTGTAAAATTTCAAAACAGAGCTGTACCATTCCCTGACTGAAGTGTCTCAGCCCTGATATTATGTTTGGGCAATGTTGGTGCTGATGATTGGTTGGATGATTGTGGGCAGTGGAGTTAGGAACAGGAAAACTGGAATTATAGGCTTCACCTTTTAACTTCCCTCCCAAATCAAACCCACCTGATTTGGAGGTTAAAATGCAACGTTTTATAAAAGGTAGGCGGATACATATTCAATTAATACATACTCAATGTGCACTCCTGGATGTGCTTCTGATGTGCTAATAGAGTCAAGAGGAAAGGTCCAGTTTTTTCTCTATTTAGCCTTGAGTTTTTCACTCTCTTCATGCATCACAACGGTATGGAGCAAACTTGAAGAACAAATGGTTTTTTTCCCACACATTATTTTTGTATGTCTATATATTTTTGTAACATAAACATCATACTAACTGTATAATTTGTTTGTTATACTCTGAGAAGCTGCCTGAACAAGATGGTTGAGCTGTCTTTAAGTAACCATTAGGGGATTCAATTTAACATATTTTTGTTCCATATATTCAGTTAATTCCCTGTGTGACGAAAGTACACAGCATAAGATTCCTACACACATATTATACACATATGGATACATATTTATATGTATATTTCGGTTTAATCTCATTGATGAAGATGTTTGCTTTCTTTTCACTTGGAAATAGCTTGTCAACTTCTAGAAGTAATAAAATAGTCAAAGGTTCTCATTTGCAGACTGCTTTAGTGTATGGATGACTTGTAGGAAGAAAAAGTTTAGTTACCAAAAATAAGTTATTTGTTAGTAAAGATTGATGAATAAGGCGACAATGGTCGACCAGATAAAGAGTGGCTTATATCATAAGCAAAACAACGATCAACAGATTAATTAGGAAAATGAAAGACCACTCCTTTTAAGGGCTAGCTGTGAGTGATGCGAAGCCTAGAAAGATAATTCTTTTTCCTTCGCTATTTGTAGAAAGAGATATAGCAACATAGAAAATTGGAGCAGGAGTAGGTTATTTAGCCCTTTGAACCTCCCCACCATTTAATATGACCATGGCTGATCCTCTATCTCAATGCTGTGCTCATACTGTGCACTCTCTTCATACCCCTTGACGTCTTTAGAGTCCAGAAATCTATCTATTTCTTTCTTAAATATATTCAGTGGCTTGGCCTCCCAGCCTTCTGTGGTAGAGAATTCCAGAGGTTCACCGTCCTCTGAGCGAAGAGGTTTCTCCTAATCTCAGTCCTAAATGGTCTACTCCATATCCTGAGACTGTGACCCCTTGTTCTAGAAACCCCCCCCACCCACCCCCCCACCAGTCAGAGGAAATATCAGCCCTCCATCCGGTCTTTCCATTCCTGTCAGAATTTTATGTTTCAATGAGATCCCCTCTCATTCTCCTAAATTTCAGTGAATATAAATAGGTCTAGTCGGCCCAACCTCTCCTCATATGACAACCCTGCCATCAGTCTGGTGAACTTCCGCTGCACTCCCTCTATGGCAAGTACATCCTTTCTTAGGTAAGGAGACCAAAACTGCACATAATACTCCGGGTGTGGTCTCATCAAGGCCCTGTACAGCTCTAGTAAGACATCTTTGCTCCTGTACTCAAGTCCTCTTGCAATAAAGGCCAGCATATCATTTGCATTCTTAACTGTTTGCTGCACCTGCATGCTTGCTTTCAGTGATTGGTGTACAAGGACACCCGGGTCCCTTTGTACATCAGCATTTCCCAATCAACCACCAAACTGCATCTGCCATGTATTTGCCCACTCACTCAACCTGAATCACCTTGAAGCCTCTTAACACCCTCCCCACCGCTCACATTCCCAACAAGTTTCGTGTCGTCAGCAAACTTGGAAATATTACATTTGATTCCCTCATCCAAATCATTGATATATATTGTGAATAGCTGGGGCCCAAGCACTGATCCCTGTGGTAGCTCACTAGCCACTGCCTGCCATTCCAAAAAAGACCTGTTTATTCCTACTCTCTGTTTCTTGAATGTTAACCAATTCTCAATCCATGCCAATAGATTACCCCCAATCCCATGTGCTTTAATTTTATATACTAAAATGACGGAAAATGACGCTTTTCCCGTCGGAGGCAATGATGGCTTCTCATGCCATATCCTCCCAAACCCACAGCATTAATTATGTATTCCCGGGAATCACGCCGTTTCAGTGGTGGGCAGCTCTCATTCGCCCACCATTCCATCACTTCGCCGCTTCATCTTGCCGGGCACCATATTTAAAGTGCAGCTGCATGCACACATTTCAGTGCTTCCAACCCAGTACTGCTGCACAGAAAACAGGATGGCCCCGAAAGGCAAAAAGACTGCAGCCCCCCCAGTTTAGTGACATGCCCCTCGAGACCGCGGAGGCCCGGCGTGATGTCCTCTACCCCCACTCTGGCCACAGGAGGAGCAATGGCATCACCAAGATGGCTTGGGAGATGATGGCAGTGGTGGTCAGTGCCAATGCCCTGCAAAAGCGGACAGCTACCCAGTGCAGAAAGAGGATGAATGATCTCCTCTGTTCCGCCAGGGTAAGTCACTCTTCTCAGCTCTCTCAACTCACACACTCTCAAACTGATCACACATCCACAGGGAACTCACTCATTGCCAGTTCAGGGGATATCACCATTCACTCTCTCATTGCCCTCATCCCAAACATGGGACCACTCATCACCCACCCATGCCAGGCATATTATCATCTGCCTGGCAAGCATCCTGCTTATACTCTCTCCATCTCTATTTGGGCAGGACAAGCTGGCACACAGGAGGGAGAGGTCATAGACTGGTAGAGGAATGCCTGAAATCAAGATCCTCACAGACTTTGAAAACTGAGTCATCCAGCTAGCCAACGAGGATCTGCACCGTTCCTGTGCTGATGGTGAGGTCGGCGGTGCCCTACCGAGTGAGGATCCAGCAGTGCAACATCCATTAGACAACCATGCTGTGACTAATGTGTCCTGTTTCACAGGCCACTGCCATGAATTAATTAGCTCCACTTGCTTTCGTAGGCACATCTGGGAAACAGCCGATGAATTTACGATCCAGGTCCTCTACTCAAGCACCGAAGAAACCTATGAAGGGGAATTTGAAGGCATCTTCATTAAAGACCTGTTACAGCATTCACCCACACCCTCTACCAGCGCAGAGACACACACCTAACTTTAGAGTAGCCTCAGGATCACAATCTGATGAGCACTTTCTGATCCACAGCAGGCGGCAGCAGGGACTTCCAAGGTCCCCGGCATCCGGAGGATTGTTGGAGGCCAGAAATGTGCTGAGTCCGAGTCAGATGATGAACCTCTGGAGTCGGTCATGTCTCAGTTGCTGGAGCTACAAAGGCAAGCTCGGGAACATCAGGAAGGGATGTCCGCTGAACTCCTCAGATTGCAAGACACAATGGAGGAGTCCGTCTGCCTTCAGGCTCAGGTGATAGCACTGGCATGCCAATGCACTGAGGTCAACACCGGTAGGAAGGCAGCCACCATGGAGATCTTGGTCCAGGACATTGCTCCTACTCTGCTGCATGGGTTGAACACCATTGCTAACGCCATAGTTGGCTTCCAACAGTGTGTATGTGAGACGGGCGGCAGGCAGCTCAATCTCACTCGAGCTTTCCGGTCTCCTCAAGGAGTCAGCCAGGGGCCCATGGGCACACAAAGGGAAGAGGATCAGCAGGTGCACACCCCGGGGCCATCTACCCAAGTGACTCCAGGAGTGTCTGGCCCATCCGAATCCCCTCTTCCTGTGACCCCAGCAGCTCCAGCTCCACAGCTCAAGGAGTGTGTCACTGCCCTACAGCTGGTCCTCGAAAGCAGGCTGGGGCCTTCCAGCTCTCAGCCCTCCTGAGGATGCCTGTCAGGCTGATGACAGTCAGGGTGTAGCAGTCAGCAAGCTGCCTCCACTGTGGATGTCTGGGGAGCACCAACACGTAGTGGCAGGGTTAGGAAGGTGAGGAAGATGTAGTTGTATGGCCTGGCCATGGGTGTTAATCACTTGTACATACTGTTCACTATTGTAAGTAAACTCTCAGCAATGTCTCCCTGCCTATGGCTCCTCGTTTTGATGAGCAGTGTTTGTGTCACTCAGATGTGAAACCTTTCTGCACAAGGTAAAGGCAGGTGTCTCAGTCCAGGGCCTCTTCCCCATGTTTTGTGCAACCTTCAGATCAAAGTGATGTCAGGCCTCACATTCCCTGGGTGCATTACTGACATCTGCACCTCGATGGTGCTGGTCATTGCTGCCAGAATGTCGTGGGCAAGCGTCACAGAGTTCCGTCATTCCCTCTCTGTGCTCTCAGCATCTTTGAGGTGGGGCTGGCCCCCATCTCTTCAGCATCTGTGACCAGTGAAGCTGTGCTCCTGAAGGGGTCAGGTGCTGAAGATAGAAAAAGGATCAGAGGCTTTCAAAGTTTCATGGCTGCTTCTCCATGATATGACCCTGATCACAAAACACAAGCTAGCTGTCCTTGGCCAGACAGAGTCAGACATTCTCAGAGGCTTTTTGATGATCTATGGAGTGTCCTCACTCTATGTCGTCATCATCCTCCTGCAATTGAGTGAATATTAGGACCTCCACTGCGTCTCTATGACAGGAGCTTTATCACAGAGTATATATCCATTTCGGCCTCTTCTGGACGTCCCCAGGATCACAGATGCCAATCTTCAGCCAATTCGATTCACTCTATGTGATATCAAGAAATGGCTGAACGCACTGGATAGTGCAAAGGCTATGGGCCCTGACAATATTCCAGCAATAGTACTGAAAACCTGTGTTCCAGAACATGCCTCACCCCTAGCCAAGCTGTTCCAATATAGCTACAACACTGGCATCTACCCGGCTATGTGGAAAATTGCCCAGGTATGCCCTGTACACAAAAAGCAGGACAAACCCAACCCAGCCAATTACCCATCAGTCTACTCTGGATCATCAGGAAAGTAATGGAAGGGGTCATGAACAGTGCTATCAAGCGGCGCTTGTTTTGCAATAACCTGCTCACGGACGTTCAGTTTGTCTTCCGCCAGGGCCACTCAGCTCCTGACCTCATCACAGCCTTGGTTCAAATGTGGACAAAAGAGCTGAACTCCCGAGGTGAGGGGAAAGTGACTGCCCTTGAAACCAAGGCCACATTTGTCAGAATGTGGCATCAAGGAGCCCTAGCAAAACCGGAGTCAATGGGAATCAGGGGTAAAAGTTGGTAGGAGTCACAACTAGCACAGTTATGGTTCTTGGAGGTCAGTCATCTCAGCTCCAGGACATCACTGCAGGAGTTCCTCAGGCTGGTGTTCTCAGCCCAACCATCTTCAGCTGCTTTATCAATGACCTTCCTTCCATCATAAGGTCAGAAGTGGGGATGTTCGTTGATGATTGCACAATGTTCAGCACCATTTGCAATTCCTGGACATTATCCAGGCTTGGGCTGACAAATGGCAAGTAACATTCACACAAGTGCCAGGCAATGACCACCTCCAACAAGATAGAATTTAACCATCACCCCTTGACACTCAATGGCATTACCGTCACTGAATCCCCCACCATCAACACCCTGAGGGTTACCATTGACCGGAAACTGAACTGGACTAGCCATATAAATACTGTGGCTACAAGGGCAGATCAGAGGCTAGGAATCCTGTGATGAGTAACTCACCTCCTGACTCCCCAAAGCTTGTCCACCATCTACAAGGCAGAAGTCAGGAGTGTGATTGGAAAACTCCCCATTTGCCTGGATGAGTGCAGCTCCCACAACACTGAAGAAGCTTTACACCATCCAGGACAAAGCAGCCCATTTGATTGGCACCACATCAACAAACATTCACTCTCTCCACCACCGATGCACAGTAGCAGTAGTGTGTACCATCTATAAGATGCAATGCAGGAATTCATCAAGACTCCTTGGACAGCACCTCCCAAACCCATGACCACTACCACCTAGAAGGACAAGGGCAGCAGATAGATGGGAACATCACCACCTGCAATTTCCCCTCCAAGTCACTCACCATCATGACTTGGAAATACATCACTGTTCCTTCACTGTTGCTGGATCAAAATCCTGGAACTCCGTAACAGTGCTATGCGTGTACGTACACCACATGGACTGCAGTGGTTCAAGAAGGCAGTTTACCACCACCTTCTCAAGGGCAGTTAGGGATGGGCAATAAATACTGGCCCAGCCAGTGAAGCCCATATCATGTGAATGAATTTTTTAAAATATGTGCTGTCATGAGCCAGACTGGATTCAAATGTTCATAGATGCAATATGTGAATCAATAGTGTCTCCTCACTGCATGCCATCATCATCCTCCACAAATCTAGCAGCTATGAGGGCCTCCCGATGCCTGCCTCATCTGGCCAATGTGAGAGCCAATTCTCGCCTTGGAGGACCCCTCACCCTCATCACCATCGATGTCCTCCTCAAAGGAGGAGACCTCCAGCTCTTCCATCTCCTCCTCAGCCAGCTCCTCTCCCTGTTGCAGCACCAGATTGTAAAAGGTGCAGCAGATGATGAAGATGTATGACACTCTCTGTGGACTATATTGCAGGGCTCCACCAGACCAGTCCAGGCACCGGAACCTCATTTTCAGCATCCCAATGGTTTGCTCCACCAAGTTGCGAGTTGCAGTATGAGTCTTGTTATATCTTCATTCTGCTGCAGTCTGAGGCCGCCGCATTGGTATCATCAGACACACCCTTGTCCCTGAGGAGCCACCCCCTGCAGCCTCTTTGGATGTAGGAGCCATGCACACTCCCTGGAAACTGTGCATACACAAACTGGATGCATTTGCGGTAGTCGCGCACCAACTGCACATTCAGCAAATTGAAGCCTCTGCAGTTGAAATAGTTGACCTCGTGTTGTGACGTAGATCTGAGCGCCACGTGGGTGCAGTTGATGGCACCCTGCACCTGTGGGAAACCTGAGATCTGGGCAAATCCAATCGCTCTTGCATCCTGCCTCTCCTAGTTCCAGGTGAAATGCACAAAGATTTGTGCCCTCGTGAAGATGGCATCCATGACTTCATGGATGCATTTGTGGATGGAGGCTTGTGGTATCCCACAGGGATCAGCTTTAGAGGCCTGAAAGGCACCACTAGTGTAGAAATTGAGCACCTTGGTCACTTTCACAGCCACTGGCCATGGCCACGTGGTGCCAAATCGTGCAGTAGCTGGCAGATGTGACTGAACAGTTCCTTAGACATGCACACACTTCAGCGACACTCGTTCTCGGTCATCTGCAGGAATGAAAAGTGGCATCAATAGCCCCTGGGTCTAGCTAGGCACCGAATAGCGACGGCTCTCTGTGGCTCTTCGGCAGTGTGTGCAGGAGCCCCAACCGCCCCTTCTTTCAGATGGTGCTGCTCCTCCCTCTGCACAGCCAGGTGCCACAGTCACTCTCTTTTCCATTGTCTTCATTCTCTGTATGCCACGAGGTTTGCAGCTAGTTCACTAGGCTCCATGATCCTGATGTACTCCTCCTGCAGGATGAAAAGTGAGATGCGTGGGTTAGCTTGGTTGTACTAACAACCTGCCTTGGTTAAGTCTGAAAGCCCCTTAACGCATCCCAGAGAGTGCTGGCCGCCACTTGGATGGCCAGAGAAAAGTGCATTGCATGGCTGCCCGAAACCCCCCTCACTTCTGCCCCACTCCAGCTGATCGATTGGCAGTAGCTTTCCCCAATTGGTCTTCAAGCTGTGCTCTCAACTCAGGCGCAGGCATACTCCTAACCTGTGCTTCAAGGCTGCACTGTTAGCTTGAACCATGGGGGAGACTGTACCAAAGCAACATAATGACATTGCAAGGGGCTGAGTGCCTCCATCAGTGACTGCTCCACTGCCAGCTTTAGCACAGAGATTGTACAACATGCCCAGTCATCCAACTGTTCTGCAGTCCACTAAAATGTTGATTAGTTTGCAGTCTGTGCCCGAGGGGCGGAAAGCTCTGGAGCACTTGGTGGCACTTTGATGCCTCTGCATTGCTTGAATGGGCAGATAAACTAGAGGTCTGACTCTATGCATTTCAATGTGTTTGCGTCTGAACTGTCTCAGCTGCAGAGGGATGGTAACTTTCTACAAGGTTTCCCTAATGTGTGGCTGCTCCCCTCAACCCACCCCACACGTGCTTGTGCATTACCTTCAACCGCAAGGCAGCCCTTGCCATGCCTCCTCCAATGTGCCTCAACTGTAGGGCAGCCATTGTACCCTCCATCAACGTGCCTCAACCTTGAAGTCCAACAAGCGATCCTCATGAGCGCTGCGCAATGTTACTGTGCACTGACTTCCGAGTTTCCCCAAAGTGCAGCCCACCAAATGCACGCCTTATAAATGCTGTTGTGAAACATATCGGCATGCAATCACGCCAACGTGGACGGACGATCCAGCAGAGGGGATGATTCCGGCAGGCTGGCCTAATAATGATATGCAGATGTATTACAATGAGGTTCCCGATGTCCGATGGTGGGAAACTCGGCCCACTATCGACAGGCTGAGCAGATGATGACAAACCGATTTCTGGCCTTCTCACCATATTGTCTACTCACACTACCAAGCATGCCCAACGCCTGCAGGCACAGAAAATTCCTCCCATTTTCTTTGGTCACCATTACAAACTTCATCCCACTCCCTGGCAACTATCTGAGGTTGAATCAGACTGAGGCATATTTGACCCCCAGTTGGAGCTTCCTACCACAGATTTGTGCCAACACTAGGACCGGCTATTTTCACTTCCATAACTTTGGCCTACTCTTCCAACCCTGCCACCCACACTGCTGCCCGCCGGTCCACATCCACCCCCCCCGGCCCCCGCCACACACACCCCCCCCCCCCCCCCCCCCCCCCCCACCCCTCACCATCCCAGTTCATCTAGGGTAATACTTGGGTAATATAGCTTATTAACCATATGTGGGTAATATAGTTTAGTTCTCTGTATGAATACTGCTTAGGACACTAACAGTGTCAATACAAAAGAGACAATGGAGACAGCCAGATTGGCAGTGCAGGCTGTGGGCTCACTGTCCACACCCATATCCCCTGCCAGCAAAAATTTGGGGTGCCAGGAATAAAGGCGGGAATCCCAGAATTGGTCCTGCCCACCATTTCTAAATGATTCTGGAGTTGTAATGACTCCACAAATATCCAGGTCCTAATGTCAATTTTAGGCAGTCACCATGCTTCCCTGAGTAATTGCCAATTTTGTGTAAGACCTTTCAGGTGTCCTTGGACAGTGGGACATCTGTACCCAAAATTAAATCTATTTATCTTATACACCTGAAAACTATACAATGCTAATTTTGTTTGTTGTACATAAGATTGCTCAAAAGAAAAATCTTGTCTGAACATTTTCTCATAACCCATTTTTCAGGATAATGTAAGTGATTTATTTTGTGACTGTTTAAAATCTCATAACTTAAAAGATGAGTGGAGCTGTAGGATTATTCAGTTAAAATAGCACAGCTCAATTTATGGTGGTGCACAGCACAGGAATAGCAAGAGATTGAAAATACTATGCCTACAAGCCATTATCCAGCAATAATCTTACTGCATTAAATTATCTGTCATCTGAAATTCAAGGAGAGGGAAAACCCTTGCCATGCTTATTCCAACTTCAGTGAGGTTGGACATAGTTTTTAATGACTCCTTTCTTCTCAGTATGGCTGTTAGGGCTACATTGAAGCAGCCTGTATCTATCCTATCTTTATGCTGTGTTTATCTTCTGATTTTTATGACCTATTTTAATTTATTGTATTGTAAAATATGGCTTTTCTACTGAATTAAAAGGAGAACTTTTAAAAGATTTTTACAGAGTTGCTGTTGGCAGCAAAGTCAGGGTGCAATGAGTGCATTGTAAGCTGTAGCAAGCATATTGGAAAACTGATGACAGCAGTTGATAAAAAGAATGTCAAGGCCTTTTTACCCTATGGAATTGGAACTGATGCTATACTCCCACCATCGACTGCTTTCTTTGGTATAAACAACCTCACCCATCTGGACCTAGTAGTGCCATAGACCTTATTGTGTGTTCAGAATCCAACTTTTGTTCCTTTTCTTCCATTCATTCTTGAAGCTGGTGACTTAGCAACTCCAAATATCTGAAAGTGGTTGTGCCTGACTCCTATGGTCAGGAATCTGGGTAAGTCGTCTAGACTGCTGAGGGATGTATATTAAATAGTCCCCTTACACAGGGCTCCAAGGGAACATGGATACGTTCCAGGCATTTCCCTTCCAGCAGAGGGTAAGCACCACATTTTTTGACAGATTGAAGTAGACTGGTGCCAGAGATGTGCCCACAGTGGTGTTTGCCCCATCCCTTGCAATTCAGTGTTTTTTACACTGACACTGCAAATTCCAGTGGGCTTAACACTGAAGGGCACCAATGATCAATGTGTCGGATACCAATATGACTGTCCAGAACACATCTCATGAACTTTCAGAGTCACTGTGTCCACATACACTTTTAACAGAGATCACTGGATAATTATCATATTATAAACACAATGAAACAGTCACTTAGGTCATCTAATGTAGTAATTGTAGGTTAAGACTTTCATGCTGTTAAGGGGATCATTCATACTATTATGGGAATCATGTGGCTGTATAGGCGAATCAGCCCTAAGCGCGGGTAATCTTAGGCGTGGAGTTTTCTAGCCTTGATCTTGGAACAAGCATGTAGCCTCATCAAAAGCTCTATAAATAAAGTTTACTGTTTCTTACAAGAAATCTGTCCTGCACCCCAAGTTTACTACAATTGGCGACGAGGATAAATAGCTCCAATGCTGCACCTTGCCTCTTGACTGTGAGTATATCGATTTACAAGGGAAGAAAAGAAAAAACTATACTCACCAGCAATGCCTCTCTTCAGTAGAATTGACCAGTGCGACTCATCCATCGAGGACTGGAGTCAAAACATAGAGTGCCTAGGTTTCTACTTTGTGGCAAACGAAATAACAGCGAAGGAGAAACAGAAAGCAAATCTCCTAAGTGTAGAAACAAAATGTATAACCTAATCCATGGCCTGAAAGCTCCAAACGTGCAAAATTCCAGATCCTTCACCGAGCTAGTAGAGCTCGTGAAGGGACATTTTCAGTCTAAACCATCAGTAATCATGCAAAGGTTCAAGTTTAACTCTTGTGTAGGGGCCCCAGTGAGTCGATTACATTGTACATCGCAAAGTTAAAATGATTAACAGTGTTACAGTGTGGCAGATGATATGTGCCTGGTGGATCAAGTCCACGAGGGAAAGTTGATCACATGGTCACAACTGTTTTGCAATTTGTATTTTATTTCGCGATGAGTCCTGAATTCAGTAGTAATAAGTCCAGCAAGACCCTAGAGATTTTTTACAAAACTAAATTAAACATTTATTAACAAAAGAAAAGATTTAAAACACATACGTAGGCCTACAAATTACTACTATAATAACTCCTAATACCCCTAATTAATCTGGCTCCCAGTTACACCGCCATTAAAATGGATTTAAACAGACTCAGGCAAAGCACCGCGATATGCTGGACAGTGGAATTCAAAGTGAATTTTCTCAGCTTAGGTTTATGTAGACAACAATTTGATGCCCAGAGGCTGGAGGCTTTTCACACTTGTTAGATCTTAGAATGTCTTCTCTTCTGACACATGGCCTCATCTCCTTTATACATGTGTCTCCCTTTTTAATGCAAATTCCATTGTTCCAATACGTCTTTGGAACTTTACCTTTCTCATAATATAAATCTTTCATAGTGCTCATATTATCAGTAACCTTTTGGAAAAATAAAGACACTGTTTGGCTTAGCTTCTCTTGGCTAAGTGTAACCTCTTACCGTCTCTTTGAAATTCAAACTACTCTGCTTTATCTAAAAATGCAAATTTTCCCTACACCTCACATTCTAAAACATCAGCCATATTTACAAAACTTCCAGACCAGCTATCTCCAATTCAATTAAAGCACCCCCCCCCATCCAACACACACACGTACACGTAGAGAAACTATCCAAAACCCACTTTTAATCTACATTTACAATAAATCACAATAATATTATGAAAATTATTATATTTTCATCACAACAGAGCACAGTGACTTCAGTGACACTCTAAACAACATGTTGCGAGATCATTTGGTCTGCAGCATACATGACGACACCATTGATATAGACCTGAAGCACACCATGGAGATAGCGCTCAATGGAGAATGCTACAAGGGACTTGCAGGCTTTGCAGAGTATAACAGGAGAAGGTCCTAGCCTTCTGGGCCGTGATTGGTAGAAAGAAATTAAATTTAACTGCTCAGGAGTTTTTCAAGTCAGAACAGGAGGAGTTCCTGAGTTGTTAAGAAAGTATGACAGAGTATTCTGAGATGAGTTGGGAAAATTAAAAAATCTACAAGCTAAAAGATAAGTGGACTCTGAAGCACCACCCTGGTTTTTTAAGGTAAGACCTGTGCCTTGTGCCCTAAAGGAGAAGGCAGATAATAATCCAGCCAGTCCAATTTTCAGAATGGGCAGCACCCATAGTCCCTGTGATGAAACTAGATCAAACCATTCACATCTGCGGAGGTTATTAATTAACTGCGAACAAGGCTGTGAAATTAGACAAATACCCAGTCCCAAGGATTGAAGATCTGTACGCTAAACTTGCAGGAGGAAGATCCTACACCAAACTGGACAAGAGCCATGCATACCAACAGCTAGAGCTGGACAACACATCAAGAAGGTATGTCACCATAAACATACACAAGGGTCTGTATCAATATACACGCCTACCCTTTGGTGTGTCCTCAGTTTGTGCAATTTTCCAAACAACCATGGAAAGCCTACTACAAGGACTTCCCCAAGTTATAGCATACCTGGATGATGTCCTAATCACAGGATCAATGGAAGCAGAACATTGTTGCCAACCTAGAAGAGGTTGTAAAGAGATTTTTAGAGTTTTTTCATTTGAAAAGAGAAAAGTGCATTTTTCAAGCAACTGGGTCATTGAGTGGATACCCAAGGGTTGCTTCCATTAGAGAAGAAAGTCAGGGCAAGCAAGGAAGCACCCTCTCCTACTAATGTCACTGAGCTCAAGTCTTTTTTGGGCATGGTAAACTAAGGTCAATTCTTGTCTAATCTATCTACAGTGTTAGCTTCTTTATTGAAGAAGAACCGCAGATGTTCCTCAAAGGCACAGCAAGAGGAAGCCTTCATAAAAGTCAAGAAGCTTTTAACTCATCATGTCTGCTAGTGCACTATGACCCTTCTAAGGAATTGACACTCACTTGTGGGAGCAGTATTGTTACAGAACATGGAGGATGGATCTGAAAGACCAATAGGATATGAATCCAGAACCTTCTCTGCTGCTGAGAAGGGTTATTCATAAATTGAAAAAGAATGCTTATCTGTCATATTTGGAGTAAAGAAGCTCTATCAATATTTGCATGGTCACCATTTCACCATAGTGACAGATCGTAAGCCACTGTTAGAGTTGTTTAGTGAAGATAAGGCAATCCCACCGATTGCCTGTACTAGAATTCAAAGATGGGCTTTAATTTTGTCAGCATGCGAAGACACTATTATGCACCGCACAGGTGAGCCAATAGCAAACACAGATACCCTCAATCGTCTTCCTTTGCCAGATAGCATTAGACATGACAAGAGGCAGTACTTGTGTTGAATTTCCTGGACTCCTTGCCAGCCTGCGCAAAACAGATAAAGAATTGGACAAATCAGGATCCAATTTTATCAAGAGACCATGAACAGGTATTGCAAGGATGGTCAAATGCACAAGTCTCTGAGGGATCAAAACCATCCTATGCCTGTAAACCCAAACTGAGTTGTCAGGATGGTATCTTGTTGTGAGGAGCAAGAGTCGTCATCCTTTTGCAAGGAAGAGAACCACTATTGACAGAGCTTCATAATGCGCATCCTGGTATTTTGAAAATGAAGATGCTCACACAAAGTTATATCTGGAGGACAGGTATAGACAGTGACATAGAAAAAATGGTTAAACATTGTCTCCATTGTCAGCATCAGCAGAAACTGCCCGTTTCAGTTCCACTGCATCCATGGGAGTGGTCTGGTCGACCCTGGGTTAGACTACATATAGACTACGTAGGTCAATTTCTAGATACCATGTTTCTCTTGATTATCGACACACATTCAAGTGGATGAATGTGTATGAAGTGAGATCACCTACATCGTGTGCAACTTTTGAAAAGCTGCGTTAAGTTTTTAGTGTACATGGTATACCAGAAGGTATTGTGTCAGATAATGATACTGCTTTCACTACTTCTGAATTCTGAAGATTTTTGAACCTAAATGGGATTAAAGATGCCAGAACAGCACCGTATAATTCCTCATCCAATGGGTTACCAGAAAGTACAGTACAAACCTTTAAAACAGGCATGAAGAAAGTATACAAGAGAATGTTAGCACAAATTTCAAGATTTCTGTTCAACTATCGCACAGCTCCTCATGCAACCATAGGTTCAATACCTTATGAATTGCTAATTAAGTGTTGGCTTCATAAAAGATTGAGTTTAGTGTTCCCTAATTTAGAGGGGAAGGTGGAGAAAAACCAGAGTAGTCAGAAAGTGAATCATGATGTTCACAGTAAAGGTTGAGAATTTACTTTGTGAGAGATAGTTTTTGTACGAAAGTTTGCACCTGGACCGAGATGAGTTCCTGGTACAATCATCTCTGAAACAGGGCCGTTATCATATCAAGTAGAAGTGGAAAACAGGGGTGTTAGGAAACATGTGGATCATCTCGGAAGTCGAGACACATTCCAACAACCAGTTAACCCACCTGAAATTGAAGTTGAACCTTTGATCGACAAAGAATAGACCTCTTGGCCAGAATTTTCCCGTTGGTGAGCTGGGGGGGGGGGCCTGCTCGCCGACACAAAAATGACATGGGATGACGTCGGGGGGTAACCCCCTACGTCATCTTGGTCCATTTAAATCTTTAGGAAGGTGGGCGGACAGCGAAATCAGCTGTCTGCCCGCCAACCTGTCAATGGCCAATTGAGGCCATTGACAGGATCATTAAGATAATTAAAGACCTGCCCATCCAACCTTAAGGCTGGCGGGTAGGCCAGGAGCCCCAGCGGGAAGGAGAAAAAACATGAAACCTCATCCACTGGCGGGATGGGGTTTCATGTCCGTTTTTAAGAACTTTAATAAAGTTTCTGTGCTTCTTATTAACATGTCCCATCTTGTGTGACATTGTCACTTGAGGGGGACACGTTAATTTTAAAATTTTTCTATTTTAAAGTTTTTTAGACTGTCAGTAATCTCCCTGAGACAGCCCTTAGTCTCAGGGAACAGTGCACTCTTTCGCGCGTATGCGAGAAAGACCGCACTTTGACAGTTGGGGAATCCCTCCCCCCTGCACAGGAAGTGGATAGCGCTTCCCATCGGGCAGCCCGCTGGGTGAGCCTTAATTGGCCCGTCTGCTCAAAATGGTGGGGGGCCCCATTTCGGTGGCAGGTTTTGGCTGCCCACCCACTGGTGGGGCCCGCCCTCCCACCAAGGGCAAAATTCTGCCCCATGTTTCTGTTGAGGTAAATCATTCTGAACTGCCATTGTCTAAAGATGTCACAGATGCAGCAGTTCCTGGTCAAGTAAATCCAATGGAAGAGTCTCAAGTCTTAGAGTTGCATCCCTCTACCCAATTCAGAGAACCACTAAATCTATAATTGCATGAACTGTATATATTTGCATATGACCTGGGTTAAGATATTTTTGTAAATAAGAGTGGTAAAACAAAATTAAAGGGGGAGGAATGTAGTAATTGTAAGTTAAACCTTTCATACTGTTAAGGGGATCATTCATACTGTCATGGAGATCATGTGACTGTATAGACAAATCAGCCCTCGGTGCTGCTAATCTTAGGGGCAGAGCTTTCTAGCCTGGGCTTTGGAACAAGCATGTCGCTTCATCAGGAGCTCTGTAAATAAAATTTACTGTTCTTACAAAAAACCAGTCCTGCATTCCAAGTTTATTATGTTTTTAAAACATTCTGTTTGGATCAGCTAATATCAACTCCACATGAATAATTCCACTCTTAACTTTCACATCTCTAATTGGGAGATTGCTCCCTCTGTCCACTATGAATGAAGAAGTTCTTCCTGAGATCTGGCCTAAATTGTTTTTTTCAGTGTTAGTGTAAAGCCCCTTGTTAGAACTACAAAAATGTATATCAGTCTATATGTTCTTTTATAGCAACTTGAAAGTGCGAGACCACCCCACTCTCACACATTCACCTCCCCCCCTCACCACATCATATACCTTGTTCTACTTAAAGAACTTATACACTTTTCCCTTAAAAAATGCAATGGTGTCTGTGTCAAAATATTTTAACCTCTAACTCTTAGCATGAGGAAATTTCTCCTAACTTTTTTCAAGCTCTGAGCAACAATTTTAAATTGATGCCCTCTCACCAGATTTCGCAAACTGCCTTTCTCTCAACATATCCTTCTTTAAATCTCATCTTATTCTTTGCTCCAAAGGAAATATCACTTGTATCTCAAATCTTCCCTCATAACAACATTCCTTGAATCGTGAGTGCATCTATGCTGAATGCTCACTATTACCTGAAGACCTTTTTATAATGGGGTGTCCAGACTTGCACATGGTACATTGGCCTATTCACTGGCCAGTACAATTTCCTTGTTCACATCTTTGCTTTGATTCTATGCTGCTATTAATGAAACCACAAATTCTGTTGGCATTGTTACAACTTTATCTATCTTCATTTGCATTGTCATGGAATTATGCATCTGGGCCCATTTGTCTCTTTGTTTAGAAACACCAATAATCATCATTCAATTGAGTATACTCCCTTTTCTTGGTTCTGTTCCAAAATGTATTCTTTCACATTAACTTATTGCCCATTCCACTAAGCTCTCTCCTTCTGATGTCTTGTACAGAAAACAGGCCAAATCCCCAAGTCACAAGTGTCATAACTTAGTTTGAAGTATTTCTCAGGATTTACCTGATCAATACCATTTAATATCTTATTTACCTGTCTAAGGTACCCTTTCAATGTTAAAGAGCACCTGCATCCTCAGTATTTCCTGGTAACTTAATCCTTTGACATGAGAGATCACCTTGTGGCCATTCTCTGACTAGCCTCAATAGCTTGAATGTTTCCTTTATATCTTCATGAATAATATTGGTCTTTGCACTCAAACGCAGATTGACCCAGGTCACTGCATGTCTTACCACAACATTTTCTGACTTATACACACCTGATCTATATGGTTTATTGTTATTATAAGTGTGATTTAAAAAGTTGTGTTAAACTAACTAATTCCCTTTCCATTTCACCCTAGTTTATTTATGCATGGTCCAAGATTTGACTCAAAATTTTTGATATTGTCATTTTTTACATTTCTATGTAGCTTTGAATATAAATGTTTGCAGCCATCAAACCCTCAATTATGCACATGAGACACAACATGTTCAAGAAAAATCAATCTTGGAAGATTTTCAGTCTGTGAGTGCAACAGTTTCGGATACCAAAATAGCATTCAGAACTATTAAAAAATACTGTTCATGTCTAAATCAATAAAAATTGCTATTAAATTCCATATATACTGACTTTTGTCCCTGTTGCGTCTAAAGTTTAAATTTGTAGCCACTGGAATCTAGCATAAGGGCATGAAATTTGTATAAACTGTTCATGGAGTGGGATTATATTAATAAGCGAATAGCTGTTTTGGAAAAGGTTTTTCAGAATTGGCATAAAAGGATAAATAAACTTGGTTATGGTATAAATACTAGTGTAAGTTCCTTCTGTCCAAAGTTCCTTGAATATTTGTGCTGAAAATCAGTATGACATAATGATAACTCTGTTTTTTGGGTGCATAGCTGCAGGAAATTCTGGATCATTAGCAACTTAAATTTAGAAACCTAATGTAATTTAGCCAAATTCACAGAAGAAGGGTGCTAAATCAAAGAAAGCAGTCAAACAAATAATGTAAAGGTCTGGATTGTTATAGAGTGGGCTTTTAAAAGGAATGGGTGGAACCCTAACTTGGAAGTATGCCCCATTTCTGACAGGTTCAATTTTTGCTGGTATGGAAAAGGAGGAGGAACGTGAATCACACAGGAGGGAAACCTGAACTCAGCAGGACCATTTGAACTTAGTTTTGATTTCAAATAGATCACATTTTGCTGCTGAAAGGGACTTAAACTGCAGTATGAAAGTCATAAGTTTATGGAGTAGATATAAATGCTCTTGAAAGGTAGATAAGGTATGTTTAACCATCATGAAAGGAAGCCTGTTATAAATACCCAACTCTTTAAACAGTGTAAAAAATATGGGCTACAGCTGTCAGTGAGAGTTAAAGACAAATGTCTGCTAGTCTGCTTTGATTGACAGGCCAGGTGATGTAGCATGTGTTTAAGAAATTTCAATAGTTATTTGTAGGCATCCTAAGAACGCATTATGAATGCTTGGCTGACTTTCAAAAGCTACAATTATCTCAGGGCTTCTGAGTTCACAGCTTGATTGACAGGTTTAACGGCCTATTAAAGGATTAGCTGTCTTTGATGTGGGGCATGAACAGAAGTATGTTTGCTTTTATAAGAAATTAAATATTGAGATTTTTTAAAAAATGCTTCGAATGGCTTACATGATTTTCAAAAAAAAATTCAAGCCTTTATAGTGAAATCTGTATTAGAATTTTAGAAGTTCTTTTATTTAATCTCCACATGGCTCCCCATGTCTGCCCATGGTGGTTACTGGGTGTGTTGGCAAGAGATGGCAAAGAGGGTATAAGGGGCCATGGGATAAGTGGGGGGGGGGGGGGAGGGGGGGCAAGGGGGTGTGAGGAGTGAGGGCAAGAGGACCTAAAAGCTTGTGACATAACTGGAACAAACCCCCAGATAATCAAGGCAGGCCTTATAAACAATTTGCCTTGAAACTCACCCACTCCCATTGCTGCCTACATTTCTGCTTCCAAGGCTGGAAGCCCTGACTCCACCCTGCATGCTGGAGCAAAGATCTGAACATTCTGGGGCTTCTTTCCCAAGGCTGTTCCAATGAGTCAGGAAAATCCCTGACTCAAGCTACCCGCTTCCGTAGCAAAAATACGACTCTGAGTTAGAATCGAAGACTTGGGACAGTTGCACATACTTACCTGGATAGCTACCCAGAGATGTTAGACACATTAGAACATAGTTTAACACATTGTTAACTCCACACTGACACTCCAATCACCCACCCTGACCACCCCACCCCCCGATCACACCCTTTCTAATCGACTAACCCTGAACCAATTCAACTGCCCCCCCCCCCCAACAACCTGACCTAACTACCCAACCCAACTATCCCTCCGTTCACCTGACCTAACTATCCCTGACCACCCAACTAACTCCTGACTACACCTCAACCACCCAGCTAACCCTCGACCCAACCTGACTACCCAGCAACTATCCAAACCAACCCAATTTCCCTATTACCCTCGCAAGCCCATGATTAACCCCCAACCTGACTATCCACCCACCCCCACACCCCCTACACACATCCGCCTGATGCACTTACCCACCTCATCCACATCACCCACTTACCCACCTACCCACCTACCCACTTATCTATCCTACCCACTTACACACCTCACCCCAACCCACTTACCCACCGCACCCTCTTACCTATGTCAGCCACTTACCAACTTCACTCAACCACCCATTCATTAATATTCAGACTGGACATTTAAACTTACTATACAGCAGCTAGTGGCCTAAAAAGGGGGTGTGTCTTCTGTGTTGATCCTCTTCAGAGGTCTCTGTGTGGATTCCTGTGCTGAGGGAGTTCTTCAGGATACTGCATCAGAAGTTGGATGCCTTTAAAAATAACCAGGTAAGTGTGCAATTTTCTGACTAATCAGTGTTGGATGCGATGGTTCCAACACTGCTCAGAAGATTTGGGTCTGTGCTTTCCTCAGGTCTTAATTCCTTGCGCTGATCTTTGCTTGCTTCATACTGGTTTTAAGCTAAGACATATGCTGATCAGGTTAGCAGGAAATCTTGGCATAAATATCAAGTGGCAAATTAGCATAGCAACAAACATGAATTTTGGCACATCTTTCAAATTATGCCATTTGAAGGAGTTCACAACCAAATGACTTTCCCTACATTACTTCACTGATGTCAATCTTGGCTCATGTATAGCACCCTTACCTCGGAGTTACGACGTTTTAAGGTTAGCAGGTTAAATTTCAACAATGTTTGGCAGTTAACTGTCAGTCATCATCAACTGGTGCATTCCTCAGGCAACGCCTCTACCAATCATTTGCCAGCCAATTAGCACTCTCTTCTCATGCAGTATAAATATGTTGTTTCTCCTGACATCGGTATTTTTTGCAAATTGTCCTGATGCGTGCAAGGCAAAAAGCTTAAACAAGAATTTTTTTTTCAGCAATACTCAAGTAACAAGGTTCTGAGCTCAGCCCCACTACAAAATCTTGAGCACGTACACTAGGCTGACATTTTGTGGAGTACCGGGGGAGTTCTGACCTGTTGATGGTGCAGTTTTTAAGATAAGACATAAAGGCAAGGCCCCATCTGCTGTCTCATTAGATCAACAAGAATAACAACTTATACTTACATAGCACCTTTACATAATGAAACCTAAGATGCTTCTCAGGATCATTACAAATCAAAGTATGGCACCAATCCACATAAAGAGATATTAGGTCAAAGAGATGACCAAAAGCTTGGCCAAAGAGGTAGGTTTCAAGGAATGTCTTAAAGGAAGAAAGTGAGGTAGCGAGGTGAAGAGGTGTAGGGCCAGAGCTTTGAGCCAAAGCAATTGAAGGTACGGACACAATGGTGGAGCAATTAAAATTGGGGATGCACAAGAGACCAGAATTAGGGAGATTAGATCTTGATACACTATTTGTATAAGAGCAGAATGTTCACCTATGTGCTAACCAGCACTTATAGTGAAGATGAAGATTACCTTTGCTGTTTATTGGACCTTGCTGTGCATAAATTAGCTGCTGCATTTTCCAACATTACAACAGTGACTATCCTTCAAAAATACTTTAATGGATATGAGCTAAGGCTGTGAAAAGTGCTAAAGAAATGTTATTTTTTTAATGGAACAATAGGAGTCCTAGCATAAATTTCTGAGACACACAATTCAGGTGTCCATCCCCTCATCTTGCCCCTCACCTTGACATCATTTCCTTAGCTCCCCTTTCTTCCTGTAATTCCTTATCTATGTCCAGGTTTCACCTTAAATTCCATAAGGCTTTAGGAGCAATCTGTCATGATAAAACAGGATCCTTCTACCAATTTTCCAGGCGCACAGGGTCCAATTAAACTGCCACTATGATCAACTTATCAGCTGGTAGATTGGTAGTTAAACCGGAGCATTATTGTTCTGTATGCCAAAGTTCCACACAAAGAAACATTAGCGGAAGCAGCTTTTGCTGGGTTCATGTTTCCTCAGGGAAAATGGTTCTCTTTTAATAAACTGATTTTTTTTAAGGAAGTAATGCAATGTATGACATAGGTCTGTCCCTGTCTATTCCTAAAGACTCAGTTCTATTAATAACGAAAAAAATTGAATCATCTTTCAGTATATGATGTGCTCATATGTCTTTCAATGTGCTGACACATAGTCAAAGGCAACAATGCCTCCAGGTTTTTTTAGCATATTGGTACTGAGAAGGACCCTATGCTTTTGAAGGAACAATTGCTAGAAAATAATTCTGATTAATACAGAATACAAAAAATCCAAGCAAGAGAGGTTTCATTTATTTTGGACTGTTCCAGATCTTGCCATCAGATCTACCAGGTACAGTGCAACTCATCCTAACACATTTCATGCCATTAACTCTGTACAGGAAGTTACCATATTAGTACACTATAGCAAAAACCACTGTTAAACCAATATGCCAATCAACCAATCAGTGTTGTACCAATGTGCTTCTTCTGTCATTATTTGTAATTGATCAACACAATTTGCTTCCACGAATACCTCAGCTTGGAAGGTCAAAATTATAGTTGTATTGTTAGGTGCTTTTCATATTTAAAGTGGACATCATAAGAAATGCACTGAGAGCACAGCAGGTAGTTCAGCGGTTGCCAATCTCATCAGCACAAATGACATAGATGAAACAAAAGTTCCTGGAAGTTACATTTGTGATATTAGCATTCAAAGACTTGATCAATACACATGAGAATCTTTTGGCTGTGGTTGTTTATATGCTAATATTGCAATAATAATCTCTAGGCTAATGTGCTTCTCTTTTGCTTTCAAACAGATACCATTGCAAAATATGGTCTTGGATTCTGCAGAAGCGAATCACACAGGGAGCTGCTTTTAATCAGGATTCCAAAGTTAATGGAAACCACCACTTTTTGTAATAATTATACTACTTTTGCATGAATGCAGTTTGAATATAAGCAACTGAGCCACAAATTTATTCAGTTTAAAATGTGCTCTCCAATACCATGTACCTGCAGTTCATCGCTTCAACATTTCAAATATTTCCTATGTTGGGTTAACTTTTTAAGAATGGAACTTTCTCATTGCAATGAATTTCAAAACTGTCTGGCATGATCTGATAGATTGTACAGCCTACACTTAGTTATATTTACCAAAAATATGTTTTTGTATTCTGTTATTCCACAAAATCAAAACATTCAAATTCACATCATATTTTGGATTTGTCTATCCACCGAAGAAGAATTGATACTCTCTGCCCTATTAATCCAGATGAGCACCAGCCGAACCTTTGGAAGGAACAAAAGTGGCAAAGCAACTTGTGTCACCAATATTGATGATGCTTATACTTAAAAGGAAATTCTTCATTTAAAAAGGTGCTTTGCCTATTCTGAACTGGTGGCAGGCTAAATAATGGGATGGCTGCCTAAATTTATTTGAATATATATTAAAAATGCTAATGTTATAAAAGGTTGTGCTTTCGATTTGTGCTTGACCAAACATTCGACCACGCACCACTCAGATATGATTATAAACCCAAATAAAATATATCAATAAATAGCTATACAAATGATAATTTTCTATAATAAATAATTGATAATTTTCAATATTCTGTACAGCTAATGTTTAAGCCATTTCACATTTAGCACATTAAACACATTTCACCATCTTATTTTGATATGGAAATTGACAAACGTTTACAACATAGAACCATAGAACATTACAGCACAGAAAACAGGCCATTTGGCCCTTCTAGTCTGTGCCGAAATATTATTCTGCTAATCCCATTGACCTGCACCCAGTCCATAACCCTCCAGACCTCTCCCATCTATGTATCTATCCAATTTATTCTTAAAACTTAAGAGTGAGCCCACGTTAACCACGTCAGATGGCAGCTCGTTCCACACTCTCACCACACTCTGAGTGAAGAAGTTCCCCCTAATGTTCCCCCTAAACCTTTCCTCTTTCACCCTAAAGCCATGTCCTCTCGTGTTTACCTCTCCTAATCTAAGTGGAAAGAGCCTACTCGCTTTTACTCTGTGTATACCCCTCATAATTTTGTAAACTTCTATCATATCTCCCCTCATCCTTCTACGCTTCAAGGAATAAAGTCCTAACCTGTTTAATTTTCCCCTGTAACTCAACTCCTTAAGACCTGGCAACATCCTAGTAAATCTTCTCTGTACTCTTTCAATCTTACTGATATCCTTCCTGTAGTTAGGCGACCAGAACTGCACACAATACTCCAAAGTTGGCCTCACCAATGTCTTATACAACCTCACCATAACATCCCAACTCCTATAATCAATACTTTGATTTATGAAGGCCAGTATGCCAAAAGCTTTCTTTACACCCTGTCTACCTGTGACGCCACTTTCAGGGAATTATGTATCTGAACTCCCAGATCCCTTTGTTCCTCTACATTCCTCAGTGCCCTAGCATTTACCTTGTATGTCCGACCTTGGTTTGTCCTTCCAAAATGCAACACCTTTTCACACTTTTCTGCATTAAATTCCATCTGCCATTTTCTGTTGGCCCATTTTTCCAGTTGGTCCAGGTCCCTCTGCAAGCTTTGAAAGCCTTCCTCGCTGTCCATAATGCCTCCAATCTTAGTGTCATCAGCAAACTTGTTGATCCAATTATCATCCAAATCATTGATATAGACAACAACAATGGTCCCAGCACAGATCCCTGAGGCACACCACTAGTCACTGACCTCCAGTCTGAGAAGCAATCATCCACTACCACTCTCTGTCTTCTCCCACACAGGCAATTTCGAATCCAGTTTACAACCTCTCCATGGATACCAAGTGTCTGAACCTTCTGAACTAACCTCCCATGTGGGACCTTGTCAAAGGCCTTACTAAAGTCCATGTAGACAACATCCACAGCCTTTCCTTCATCTCCTTTCTTGGTAACCTCCTCGAAAAACTCTACAAGGTTCGTTAAACATGACCTACCATGCACAAAGCCATGCTGACTATCCTTAATCAGCCCTTGGCTGTCCAAATAATTGTATATTCGATCTCTCAGAATACCTCCAATAATTTACCTACTACTGACGTCAAGCTCACTGGCCTGTAATTACCTGGTTTATTTTTGGAGCCTTTTTTAAACAACGGAACAACATGAGCTACCCTCCAATCATCTGGCACCTCACCCATGACTAAGGACATTTTAAATATTTCTGCCAGGGCCTCTGCAACTTCTACACTAGTCTCTCTCAAGGTCCGAGGGAATACCATGTCAGGCCCGGGGGATTTATCTATCTTTATTCGCTGTAAGGCAGCAAGCACCTCCACCTCTTTAATCTCTATATGTTCCTTGACACTACTGCTTGTTTCCCTTCCTTCCTTATATACTATGCCAGTTTCCTGAGTAAATACTGATGCAAAAAAACTGTTTAAGATCTCCCCCATCTCGTGAGGCTCCACACATAGATGACCACTCTGATCTTCGCGGGGACCAATTGTGTCCCTTACTATCCTTTTACTTTTAATATACTTGTAGAAACCCTTCGGGTTTACCTTCACATTATCTGCCAAAGCAACCTCATGTCTTCTTTTTGCCTTCCTGATTTTCTTCTTTAGTATTTTCTTACATTTTCTATACTCTACAAGTACCTCATTTGCTCCATGTTGCCTAGACATGCTATCCACCTCTCTCTTTTTAGCGAGATCGCTAATATTCCTTGAAAACCAAGGTTCCCTATGCCTGTTAACTTTGTCTTTAATCCTGACAGGAACATGCAAACTCTGCACTCTCAAAATTTCGCCTTTGAATGCCTTCCACTTACTGAACACATTCTTGCCAGAAAACAACTTATCCCAATCCACTCTTCCTAGATCCTTTCTCATTTCCACAAAATTGGCCTTTCTCCAATTTAGAATCTCAACTCGAGGACCAGACCTATCCTTATCCATAATTAACTTAAAACTAATGACATTGTGGTCACTGGACCCAAAATGTTCACCTAAACATACTTCTGTCACCTGACCTGTCTGGTTCCCTAATAGGAGATCAAGTATTGCATCCTCTCTTGTTGGTACCTCGATATATTGATTTAGAAAACTTTCCTGAACACATTTGACAAACTCCAAGCCATCCAACCCTTTTACAATATGGGAGTCCCAGTCAATATGTTGAAAGTTAAAATCTCCTACTATCACAACTTTCTGTTTCTTACATTGGTCTGCTATCTCTCTAGAGATTTGCTCCTCCAATTCTCTCTGACTATTGGGCAGTCTATAATACAACCCTATTAATGTGGTCACACCTTTCCCATTCCTCAGCTCCACCCATATGGCCTCTGTAGATGAACCCTCTGGGCTGTCCTGTCTAGGCACAGCTGTGATATTTTCCCTGACTAGTAATGCCACTCCTCCCCCTTTCATCCCTCTCCCTCTATCACATATGAAACAACGCAACCCCAGAACATTGAGCTGCCAGTCCTGCCCCTCCTGCAACCAAGTCTCACTAATGGCAATAATGTCGTAATCCCACATGCCAATCCACGCCCTAAACTCATCTGCCTTTCCAACAATACTCCTTGCATTGAAATAGATGCACCTGAGAACACTTCTATCCTGTACAAACATTTGATTTCTGTCTATACATGCATTCCTTGCTTGACCTTTATCCTCCTCGACCTCACCATCTGCTCTGACACTCTGGTTCCCCTCCCCCTGCATATCTAGTTTAAACCCCCTGGAGCAGCACTAGCAAACCTACCTGCAAGGATGTTAGTTCCCCTCCAGTTCAGGTGCAAACCGTCCCATCGGAACAGGTCCCACCTTCCCTGGAACAGAGCCCAATTGTCCAGAAACATGAAGCCCTCCCTCTTGCACCATCGCCTTAGCCACGTATTTAGTAGCATTATCCTCCTATTTCTAGCCTCACTAGCATGTGGCACGGGTATCACTCCTGAGATCGCAACCCTGTAGGTCCTGTCCTTCAGCTTTGCACCTAACTCCCTAAACTCTCTTTGCAGGACTTCCTCCTCCTTCCGGTCCACGTCATTGGTCCCTACATGGACCATGACATCTGGCTGCTCAGCCTCCATCCTGAGAATACTGAGAACTTGATCCGATATATCACGGACCCTGGCACCAGGGAGGCAACAGACCATCCAGGATTCTTGATCTCTCCCACAGAACCTCTTATCTGTCCCCCTAATATCGAATCCCCTGCTCTCCTCTTTTCCCTCCCTCCTTTCTGAGCTGAGGGTCCAGCCTCGGTGCCAGAGACGTGACCACTACAACTTGTCCCTGCTAGGTCGTCCCCACCAACAGTATCCAAAACGGTATACCTATTGTTGATGGGAACGGCCACAGGGGTGCTCTGCTCTTTCTGTCTATTACCCTTCCCTCTCCTGATAGTCACCCAGCTACCTGCCTCCTGACTTTTAGGGGCGACTGTCTCCCTGAAACTCCTGGCTATTACTGCCTCTGCCTCCCGAATGATCCGAAGTTCATCCAGCTCCAGCTCCAGTTCCCTAACTCGGTTTGTCAGGAGCTGCAGCTGGATGCATCTTTTGCAGGTGTAGTCACCAGGGACAATTATGCTGTCCCAGACTTCCCACATGCTGCATTTGGAGCACTCGACTACTCTTACTACTGCCTCCATTAATTTAATTAAAGGAACTTACCCGGCCTTACCTCACTGGGAGCAAGTTCGTCCTCAGCCTCTGCTTGCCAAAGCCTCTTGAGCCAAAGCCTCAAAGCTCCACTCCTTCACTGGGCCACTCACACACTGGCCGCTCCTCTTCAGCTTTCCCTCCTTTTATTTTCAATCTCCGTGATCTTTTTAAAATGAACTCCCCTCGCTCACCGCGCTCTTTTTAAAATGAACTCTCCTCGCTCACCGCGCTCTTTTTAAAATGAACTCCCCTCGCTCACCGCACTCTTTTTAAAATGAACTCCCCTCGCTCACCGTGCTCTTTTTAAAATGATCTCCCCTCGCTCACCGCGCTCTTTTTAAAAATGGGTGTCTTAAACATATGGATTAAAATGCGACTCTTCCATTATATGCATCAATATATTAAGTCAAATTAAGTTATCATGAATTAAGTTTATTAAAGCTGAATTGCAACCACTTCATTCTTACCACTTTCTTTATATACTGAACACTTACAATCTTTAAGCTCAGCATAGCTTCTCCAGACTCATGCCCCATTCTAGCTAGGTAGGTCAACAGTGTTTTTCTCTTCTAAACTCATTCCAATAAGATTATTTCTGATTTCTTGGTGCAAAATTGTGTTTGCAAGCAGAAATCAATGCATTTCTAGCATCTGTAGTAATGTGTCCTTGTGTCAATGCCATGTGATTGGTTCAACCTTACAATCTTTAAACAGATACTCTTGGAACAGGACTTCTTTCTCCAACTTCCACCCTATTCCCCCAATTATGTCCTCTCGTATTCTGAAAATAGCAACCCTGACTGGGGTACAGCTCTATGAATACAGGCAATCCTCTTGTACCGCACGTGAATATCCCATTTTCATATTGAGGCTAGATGATGGGGGCAGGACTTTCAGGCCCAGCAGAGCTGGGAATTAAGGCAAATGCGGCCAAAAATACGGGCAGAGGCTCATGCACCAGTTTCCCTCTACTATTCCCGCTGCAAGCCATTATGGTGGAGTCAGGTTTGGCAGGCCCACCTGGTAGGTAGAAGATCAGGCTGGTTAAGAGCCTCGTTACTTTCCACTGAAGAAGGATGGCTGGAATTTTCCAGTTTCCCCAAGTTTCCAGCAATGGAGGGGACCGGTTTAGGTGCCTGGAGGTGAGAACCTGGCTTCAGGCAGGTGGGGATGGGGGAAGATGAGGGTGGGGGGGAGGGTGACAGCACTTAGAACCATAGAAAAGTTACAGCACAGAAAGAGGCCATTCAGCCCATCTTGTCCATGCCAGCCCGAGGACACTAATCCCATCTTCCTGCACCCGGCCCATAGCCCTGCAGCTTACAGCACTTAAGGTGCAGATCCAGGTACTTTTTTAAAAGAGTTTAGAGTTTCTGCCTCTTCCACCAACTTGGGCAGTGAATTCCAGACACCCACTACCCTCTGCGTAAAAAAGTTCTTTCTCATGTCCCCCCTACACCTTTCGCCACTTATCTTGAATCTATGTCCCCTGGTTCTAGAAATCTCCACCAAGGGAAACAATTTTATCCTGTCCACTCTATCTATTCCCCTCATAATTTTGTACACCTCAATCAAGTCACCTCTCAGCCTTCTTTGTTCTAAGGAAAATAACCCCAACCTATCCAATCTCTCCTTGTAGCTACACTTTTCTAACCCTGGCAACATTCTTGTAAACCTCCTCTGCACTCTCTCCAGAGCTATTGCATCCTTCCTGTAATGTGGTGACCAGAATTGCACACAATACTCCAGTTGTGGCCTCACCAGTGTTTTATACAATTCCGACATCATATCCTTACTTTTATATTCTATACCTCTGCCAATGAAGGAGAGCATTCCATATGCCTTCTTTACAACCTTGTCTACTTGAACTGTTGCCTTCAGGGACCTGTGTACTTGTACGCCAAGATCTCTCACTTCATCTATCCCTCTTTGTATAGTTCCATTTATTGTGTAATCCCTGTAACTGTTTGACCTCCCTAAATGTGTGACCTCACGCTTCTCTATGTTAAAATCCATCTGCCACTTTACCACCCATTCCACCAACCCATCTATATCGTTTTGGAGATTATGGCTATCCTCTACACTATCTACTACTCAGCCAATCTTTGTATCATCAGCAAATTGCCCAATTGTACCCCCACGTTCATGTCCAAATCATTAATATATAACACAAACAGCAAGGGTCCCAACACTGTGCCCTGTGGAACACCACTTGAGACAACTTTCCATTCGCAAGGGCATACATTGACCATTATCCCTTGTTTCCTGTTACAAAGCCAACCTTTTATCCAGTTTGCCACATTACCCTGAATCCCATGGCCTTTTACTTCCTGACCAATCTGCCATGTGGGACCTTGTCAAATACCTTGCTAAAATCCATGCACACAACATCCACTGCACTACCTTCATCAACCCTTCTTGTCACTTCCTCAAAGAATTCAATCAAATTTGTGAGGCAAGACCTTCCTTTAACAAATCCATGCTGACCATTCCTGACAAGTCCAAGCCTTTCCACATGACAGCTAATCCTATCTCTCAGGATTGATTCTACTAATTTGCTCACCACCGAAGTAAGACTAACTGGCCTATAATTGTTTGGCATTTCCTTTGATCCCTTTTAAAGGCACGCTTCATACTTCAGGCATGCATAGAGGCTCTCCCTGGTACATGGCTGATTTGTGACATAGAGTGACGTCAAAAGCAGGGGTTCAATTCCTGTACCAGCTGAGATCATCTATGAAGGCCCTGCCTTCTCAACCTCGCTCCTCGCCTGAGGTGTGGTGACCCTCAGGTTAAACTCACTCAGAGTCATCTCCCTCTCTAATGAGAGAGCAGCCTCTGGTCCTCTGGGACTACAGCAACTTTCACTTTCATGTTGCCCTGGAGTAGAGCTCCCACCACAATGGTGGCCTGGCTGCAAGAACTATTGAAGTTTACCCAATAAGTTTTAAAAGAAGCTGTTGTGGGGGAGGTGGGGGGGCTCCTTGTTGAAGTGGCCTCTGTTATTTACTTGCCATAACAGCCTAGTGTTCCTCTCAGGCTGCAAGGCCTCAGTTGGTCTTCCAATTTCAAGAGTCTGCCTGCTGCCCTGAATTCGACAAAGAATCATGCAGGCATCTCCATGAAAATCCCAATGAGTGACAGCCCGACTCCTGTTTTCTACCCCCTCTAGGGAAAATCCAGCCGTGCGTTTCAGCAGGTTGCTTGAACACAAGGTTGTCACAGCCAGGGAAACCTGCATGCTCACAGCTAGCGGGAAGTCAATTAGAATCAACAGTAGCATCTCAGGCAAATTGTTTTCCCTCCTTGTCATATAGATGCTGTAGCCGACGGTAATTCCCTAATGCTGACTTGGTCAAGATAAGTTAATTTGGCACAACTTAGTAAGCAAACCTGGGACACCTCTGGATTGTATGGCTCAACACAATACCAAGTAATGCAAGAGCCAGGATCTGATAGCTGATCTTAAAGGCCCAGCACTATTCAAAGTAATAACAGCATGTGTTTAAAGCGCTTTAGTTTCTTCATTTCCTGATTTGTCATACCTAATTGCCTTTGAAAATAGTACCATGACATCCTGTCTTTTAACAAATATTTTTCCTCATTTTTTATTTGCCTTTTTACATCAATCATGTTCTACTCTTATAGATGCTTCCTAGGCTGTGAAGTGGTCATTTGTTCCACTAATATTAATGAGGTATTCGACCGTCTAGAGGGAGATGTAAACCTATTTCACTCCCACTCTCTTTCTCCCTCCCCCTCTCTCTCGACAGTTGGTTTTCGATTAAAAAAAACGACTGTCACCAAAGGCTCACAGTAGTGCCACTCAAACAAACAGTAGGCAGTGAATTTCGTTAAATAACTGAATACACACGTATTAATTAATGATATGATAACATTCAGCACAGCCTCACATTAAATGATTGAAGATCAGAGCTTGAAAGGAGTGTTCATAGTGACAAAATCATGAATTCTAATCTTTTCAGTGAAAGTGAAACATTTGAAAGGAAAGTAATTGCGTGAAACTATAATTCAGGTGTAAAAACCCAGTCCATTTGGGGTGTCTTTCAGGCAAGGTGAACCATCTCTGTAGCTCTTCAGTACTTGAGCAAACTGACTACTTCATAAATTGATTTATGATGTGATTGGACACTTTGTCAGACATGGTGATACATCCCAAAAGGATACAATTAGAATATCCCTTACAACAAAGAGCAATTTTTCTCTATATCTAAAATTATATTTAAGGATTTCAACTCAATGCAAGATTACTTCTGCATAAATAGTGAGGACTTTCTGAAATCCTAATCAGCACAGCCTTGGAAGGCAAGGTTTTGCATTAACGCCACTGAACAAAATAAACAAGATTCGGTAGACTTCCCTTAAACTGGTAATGCAATTTGAAAATAGAATGGGATGATGTTGTACAAAATTAATTGGAGCAGGTTCAAGAGATACCTATCTTACCTACTTATAGGATTCATTAGGTTTTCTTTTTGCTGCATTAATGACAGTGAAACTGTCAGTGGTCACCATCATTATTACTCTTTTGAAACTGGACAATCTTTGTTAATTGAGGCACTTAAGTGGGACAGGATTTAATGTTAGCAATGGAGGGTCTCATCCACCAGCTGAGAACTGGTCGGAACCCCGTATCAACTCTGCTGGGAAAGGCCTGCTGGAATTAAATGTCCAACAGGCACTTAACTGGCCAACATCAGGCCATCCCTGGGATTGATCACCCTGGGGGCAGAAATCCCACCTGTCCATAGCTGCCAACCTAAGATCGATGAGGGATCCAGGCTTTTTATGAGTGAGGGCAGGATAGGGGTTGAGGGGAGGGGTTTGCTGGCTGGGGCAGGAGGGAGTTGGAAGAAAGAACAGAGTGGTGGCTATTAGCTGCACCCCTTGCCCCCTACCTTCCCAATGCTGGATCCCTTGTTTGGTCACTGAGTGCCTGCCAATGAAGGAAGCCCACTGGAAGCCCACAAGCAACCAAAATAGGGTTTGCTTTTCAGGCTCCCTACTTGGTGACTCCTCCGCTAGCCACTGGTTGCATTAATTTCCCACTTAAGGGCTCCAATTAATGAAGATTGTCCAGGAGCCTTCACACCCAGACTTAAGCAGGCAGAGGCAGGAAGGTGGCGGTGATCGTTACCCCATGCCCTTCTACTTGATTAAATGTCTCCAGCCTTGCTGCCAGGAGGAGGAGGGGTGCATTAAATTCTGTCCCTGTAGTCTGCACATGTGAAGTTAAACATGAAAATCCAGTGCCAGTAATTTTATGCTTCTCCATAGGGTGTGCTGTTGAAAATCACCCCAGACTATAATCAGGCAGAAATCACTGAGTTGTCAAAAACCTGCTCCTTTACACTATTGGTCTTTCTGCAAAAAATCCTTGCAAATGTTGCACCTTGTTAGATGAGGTGTAACTAGGTTTCTAATGGCTTTCTAAGTTTATAATTACTTCTGAATAGCTTCACTGGCCATGAAATCTAATTTTATATTTGTGGAATGTCAAATTTCTGCATGATGAGAACATTTAAATTTCTAATTCTTTAAAAGTTTGTTCACAATAATTCATCCTCTTAATTCCTTGTGTATGTACAAATCATTTATTTTACTCTCTGTAAAAACAATTAAAAATGAAAAATTCAATACACTTCATGTCCTAGTTTGCCGTCTATGAGTGTATTTCAATGTAATTGACTGCTTATCAACCTTGATGCCATCAATGTTGCTGGATTTCTGGTGGTCCCCTTTGCTTGGCATCAGATTCAAATTAACAACAAGGAAGAAGAGGTACATGCCACAGAAATCATCAGATCTTTGTCTAAGAAAGGCCACCTTTCCTAGAGGTCAACAACAAGCATCATCACTTTGTGCTTACTGTCAATCTAGGCCGTTATGCTTACTTGTCTGCACTGGTGTGTGTGATTTTATGCAACCTATAGCAGCTTGAATAAGCTATAATGTTTGAGAGAGTTTATGGTAGGGACTGACTTGGATATTTAGGGAAGGAATGCTTTGAGGTGAGGAAAATTAGACTAGGGTTTCTGCGGTGGTAAAGAAATAAGTAGTGGCAGAGGTGAGCATTCTGCAGAGTTGAATACCGGAGCTCTTAATAGCAAAATGACATGCAGGAACCGTAACTTAGTTCAAGCTCAAGGGAATGAAAGTAGGCCATTCAGCTCCTCAAGCCCAATCTGCCATTTCACTGGATCTGTACCATAACCCCATTAACCTGCCTTTGTACCATATCCTTTGATATCCTTACCTGCCAAAAATTTATCAATCTGATTCGTGACAATTTTAATTGACCCAGCATCCACAGCCTTTTGGGAAAAAGGAAGTTCCAGATTTCTACTACCTTTGGGGAAACAAATGCTTACTGATTTAATTCCAAACTGGTTCAGCTTTAATTTTAAGATCATGGGCCACTAGGTCTCAAAGCTCAAGTCAGGAAATCTCCTGACTCAGCAGACCCATTTCCATGGAAACAACTTCCACATGCATGATTTTCACTCCGGGGTGCTGGGTGGAGTGGGGGGCTGGTCCAGTGGTGTTATCAAGTCCAGCTCTCCTGAGACAGCTAAGACGCAGCCATGGAGGGTTTGCAATGTTGAGGCGGACTGGTTAGAAGGCCCGCCTCAGTTCTCTGTGACTTTGACCAGTTGTATAAAAGGTGTTAGCACCTTGGAGTGCTTACCTCACAACACTCACCCACCCCTCATGGCTCCTCATAATCTCATTCCACCTCCATTTCCCCTCATACCCCATGCTACCTCTATTCTCCCTTAAACCCCTATGCCACTTCTATGCCCCCTCACCCAGTATTGACTATGGGCAGACCTCAGGAGCAATGTAAAGATTTTTAAAAATGCCTTAAGCAATCTAAGAGAGCTTGTACTCATACATGCTTGATACGGAAAAAAATGCTCAGTCATGGAACACATTCAAAAATGTTCAATCCCCTCAAGTGGTCAATCTGTTGTAAAACCAAGCTGCTATTCACAAATCACGCCAAAGACAGTTAATCTTTTTGTGTCCTCTTAAAAAGATCAAAATGTGAACTCAGCACCTCATATTGAGATAAGTGGTTTTGGAGCTTTTGAAACTCAGCCAAGCATTTATATTGGGCTCAACTTAATAAGATCACTTGGGAAATATCAGTGAAAGTCCATTGAAACTGCAGGAAGAGATGGCTAATGGTTTTTTCTAAGCTATACCTGGTGACCTGTCAATTAATGCACTTCAGCAGCAAGTCTCTGCTTTCTTATTCCAACTGAAATCTGCGGTCAGTTTTTCTTCTTCATTTTAAAGGGCTGGGGATTGAAAAACCTTCAGATCATGATACTTAATGAGACCTTATCTGGCTTTCAAGTGTGTTTATATCTGCTCCATCCATTTGTAACTCCCACACAGTGGGTTAAGGCCCTTTGAAAAGCAAAAGTGTTTGAACTCAGCACTAACTTCAAATGACCCTGCTGTGTTCAGGTTTCCCACTTATGTGATTCAAATCCTGACCTCTTCCCCTTTCAACAAAAATGGGATCTACTGGAAATGGGTACCTGAGCTCCGCATATGGGCTCACCATTTTTAGTGGCCTCCGGAGTCGGGCCAGGTCCATGAAAATAAAGCCCTATGGCTCCTTGTTCTGGATTCCCCCACCTGAGGAAATAGTATAGATGCAAAGGAACCATCAAATCTCTTTAACAGTATAAAATCACCAATTAGATTATTGTTCAACTTTCTAAGCTCGAGTTTATACAGAGCAAGTGTACACAAACAATCCTCACAATTTAACTGTTTAAGTGTTGGTATAATTCTGGCAAATCTCCATTGTAGCCCTCCAACACCAATATATCAATCTTAATAATTGGTGCTCAAAACTGCGTAAAGTACTCTAGCTGGAATCTGACCAAGGCTTACTTTTCTTATTCTCCTTTCTTTCAAATTCCAAATCTCTTGAGATAAAGATGAACATTCCATTAGCATTTTTGATTGCTGTTTGTACCTGTGCTCTAGTTTTTAGTGAACTGTGAACTTCGGGCCTGAACTTCCTCGGAGTGGCAATCAGTGTTGGATTGCTACTCCAATCCCAGTTACTTCCCCAAAATTCTTGTGGGGGCGGGGTGGTGTTGGGCCTCTGGGATTTGGGAGGGAGGATGGTTGGGCCTTGGGGGCTGGGGGAGTGGGGTGGGGGTCAGGCCTCGGGCCTCGATGGGATTGGGGTATCGGACCTTGGGGGTGTGGGGGAGTCAAGTACCAGAGGGGGGTCAGATTGGACCTTCGGGTGTCAGGTCCGATTGGTCCTTGGAGGGGTGGTCAGGTCATGCTCAAGGGGGGTGGGGGGGGGAGGGTTGGGCCTCAGAGTGAAGTGGGGGAGTCTGGCCTGGCCGGGGTTGGGAGGAGCGGAAGAGTATTGATAAGTGTGGGGAGGATACCCATGGTGATGGTGGGGGGGATAGTTGGGTGGGGTGGAGGGAGACCCCTGGGGTATTGGGGGGTGGAGGTGTTCAATGGAGGGTGGAGGTTGCCCCTTGGGGAGTCAAGGGGTGGGGTGAGTCCTATGGAGGATTGGTGTGGGTCTTTATAATAGCTACCCAGAAGTTAGAAATGGATTAACTTCTTTATATGTTTTCTTGGTAACAATTGGTATTGCACAGCCGGAACCATCCGCAGTTTGTGATTTAAATTGCATTTTTGGATGGTTCGCAGTGCAGGACATTTGCTCAGGGGAAATTTGCACTTCTGGGCACTTGCCAAGTAAATCTTACCTGGGAACTTCCGAAGGGGATTCCCCAGCACATCTTTTGGGTACTCACCCAACACGATGCTGGGGAATTCAGAATTTACAGCCTATGGATACCTAAGTCTTTTGTTGTTGCGGAGCTCCTAGACTCTCCTGATTAGAACATTTATAATTTGTCTTCCTTAGATAGAAAACTCCACGTTGAATTTCATCAGCCAGTTTTGGCCACTAGTTTACCCCATGTTTATTTCTAACTTCATTGACTGAACTCACTGTGCCACCTAGCTTCATACCATATGCAAAGATGAATGTACAACTCTTTGGGCAGAATTTTTCCAGCCCTGGGCTGGCGGGCTTGGAGATGGGGTGGGGGGCCCAGGTTTGCCGGTTGGTTGCAGGTCAGGGCAGTTGCATAATGCATTCCTGCCACTGGGGAAGTTTCCTACCGGTGGGCAGGGTGACGGAATGGTTGTCTACTGAACAGTGGCAGGCAGCCAATTAACATGTTTAAGGCCCCATTTATGGATGTCTCAGAGGGCCCTCTGGAGCGACTCTTCCGCTGCATGTGAAGGTCGCCAAATGATTGGGGCGGCCTTCCTGCAGCAGTCAGGCCTGGGGAGGGAGTATTGGAGCTGGCCCAAAGTGGGCTTTGTAGGCAAGAAAGGCAGCCTCCACAGCCTTAATTGGAGACAATTGGAGAAGGTTTGTCTCTGGTCTGAGGGGCCTGACTGCTTGTCCCTTCTAAATTTTTATTTTTAACTTTACTCCAACAAGAATGTGGGCTCAAGGCCCCATTTGGTGCTAATGTTAGGTCTCTAAAGCCCATGGTGACATTTAGCCTCTTATTTGAGCACAACAGCTTCCTGTGTCAGCTTCAAGTGACAGCTGAAAAGTCTGGTGAGTGACCCAGTTCCAATGATGTTTGCAGCAAACAAAAGAGAATGGCTTTGATCTGAATTTGGAAACAAATGTATATTATCAGGAACATGTCAGTGATCTACTTCGAACAGATCTGACTGCCGATGGGCGTAAATTTCCGTTCCCGTTTGGTGGTGGGCGAATTTGGCAATGCGAGCGGACAATATGGCGATAAGGCTAAATATCAGCTTTACACCACCATGAAATCAGTTTGCGATTGTCTACTTCACCCGTAAATGGTGGGCCATGTTTCCGGCTGCCACATGTCAGGAACCTAATTTCAGCACTTTAGCATCTCATTATAAGCCCTGCTCGAATCATCCCCCCCACACTGGATCATCTGGTCCGATGTGTTTCACAACTGTACATAAGCGACATGCACCTGCTCAGCTGCACTTCTGTCGGGACTTCAAGGTTTACTTGCCTACCTTGCTTAGAGCAGCACTCATAGTCATCAATGCCAGGGATCGCAGGCAGCACCACATGTCAGATTTAGGGAGGCTCACGGGCAGTTCTCTGCCTACCAGACCAACCATGAGGTGGGTGTGGCTTTTCAATGGCTCCAGGGCTAGGGCTTGCTTAGGGAAGGGGAGAGGTGGCATCAGGCAAGGGAAGAGGCTGCAGGACAGAGGCTGCAGTGGGCAAGGGGGGAATTCCAGGGTGCATATGCGGGCACATGTTGATCTGTGCAAATGATCACAAGATGGTGAGGGCTGAGGAGGCAGAGTCTCCAGAGGAGATGAGGCCAGATGTAGATGTGAGGGTGTGTGTGTGAGAGAGAGTGAGTGATGATGTCCCTTGAGCTGGCAGTGAGTGAGATGCCAGTGAATATGTGATGGTCTTGTTAGTATGTGAGTTTAGAGTGATGAGATGGTAGCCTTACCCTGGCGGCATGGATGAGATCATTCATCCTCTTTCTGCACTAGATGGCCAACCTCTTCAGTGCAGCATTTGCACTGACCACCATTGCCACCACCTCCCAAGCCGGTGTGGTGAGATTGCTGGGCCTCCAACGGCCAGAGCAAGGGTGGAGGACATCACGACGGCCTCCAAAAAGCATTCCAGTGATGAATCACTGAGTTTTCCTAGGATTTCAGGGCCATGTCTTCACTAGAGCAGTCCTGGGCTGCAAGCATTGAGAACTGTGTGCGTAGCTGCATTTTAGATATGGCACCCAGAGTGTGGAAACTGTTTGGTGGGTGATTCAGAGGCCACCTGCCAACAAAACATTGTGTTTACCCTGGCTGCATAATTAGCGAATCGGGAAGCAGATGATACAGCATGAAAACCATTGCGGCCGGCAGGTAAAACATCATTTTAGTGCAAATATGGGATGATTCCGCCCTATGAGTTCAACCAACACAAGTGAGTTATTAGAAATCCTTACAGCTATTCATTAGTATTAGCCCAGGGCATGGGTGAAAACATTTACATGACAGCAAAAGGAAGGCAATAAAAGATACTAAATATTTAGCTGAAATTTTCAACATGATTTATAAATAAACCCTATCCAAAAAATACTGGCGTCAAGACATTTTGCTGACTTTTCAAATCTGCTCAATACATCTGTGCCACAAAACAGCCAATATCATTGGAATACCTTTTGTAAGAGCTTTCCCCTGTGTTACAGCTTCTGTTCAGCTGCTTCATTCTGAGTTTGAAAGGAAGATTGGCAAGGGAATGCTTAAGGGTTTGACATATGTGATCATCACATTAGGATGAGTGCTGTTTTTTATGTGTAGGTCAGATAGATTAAGCAGTTTGTGCGCTGCACTCAGTGACATTAGATCGAGGCTTTGAATCCCAGGGTGGTTCATTTAGCCTTTTGTCCTTCTGAGGTGGATAAAATGAGTCTCATGTCTTGGGATGCAAATAGAAAACACAAGACAGCAGGGGTTTGCTGCACTGTTTCAGTATCTCCTAGGTATTTGGTGGGTGAAAGTGGAGATCAATACCCATGACATGTTGGTAATCCTTCTCACTCACTCTTTCTTGTGTAGATGAGAATAATTAACTGCAGGGGTTCAATGGAAGAACCATTGATCGAAACTTTGGTGAATAGGCAAAAATATTGAACGCCTCCAAAAAGAGCAGCAATATTTTTTATTACTGAATTTAGGTTGAACTTATGTAAGGAGCATTTTTCATTTTTATATAATATTGAAATGTAATTTTATCATTTGTTAATTAAGTATGCCCTGACTTCAGTGTGGCAAATATTACAACATGACATTTAGTAGTCCAGATCAGGAAGATCCCAAATTCAATTTATAGAGTTAACAGATCTAGATCTCAGCCACGGTAAAAAAAAATTGGCTCTGAATGAGAATAAACACTTGCTCTGAAACATGATCCAGTAACCTTTCTGGTCAGTTTGCATGCATGGATGTCCATTCCATTACCTGAACACTTTTTAAACTATGCTTTCCCGTTAGTCTGGAATTATACTACATTCATTATGAAATCCAAATGGTTTGAGATTATCTACAAAGAGGGGTACCTCTTAGTTTCAGTGGGACACACACTTTACCTTTTGGTTCCCAAAATATATGGCTTTGCCTTGCTGGGGATAGGAATTGAATCTGTAAAACAGTGGGCAATAATAATTCTAAAAGAAAGTCATTTACAATTAAAAGTCATTTATAGTTTCATCGAAGTGAAGAAAGAATGAGCATGGGCAGAATATTGCCATCGCTATGCAGGGGTGGGCCTGACACACCGACGCACGATGATGTTGGACATGCATCTCGACATCATCGCGCGTCATCTCGATATTTCGTTCGACGGGTGCGCAGCCATCGGCCTATTAAGACCATTAAAAAAGTAATTAAGCTTGTTAACACTACTGCCCATCCAACCTAAAGTTGGCGGGCAGGGGAAGAGCCCAATCGGCCTTCGCGTTTTTTATGCAACCTCATCCATGGGCAGGATGAGATTTCCTGAAGGTTTTATAAAGTAATTAAATAAATTTTCAAAACTTCGCAAGCATGTCCCAGCTCATGTGACATTGTCATACGAGGGGACATGTTTCAATTAATTTTTACTTTATTTATTAAAAACTTTGATAATCCATTTAATCTTCCTGAAGCAGCTCCATGACTTAGGGAGATTGCTGCGCTCTTTTGCACACATGGTGAAAGAGTGCAGGCCCCACCCAACTCTCCCTTCTCCACCCCCCCCACCCCAGACAGGTAGTGCTGAGTGCTACTGGCCGCATGTTACGCTGGGTGGGCCTTAATTGGCCCACCCACTTAAAATGGCGGCACGCAGCCGATCGTGGGCGGCGATCGGCTCCGCGCCTGCCCCCACCCTGCCTACCTACCATAGGAAAAATTCTCCTCCACGTTTCACTAATACTTTCATCTATGCCTCTAGGTGCTCTACACAGTGAATTACTTTTTGAAATGCAGTGACTGTTGTCATCTACACAATCTGATAACAGTGACTAGGATCTATTTCAATTATCTCAGGTGCATATTTAAATATCCAAATGACTTTGGCTGTAAAAGAAGTGCAATGGACGGAAGACTTTACATTTCCCTCAAACTGGAAGCCTGTATATAATTCTGTTTTTTTTATTCATTCATGGGATGTGGGTGTTGCTGGCTAGACCAGCAGTTATTGCCCATCCCTAATTGCCTTTGAGATGGTGGTGATCTGCCTCCTTGAACTGCTGCAGTCCATGAGGTGCTGTTAGGGAGGGAATTCCAGGATTTAGACTCTGTGACGGTGCAGCAATTATGATATATTTCAAGTCAAGATGGTGAGTGGTTTACAGGGGAACTTCCAGGTGGTGGTGTCTGCTGCCCTTGTCCTTCGAGATGGTAGTAGTTGTGGGTTTGGAAGGTGCTGTCTAAGGAGACTTGGTGAGTTCTTACAGTGCATCTTGTAGATGGTATACACTACTGCCACTGTGCATTGTTGTTGGAGGGAGTAGAGGTTTGTAGCTATGGTGCCAATTAAGCAGGCTGCTTTGTCCTGGATGGTGTCAAGCTTCTTGAGTTTTGTTGGAGCTGCACTCATCCGAGCAAGTGGAGAGTATTCCATCACACTCCTGCCTTGTGCCTTGTAGAAAGTGGACATGCTTTGGGGAGTCAGGACGTGAGTTAGTCATCACCGGATTCCTAGCCTTTGACCTGCTCTTGCAGCCACAGTATTTATATGGTTAGTCCAGTTAAATTTCTGGTCAATTGTAATTCCCAGGATGTTGATAGTGGGGGATTCAGCGATGATGGTGCCATTGAATGTCAAAGGGCTATAGTCCGATTTGCTCTTGTTGGAGATGGTCATTGCCTGACACTTGTGTGGCACAAATGTTACCTGCCACTTGTCAGCCCAAACCTGGATATTTTCCAGATCTTGCTGCATTTGGACATGGACTGTTATAGCCGACTGAGGAGTCATGAATGGTGCTGAACATTGTCTAATCATCAGCAAACTGTTATGTTAAAAGTATTATTCTGTACTGCTTTGTTTGTTGGTTTTTGATTTTTATAATGGATTTATATTTTTTATTTTAAGTATTTTAATATTCCACTCACCCTATGGTGATCTGTGATGGATGCATTGAAAGTCTCTGGGAATTAGGCAGGAAGAAGAGTAGTTGTGTTAAAGTTCACTATCAGTCTATTAAGTAAGTGTAGTCAATTTCCCTGACATTGTCTACGCTTTATTGAAGGGAATTAATCTGAAGTCTCTGACAAGAATAGCGAACTCTCACTCAGTCATTGCAATGGGAGTTTCAGGTTTCCAATTTGGAGGGTTACAAATCCAGCGTGCAATTTAATTTGCAAATTTTTCAAATATTAAGTGAGCGTTTGTTTTTGTGCCATTCAGGACCTCATGGCATAACAAAGCACTTTATAGTTAATGAAGTACATTTTGAAGTGTAGTCACTATTTCAAATTGACATGGACTGCCGTGGTTCAAGAAAATAGCTCATCACCACTTTCTCAATGGGCAATTAGGGTTGGGCAATAAATGTTGACCTTGCCAGCATCTCTTACATCCTGTGAATAAATAGATATAAAAAATGCAATAATTCCTTATAGATTCCTGGAAAAAGGTTCCATGCAAAATCACTGATAGACTGCAGAAGACACATACTTATATTTGAAAGCAGGCCTACCAAACACAAGAAAATAAAATAGCTATTTCTCTTACTTATGAGAGTTACAAGATGGAAGAGAGATTTTGTAGTTGGTGAGTGATATAATGTTTTTGATGGAGGTTAACAGATGACATCGTGTCTCTCTGTTTCAATAAGTGATCAAATGGAAGTTAATCTATTTTTCAAACACACATTTTAGTTACTTCATCACAACTGCTGACTTTTTTCACTGCTCCTAATTACCATAGTAGTTGGTGCGATTTATATACATAAATACAGATAATTGCTCAGCCAGAGCTCTAAATGGCTCTGTCCTATCAGCCAATTTCAAGCTAGATTTAGCACAGCAGTTTACTTTCCCACAATAGCAATATCAACAGTCGGTCAGATGTTATACACCAGAGATTTGATGCTGTGCAGAATTTCCACTAAAATGACCAAAAATATACTTTAAATTGCAACTCAAAAGAACACTCTGTGCTGCTGCTTCAATACATTTCCATCTTCTACACCTGATTTGAGTGAGGCCAACCAATTAATAATGAATTATCAGCAGCTCAGTGTACACTTGCTTTGCTGGAATGGAATGAAATTGCCCAAATTGATTCCACCTTGGATCTACGCCATCCATCAGCGATTGGAGACTGTCATCCCATAATCTATTCTATATTCAAACTCAGGTCTCAGAAATGAAAAAAAAATTCCAATGCACTGATCTGAATCTAGCCAATTACATGGGGCTACTTTTATATGTCCTTTGGCTTAATTATTTCAAGAAAAATAAATTCTGATATGAACTCAGAACCAAAAGTTCATTCTACAATGCAGCAATAAAGCAAGCAGTCCCTCTTTCACCATTCCCAGAGTTGCTGATCGTGCAGTTGTACGATAAGGTGCATATGTGTGCATGAAGTTGAACTGAGTTTGTTTATTCTTTTCCATTCAGTGTTTACTCCTTTGTCTCCTGAAAGATGCAACCATTCCACTGCAACATTTAATTACGATTGATCTTGTCAGTCAGCGTCAGTGTCTATTCAACGATAAGGACTTGGGTACCCAGAGGAACTTGATCCTATTTTCACTTAACATGCACACATAAACAGTTTCTATGTAGGGATCATTGGGTAGTGATCAGGAGCAGGACCCCTGGTTGATTTCAGCTCCTCACAGACACACTGGATAAAATGGCTTAACCTTCAGGGAACAATGAGGTCCTGTTAAAAATATTTCCCGCAAGGCCTGATGGAATACTGCCACCAAGATTATCCTTTTACAATTTACAAAAGCAAAATACCACTGACCCTGGAAATTTGAAATAAAATCAGAAAATACTGGAACTATTCAGCTGGACTGACAGGATCTATGGGGAGAGCAAAAGAGTTAATGGTTCGGGTCTGGGACCTTTCCTTCTAACAATTTTTAGCAATGACATAATAACAGAAAATGGAAATACTCAGTAGATTAGGCAGAATCTGTGGAGAGAAGCATCTGTTTCTCAGATTTGTGTGGAATCGGGAAGACTTCCTTGACTTTTATAAATGAAAAGCAGGTCCCGGATGCGGAAATCCCAGCCCCATTTCCAACAGATCCAATTTTTGCCGGTAGGTGAAAGGGGTTGGAGCCTGATTCACGCAGGAGGAAAACCAAACTCAGCAGGGCCATTTGAACTTAGTCTTGGATTCAAACAGGCCCCATTTAGGCTTGTGTAAGGGTCTAGACATGCAAGGTGGGAGTCACAAATTAGTGGAGTAGAAGTAAATGCTCTTGAAGTTTCAATAATTGTTTAACTGTCATAGTCTGAAGGTTTTTAAACCCCCACTTCTTAAATGTAAAAAAAGCAGGCTGTGGCTGTCCAAAAATTTAAAAAAAAACCTTCTGCTGGACTGCTTTGATTGACAGGCTATCTGCTGCAGGTTAGAAAAAAATATCTGGTCATGGCAGTTTTAATAGAACTCTCTGTTGACATTTCTACAGAATAATTGGCCAGAATATTTAGCTTGGCAGGCAAACACACGGGCGCCTGACCTGAATGGGCATGAAGTGATGTACGATGACTTCAGCCGAGCATGCCGACATCAACATGCAGTCACACGGTAGCTCGGTTGGCAGGTAGGTGCCAGAGCTGGCAGCATGCCCATTGGTAATTAAAAGGCCTGTTAAAGCCATTAAGTTATCAACTGGTGTTCATTTTTCACTGCCCGTCCAACCTAACAGTTGGCAGGCAGGCGAAAAGGCCAAGTGGCCTTTGCATATTTTTGGAACCCTCATCCACAGGTGGGATGAGGTTCCCAAAAGCAAATACAAATGAAATAAAAACTTTATTTTTTAATTGAAAGCTTGTCCCTGCTCATGTGACAGAGCCACATGAGGGGACATGTTTCATTACATTTTTCTGCTCTTTATTTAAAAAAAATATCTCTTCATCTCCCTGAGGCACGGAGCTGCCTCAGGGAGACTATTCAGCGCTCTCTCGTGTGCATGCGTTAAGTTCGCACTAGGCCTGCTCACCCTCTTCCCCCCTGCCTGCACAGCCAGTGCTCAGCACTGCCGCTCGTGTATCATAGTGAGCCAGCCAGCCAGCCAGCGTGAAATCATGGCCCGGTGTTGATCACAGGTGGTAGTCGGCTTCTGCACATCCCACATGCCAAGGGCAAAATTCCGCCCATTATATCATTATGACTGTTTAGCTGAGATGCAAAAGCTACAATTATCTCACAAGAGGGTTCTGAGTTCACAATTTGATTGACAGTCTGAAAAGGCTGTTAAAGGATCAGCTGTCTTGATGTGGGGTCTGAATAGATGTTTGTTTTTAAGAGATTAACCACCGAAGTAGATTTAAAACCTCTGAATGGGTTCCATGAATGGGAGTTTTTTCATTATCAAGTGTGTATGGGTGAGAGCTCTATTCAATTGTTAGAAGCTTTCTTCATCTCCAATCAAGCCTGCTCTACCATTTTATAAGATCATAGTTGACCTTCTACTTCAATGCCATCTTCCTGCATTATCCCAATATCCTTTGATTATGCAAGTATCCAAAATCTCTTATTCTCTGTCTTGAATATACTCAGTGATTAAGCATTCATAGCCCTCTTAGGCAGAGAATTTCAAAGATTCGTGAGCCTTGAGTGAATAAACTTCTCTTTATCACAGTTCTTAATTATTCACTCTTTGTTCTGAGACTTCTATACTCCCCAATGAAGGAACACATCCTCCCAGCATCTATCTATTCAAGCCCCTTAAGAATTTCATGTGTTTCACCTCTCATTCTTCTCAACTCCAGAGAATATAAACCTAGTTTATTTAGTCTCTCCTCATGGGACAAATCTCTCATTCCAGGAATCAGTGAGTCAATCTTCTCTGCACTCCCTCTAAGACAAATGTATCTTTTCTTAAGTAAAAAAAAACAAAATTGTATGCAGTACTCCAGGGATGAGCTCACCAAGATCTAATATAATTGCAGTAAGGCTTCTTTATTCTTATATGCCAATCGCTTTGTAATAAAGGCTACCATATCATTTAGTTTCTTAATTGATTGCTGTACCCTCCACGCTAAATTTCTGTGACTCTTGTGCAAGGGCGTCCACTGGCTTTGAATACTAACATACCCCAGTCGCTCACCTTTTAAAAATGTTGTTTCTTTATTTTTCCTACCAAAGTGGATAACTTCACATTTCTCCATATTATATATTACAATTCCCCTCGAGACTGATAACCTTAAAAAGATATTTGAGTTTCCAGTAGCTGACTGGAAAGATCACACAACAGGATTTCAAGTTTTAGGGCTTTAGCTATCGCAAATAAACACAAACAACATTGAGTAAATACTATTTTTGGAGACAACTCAAACTCTAGACTACAGAAAATATTCTTCCAGTTAACTTTTGAAATGACTGAAAATTCTCTGTCAATGTTATACTTTATTCTGATCTTAAGTGTACACTCAATTCTCTAGGAACTAGTCCAAAACTATTCTCAGCTTGCTTTCTTTTCTTTTTTTCCAGCCAGAAAGCTTCTAATTCTCAAACTGACTTTCATGGCAAGGATTAGCACTGAGATGCCTTCCTCTTGCCAAAGCTAGGTGAATCATCTAGCCTTGCTTAAATCCTCATGAACTCTTCAATCTGAGATTAACTCCTACCTGCATTCTGCATGGTAAAAAATAGAGACTGGCTGCCTTTACCTTTCTGCTTTCTCCCTCTCTTTCTTTCTTTCTGTCTCAGGTTCATGCAGATTGAACCTGAAGTTCAGGGATATCTTAGAAAAAACCCTGTAACTCAATACTAAAATGGTTTGCTATTTACTCTTCCCTTCTCAAAGCCCATCTCCATGGCACTTGAATCACGTGGGCCTTGTATCCAGGTAGAAATGTTAATTAACTATCATTTAGACCCCCCAAGTCCATTCTACTTTGAAATTAAATAGACAGTTTAAAGTATAACTATTTATAAAATCTGATAGTCCTAACAACCCTCTGTGATTTTGAGCCAGAGTCATCAAAGATGCCTTTGCCATTGTCCATGGGTATGAACATCTTGCACCTTCATCCCAGTAAATCAATATGCCTCCTTTAATCTTTAACAACCAAGCCACCCAAGCTTGCTGTTGGGTAGAATGCAGAACAGGTCACATGACTACTTCATTCCTCAATTTTACCCTAAATTAAAGAGACATTCCCAAAACATAACAATCTTAGAGAACTTCATATTCATAACATATATTTAATGTACCACTTTCTTGCCACCACTGAGTCTGCCTACACCCTTTTGCAGCCTCTTTGCCTATTCCTTATGCTTAATTTTACCACCAAGCTTTGTATCATCAGTAAACCTGGATATATTGTATGCCACCCCTCATCTAAGTCATTGACATAGATTGTAAGTAGCTGAGGGTGCAAACACTGATTCTTGTGATAGCCCAATAATCACAGCCTGTCAATTTGAAAATGACCTGTCTTCTGTGTTTTCTGTCTGTTAATCGATACTTAATCCATACGGATAAATTAGACCCAATCCCATGAGCCCTAACTTTGTTTATTAAACTCTCGTTTTGCACAATATAAAGTGCTTTTCAAAATCCAGATACCCTACATCCACTGGTTCTCCCTTTTTTACCTTGTTAGTTACAAGCCCATGTTTTATTGAAACCACTGGACAGGATTCAGTGAAACATCCATCTCTTCCTTCTGATTTCAAAAACCTTTATCTATCATCATAATCTTTCTGTCTCTGTTTTGTCAAGACCACTATTCTTCCTTTGTTTTCATTTGTTCATGGGATATGAGCCTTCCTGATAAGGCCAGAATTTATTGTCCATCCCTAGTTGTTCTTGTGAGAGTTATGGTGAGCCACCTATTTGAAACCTTCCAACACTATGTTGAAATCAAAGCTCATCACAGTCTTTGACTCTTTTACTAACCAAGGGCCCTTTATCTCAACCAGACCCTTTCTCAAGCTTTCAAAACTCAATCACAACTCTCTGATTTTCCTCATCTTCAGTTTTTTTTCAATATGGTGCCGTGCAAAATGGGTTTGAATCCTGAAGAATAGAAAAACCTTGAAGAGGTGAGTTCCATGTCCACCACTTTCAGCAGGCTCGTATTGCCATACTCACACCAGACACATTACTCTAGTTACTGTGGTAAAAGGAAAATAAGGAATGCGGTGTAATTATTTGGCATTTCTTGTCTAATAGGGTATCTATTGTGAACCATTCTGCATGTTTATGATGTAGCACAACCGCAAACTTGTAACCACATTGCAATGAATATTTATTGGTTACATGCTGTAGTTGTTGCAAATATTATAACTGCAGCATGAAGCTGTCAATATAAAATTGAAAGATTACACAAGGCAGGCTGTAACCTATTTAAACGATTGCTTCGAGATGATGCTATTGCCTTGCTTGTGACAAACACTCTAGATGTTGAAATACCCAACACCCTTGTTAATGCATAGGCTGTATGAAATTTGTAAAGCTTCCTTTAAAGTTCACTGTATCAAACGGCATTTGACAGACAGTTACAGCTCTGAGGAGAACTATCCCCAGGGCAACTGTAGTAAAATTATATTAGGGTATGATCTTCCTGCCAGCATTTTCACCTCAAGTGTGCCTACTGCATCAGACTGACCTTTGAAAATGAGAAGCAGTAAACTATGTTTTTAAGGTCAGCAAAAAAAAAATGCTCTAAAGTGGCTCCAAAGCTAGTGAAGCAATTCCCTTGTGAGAAACTTGACATCAGAGTGCTCATTATTTTATAGAATTCCCCCTATCCCAGTCCTGGCCCTCTCTTACTTCTTCCCACATGTAAATTACAGCTAGATCGTCTGCCTTGGCACTGCTTCCAGACTTAAACATAATAGAGGTTTACTGCCTGCCTGTATGATAGACATTTATATGCTGTTGCATTGCTCATCTGTCAATTTATATTCAATTTACGAGCCTAATAGGATATTGTTGTTCTGTGTCATTGCATTGTGATGATGTCTGGCTATGATCATGTGGTCATTAAGGACATTGTGTTTACCATTGGCCAATAACATGAGACTTTTCTGTCACTTGGCCACTTCCATCTATATCCACCCCAATCACACCCCCCCATCACCCCCCAACCCCAACCGCCCCCATCAACAGTACAATGAAAACACTCCGAATCAATGACTAGTGATTTTAACAGAAATTCTGTAGTTATCAGGAATCTTTGAGTGCTGGTTACAATAGCTCAAAGATGAGTGAATATTTCCTTATTCCCACCTGGCCTCTCCTCACTAACTATATTCTGGAGTCCAGTCAAATATAGGTCATGTGATTATCAGTCCTCAAAAGAACTGCTACTAAGCTAAGATAAAAGTAAAATACTGCAGATGCTGGAAGTCTGAAACAAAAGCAGAACATGCTGGAAAAACTCAGCAGGTCTAACAGCATCTGTGAAGAGAGAAATAGAATTAACATTTCAAGTCTGTATGACCCTTCTTCAAAGCTAAAGAGAAACGCTGGAAAATGGGATTAGTGTTGTCAGGTCTTTGCTAACTGTTTAGCTCTGAAAAAGGGTCAAATGGACTTGAAACGTGAACTCTGTTTCTCTCTCCACAGATGCTCTTACACCTCCTGAGTTTTTCCAGCATTTTCTGTTTTTGTTTCTGCTACAAAGCTACTTTTGCAGAACAATCCTGCAATTGCTATTCTCAGGTGAGATTACTTAACTTCCATTAATATTTGAAAGGTTACACGGTTAATTCTGGCTCCAACAACAATACAACTGTTCATGCAAAATGCCCATCATTTTATTGTTGCTACTGAAACTTTGTAACTGGTAATACAACATTTCTCCAAGCTACAGTTGAGTTATATATAAATTGTTTTCCATGTGCTCAGCACCCTTTACTTTCCATGAGTTGCAGAGTAACTTTACGCACAAAATGGGTGGAATTTTCTGTGCCCGCTGGTAGCAGGTGTGATTGGTGGCATGAGCGGACAATATAGACTCATAGGGCAGGATTTTCCCGTCGGCAAAAATTACGTGCGGTGATGTCAGGTGGAACTCCCGACGTCATCCCGCCCCATTTAAATTTTCAGGTAGGCGGGGACGCAGCAAAATCAGCTGTGCGCCCGCCAACCTGTCGATGGCCAATTGAGGCCATTGACAGAGTCATTGAAGTAGTTAATGGACCTGCCCGTCCAACCTTACGGCTGGCGGGCAGGCCAGGAGCCCTGGCAGGCTTCATAAAAAGCATGAAACCTCATCCACGGGCGGGATGAGGTTTCATGTAGCTTTTAAAAAATTTAATTACATTTTTTTTTAAAAGTTATGGGCATGTCCCAACTCATGTGACAGTGTCACATGAGGGGACATATCAGGGATTTTTTTTTCTATTTTTAATATTTTTTATTGTAGAGCTGATCTCGCTGAGGCAGCACTTAGCCTCAGGGAGATGAGTGCACTCTTTCGTGCGCTTATGCGAAAGAGCACACTCTCAGGTTTAGGGAATCTGCCCTCCCCCAACCCCCGCCCACACAGGGAGCGCATAGAGCTTCCGTGCGGACGTCACACTGGGAGGGCCTTAGTTGGCCCACCCACGTAAAATGGCGGGATGTCCCCAATTGGGGGCGCCGATTGGAGGTGCGCCTCTTGCACACCCACACTTCAACTTCCCCCCCAATGGGGGGAAATCCTGCCCATAGACATTTACAACACAGAAGGAGGCCATTTGGCCCATCGTGTCCGCGCTGGTCAACAAAGATCTGACAACACTAATCCCATTTTCAAGCACTTGGCCCATAGCCCAGGAGGCCCTGACTCTTAAAAATGCCCTCTATACAAGGGCGATTAAGGGATGGGCAATAAATGCTGGCCAAGCCAGCAATGCCCACATCCATGAAAGAACAAAAAGTAAAAAAGTTGAGCTTTTAGCTTCTGTGCCCAGTCAAGCAATGCAGAGGCATTAAAGTGCCACCAAATGCTGCAAAGCTTTCCACCCCAACACCAACTCCCCCCACCTCCCCCCGCCTCCCCTGGCACAGACTGCAAAGTAATGAGCATTTTAGTGGACTGCAGAACAGTTGGATGACTGCACACATTGTACAATCTCCTTGCTAAAGCCATGGAGCAGTCACTGGTGGAAGCGCTCACAGCCCCATGCAATGTCATCATCCCAGTTTGGACCAGTCTCTCCCATGGTTCAAGCTAACAGTGCAGCCTTGCAGTGTTGGTTATGAGAATGCCCGGGCCTGAGCTGAGAGCACAGCATGCTGTCCAATGGGCAAAACTGTCACCAATCGGTTGGGTGGAGTGGGGCAGAGATGGTGGGGTTTCGGGCAGCCATGCAGCGCACTAATCTCTGGCCATCCAAGTGGTGGCCAGCACTCTCCAGGAATTGTTAAGGGGCCTTCACACTTAATCAGGGCAGGTTCTCAGTACACCCATGCTAACCAGATATCTCTCTTTCATCCTGCAGGAGGATTACATCAGGATCATGGAGCCTATTGAACTAACTCTATGGCTGACAGCCTACAGAGCAAGAAGACGACAGAGGAGAGAGCGACTGAGGCTCCTGGCTGTGCAGAGGCAGGAGAAGCAACCACAGGAAAAAGAGGCAGCTGGGGCTCCCGCACACACGACCCAAGAGCCACAGCGAGCCGTCACAGGCCAGTGCCTAGCAACACCCAGGGTCTTAGGCACCGGCTTTCATTCCTGCAGATGACCGAGAACTAGTGTCGCTGGAGACAACACATGTCTAGAGAACTGGTCAGTCACATCTGCCACTAACTGCACGATTGGTGCCACGGGGACATGAAGGGCATCCACTGCCAGTGGACGTGAAAGTGACTGCGGCCCTCAATTTTTAAACCAGTGGCTCCTTTCAGGGCTCCACATGTGACCTCTGTGGGATTTCACAAGCTTCCTCCCACAAACGCATCCATGAGGTCATGGATACCATCTTTACCAGGGCACATACTTTTGTGCATTTCGCCCGGGACCAGGATAGCCAGGATGCAAGAGCGATTGGATTCACCCAGATCTTGGGTTTCCCACAGGTTCAGGGTGTGATTGACTGCACTCATGTGGAGCTCAGATCCCTGTCACAACACACGGTCAACCACAAGGGGTTCCACTTACTGAACGTGCAGCTGATGTACGACCACCAGAACCGCATCCTGCAGGTATGCACACAGTTTCTAGGGAGTGTGCACAACGCTCCATCCTCAGTCAGTCACAGATACCTGGAGCCTTCCAGGATCCACAGCAACTGCAGGGATGGTTCCTCAGGGACAGGGGCTGCCCGTAAAGCCTCAGACTGTAGCACAGCGAAGATATAATGAGGCTCATGCTGCAATTTGCAACTTAGTGGAACAGATCATAGGGATGCTGAAGATGAGGCTCTGGTGCCTGGATTGGTCTGCTGGAGCCCTGCAATACGGTTCACAGAGGATGTCACGCATCATCGTCATCTGCTGCGCCCTTTACAACCTAGAGCTGCAACAGGGAGAGGAGCTGGCTGAGGCAGAGATGGAGGAGCTGGAGATCTCCTCTGATGAGGAGGACAATGATGGTGATGAGGGTAAGAAAGTCCTCAGAGGTGACAATGATGGGGATGAGGCCCTCGCACTGGCTAGATGAGACAGGTGGGCTCGGGGGGCCCTCATAGCTGCTAGATTTGTGGAGGATGCTGATGACATGGAATGATGTGACCCCATATATCCTCACGTTGTATCTGTGAATGTTTGACTCCAGTTTGGCTTATGGCTGAGACACCTGCCTTTATCTTGTGCAGAAAGGTTTCACATCAGAGTGACAAGAACACTGCTCATCAGACCAAGGAGCCATAGAGAGGGAAACATTCTTGTGAGTTTATTGACAATAGTGAATAGTATGCACAAGTGATTAACACCCGTGTGCAGGCTGTGCAACTACACCTTCGTAACTTTCCTAACCCTGCTGCTATGTCTTGATGCTCCCCGGACATCCACAACGGAGGTGGAGGCAGCATGCTCACCAGTGATGAACTGAGTGGGCATCCTCTGGAGGGCCGAGACTTGGAGGGCGCTGACCTGCCTTCAGGGTCCTGCTGTGTGGCAGTGGCACCCCCCTTGGCCTGTGGAGCTGGAGCTGCTTAGGTCACAGGAAGAGAGCATTTGGATGGGCCAGACTCTCTCTGAGTCAACTGGGTGGATGGCCCTGGAGTGTGCACCTGCTGATCCTCCTCCTTATGGGTGCCCAAGGGCCCCAGGCTGACGCCTTGAGGAGAAGGTGTAACTGGAGTGAGATCGAGCTGCCTGGCACCCCTTTTGCCTACACACTGTTGGAGGTCAATTATGGTATCAGCGATGGAGTTGTGCCCAACCCTAAAAGCTGCTGGCAATCGGAGCGCTGGCAGCTCAATAGTCTCAGCAGTGCCACCAGAAACCATAGCCACTGTTGGGTCTGTGCCAGTAAGAGTGGATGACAAGAGAGCAAACCTTCCTCTCAACCAGGTAAGTAGGGCCTGGGGGCACTGGCAAGGGGGGGAGGGGTTCGGATTGGTGAGGGCAGTAGGGGGTTGCCACCACAGGACCCCTCTGTGGGCCACAGAGTTTTGAAAAAGGAGGGTCCACCCACCAAGCCCACACAGAGGTTGCATTCTCTATGGCAATGCCTTAACCATTCAGATCCAGCTTGTCAACCAATCAGCACCTTTTTCTCATGCTGTATAAATTGCTGCTCCCTTTGAAATTGAACATTCTTGTGTCTGTCCTCATGATTGCAAGATAAAAAATTTGATGGTGGGTCTCTTTTTTTCAGCAATACTCAAGTTCTGTACTGCCAAGTGACATTTTTTTCAGATTATTGGTCTCTACTGGGATTGTGACACACTCCGCTCTAAGCAAATTCATGCTAGCAACCGTCCTTTGGTTCTGAAGCCGAGGGGTCTTTTGTTTTTGGGAGCACCAGCAGAAACTACACCTTCAGATGTTGCATAGGTTGCAGGGGAGCTTCAATATTGTTTAATTTAGCATAGTAGTGGATCAATTGACAGTAAATCAGTAACATAAATACAACATTTGTCCCTCTTTCAACTGAAATTGCAACTTTATGAACCTGAACTGGACTAGCCATATAAATACTGTGGCTGCCAGAGCAGGTCAGAGGCTAGGAATTCTGCAGCGAGCAACTCACCTCCTGAAACCTGTCCACCAACAACAAGGTACAAGTTCAGATTGTGATGGAATACTCTCCACTTGCCTGGATGAGTGCAGCTCCCACAACACTCAAAAAGCTTGACACCATACAGGACAAAGTAGCTCACTTGATCGACACCCCTTTCACAAACATTTACTCCCACCACCACCAACGAACAGTGGCAGCTGTAGGGAAAGGTACTGAGCAAACTGATGGAGCTGCAGGCTGATAAGTCTCCTTATAAGTGGTCCTATGGACTTCAGCCTAGGGTCTTAAAAGAGGTGGCTAATTTGGTAGTAAATGCATTGGTGTTAATTTTCCAAAATTCACTTGAATTTGGAAAGATTCCATCAGACTGGAATATAGCAAATATAACCCTTCTATTCAAGAAGGTAGGGAGACAGTTAACAGGAAACTATAGGCCAATTAGCTAGCCCTCTGTCGTGGGGAAGATGTTAGAATTGGCCATTAAGTACGTTATAGCTGGGCGCTTAGAGGAATTCAAGGTAATCGGGAAGGCCAGCATAGTTTTGTAAAAGGGAAATCATGTTAAACTGATTTACTAGAGTTCTTTGAAGGAATAACATGTGCCATGGATAAAGGGGAGCCTGTAGACGTGCTGTACTTGGATCTCCAGAAGGCATTTGATAAGGTGCCACATCAAAGGTCATTGCAGAAAATAAAAGTTCATGGTGTAGGTGGTAACACATTAGCATGTAAAGAAGATTGGCTGGCTGGCCGATAACAGAGAGTATGCATAAAAGGGTCTTTTGCTGATTTACAGGATGTGATAATGGAGTCCCACAGGGGTCTGTGCTGGGGCCTCAACTTTTTACAATTTATATCAATGACTTAGATAAGGGGAGTGAAGGCATAGTAGCTAAATTTTCAGATGACACAAAGATAGGTAGGAAAGTATGTTGTGAAGAGGACATAAGGAGGTTGCAGACGGATATAGATAGTTTGAGTGAGTGGGCAAATACCTGGCAGATGGAGTATAATGTAGGAAAATGTAAAGTTGTTCACTTTGGCAGGAAGAATAAAAAAGCAAAGCATTACATATTTGGAGAAGGGCTGCAGAATTCCAAGGTGCAGAGAGATCTAGATGTTTTAGCGCATGAGCCATCAAAAGTTAGTATGCAGGTACAGCAAGTAATTAAGAAGGTTAATGAAATGCTATCCATTATTACGAGAGGAATTGAACATAAAAGTAAGGATCTTATGCTTCGGCTACATTGGGTGGTAGTGAGACCAGATCTTGAATATTGTGTTCAGTTTTGGTCTCCTTATTTAAGGAAAGATGTAAATGCGTTGGACATGGTTCAGAGGAGGTTTACTAGATTGATACCTGGAATGAATGGATTGCCTTATGACAAAAAGTTAGTCAGGTAGGCATGCTGGATCCATCAGGTAGGTATGAAGGCCTCACTTTCTGGATCTGGCAGCCTTCATCTGGATATAGTTATCATGTTTCACAAGGCTTGAGAAACCTAGTTGTGCTTAACTCTATAAATGGAAAAATAACTTGGCTCACAGTCTCATTTTTTATTATATAAGTAACAACTCACTTCCTTGGAGCAAGTTGGTTGCCCACTCAACTACCTATCTCCATTAGCACTGGCAGTGAGCAGCTTGGGACAGGTTTAGACTGCACCCCACCCATTATTAATGGTTAGAACTACCTCACCTCTTCCACCCCACCTCACTCCACAGCCTCGCCACCCCAACAAAACACCAGAGTTAAAGCATTTATTTACTTTTTAAGTAATTGTGAAAGCTTTATCACTATTCCAAAACAACAGTTCAGAACCTATTGCCACTTTTCAACAACTTGCCATATCCACTATATTTTAAACTAGTCATCTGCTTGCCAGTATGAGTAATGAAATCTATTGGATAATCAAGTGCCCCTTTAGCTTGCCCCAACACAAGTGGTACAACAATCTCTTCAGAATGGAAATGAATATAAATAGCATAAAATGAATGTGGAGCTTTTTCTGGACAAAGGTTGACTCATTTTAGACAGAGGGGATTGGCACCGACAGCTTACATGTGTAATCAGAAAAGAAAGCATAAATGGATTATGAATAATACAGGTCTGCTATAATTAAAATCAGATAAATTAGTTTAACTTGTTTTCATGAGCCCAACGTTTTGAAAAAATGCTTTATTAGCATTGAATTTATTGGTAAATTTTGGAATACTAATACATGTTAGACGTGAACCTTTCAGTCATTTTAATAATTATCTTCTAGGATCTGTTGACATTGTATATTAATAGCAACCAGTTATGTTTTGTTGATTATTTAATGGCATGTTTTAAAATATACTTATAGCATGGAATCTGTTTCCTTTTTCCTCCATCTTCATTGCTCATTAGCAATCAAATCACCTTCTGTCATCTTGACCTTCAAATTAATAGTTTAGTGATTGCAGTACCGAGCCTTAAGCAAAGAACAAGATCCCAAGTTTGCACCACCCTCTGTGCTAAGGTTACTGATCTCAGTGGATTGGCTATAAGTTTGTTACAATTGACCACATTGTTGCTGGGCTTGGGAGGAGCAAAATTAGTTGGTGTTTCCACTTCTTGGTACCCAGTGCCCCTTTCTTGGGAAAGCATGCAGTGTGGAAACTGAGTGAGGCTATGAACAGGCTTTGCATGGTCAAATCAACCTCTGTTATGACCGATGCAGTTGGTAAAGTGGAGTTATTTAAAAATCCCAGAGAGAAACTTTAAACAACTGTCATAACCAATAATTTTAAGTGTTATGTTTGAGATGCGACTCTAAACTCAGGAATCAGACCACTATTTTTCAAGGTTTTACATTAAACTAAATGAGACATTTTATTAATTACACAGGTTAAAATATATACACATGGCTACAAATTACTACTATCCTAACTTCTAACAACTTCTAAATTAATCTCCATTAAGGCAACAGCAACCCATAGACTTAATCATACACCAGGCAAAGTATTTTCACCTTACGAATTCAAAGTGAAGTTATATTCACTGTGGAGTCAGTTGGACCAGTTAGAGGCTTATAGCTGCCTTTTGATCTTACATTGCCTTACATTACCAAGCACACTGGTTTGCCTGGTGCAGAAGATATCAGAAAATAGTGTGGTCCTCCTCCCAGGTTTCTGCTTGAGCTATCCTATTTTCTGATCTTTGCTGTTCCCAGAAGATCCACTATTCCTAAGAGCCAGGAAAATCTCCACCATAGTGTTGTCATTAAGCATAGCATGGTCCACATATATGGTAGGTTTAAATGTGAATACTCAATTCTCAAACAACCAATGTTTAGGAGCACACAATCTACTAACTGGGCAACACATTTGTTACAGTTTCAATGAATACAGTACAAAAAGTTTACATACACCCATTGCATTTACTGAAACCCTAAAGACAGCAATAGACATCTGCACATATTACTTGTGATGTCTACTTGCTGGCCCTCTTCTTTAACCAATGCTGCCAAAATCTCCAGTCAAGAAAAAATCCAAAACCATCATTAAAATATGTACTTCTGTAAAATCTAGTTATTGCAAATCGCTAAATAAATGATTAAGAGAAAATTTGATTTTAGGAAGTACTATTACGCTTTCAAAAAGTCATATTTAAAATTACATGACCCTTTCACACATTGCTTTACTGACCTACTGTTATCACTGTACTGTAAAATGAAACTTCATTAAAAGATCTGCTATCACTGCTACATGCCTTATCTAACACCATAATAATTTTTGCCCAACTGACAGCCTGGAATCAAACACGGCTATGATTTTCTTTCATCACAAAACATTATTGAGGTAATAAGAATCACTGCGGGGTGAACTATCTGAGACAATAGGTTCTGTGTGGAGTTAAAGACTGAAGTGGAGTTCCTGTGTTTTTCAGTCAGTGCACGGATACTATTCTGGAAACTGCTGAACCATGGGAACTGTTACTGCTGTTTTGCTACAATATCTACAAGGCAGAACTGCGAATTGCCCAGATTCTGAGCACAAAGAACACACTCAAAGCAACCCCTCTGGCTTTAATGTGATTGACGTCACACATTCATTTCATGCACAAAAGCTTCCAGTATACACTCACTGATGTCATTTTATGTCTTTCTGAGGTAGCTATAACTCTCTGAGAATTTACAATTCATACAAATATAGGAAACACATTTCTTTTGGGAGTGTTTAGTGGTGGCAGTCAGTTATGACAGTCTTTCCTGCGAGTGAAACAATGCCACGATGTTCCAGTCACTGGGGAGACATTATGTTTGTGCAGCATGTGTGGCCAATAATGGCGTGAAATAATATTAACACATTTCTCACATTATTTCACTCATGTGAAATTAACTTCAATATGCTTTTCTGTATTATATTGAAGTGGTGCTCTCCCTGTTTCTGCAACGTGGGAAGGATACTCAAAACGTAGCTTGTTTACATTCCAAGGTTGTGACAATGCTCCAGACCTTTCTCAATGTCAAGAGAAGATCTGTGCATCTCAGCAATAAGGAAACAACATAACTGGTACTGGTAGCAATTATTAAGCAGTTCCGTGCCCACGACGTGATGCAGCATTCAATTTCCGTGCTCCACGTTCGATCTCTGTACCACCCTCCCACCCCACTCACTATTGCAGGAGAAAAAGCATTGCTTCTACACCATGCCAGCACAAACATTTGTTCTGACAAATATAAATATATAAATGGATATAATTGCAATATAAATGCAATCTTTTGTATAAAACAGTGCAAGATTGGAGGTTTTTAAACAGAGCTACTCCAGTCATAATGTGTTGTGCAGAACTGCAGCCTTTCAAATGGTTTTAGCAGCATAAAAATAATCTAAAAATATGTTGATTTTGTTTTTGTTTGTATCAAAATCCTAAACTAAAATTTTCACCACTTGCATTGTAAGGTGAGAGACACATTACATGATGTAAAAGGGAATGTGGTCATTTTGGGATTGCGGCATTCACATTCCGGCTGATTAAAAACATAAAGCAGGTTGTTGACCTGTGCAGGAAGGCTTTGGTGCTCAGATCATCACCAGCCACAGAAGAATGGCAGCTGGCAACGCCTCTTGGCACTGATAACAGCTGTTTATATTGTTGCATTGATTCTGCTGCCAAATGGAAGCTTAGAGTTGATGCACTGCTTCAGACTGTGTTCCAGAATGCCAGCAGCAGTCAAGCCATGAAATTTAGCTACAGCATCACCAATGGGCTGCCACCAGCAGCAATGTAATGTAAAGCTGCTGAATAAGGACCACAGGACATGGCACTGACAAAAATGCAAGGATTTTTTTGTTTGCTTCTGGCTTCTTTGTTTTTTTTTAATGGTGTGTCTCTTAGTTTAAATTAGTTCAAACCCTCAAAACGCAAATTACAATTCATTTTGAAGTCAGCAAATTGGCTGAAAAATTAAGTGCCCACAACGAACTTTTTAAAGCACCAAATCTATCTTTAATATGCTTATACTTTGATTGCAAAGTTGTTAAGAGTATATGTGGAATTAATTAACTTGATTAGGAATGTTTTAAATTCATTTAATTTTGTCAAGAAGGCCACTTGTTTTGAACTAGGTCATAGAGTCATAAAGTTATACAGCACAAAACAGGCCCTTCAGTCCATTGTGTCCGCGCAGGCCATCAAGCATCTATCTATTCCAATCCCATTTTCCAGCACTTGGCCTGTAGCCCTGTATGCTATGGCGTTTCAAGTGCTCATCTAAATACTTCTTAAATGTTGTGAAGGTTCCTGCCTCTACCACCTGCCTCAGGCAATGTGTTCCAGATCTCAACCACCCTCTGAATGAAAACATTTTTCCTCAAATCCCCTCTAAGGCTCCTGTCCCTTACCTTAAATCAATGCCCCCTGGTTATTGACATTTCCACTAAGGGGGTAAGTTCCTTCCTATCTACCCTAATTATGGCCCTCATAATTTTGTATACCTCTATCAGGTCCCCCCTCAGCCTTCTCTGCTCTAAGGAAAACAGCCCTAGCCTATCCAATCTCTCTTCATAACTAAAATGCTTCAGCCCAGGCAACATCATGGTGAATCTCCTTTGCACCTTCCTCAGTGCAATCACATCCTTCCAATAGTGTGGCCATCAGGACTGCACACGGTACTCCAGCTGTGACCTAACTTGCTCTTTATATTGCTCCAACATAACCTCCCTGCTCTTATATCCTAAGCCCTGGCTAAGAAAGGCAAGTGTCCCAGGTGTCAAGAGATATGTATTTGTGGCCTAAAGGTAGACAATGCATATTCACAATCCTTATCAAACATCTTGGATTGTATTTGGATTGCGCCTGAATCAAGGCAACTTCAGTTGGTTTGGACACTGGCCGAGGTCCTCAGAGCCTGACTGCAGTGGGTGGTGGAAGGAAGCAATCAGTGTGGGTGAGGGAGTGCTGCAAGTGTGGTCAACATGGGCCTCAGATCTAATGTAGATCAGTGAGCAGCACTCCTACTTCTTTTGGTTCCACCATAAGGAAAGTAAATAGTTAAAACTTTGGGGCCCTTTCAGGATGACAGATTTGGCTGCTAAACTCATGAAGAAAGTGCACACCGTGCTGTGATAATTTGCAATTGAGTTTTTCATGAGAGGTCAGAAAATATCCCCCCAGCCACCCCACTGCAGAGTTACATACCCAAAGTAGATAACAGCAATTTCAGGTGTGCTGTCTGGACACCTAAGGGGGAGTCCTAACCAACAGTCAGCACAGCTCTGACACCATTAAGTGCATGCACGCTGCCCACCATTTTGAGCCTTCAGGTGCCTGTTTTATGCCAGTAAAGCAGGTGCAGCATAATCCAATTTATAGGGCCTTGTGTTCAAAGATTATGTGACTATGGTGGACATTGTGTTGCAGATTACTTCTGTCTCACAAATCAATTTTGAAAACTAGGGACCTGCTGAAACTCTAGCTGTTTTTTATTATTCTGTTTTGGCCTTGTTGTGAGACACTGGCGTGGAATGTAACTACATGGGCATGCATATACACCATTCCATAGTCCTTTCTGATAAGTACCAACTGATTTTGTTGGCCTTTGCTCCGGAGAAGTTAATATTTGCTGAAAGCAAGGTAAGTAAAAGGTGTTGGAGGCTGTGGAGGGAATTTTTTGAAAAGGTAAGTAATCCCATCCCTTGGACTGAAAGCAGGATCTGACCCTGTGTGTGCAGTGGCAGGACTGTGGGCAGCATTTTAGCAAATTGGCAAAACGTAGCCTCAAGGATGAGTTCATAGACTGTATTCAGGGCTGTTTTTTTAAGAGCAAAACATTCTGGTACCAACCAGGGACAGGCTATTCCATACAAGGTTTTTTTAAATTCATTCATGGGGCGGGGGCTACCTAAGGAAGTTAAGGATGGTATCAGATTGAAAGAATAGATGTATAATGCTGCAAATATTAGTGATCGCCCAAAAGATTGGGAAAATTCCAGAAACTAGTGAAAGATGACTAAAAATAATAAAGAGGGAGAAATTGGAGTATCAGTGAAAGCTAGCAAGAAATATAAAAACAGACAATAAAAGCTTGCACAAGTATATAACAAGGAAGAGAATAGCTAAAATAAGTGTTTGTCCCTTAGCGGGTGAGACTGGGGAATTAATAATGGGAAACAAGGAAATGGCAGAGACCTTGAACCACAATTTTGTGTGTGTCATCACAATAGAAGACACAGGACGATTTTCACCAGTAGAAAATGAAGAGTCAAAAGAAAGGGAGGAACTTAAAACAATCACAATCACTAGAGAAAAAGCACTAAGAAATGGCACTAAGGGCTGATGAATTTCCTGGATCTGATGGCTGCATTCTAGTGTCTTAAAAAGAAGTGGCTGCAGAGATAGTGATTGCATTGGTTGTAATCTTCCAAAGTTCTCTAGATACTGGAAAGATCCCAGCAGACCAGAAAATCGCATATGTAACACTACTATCCAAGAAAGGAAGGGGACAGAAAGCTGATAAGTCAGTTAGTTTAAATTCTGATATTGGGAAAGTGCTAGAATTCATTATTAAGCAGGTAGTAGCAGAACATTTTAAAAAATCATAATACAATCAATGGGAGACAACATAGTTTTGTGAAAGGGAATTTATTAGAGTTCTTTGAGGATGTGACTAACAAGGTGGATAATGGGGACCTAATAGATGTAAGGTATTAGGATTTCCAAAAGGCATTCATGATGGTGCCACATACAAGGTTACTGTAGAAGATAAGAGCTCATGGTGTTGGGGATGATATGGATGGAGGATTGGCTAACCAACAGGAAACAAAACAGGATAAATGGGTCCTTTTCAGGTTGGCAAACTGTAACTAGAAGAATGCTGTAGGGAGCAGTGCTGGGTCCTTAATTATTTATGATCTGTATTAATGACTTGAATGAAAGGACAGACTGTATTGTAGCCAAATTTGCTGATGATACAAAGATAGGTAGAAAAGCAAGTTGTGAGGAGGAAACAAAAAGTGTGCAATGGGACATACATAGGTTAGGTGAATGGGCAAAAATTTAGCAGATGCAGTAAATGTGAGGTTTCCCACTCTGGCAGGAAGAATAGAAAAGCAGATTATTTAAATGGAGAAAGACTGCAGAATGCTGCAGTACAGAGGGGTCTGGTTGTCCTTGGTACATGAATCAAAAAAGCATATAGGTGCAGCGAATAATTAGAAAGGCAAATGGAATGTTGGACTTTATTGCAAAGGAAATGGAACATAAAAATAGAGAAGTCTTGCTCCTGCTGCACAGGCTGTACAGGGCATTGCCGAGACTGTACCTGGACAGGCTGGATTCTGAAAGGATATTTCCTCTAGTTGGGGAATCTAGAACCAGGGGGCATAGTTTAAAAATAAGATGTCTCCCATTTGAGACAGAAGTGAGAGGAAGATCTTCTCTTCAAGGGTCATTAGTGTTTGGATTTCTCTTCCACAGAGAGCAGAGAAGGCTGGTTGATTTAATATACTCAAGTCTGAGTTAGGCAAATTTTTGATTGGCAATGGAGTTAAGAGTTATAGGACACAGGTAGGAAAGTAGAGTTAAAGCCACAGTGAAATCAGCCATGATCTTACAGAATGCTGGTGCAGGCTCAAAGGGCTGAATGGCCTACTCCTGCTCTTATTACTTATGATCGTATTTTACCAGTGGAAGCCAATTGAATACTGTAGCCCACCACCAAGATCTGCTGGTCCAATCAGAGGGCGGGCAGCTTGGCAGTGCCACCGATAGAGTTGGCCATTGCTGAACTGCAGGAAAAAGGCAAGATAAGTTTTATTTACCTTCTGAGTCGGGGACAGGCTGGCAGATCCAGGCAATTGGGAGTCGGGGGAGGGGCTGCCCTTCCCAAGGATATGTGAGTGCAGTCATCACTCCGAGGTCTCTCTCCGTGACCCATGGAATGATCCTAACGGAGGCACTGCACCCTTCCCCCCAACCACCCCCCCCCCCACCCCCCCGCCCACCGGCCCTCTGGGATTGTGCTGGGAGGCTTAATTGGCCACTGTGGTTCCCATTGATAGTAATATCCTGTGGCACTGGGAAGACATCAAGCACCCCCTCCAGATGCCTTTCTATGTCATTCTGCCTCTCAGCCCATCTCCAAAGGATTGGTACAATCCAGCTCCATAATGTTGATGCCCCGCTATTTGCACATTGTTGGGATTTCTGGGGCTTACCTATGCAGGACAATTATTGGCACGCGTACGAGTTGAAAAAGGAATGTTTCAGCCCTCAATCCTCAGCTCCTTGCTGGTGTGGCAACAAGAGACCCATGAAGCTTGCACAAGGGAATCTTCCAGGGTGCCCCCCACTCCCCAGAGGCTCTGAGAAGTTAAGTAAAGAAACTAAGATGCAAGTTCAAACATTTTAAATAGTACTAGGTAGGTCTTGGTGCCTTAGTTGCTGACTTTGAGGGGCAGCCAGAAGGCCTTGGGATGAGGGCCAGAAACACAATTGCTGGCAAGAAAGTTGAGAATATTCAAATTCTTCAATTCCCTCCTTGAATTCCTGGCACTAGGTTGTTCCTGTGCAAGAGGCAGTATAGGAAAATTAACTTTTATTAGGCTCTGCTCGTTCCATCTAACTGATTAGCTTTATATTATAATCTGGCTTCAGACTGACTTATGTTGCTATATGCTGTTTATATTGCTTGTGGAGGGTATGGGGGCATGGAGATGGCATGTAGGGGGCTCGTCAGTTGGCGGGGGGTTGCTGAGGGAGTGAATAGTGGTTTGATGGCCTGATATACATTATTAAAGCTGGCTGATGTCCCAGTAAAAGGGGGGCATTCCAGCCTGGCCATCCACCAGCCTCTGTTGTTACCTCAGGCCTGCCTTTGGAATCAACAGTCTTGACTACATCCCATCCCTGCCTACCCAGAATGAAAATATAGTGGGTGGGAGCACTTTAAAAGGAGAGTGATCTGCCAGGTTGGGATGTTCCCTGACTTAATCTTCTCGTCTACTCCATGAAAACCAGATCTTAAGGGCATTATCAAACATTTCCATCTAAGACAGGATAAAACTCCCCTGCTGTGCCCTCCAAACTTTAACCTAATCATACACATCAGGGCACCTGGCATAGCAAGGGTTAATGTGGGACTGGGAAACAGTGCTGCCCACAGTGTGATATAAAGAGACACATGACCTGAGGCTAGGGTCAATTGTGGACTGGGCAGAGACCTGTGTAGAAACAAGCATTGAGTTAACTCATAGCTTGGGCTATACCCAGTATATTTGTACATACAAAAACAGAATTACCTGTTCTGTTGAAGGGTCATGAGGACTCGAAACGTCAACTCTTTTCTTCTCCGCCGATGCTGCCAGACCTGCTGAGTTTTTCCAGGTAATTCTGTTTTTGTTTTGGATTTCCAGCATCCACAGTTTTTTGTTTTTATAGTTGCACATAGTGGTGTTATCAATAAACAGCTAATGTTCAACCATACAAGACTCAGAAACCACTTTGTGAAACCTATTGAACATATAACATACAACAACCAGTCCCAATTTCAGATGACTATACATAACCTGCATTTAGTGTGGAATTTTCTCTTCCCTGTCACAATCAGCATAATGACCTCTGAGTGAGGACCACAATTTACTATTGATTTTTGGCAAATAATGATTGTTTGCGTGGTGCCTACTTACGTTATTTAGGAATCCAGATTAAAACTATCCAAACTCATTTTATATAGGATTCTTATAGTCATCAAAGGCACAATCATCCTCCCATTAGTTTGAGCTAAAATTGAACCCAGGTCAAAGAAGCACAAGGATGGCACTCAAATCTACTACACCATCAAATCACACTTAGACATAATAAGAGACCAAACGTAAACTGGGCGACCGCTTTGCAGAACACCTGCGGTCTGTCCGCAAGAATGACCCAAACCTCCCTGTCGCTTGCCATTTTAACACTCCACCCTGCTCTCTTGCCCACATGTCTGTCCTTGGCTTGCTGCATTGTTCCAGTGAAGCCCAACGCAAACTGGAGGAACAACACCTCATCTTCCAACTAGGCACTTTACAGCCTTCTGGACTGAATATTGAATTCAACAACTTTAGGTCGTGAGCTCCCTCCCCCATCCCCACCCCCTTTCTGTTTCCCCCTTCCTTTTGTTTTTTTCCAATAAATTATAAAGATTTTTCTTTTCCCACCTATTTCCATTATTTTTAAATATTTTTAAATCTTTTATGCTCTCCCCACCCCCACTAGAGCAATACCTTGAGTGCCTTACCATCCATTCTTAATTAGCACATTCGTTTAGATAATATCACCAACTTTAACACCCTTGTGTTCTTTTGCTCTATTGTTGGTGACATCTTTTGATGATCTGCTTCTATCACTGTTTGTTTGTCCCTACAACCACACCAACCCCCTCCACTTCTCTCTATCTCTCTCTCTCCGCCCCCCCCGACACATCTTAAACCAGCTTATATTTCAACTCTTTCTTGGACTCGAACTCAAGTTCTGTCGAAGGGTCATGAGGACTCGAAACGTCAACTCTTTTCTTCTCTGCCGATGCTGCCAGACCTGCTGAGTTTTTCCAGGTAATTATGTTTTTGTTTTCCACTGGATTACTAGCCTGGTGACATTACAACTTTGCCACCGTCTCTCTTTCCATGGACTGGATTTAATGAAGCCTATTATGGTGGGAACGATGACAGCCAGGCCACTTAATCTTCGGAGAGGCCCCTTGTAAATCTCCCAGCGGTGACAAAACACTTCCCGATTAACTGGGAGAGTGGAAGAGCTGATTCGGGATTCTCAGCCACTGGCAGCATGTCAATTAGACTCATTAATGAGCTAATTGACACCCATTATTCCTGAGCCCACCGTAATTTAGAGATAGCTCAGGGGTTAAGTGCTGTGAGGGTGGGGGGAGGGCACACCTATTGGGTTTTCCAGTGGCCTGCTGTGGAGGGGCAGCCCTTACAGAGGCACTCTGTGCCTAATCAAGGCACCCAGAATTGGGCAGGGGAGTAAAAGCACCTTGCCTCCGACTTGCATCTACCTCTTCTCATGATTCCCATCCTACCCTCATACCTTTGGCCTGCGGTCCCATGATGATCCTGGGCCTCTGATGGGTGCATTGCCACCAGAAGCCAGCGCTCCCGCTGGGACTGGCAGCAATGACGAGCTGCTGGCTTCTGATTGGCCTACAGCTCTCAGCGGGTGGGACTTCCGCAACCAGGGATCTCAATCACAGAGAAGGCCCGACAATAGCCACTTTGGGGCCTGAAGGGCACATGATTCTATTGGGCCACCCCTACAGAACTGATGGGGATTCCTTGCCGGTTCTCCAACTGATGGGCAAGATGTCCGTCAAGCCGATAGAATCCCAGCCCATGACTTCATGCGTAAAAAAATGATATTCTTCTTTCGCAATACAATAATATCTTTTCATACAAGTACCTCTCATCTTGTATGTTTACATAACAGATACTCTGGGCACTATAATTGGCATCCATGTATTAAGAAGGGGAAAAATATCAGCCTGGATTTCTGCTCCTGATTGCTGTTGATTGACCCCTGCTGGAAAGTGTGTACATGTGGTATTGAATGAGATGAGAACCAGTTCTATTTTATTGCCCTCCATAGTTAAATGTTTTCTCGTCCTCCACCTCTGACTCTTTGTACATCCTGTTCATCTGTCTGCACAACCAGAAATGGAAAAGCTTTCAGCAATCCCAGCCTAATTCACTGGAACTCCCTCCTAAAATCTCTTCACCTTGATACTCAAACCCATTTTTTTGATCCTGTTTTCAGGCATCTCTCCTAACTCTTCTATTATTGTTGTTTCTCTCTTCCAAAGTGTTTTTGGGCATTCATTATACTAACAGCACTATGTGAGTGCCAGTTGTTATTGCCAGTCATTGTGGAGCAAGAGTCAATGCCTTTCAAAGAAGAAAGGAGGATATTGGAGGGGAAAAAGAGATTCCCTGACAACATAAATAATAGTGTTGCTCCTTTGCCCTGAGTTAGCTTCAGTCTACAATAACAAAACGTAACCACAACCAGAAAACCAAAGGCAATAATGAATGGAAAAAGTGGCTTAGATGGAAATTGCTGCTGCTGCAGGGAATTTTGTGACAGACTATTTTCTGGAACAGTCAAGGAAAGATGCCTTGAAAACTGCTGACACATTATCTTATGGTCCTCCCTCCCCCAGGTTAAGTTGTGCTGTAACATGTTGGGTGGAATTTTTCATTTTTCATTTCCCTCCTGTGGCGGGTACAATGGCAGGCTGGGGATTGGGCTGGGGGGGGGGGGGGGGGGCGGGGAGGGGAAGGGGGGGTGGGGGGGGGTTGGTGTGGTGTGGTGGACAATGCAGCGGGAGCTGAAAAATCGCTTTCTTGCATCTGTAAAATGTTGATGGTACCTTCTGCTCCCGCTTCATACCAGCTCACACATTGCACAACCTCCACAGAATCTCTCTTTATCCCCTGCCACCACCAACCTCTTCCATGCCCGTCCAGGCCTCTACACCCACCCCACCATCATCATTCCTTTCCTCCCCTGTTTGCTCCCACTGGCCCCATCAGCACAGACCTTCGCTGACCATCAGTGCCTCATGCAGCCTTCCAACTGCAGCTTGCAGATCCAAAACCCTGGAAGAAGTTGCTGGTTGAAGATCTGGACCCTGGAAGAAGTTGCTGTGCTGAGATCAACTACCTCCTGGATGCTGCTACATAGAAAAGATCCACTTGGTTGATGCTCCACCCACCCTGTGCTGCATGTGATGTTCCAGGGTCTGGTCACTGGAGGCCTGATCTTCTCATCATCTCCATGTGCTGCCTCAGGCCTTTTTTTATTCATTCACGGGATGTGGATTTCGATGGCTAGGCCAGCATTTATTGCCTACCCCTAATTGCCCTTGAGAAGGAGGTGGTGAATTGCCTTCTTGAACTGCTGCAGTCCATGTAGGTACACCCATAGTGCTGTTAGGGAGAGAATTCCAGCATTTTGACTGAGCGACTGTGAATAAAGGATGATTTATTTACAAGTCAGGATGCTGAGTGGCTTGGAGGGGAACTTCCAGGTAGTGATGTTCCCATCCATCTGCTGCCCTTGTCGATCTAGATGGTAGTGGTCGTGGGTTTGGAACGTGCTGCCTAAGGAGCCTTGGTGAGTTCCTGCAGTGCATCTTTTAAATGGCATATACTGCTGCTACTGTGCGTCGGTGGTGGAGGAAGTGAATTTTGTGGTTGGGGTGCCAATCAAGCAGGCTGCTTTGTCCAGGATGGTGTCAAGCTTCTTGAGTATTGCTGGAGCTGCACTGACCCAGGCAAGAGTGGAGAGTATTCCATCACACTCCTGACTTGTGCCTTGTAGATGGTAGACAGGCTTTGGAGAGTCAGGAGGTGAGTTGCTCTTGTAGCTCACAGTATTTATATGGTTAGTCCAGTTCAGTTTCTGGTCAATGGTAACCAGGATGTTGATAGTGAAGGATTCAGTGATGGAAATGCCATTGAATGTCAAGGGGCGATGGTTAAATTCTCTCTTGTTGGAGATGGTCAGTGCCTGGCACTTGTGTGGCATGAATGTTACTTGCCACTTGTCTGCCCAAGCTTGGATATTGTCCAGGTCTTTCCTCATTTGCACATGGACTACTTCAGTGTCTGAGGAGTCACAAATGGTGCTGAACATTGTGCAATCATCAGAGAACATCCATACTTCTGACCTTATGATGGAAGGAAGGTCATTAATGAAGCAGCTGAAGATGGTTGGTCTGAGGATACTACCTTGAGGAACTCCTGCAGTGATGCCCTGGAGCTGAGATGACTGACCTCCAGCATCCACAACCATCTTCCTTTGTGCTAGGTATGACTCCAGCTAGTGGAGATTTTTCCCTCTGATTCCCATTGACTCCAGTTTTGCTAGGGCATCTTGATGCCACACTCAGTCAAATGCGGCCTTGATGTCAAGGGCAGTCACTCTCACCTCACCTCTGTAGTTCAGATCTTCAGTCCAAGTTTGAACCAAGGCTGCAATGAGGTCAGGAGCTGAGTGGCCCTGGTGGAATCCAAACTGAGTGTCAGTGAGCAGGGTTTTGCTAAGCAGGTGCCGCTTGATAGCATTGATGACCCCTTCCATTACTTAACTGATGATCGAGAGCAGACTGGTAACAGTTAAAGGGGGCAGTGAAAGCTGGTAGGGTGGGAGAGTGAGGGTGCAGCAATGTCAAGTGAAAGGTCGCTGAGGGTTATTGGAGGAGATGCAGAAGGTCACGTGGATTCAGGTTTTTGGCAGAATGGGTGGGGGGCAGGATCATGTCTATCATAAAGCAGGTGGGCTGTTCGGGAAGGTAGGGGATTTCTACATTTACCTGTATGGGATGGAAGTTGATGAGGTAGGGTTGAAGGGTGAATGTGGGGAAGTCAAAAGTGATTCTTGGGTTGGGGGGGGGGGTATCAATGGTTATGGGGGAGGATGGTGTGAGTGATATGGGGAGGGGAAAAGTTATTGGACTCAACCTCAAAACATTGCTGGCACCATGTGCGTTCGCAACTATGCAGAACTTTGTGGTGGAGATCTCGAAATGTTGCATGGGAGTTGGGTCATCGGCGCAGGCAGAGATGCAGGTCAGTTCAATTGAACAACTGAAGGTGAACCCCAGCATGTAGTATTAGGAATGCTAGTGCGTTGGAACAGAGGAGTGTGTGAAGGGCAAAGCCTCAGAATGCACGGGAGATTTCTCACACATGGCTCACAAGGGCCCTGGCAAAAATCTTTGCCTCCCTGCACATGCCTGATTCCAGGAGACATGGGGTGACCCTTGGCAGATGTTGCGGGGAGGTCGGGAGCCGGGGTAGGGGGGAGGGGGGGGGGGTGCTGCACAGGCTTAAAGACTGTTGCAAATAAACACCAATATGATGAAAGTGCAAGCCAATTATAGATACAAAAGTGCGATACATATAACAATCATCGTGCAGCTGTGCAACCATTTGTGAATTCAGAATTTATTAATTTTTCTCTCCCTACACTTCCTCTGGGTGCTTCCCTGGCATCTGCACCAGGGGTGGAGGCAGCCTGCTAACCAGTTTTCCCTGCTGACTTGGACGACCTTGGTGGCCGTCCTCTGGAGACCTGAGGCCTGGAGGACCCTGCTTACTTTGGGTGTCCTGCAATGGGGCAGCTGCTCCCTCTGCCGTCACAGAGGATGAGGCTGAAGGGGTCACAGGCAAAGGGGATTTGGGAGAGATGGACACCCTCAGGGAGTCCTGAGTGGAGGTCCAAGGGGCGTCCAATTGCCGATCCTCCTCCCTTTGGTACCTGAAGACACCTGTCTGCCTCCTTGAAGAGAAGGGGCACCTGGAGGGAGGTCGAGGTGTCCCGTTCCCATCTCACGTAGCTCACTGATGGCTACCATGATGGAGTGCAGGTCTGCGTGCATCTCTCCTCCTGCCTTCTCCCTTTCTCCTACATTAAGGCTTAACTTCTTCTGTGTAAAGAGAGAAGATGGGGTTGAGAACAATTGGATTTCATGTATTTTTCCTATGCTTCAAGCCTTACAAATAACCCACTAGATTGTGTGCCATCTGATTGATGCATTGCAGGTTATCCAGAAGGGTCCTGGGCCAGCACCTTCCAGAGTGGAGAGCCTATGCAGATATGAGAGAGATGTGTCATTAGTGGTGCCCTCAGCACCTGAGCCTCTTCATCTCCCACCCCCCAGCCCTCGCCACCACACCCCCTCTCAGACAGCATGTGAGCTCTCTGTTTGGAAGGGTACGGGACCCACAGTGGCTTCTCCACCTGCAGAGTAGATGATCTGCAGTGAGGTGATGAGGCATCACCTTATCACGTTGCTGCTGTGGCCTATGTCCCCTGTACCATTCATTGAGGTGAGTTTGAGCAGTTGAATGCTCGCTTATCCTGCCGGTGCCCGAATGAGGTCATTCATCCTTTTTTGGCACCGCAGAGCAGTCCTTTGCTGGAGGCCCTGGGCACTGACACGGAAGCTTGCTCCCATGCGGGGTTCGTCTCTCTGCTTGGCCTCCGCCTCCCATCCAGTGGATAGAGGATGTCCCTCCTGGCCTCCAACCGGTCGAGCAGGAAAGCATTGCTGAATTTGGGTGCCGAAGCTCATGCCCTATTCTGACCATCTCCTCAATGAGCATTCTGTAGGGACGCCATCCACGCAGCCCGGATATGATGGCAGGGTCTGCGCTATCCAGCCTGTCCCCCTGCGCAAAACGTCAGGAAACCACCGAGTGCATAATTAATGAGGCCAGCTTCGCGCGATACCATGCAAATTCCCTGCAGCCTCCGTGGCTGCAATCACCCTCTGTCCCTAGCCCCACCACAGGACTTAGTCCTGGAAGGGAAAATTCCAACCATTGTTATCTGCTCTACTGACAATTTTTGTGTTGTTTTCTTCTCTTCTTGCTTTGCCTTGCGCTTATAAAATAATTAACATGGATTACACTTGTTAAATATTCTTTCACTGCAGTATTTACCTAAAGTTTAGCTGGTGGACAAATAAAAAATCCCCAGTTTGTGGGTGGGGGACAGATTTTAACATATCCCGCTCAGCAAGGACACAGCATGTGTGCAGCATAAAGAGCTCTGCAAGGATTTACCACACTGCTCCTGCTCAGTTTCTGCCCACCACTATCTTAGCTGAACCCTTTCCTTTAGGTGGCTAAGGCATCTGCTTCACTAAGGTGGAACCTGATTAATATATGCAAATCAGGATGAGAGACTATCTTTAGGACCCCAATGAATTTTAATGGCCTAATATCTTATTTTGATTTTAGCAAAACAATTCACCAGCTTATGAAACAAAATATGTACAATGTGTTATAGGTCTGTTGTTGATAGTGGGAATGATGGGAACTATAAAAGAAAAAATAGAAAAACTTGCATTAATATAGCACTTTTCACATCCATTGGATGTCTCAAAATGCAATTTCAGGTGATTTAAAAGTAATATAATAGGAATGTGCTATCACAGTATTAAAGCCCGTCAGTTAAGGTACTATTTTTCCTAAACCAATATGCTCAAACTCATTTGAGAAACAGAGAAATGATGCAGTGGGGAGATGGTAACATTAATATCATGGAAAGCTGAGAACATATCAGCAGATGAGCCTTTCATTTGAAATTATCCTGTAACTGAATGGAATGCATTGACCAAGTCAGTGTACATATTTGCCTTTATTAGCTAGTGAATTATCTAGAAAGAGAATGCAACATTTTACCAGATGGCAATGGCCCTTTTATTTCAGCATTTTTGGCGTGATCTGCATCTTTATTTGGTGAGCAAGGCATTATGTCCTTTTTGGGGAAATATAAATTGATAAAAACAATTATTATCTCTCCTCACTAAACTTCTCAAATGCAAGTAATGTCAATTCTGCATCCCATCCTTAGTTAAGCATTGTCCTCTTACCATTGGGACCATTGCTTTTAATTCAGCTCAAACAGATGTGATCAACATTTACTCTCCCAAATGGTTGTCAAGGGAACTGCGTGAAATGGGTTTGACCAGTTTCAATTCAGCTTCTGTTGGGTATCCACTGTCAACAGCACAGGACTGCTCATAATTTGGCATTAGTTAAAAATGTATCTGTCTCATTCAGACATTGTGATATCTAGTTTTGGGAAATGCCAAAAATTCAGGGAGAAATAAAGCAGATTTTGTGCTCATCAAGATGGGGGATGTGAGTGCTGGAGAACTAAATCCTTTGGGTGCATTTGGTGGTCTATGCACAATTTGTGCTCACAATTGTACCCACTTTGAGAAGTATTTTTCGCACATTCATTTTCTACTCAAATTGATTTGCTTTTCGGTGAATGCAAAATCTGCCATGAACCAGTTTCAAATGTAACTTTTCAAAAAAAATTGTTTCACAAAGTATTCCTTAACATATTTATGAGTGATAACTTGAGGCAGTTTGATTAACGTCTGAACTTAACATTTGTCACAAAAATAAGTTATTTTGTCAATATTCCACCTCTGAGTAACCCAATGAAATTTCTGAAAAAGTGTTTACAAATAACAGAATCATTATATTGGCATTGAGTTTTGTAATTTAAAAAGCTTTCAAAACATGCCTATTGTTGTCCGTGTGCCCAAAGAGCCATCTTGTTTTTTCAAACCTCCTCAAAGACCTGCAAATGGAGTGCAATTAGTAGAGACTCTCAATGGAGATTAATTTGGTCTGGAAGTACGGCCAGCTTTGCGGGCAGGACTGGCTTCTAGTGCAAAAGATCACGTAAACTCAATTTGTGCTGGATGTAATTTGCACTAAAAGTTCTCTCATCTTTTGCGTTGGTTTCAGGCAAAATGCACCAAAAGCAACAATGCAACTGAATGGAAACTCTCCTTTCTTTATCAGGCACCTAATAGCAGAAGCATACACCTCCAGGTCAGGTCCGGGGAGGTCAGAAGTGCACCTTCAACTAGTCCAGCATGCCATTTTTCCTGCTACCACAGCCATTTCTAACTGATTGTTTATTCAGTGCCAATTATTGTCAAATTAATGGCAGTTTTATGTTATGGTCCCATGGGAGTGGGACTCCCAGGAGGACAGCCAAGAAGAAAAAATGCATTGCCATAAAGTGCTTAAGACTTCAGAATCGCATACAGCAGGTCGAAACACTATGTCAGATCCACCTGATTATCCACAGTAGAGTTAATGTTGATTTTTGTGAACTTGTTTTAGCAGGAAACTATCTCTTAGCAGTGATCAATAAATTTCTCTGATTTCCAGCAGTTGAAACAACCCAATTTACAGAGGCTAGAACCACTATTCGATTTCTAGACAAGACTTTTGCAGTATTTGGAATTCCAGAGATAGCAAAGTCAAATAACGGATCTCCATTCCAGCATTCTCCGTTCCAGCAGGATCTCACTAGCATCAAATTACACCTCAACAGGCAGTTGCAAGATTCATGAGAATGACCAAAACTGGTGTACAACTTATTCAGTTGATTGGTTTATCTTGGTAAGAAAAACTTAGGGCATTCCAGTATAATTAATAGCTACTGGAGGAACAACACCTCATTTTCCAATTAGGCACCTTGCAGCTTTTTGGACTTAACATTGAGTTCAACAACTTCAGACCATGAACTCTCTCTCCCATCTTCACCCTTTTTTAAATCCAATTTTTAATTATTTACTTTATCCTTTTTTACTTGTTCATTTTTTAATTCTTTTTCCCCAAACTCCCTCCCCCCAACAGGGCCATCTATCACTTGTTTTTATGTTTTGCTTTCACAGAGTGCTGACCCTTGTTTTGCTATTAAAACCTTCTACTATCTTACCTTTATGCCACTGTCAGCACCTTCCTTACTCTTTACCACTGCCATTGATACTCCCTTTGTCTTGTGTCCATGACATCTTTGTCAAACTCTCCTTAGCCCCCACCTAACCCCAGCCTTCTATCTTGTTCCATCTGCTCCACCCCCTCTTAAGCAGTATAAAATCCATCACTTCTCTTTAGCTCTGAAGAAGAGTCACATGGACTCTGTTTCTCTCTCCACAGATGCTGCCAGACCTGCTGAGTTTTTCTGTTTTTATTCATAATGAATAACTACGACTGACTCCATCAAGTATCGACAACAATTCTGCTCCCTTGCAAATTAAAACTTCTAGTGACTTTTGTTATTAAATCCAAGCAACATGAAATCGTGAAGGGAGATCACAATGCTAAAACAAAAATGCAGGAATATAATGATCAAGAGCGCCACATCAAATCTAATGAAGATTGAGATAGCAACCACAGCTACTAAAAAATGAGCGAGAAAACTAATACCCTTGAATTGAACCTTTATTTTATTTGTTCAAGGAATGTAAATGTTGCTGGCCAGCCGTGCATTTATTGTCCATCCCTAATTGCCCTTGAGTAGGTGGTGGTGAGTCCTTTCATGAACTGCTGTGGTCCATGTGGTGCAGCTCTATTAGAGAGGGAGTTCCAGGATTTTGGTCCAGCAATAGTGAAAGAATGTGATATATTCCCAAGTCAGGATGGTGTGTTGCTTGGAGGGGAATTTGTAGGAGAAGGTGTTCCCATGCACTTACTGCCTTTGCTCTTCTAGGGGGTAGAGATTGCAAGTTTGGAAGGTGCTGTTGAAGGTCCCTCAGTGAGTTGCTGCAGTGCATCTTGTAAATGGTACACGCTGCAAACACTGTATGTCAGTGGTGGAGGGAGTGAATGTTTGTGGATGGGTTGCCGATCAAGTGGGCTATTTTGTCCTGGATAGTCTCAGTGACCTGAAATGTTAATTCTAGGCCTGAACTTGACAGTGGCAATCAGCATCAGATTGCCAATCCGTACCAATTGCTCCCTTCAATTTTTCTTCGATCTTATCCTGCCTGACCTTCCGACACAGGCTGGGTGAGATCTGGGCAGTGCAGCGCGTCCTTGGGGTCCAGCATTGAAGTATAAGAGAGTCAAAGTGAAGGCCACACTCCCTTTTTTACAGCACTAGTTGCTGTAAACCTGTTAAGTTTAAAGGTCCTGTGAAATTTAAAGGTCCTTCACAGGCCAGGGAGAAGGTATGTGTCTAAGGTAAGTGGATAGGGTTTGGGGGATGGGGGGTGGTGGCATTTGGAGATCTGGGGAGGTTGGGGAGGTCGGAAGTCAGGGGATCAGGGGTTGGAGGTTGGGGGGGCAGAAGACAAAGGAACAGAGGTCGGGGTTTGGCGTTTGAGGGGTCGGAGGTCAGGGGTTAGGGGAGTCACAGGTCAGGAGGGATGGAGGTGGGGCATTGGAGGTCAGGATGTCATCCTCGGGTTAGGTCAGGTTGGGCCTGCGAAGGGGTGGGGGCAGGGTGTCGTGTCTCAGGGGAGGGGTGTTGGGCCTCAGGAGGGGTGGGGGTCAGGCCTCAGTGGGGGTGGTCGGGCTTTGGGGGTTAGGGGGGGTCAGGACTTGGGTGGGAAAGTCCCAGGCCTTGGGAGGGGGATTGTCGAACCTAGGCTGTGGGGGAGGTGGGTTTGGGGGTGTGAGTCAGGCCCGGCGGTGGGAGAGGAGCCCCATGTGGGTGGGGGGACTTCCATGGGATTCATAGTTGGTGACCCTGGGGGGTCAGGGGGCTGGGGAGCCCCGTGGAGGAGGGAGTCGGGGAGTCCCCTTGGCTTTCAGGGTTCTGGGGGTAGTCCCTCATGTGCAGTTGGTTTGGGTCCGTCAATAGTAATCTAGAGGTTAGAAGTGGTTTTAATCCTTCTAATTGTTCTGGGTAGCTATTGATTGAATGCAGTCAGAACCATCCAAAGTTTACGATTTAAAGCACATTTTCAGATGGATTCCAGTGCAGGGCAACTGCCCAGGGGAAGTTTGCACTTCTGGACAATTGCCGTACAAAACCTTACCTGTGGACCTCCAAAGGGGACTACCCCCTGCGCATCTTTGGGGTAAGGCCCTAATCTGACGCTGGGGAGCTCGGAAGATAAGGCCATCTGTTTCTCTCTCCATAGACGCTCCCTGATCTGCTGAGCATTGTCTGTTTTTATTTTGATGATGGAAATGTCTGGGACATTGGCTGAAATATATAATTCTCTAGGTGTTACTATGTCAGGCTGTTGATTGTTTATCATGTGGGATAGCTCTCCCAATTTTGGCTCAATCCCCAGACATTAGTGAGGACAACAATGCAGGGTTGACTGCACTGGGTGTGCCTTTATCGTATCCAGTGACTAGGTCGGCGCTAAATATTCCATTCAGTTTTATTGTTATTCAACTTTTGTAGATACAACTGAGCAGTTTTTCCACCGTTTCAAAGGGTAATTAAGAGTCAGCCACGTTGTTGTCGGGAGTCACATATAGGCCAGACAAGGAAGGGCAGTAGCTATCCTTCCCTAAAGGACATTAGCAAACCAGAAGGGTTTTTAATTAGTCACCATTACTGAAACTAGTTTTTTATTCCAGATTTCATTAATTGAGTTTAAATTCCCCAGCTGTCATGAAGAGATCTGAATTCATGTCCTGAGCGATAATTATCGTCAGCTTACTGCTCTGCTCCGACCTTCCCCTACCTCAACGCTGCTCCGCATTTCTTGTCGGTCCTTCCGAGCCCGGCTTCTCCAGAAACGTGGAGCACAGTGTCCCTCGAAGAACTCCATCACAGCACTGTGGTGTCAGGTGAAAGACATTTTTATGGCATGAGCTGCTTAATAGTAGGTTTAAATTTTCAGTTGAATGTTAGTCAATGGATGAATGGCTGACAGAATTAATGAATGAATGGGCTGAATTTTCTGGCTGGTGGACGGGCAGAGCGGGAGTGGGTGGGCACGGACCCATTCGCCACTCGCGATTGGGTCCATGTCGCCATTTTACACCAATTAAGGCCCGTCCAGCGTACTGCATAGCGGGAGTGGGCGGGCGGTGGCGGGCGTGCTCAACCCGCTGGGTCCAATGGCGGCCTGTATAAAGGAAGGCCTGGCAGCCTCGGAAAGGCTGCTCGCAATGGCTGGGCGAAGGGCTCTGCAGAGGGGCAACGGAGGTGACACAAGTCCAGAGGGTAGGCCATTGGGGCAGGCCAGGCCGGAGGGTAGGGCGGGGGAGCCAGAGCGCTCCTCGTTTTTCCGATGATGGCGGGAAGGAGGTGCTGGTTCTCCAGGATGGGAGGAGGAGGCCCCCTCACATGACCAAACGTGCCTGGGAGGAGGTGGTGAGCTCCCACGTGGTGCACCTGGATCCAGTGTTGCAAGTGCTTCAATGACTTGTTGCGCTCTGGAAGGGCAAGGACAATGTTGGCATTGGTCATTTAACCAGCAGGTCGACTTTCCTCCCTGCTGCCCATTTACAAGTCTGAGTGTAGTGAGTGCATTGAATCATTGACAGCATGTGTCCTTCACTGGGTGGGCCATCAGATATTGCCCATGCCGAGGTCAGCCTGAAAGGGTGGTGAAGAGATGGGTTCTGCACCTGCAGCATGTGGTACACTGAGATCCACTTTACTGTTTTGGGGGAAACCTGGAGGAGCTGCACCTAGGCGCAGTGCTAGAACTCCAGAATATGTCAAAGCCAGGGTGATGACAAGCTCGGAGGGGAGCTTCAAGGTGGCATGGCAATGAACCATCTGCTGCCCTCTGTGCTCCATGTGCTTGCATCTCCTTGCTATGGAAGGATATACCATGTGGCGCCTAATGTGATATAGGCAGCATGTGGCCAAGTGGGTGTGGGGGGTTGGGGAACAGGCCTCACATCTTTGTGTGAGAGTTCAGCAGCAGTAGGGTGAGGAGGCTCTGGAGCCCTGATATGTCCCAGTCTGGTTGGGGTGGGCCGTGCGCAAAGAGAGCCCATCTGCAATTTGCACAAATCAATGCTCTTCTCTCATTTTCAGGAGAAGAATGCTCATAATGCAGCACAGCGTGCGAGGACTGGCAGTGGCCAGGCGCAGTTAGCCATTCTCAGCCGGTTTGAGCAGGAGGCCCTGGATTTGGAGAGGCGCCACGCACCCAGGTCCATTGGTGTCAGTTAGGCTGGAGTGCCACGGCTAGGTATGTATGGCCAGCAGTGAGGTCAGCATTGTTCTCCCCACAGCCATAGCAGTGCTGAATGAGAAGTGATTTAATTTTGCAACATGGCTTGACCATTGCTTATGGAAGGATGAGCACATAATGATCCAGGGGACAGGGATGCACATTGACATTGTCTCCACGTTAATTGATCCAATGTCCTTCTTCTTACTTTCAGCATCAGCAGAGCAGGAGAGGAGGAGGAGCAGCAGGTGCCCCCTCTTACACCTGAGGGCCCTGAAGTCTCACCAGTGTCACACCATCTCTGCCAGGCAGGCACCAGCGCAGATACTAGCACCTCGGTGGGAGTTAGAACATCGGCTAGTGTCCCGGGGCACAGCGGTGAGGGCACTTCACAGTCGCTTTAGGAGCTGGCAGAGACAGAGTGCCCATGGCATCAGCAGTCGGAGGACTTCAGGGGACCAAGCATATGCTCAGTCGGTGCCTGATGATGTGCTTCTGGAGTCGTCTGCAACGCAGCAGGTGCAGGAAATGTGGCTGGATGGGTGGGAACATCTGGGGGAGATACATGAGGCTATGTTTGGCTTGTTCTCCATGTTGGAGGAGTCTACGCGGACGATTGCTGAAGCAATGAGCCGCATGTCTGAGCGCCGTGCGTCCTCCATGGAGAGAGTGGAGACTGTCATGGAGAGGCTCCTCCGGGAGACCCATTAGAGCTTCCTGGGGATGCGTTCTGACCAGTAGGCCCTCACATTGGCATTGATCTCAGCTAGTCAGTGCCAGTGTGGGAGATGGTCTGGACACCAAGTTTCCCAGCTTGGTGCCCATCCATCCACGGTAAGCAGGGAGGTCAGAAGTAACCTCACATTGGTGCAGCAGTTACCTGTCATCTCTGTGGGCACCTGTTAGGGCACTCCGGATGAGGGCAGCAGCTCCTCCACCCCTCTCTCAGTGACCATAGCATCTGGTAAGGCTGCGATGACTGGGGAGATGTCAGCTGTGGAACTGGCAGATCCCTCCCAGGCGGGGCCAGCACAGGCTCCACGACCAGAGGACGACTGCCAAGGTCATCGAGGCCAACAGGACAGCAGAGTCAGCAGGCTGTCTCAGTGAGGGGCCAGAACCAAGACATAGCACTTGAAAACGTAAACATAAGGCACCTTAGGCGCACTACATGTTTATCACTGGTGCTTTTATGTTGGCTTGAGATGAGGTCTTTATGATTTGCTTTGAATTGGAACACCCTTGTAATCTTTTGGCTTAAGTTTCTTTGCTTGTGATATTAAATTCAGGCATGTGACCATGACTGAGGGTGCCTCTTTTCTTCTGCATGTTTCCAAAAGTGTTATTAGTGCTTTGTGGGAAATTCAGCTTTATTAACAAGGCCCTTAGTTACTGTTCTTAACCTGACAGATTTGGCACTTAGGTATCAAGTATGGAGCCGACAGCCCAGGCTTGTCCTGGAGGTCCATATGTGGTGCGCTAGTTGAAGGTTCATTGGATTAAAGCCTCCCGGGTGTCCCTGCGTCCCTGCTGTATGCCCAGGTCAGCATCTACCCCCTCAGCATTTCCCTGTGCATGTTGATCCTCGGACTCACTGCTAGACTCATTCTGTGCAGCTGCAGCCACTGCGTCTACATCTTCATCGTCCACAGCATCCCCCCTTTCCAGTGCCAGATTGTGGAGAGTGCAGTGTGCAACCACTATCACCGACACACGATCTGGGATGTACTGGAGTGCGCCCCCTGAGCGGTCCAGGCATTGGAAGTGCATCTTGAGAAGACCGACACTACACTACAGCCCTTGGGGAGCCGTGACTCCTATTGTAGCGCTGCTCAGCTTCTGTTCTTGGATGGCGGAGAGGCATCATGAGCCACCTTTTGAGGGGATAGCCCTTGTCACCCAGCAGCCATCCATCGAGCTGGGCTGGAGCACTGAAGAGCGCCAGCACCTAGGAGCATCTGAGGATGTAGATCGTGGGAGCTGCCTGGGTACCTTGCACAAACTTGTAGAATCAGCATCCTGTGATCATACACTATCTCCACGTTCATGGAGTGGAAGCCCTTCCTGTTGACAAAGGCACTGGGCTCACCTGCTGGTGCCTTGATGGCCACATGTGTACAGTCTATTGCACCCTGGATATGGGGGAAGCCAGCAATGGCTGTAAAGCCTCTGGCTCGCTGTGTCTCACTTGTCAGGTCCCAATGGTAGGGGATGAAGGTCAATGCCCGTCTGAACAGAGCGTCTGTGACCTGCTTGACACAAGTGTGGACAGTTGACTGGGAGACACCCACCTAGCCCTGGAAGGAGCCAGAGGCATGGAAGTTGAGGGCACCTGTGACCTTTAGAGCCACTGGCATGGGGTGTCCACCCACACAGTTCGTGGAGATTTCAGGCCCAATCATCTGACAGATATAGTTGACTCTCTCCTTTGAAGACAGAGCCTCCTTCAGCACCGCACCTCAGACATATTGAGGTAGCTGCTTCTCCACCTGTATACTCTGGCAGCAGGATAGTGGTGTCTTCCGCCTTGGTCTACCTCTTGGCCCTGCACCCCTTGTGCCTGTGCCTGTCCTCCCAAAGGTGTTTCCCCTGGAGTTTGAATGTGCACTCCTGGCCTCTTCCTCCTTCTAGCCCTCCCTTCCTCAGAGGAGGAGCTGTCTCCAGTGGAGAATTCAGCTCCCATTCCCAGGCTAAGGGAGGGCTTCCTGAAACCTCCAGGCCCAAAAAAGATTCCTCACTGCAGTGTGCTGACCTGAAGATTAAGGGTCCAGACAAAGCAGCTGGTATATGTTTTGAAGCATTGCAGATCACACAGGCATGTTTCAATAACCTTGAAAAATCAATACTTGACTGCACACTCTGAGTCCTCTTATCTCACCCGTGGATGAGGTTTATACAAATGTGTCCTACCCGCCTGCCCTTTGCACCCATGCGCCAACCCGAAGATTGCATGAGAGCTGGAAAATCGGCACCGATTGGTGAGTCAAGGCCCTTAAGTGGCCCGTTAATTAATGGCAGGTGTGTAGCGGATATTATTGCGTGCCCGCCCAATGCAATATCGCGATGGCGCATGATGACATCAGGACGCTTGCCTGACATCACCACGTGTCATTTTACATGCGGACGTGCAGGGCCCGCCCCCACATGCCAACAGGAAAATTCTGCCCAATGGGTAGGGTGGGCAGGTCGGTGAGGTTAATGGGCAAGTGGGCAGGTTTGAGGGTAGGGTGGCAGGTGGATGTGGTGGCAGGTGGGTAGGGTGGCAGTTAGGTGAGCTGGCAGGTGGATGAGGTGGTAGGTGGTTAGAGTGGCAGGTGGGTAGGGTGAGGTGGTTGGTGGGTGAGGTGGCAGGTGCATCAGGAGGTAGTTGGGTCAAGTCAGGAGTGGTAGTTAGGTTGTGGGCTAGTCAGGTTGGACCAAGGGGAAATTGGGTGGTGGGGTTAGTCAGGTGTGGTCAGGGGTGCAGTTGGGTGATGAGAGGTAGTTGGGTCTGGTTGGGAGGGGTAGTCATGACGGGGACGAGTCAGGTCAGACTGTGGGGTAGCTGAGGTTTGGAGCTGTAGTTAGTTCTGGTTGTGGCTGTAGCCGTGTCACCAGGAGAGTAGCTGGGTCCCATTAGGGTAGTTTGGGGGGTTCAGGGGTGGGGGGAATCAGATAGGTAGTCAGGGGGCCAAGGGAGGAGTCAGTGTGAGTAATTGGGTTGTCAGTCTGTAGTTACCTAGGGGTTAGACTATGATTTTTCCATCTAACATTTCCTGCACAAATATTTAGGTAAGGCCCAGGGAACTGTCCAGAGTCTCCAACTCTAACTCAGAGTCAAAGAAATTTGCAGAGGGTCCAGGGGAGCAGGGGAATTGATGATCAGAAGTTGAAAGTTGCAGGGCAATTCCCATGGAGGTCAGTGCATTGGGACTTCCATGGGGTCCTGGCGCATATCTTGGGTCAAACATCCTGTCTCTGACGATCCTGAAACTGGAAGATCTGGGCCCTGTTTCTGGACCATTAGTCCAAGCCTCTGGATGAGTAGTCCAGTAACATAACCGCTTCACTATTATTCCCCCGGATCCATAAATATAGTTTCACTCTAACTGCTTAGAGAAGTGACAATCAACCAACTATAAATCTATCTTAGTATAGGAAATAAACAGTTTCATTAGATTTTTAACATCTCATACAGCCTAAATATGATTGGTGCTTCTGAACCAGCAGGAGCAGATATCAATATCCAGGGCAAACAAAAACAATCTACATTCATATAACACCTTTAACAGCAAAACAAGGAAGGGAGGTTGTAGAGATTGAGAGGGAACAAACCATGAAGGAATTTAAATACAAGGATGAGCATTTTATATTTCAGACATTTGGGTACTTGGGAGAAAATGTTGGCCAGCAAGGACAGAAGTGATAGGTGAGCAGGACTTGGTGCAGTATACAGTATGAGCAGCAGAATTTTGGGTGTGTTGAAGTTTGTAGAGGATGGAGGATGGTTAGCTGGCCAGGACAACATTGGAATTGTTGATGTTGGAGGTGACAAAGACATGGATAATAAATTCAACAGCATGAGCTGAGCTACAAGCAGATGCAGGCCATGTTACGGAAGTGGAATAGGCTTTGTGATGGACAGGATCTGGTGTTGGAAGCTGCACTTGTGGACAAATAGGATGTCAAGGTCGTCAATTCTCTGGGATGGTGGTTAAAGATGATGTCAAAGGTATAGAGTTTGTCTTGGAGAATTGTGATTTTTTTTAGCCTTCCCAGTATCCAGCTGCCAGAAATTATACCTCATCCAAGATTGGTTACATAAGCAGTCTGCAATCAAAGAGGTTAAAGAGAGGTGGAGAAATGTAATTGGTTATCAGCAGCATACATGTGGAACTTAATCCTATGTCTGGTGGGTATGTTGTGAACCAATATTTCAGGATGCAGAATAGGAGACATTCAAGCTTCGATCTTTGGGGACTCTGAAGTTTAATGGTATAGGGGTGGAAAAAGAAGCCATAGCTGAAAATGCTCTGACTATAATTGGATAGATAATAATGGGACCAAACAAGGACAATCTCACCAAATTGGACATCAGACATGAAGCATTAGAGGATATGAATGTAATGTACTATATCAAAGGTTGCAAAGAAATTGCAGAGGATGAGAAGAGATAATGCACCACAGTCACAGAGAGAGTATAATCTGCTCATGCCTTCCTGTTAAGGGACTGAGATCCCCTTTGTAACTGGAAAACTATTTTATTTAGATATTTGCATTATGCTTCAGAAGGTTTAGTTATTTTGTCAGTTACATGCCGTCTACCATAATAGAAGAGAAATATGTAGTATGCTAATTGAGATGCTAGAAGGTTAGCTATCATTTTCCTTATTAGCAATGATTATCAAAGGATTGTGTAAAATATTCCTGAAAATAAATTGTCAGTACTGATCAGAATAAACAGCTGGCAGCCAGGAAGATGATTTTTGCAGGGCCTTAGCGAATGCAATAGGCTTACTTTGGGATAAGAATGGAACAGGCTGGAAATACTCAGCACATGGGGCAGCATTTTCTGTTTTTCTTTCAGATTTACAGAATCTGAGGTATTTTGCTTATGTTTACTTTGGGATTAGTTTCACGAGACCCACCTGTAAGAGGCTGATAGCAGTGACATAGCAGTGCTGTGATATAAAAATAACTTCTGCAGCTGGCATTGGGTGTGGAGAGGATGAATGTTGTGTTCCGATGACAATAACCCACCACAGATTTGACATTAAAAACATTGATAGAATATAAACTTGCCATTGGAGTTTTTGATGAATCTATACATGGAGTACTGCAAGTGCCTTGATGATTAGAATGGCATCAATTTGTAATGGAGACTTGAATTTTTGCACAGATGGAGAGCCTGTATGTCACAACGAAAATGGCACTTGAAAATGCGCAAGTACCACCCTCAGCCCAGTCCCCACCATTTTCACGGGTTGTGGGTGGGGTGTGGTAAGGGGGGCAGGTAGGAATTCGACATAAGTGTTTCACAGAAGCAGCTGCCCATATAAAATTGCAGCTGCTTCCAGTCAGGTCTGATTTTTGTCAGCTATGAGCAGGAAGTACAACTTACGTCGATTAGATCTGGTAGGAGCAGATCTAAATTTTGCGTTGCTTGGATAGGTAAGGTACCCTTTTGGAGAGTGGCAGGGATCCCTTTTGAAGATGCAGAAAGGTTGCAGCAGCTGCCACTGAAGTGGCAAAAAAAATCATTCTCAAGTGTCTGGCTCTCTCCCGAGGGAGTGGAAGAGTTGGGCAACTGCACCTAGCAGGGCAAAATCCTTTGTCCTACTGACTCAGGCACACAGGTGGCAGGAATGAGTGAGTGCCAGCAAAGGGAGCAGTGAGCATTGAGCCAAAGAAGGAACAACATGGGAATGGCACCTTCACATATTGGCGTTATAGAGGAAAGTGAACATGACCAACCTGAGGCCAGAGGGAGGCACCAGGACATGAGGTACAGACAGCGCCACGTGCACCAGGAAGGCAGAGGAGAAGGAACAAAACCAGGTTTTACCCTCTGGGAAGGGTGTACCGACCTTGGAAATACCTCAATATGACCGACAACCAATGCCGAAGATGGCTGAGGTGTGGTGCAGCAACAGCTTGAACCAAAGTCTATTGATACTTATGCCCTGCCAGTGGCTGTAATGGTTACCATAGCTGTACATTTTTATACATCAGACTCTTTCAGCAGGAGATCTATCTTGAATACCTCAGTCTGCCGCACACAGGGGCATCAAGGCAGTAACTGATGCCCTGTTTGCTCGCCTTGGGGGAACAGATTAATTTCACTGTTGATTTAGCATCTCAGACACAGAGAACCACAGCTTTTGCACAAATAACAAGCTTACCTCAAGATTCCCACATCACTATAAAAGTTCCAAATCAGCAACTGGACTCCTTCATGAACCAAAAATACTTCCACTCCTTCAATGTCTAGGTAGTGTGTGACCACAATATTTTCCTTCAAATATGCGCAGAGTTCCCAGTTAGCTGCGATGACTCCCTCATAGTGAAGGGTTCTCAACTCCCTCAGATTTTTCATCCACTTGCATAGATCTGTGGTTGGCTTCTGGGAGAGAAGGGCCTTAAGGAGCTGGCTAATGACCCCCTTAAGGTGACCACAAACTGAGCCCAAATGTAAATACAACAGTCCTGTGTTCACACGGAGTGCAATAAAGCAGGTTACTGGTAATCTCAAGATGTGCTTCAGGTGCCTTGACCACTCAGGTGGGGCTCTGTAGTATTACCCTGCGAGTGTATCCAGGATTGTTGTGGTGCGTTGCATGCTGCACAACATTGTGCACTAGAGAGGCATACAACTGGAAGAGGAAGATGCCATGCCAGATCTCCAATATCTGAGAAGGAGGATGATGAGGAAGATGAGGAGGAGGAAGTCCTTGCCCATTCCCAGGAATCTGATACAGGGGAAGGTGAGGAAGGCAGCAATGGAAGAGCAGCTGGGAGACATAGCCATGTAGCCAGGGCTGCTTGTGCGCAGGAAGTGCTTGTTGCCAGACAAGTCCTACTACAAAACAGATTCACATAGAGTCTTTAGATCTAACATCTACCACCAGCCATTCCATAGTGAGCAACTTCCACATTATGAATCTTTTACATGGAAGTCACAGTTACTCAGGGAAATGTTTATCCCCAACAAAGAGATGCAAGAGCATCTCAGTCCTCGACTCTTTGTTCACTACTACCTTATGTAAAAGACCAATGAAAAATGAAGCCTTCCATTGCCTTACAAATCACAGTTCGGGCAGGTTTTCACTTTTCATTCTATCTGGCAATGAGAAGTGGCCTCATCGTGCAGAGCACCTGTTGGAGACCTTCATCAGACTGCAGCCTGTGCATCTTTACATGGGCAACTGTGTTCCCCAGCACCTATGGAGCAGACAGGGGCTCTGGTGGAGGGGCTAGGGAGGTGGAAGATGATGAGGGTCATGAGAAACTCTCAGTACCTTCACTCTCCTCAGTTACCTCCACAGCCTGGGTAGGCCTTCAAATGGGGTTGATGGGGCTGGCTGCTGGCAGCTATCATCCAATCCACCGGCCACAGTGCCAGCAGTGTTAATGTCCTGTTCTGTTCAGGGTATGTGGCTCCTCATGTATTCCATGGATGTTAGTCTTCATGCTCTGAGCGGACTGATCCAGGCTACTGAATGAGTCTTGCACCTTTTATGGCTGATGCACTTCTTTTGCATCCACTCTGAGTGCTGTTGCATGTGTTCCTCCATGACAGTGACCAATCTCTCATGATTGGACCTCATGTGTTTGAACCCTGGGATGAATTAGCTGTGGACTCGCTGAGCCAACCCCAGTTCTGGCTATCTCCCTGGCACTTCAGGCCCTCTTGGATTTCAAAGACAGCAGTGATTTTATGTTAGCATGATACATAGTGCATGCTGGCATTTCTCTTTAATGTGTAATGAGCATTACAATGCTCAGTCGCATGTGTGATGTGCATACCTACATGAGCAGTTTGGATATACAAGCCTCAATGCTATAGCAGAGGTATGTGCTTGGTCTCACACCTTAGCCACAGCATGCCAATGTGACCATTCACTTGGACCTCTAGGTGGATGTACCAAAGTACTCGCCTTGCCAGAATGCAGCAGGTCATTGAACCCCTCTGACACTGAATCTTGGATCATTCGGGTTCTCCTGCTGTGCTTACTGCAGCAGATATTTCCACCCATGCCTTTCTTGTTGAGCCAGAAGGTTTGCACCAGCCAGCAGGGTAAAGAATTTGTCTTCTCTGCTGTACTTCATCTGCTGTAAAATATGCAAATCCTGGTCACTGAACCTTAGTGCTGCAGCACCAACTCTTTTACCACTATCACCTTTGTGTGAAATTCTGGCAATACGAATGTAAAATGAGAAGAGTCAGGAGTCATGCATCTTACAATGCTCTCAATCACAATTGTGTACTTACATACACATTTTCCCCATATCATTGTTGAGGGGTTGGGGGGTGGGGGTGGGGGTGGGGATGGCTCCACACCAATGCATGGTGTCGTGGATGTTGTGGTTATCACTCCCAGAAAACGTGTTGTGCTCCTGACCATTAACTACACTACTGGCTTATTCCCTCATAGTCGCACTGTTGTGTCATGCCAGTGTGCAACTGTGAGGGACCTGGCCAAATCAACAGCATGGGTGCATCCTTACTGATGGTTGGCAAGAGGGTGGATGGATGGGCTCAGAACCTTGGCACAATCATCACTGAGGCATAATAGTTAACTACGTTAATGTAGAACATCAGTAGTAGCTGGTGGGACCAAGATATTTCTATCTCCATGATGTGTCTTATGAACCCACCTGATGCTTTAAGTAATCTGGTATACTCCTTCAGTACAATGTGAACAGGCAGCAACAATGACAATTTTGGAACGCCCATGATGGGCCATCTGTTCCAGGGCCAGCAACCCATTCGGCAACAGTTAGAGAGTTTGCACTCACCTGACTCTCAGTGACATCGTCTCCCATGCGCAGGCATTAAGTCATCTATTTCCTTGTTCACAAAAGGGCCTCCCTAACTGCTCACTTTCTATATCCGGTTGAGATGCCCAACCCACTCTTGGCCCACGTCTGTCTCTACATGGCTCGCAGGATCACCCGCCACAACTCCTACTATACCCGACCACAGCAACCCCCTCAACCCCATCGCCAGCCCCAGACCGAAAATCAGAAGTTCCAAAACGCTTTTACGGAAGCCAGATTCGTGGAGCTTGGAATTCACCCAATTCTGCACACCTGATACAAGGGTGAAAATTCAAGCTGTTAACTCTTTTTCTCTCTTCCCAGGTACTGCCAGACCAGCTGAGCAGTTCCAGTACTTTCTGTTTTTATTTCAGTTTGTTTTTCCATCCTATATATATTGATAGGAATGATAATCAAAAAAAACATTCAGGGTGAACTGTCCTAGATTTGCACTAAGTGCGGTAGCGGGCAGGAAAATGAATGCTTTATCTGCTGGCCGCAATGGCGGCTTTTCACACCGTATCGTCCCAATCCCACCTCATTAATCATGCATTCCTGGGAAATACATCATTTCGATGACGAGCGGGCTCTGATTTGCCCATCATGTCATCACCTCGCCACTTCCTCAGGCCAGGTGCCATATTTAAAGTGCAGCCGCGCACACCTCTCAGTGCTTCCAGCCCAGGACTGCTGCAAATTAGACATGGCCCTTAAAGACAAGAAGACTGCAGCCCCCAAGCGCCTTTTGGACCCCGTGGAGGCCCACCATATGTCCTCTATTCCTGCTCTAGCTGCAGGAGGGGTAGCAACAGAAGACATGGCCCCAAAACGGAAGAAGACTGCAGCTCCCCGAGTCAGTTATGCATCAATGGAACAACTTTTGGATACCTTGAAGGCCGGGCGTGATGTCCTCCACCCCCACTCTGGCTGCAGGAAGTCCAGCAACCTCACCACTCCAGCTTGGGAGGCGATGCAGTGGCGATCAGTGCCAATGCTGCAAAGAAGAGGTTTGCCATCCAATGCAGAAAGAGGATGAATTACCTCATCCATGCCGCCAGGGTAAGGCAACCATCTCATCACTCTAAACTCACACGTTCAAGCCCATCACACATTCACTGACATCACACTCACTGCCAGCTCAAGGGACATCATCAGTCACTCTCTCACACATACCCTCACATGTCCACCTGGCCTCATTTCCTCTGGAGACTGCCTCCTTAGCCCTCACCATCTTGAGGCCACTTGCACAGATTAATGTGTGTCTCCACACACACACTGGGATACCCCACTTCTCCAGTACAGCCCTCGCCCTGCAGCCTCTTCCCTTGCCTGAGGCCACTTCTCCCCTTCCTCAAGCAAACATTAGCCCTGCAGACATTGAAAAGCCATCCCCGTCTTATCGCTGGTCTGGTAGATAGAGACCTGCCCGTGAGCCCCCCTAAAATGATGTGGTGCTGCCTGCAAAGCCTGGCGCTGATGACCACGAGCGCTGCCCAAAGAAAAGTAGGCAAACAGACCTCGAAATCCCGAGAAAAGTGCAGTTCTCAAGATGCATGTTACTTATGTACAGTTGTGAAACACGTCGATGTGCATTATGCCAACGTGTTCGGATGTTCCAGTGTGGGGGGATGATTCCGGTGAGCGGGGCTTATAACGATATGTAGATGTATTGCAATGAATTTCCCATTGTCCGACAGTGAGAAACATGGCCCACGATTAATGGGCAGGGCGAACAATCACCAACTCGTTTCATGACGTCATGAAACCAATTTTTGGCCTTCTCACCATATCATCCGGTCATGCAGCCAAACATGGAAAATTCTGCCGTCAGTCCACCAAGGTTCAACCTCTCATATATGGCATCTAATGGTATCTTGAAAGCTCACCATGCTTTTACTTTTATTATTTGGTAGAATATTCTAACCATTTAACTAATTTACATTTATGTTCCCCAATTTTTACTTTCCAGTGTAATAATCTGGGTTTACCTTATCTATGTTATTTAATAACTTTTACATTTCAGCAACAGGGAAGAACCTTTGGCTTGACCATTAACATTGAAAAATGCAAGAATTTTGTGCAGGTAAACACATGACAGAAGAGGTATGGCTTAAAAGGCCATGATCAGAGCACTAGATGCAGATTGGAATTTTCTGTTTTGATGTTGCGTTTGTTCATATATAGTAACATGCAAATATTTCTGTCCTTGTTTAATAAATAATGCCTAACGTGCAAATGTTCACCTTTTAGCTTAGCAGTGTGTATATGTGAGATACTGTAAACAGGGCACTATTCCTCCTCATCCTTCTCAATATCACTGCAGTCTTTGACATTTTGACCACTGCATCGTTCTCAAGATGACTGGCACTGCCCTTGCCTCATTTCCCTCAACTGTCCCCACTGTATCCACAGAATCTCAAGCATTGTTTTTCTTCTTGTCCCTGCACCATTACCTCTGGTATCCCCCCAGGATCTATCCTTGTCCATTTTCTGTTTCCCATCTACATGCTGCAATTTGGCAACATCATCTGAAGACAAGATTCTATATTCCACATGCAAGCTTGCAACACCCAGCTCAACCTCATCACCACTGCTCTTTACCTCTCCAATGCATCTGTGTTGTCAGCCTGCTTGACCTAAACACAATCTTGGTTAAGCCACAATTTTGACCAATTGAAAACCAAAGCTATGTATCATCTTCAGCTCTCCTAGCTGCTACTGATTGTATCCCCTCCATTCGTACCTTTGGCATCCTATTTGACCCTCAGCTAAGCTTCTGATCACATGTGGTGGTCTCCATCACAAAGAATACCTACTTGCACCTAAATAACAATGCCCACCTGCTGCTGAAACCCTCATTCAAGATTTTATTTCCTCCAGATTTCATTATTTCTATGCTATCATTTTCTTTATTCTTTAATGGGATGAAGGCATCACTGGCAAGGCCAGCATTTTGTTGCCCAACCCTAACTGCCCTTGAACTAAATGATTTGGCAGGCTATTTCAGAGGGCGGTTAAGAGACAACCATATTGCTATGGATCTGGAATCACATGTAGGCAAAACTACATAAGGATGGCAGATTTCCTTCCCTAAGGGACATGAGTGAACCAGATGAGTTTTTACTACAATCAGTGATAGTTTCATGGCACCGTTACTGAGACTAGCTTTCAATTCCAGATTTATTGATTGAGTTTAAATTCCATCAGCTGCAATGGTGGGATTTGAACCTGTGTTCCAAGAGCATTAGCCTAGGCCTCCAGATTACTGGTTCACTAGCTTTCCACTGTGCCACCATCTTGATAATTGTCCCTGTTTCACCATCCATAAACATACATGTATCTGAGAACTCTGCTGTCCATATTCTAAGCCACCTTTTATCCCTGAGCTCCATTAGCTCCCACTACACCAACAAATCACCTTTACTATTTTCATCCTTCTATTTGTATACTTGCATGGCCTTGCACTTCCTGATCTCTGACCTCCTCCAACTCTAAAAACCTCTGAGAATGCTACACTCCTCAATCACTTGCTTCTTATGCATTCCCTTACACTCCCTTCACTCCACCATTGGTAGCTTCGGCCACCTAGACCTGAGATTCTGGAATTCCTGCTTTGACCTGTTCTCTCTTTCTTTAAAACATTGATTGTAACCTAACCCCTTTGGACCAAGTTTTAATCACCCCTCCAAAAATAACCTTTTTTGTCTCCTGTGAAGTGCCTTGAGTCATTTCATATGTTAAAGATGCTGTTTAATGCAAGATGTTGTTATTGTTGGATAAAGTGCCTTTACCTGTTGTTAAATTATGCCATTCCCAGAAGGGGAAATTATCATGGAAATGTGGTTAAACAAAAATCAGAATCTTTGTTAGAATGGGGTACGTAATTGAAGATAACTCCCACCCCGGCTCACAGCACACACACAACACACTCCAACCATGTGGGGAGGAGATTCAGATGGTTCTAATATGACATACCAGATGATTGAAGCTCAGAATCAAGTCTTTGATGCCTGAACCATGTAGGGCACTGTTGATGATTAACCAGGTAATCTGCTCCAACTGGAGGGGTGGACCTTGGGACCTAAATGCTGTACAGAAAGCTCATTATAGTTAAAACAAATTGAAGCAAGCCTTTAATGCACCTTTATTGCTATCCCTTCTTTTCCACAAATAGGCCTCAGCATGCTGCTAGCAAACTGAGGGTGGAAGGCACAGTAGGTGAGGGAGAAATAGTAATGAATTTGGAGGAGACAATGCTCGCCATCACTGGGCCTGGCACAACTGAGACCGTGGCAAGTAGTGCAGCTGAAACCATAGACAATAACAGTATGTGCAAACCTAATCCACCTTCTCACAACCCACTTCCTTCTCATCCCACAATCACTCCTGACTTACAAGTGGTTTATGGTGCATGTTTCACCTCCTGCTTCCTCCCCATCTCCCCCCAGAAAACCACCACCTTTCCCTTACCTCAGCCTATTGAGCCTTTATCCTTTCAGATACCCAAAAACTGCCACCTGGTCAAGCACTGGTGTGGGATTGAGCAGTGCAAGAGGAGCAGGACATTGGTGATGATGAAATCTCACACTCATAGTCACCAGCTGAGATATTGCCACTTCATGTACTTTAGAAGGTAGCATAGAGATGGAATCTGCATGAAGTGAGTCACTGGGTTCAAGTGGTCTGCACACAGAAATACTTTGTGCATTGGCAGGTTTGCCAGAAAGCCTGATGTTACTGTCAAAGAGCATGAATGAGTACAGCTCCAACTTGGCACAGAGCATCATGCAGAGTTTGGAGTCCATCCTTTCTAAGTCCGTAAGAACACATGTGGAACAGCGCATAATGTAGTGTCTAATGGCAAATATCTCAACTTCCTTGCAGCAGAAGCAGAAGTCACCCAGTGCCTCAGTGTTGTAGTAGAAGCTCAGATTGAGGTCATGAAATCTCAGCTAGTTGCTATGCAGGCTCAGACTGCTGTTACTATGGCTGCAGATACAAGTGTTCAAAGGGCTTTCAAGAACTTACTACACTCCAGCAATCTGTGAACCAGTAGATTTCTAGGATTGCTGAGGCATCAAGTGAACCTGCCTGACCTGTCTCAGGATGACAGCATTCTTGCTGCCACCACGCCATTCTGCCAGTGCCCCTGCCTCTCAGTCAGCCAGCCCAGACTGCTGTCACACATGCCAAGGTGGTGCAGTCTGAAGCTGAGCCTTCAAGGCCCAGAGTACCTTGAGGGTATCCTGCAAGGCCACCTGCAGTCTCCAGCACTATAGTAGCATCCCACCAGCCACACTGCAGCCACTGGGGTAGCACTGCATAAGAGTATTAGGTAAAGACAGGCACTAAGGGGATGCACAAGGGTGATAAGTTGACTTTTATATGGAATATTTGATGGTTTGTTGGACAGGTGGTTGCTTTGTTGTTGTTTTATTTCAGCACTTTGGCCAAGGGGATGTTATGATAGTCCATAACTAAGGAATGAATAAGGTGTGGGATAGTTTTACAATAGAGATTTGGGTTGTGTTCGGTGACGCCACTGAGGTAATCACAGATAGCCCAACCCAAAAGGGGATATGCTGGTTGCCTCCTCCCTTCACCTTGTTTCTACCCTTGTTCTTCCTCTTCCTCCTGCTCCTGAGGTGCTTACTGTAACTCCGGGGGACAGGGCTATGCCCTCATGATGTCCAGGTTGTAGAGTATACAGCAAACCACCATGAATCAGGACATATGCTCTGGTGAGTACTACAGAGCTCCTCCAGAGTGGTCCAGGCAGAGGGACCACTGTTTCAGCACACCAATGGCCTGCTCTATGATGCTTTGTGTGGCAGCATGTCTCTCATTGTATGCATGCTAGCCATATGTGGTTGGGTTGCAGTGGAGTCATAAGCCAGGTGTTAAATGAATAGCCCTTGTTGCCCAGCAGCCACCTTCTGGCTTGACACGGTGGCTGAAAGACTAAGGGAACAGTGAACTGGCATGCAATGAAATTTGCTCTCCTCTCCTGGCATAAAGAGCACCTGTCACCTCCCTTATGTAGCAATGAATGGCAAACTGAAGGTCTTATACACATCATTGCTCCAGCCTGGGAGGCTCCTGACACAAAGAATTTCATAGCTACAGTCACCTTCATAGTCACTTACAGTGCCCTTCTTGCCCTGCTCTGAGGCTGCAGGTCTGCTTGGCAGATGTGGCGGAATTCTGTGAACACCTTCTATATAAAATGCAGATGGCACGCACACATTGTTCCTGGCTTAGGCTGAGGTAAGAGAAATGTTTTTGGAAGGTGGCCTTAGGTGGATAAGGTCTCCTGCTGAGAGGCCTTTTCCCCCAAACTCCTCTTTATCATCTCTGCCTCTCAGTCAGCCAGCCCAGACTGCTGTCATACATGCCAAGATGGTGCATTCTGAAGCTGGGTCTTCAAGGCCCAGATTTGCTGGCGGGTATCCTGCAAGGCCATCTGCATTCTCCAGCACCATAGCAGTATCCCACCAGCCACCAGTCTCTTCTGTGCTGCCTCTGCTTGTCATGCTGCAAGCTAAGATGGATTGCAACCACAGCGCTCATGACTGGGACGTTGAAGTCAGAACCAAGATCTTTTCCATGTCCAGCACTACCTCCTGGCAACCTCATTGACTTTATGAAATTCTGGAAACCACTAAACTCAGACAGAGCCAGTAGAAATTAGTCAGCAACTAACTTGAAAATGGTTGATGATGTCTTTAAATAGCCTGGTAGGTGAGTCCTTCCTGCTGCTAAACACAAGTTCAGATGCACATGTTTAAGAAGGGGTATTAGCTGGAACTGGTGAGGTCAGAAATGGCAGTGATGGTGCAATGTCACAAGCTGCATACTTCTGGCACACTCACCTAAAGCCCATGCTAATGCCTCAACAAAATGGCATCTGGTGCAGATTGTGCTCAAAATGTGTGCACACAGTGCAGAGATCACCTTGGTGCTTAAATGACACCCATAATGGTTAAAGTACAGGTGCTAACAGGGCCAAATGTTTTGTTCAGAGTCTGAAAGGATAGTTCATGTGATGAATGTAAATGACCCGTTACTCAATAGGGGGAGCCCTTTCATGACTGAGGTCGACTGCATAGAGAGATTTAGTCAACGTTTAACATATGCATGTTGCTTTGGATCTCTTCAAGATTGAAACTGTACATATAAAGGAGAAACAGATTTAATTGTCCAGCATTGTGATCCCTCATTTGAAAAGAGCACAATTTACCAAAAACCTTCCCCAAATAATTCTTTTGAAAAGTTTGGATTCCATTTAACAAATTAATACTTTTTTTTCCATCTTGGTGAAACACAATGAACAGGAATGAAATTGAATTACTAGGCCATTTAGCTCTAGAAGGGTTACACTGTATGAAATTAAGTTCAAATATTGAACAGTCAAGTCGGGTTATAAAACATGTTCTTCATTGTGCTTTGATAATTCACTTTTCTCTCTTCTGTATTAACAGTAAAAATCTTACACATTGATGTATTATTACCTGTCAAAAATAATATTACTACGATGGCTAGCTGCATACCAACAAATACACAGAGGGCTAAATCATTCCAATCTATTGAGGTATACAACCATTAGGTTTATTTTGGACAAATTTCAGGTTATGCGCTAAGCACATAGTCATTAGAATTTAAATTATTCTTCAGCAATGCTGTATTTGATTGACTGACTATTAATTAGGTCCAAGGCAGTACAATAAGAAATAACTAATCAGAATAATGTAAGCACATATCTTTTTTTTTCTGAAGTATATTCTGCATCTTTCAAGAGTCTTTAAAGACCATAGCATTGTAAGGGTAACGCAACTTGTAAGATTATATTTCAAACATTTAGTAATAACTATTAAAGTCATTAGAACTGCAGCTTTTGTTCCAAAACCCTACGCTAGAACTTCTCAGCCTTTGTTCTAAAACTCTGTGCAATATGAGTGAGTTTTGAATATGAGAGGATACACTCTGGAAAGTATTAAAGAAGATATCTTTCAGGTTTTGTTTTCATCAAACTGCAGAATTATAGTACATCCAATAGGTTAGTTTGGTACATGGTAGAATAAGTTCCAAGAACATATTAAAAAGAAAGATGGTGGTTTTAGCTCCTAAAAAAACTGATTACAGTTCAGAAGTTACTTAGCTTGTAATCAAATGTTCATGGGAGACTGGTAGGATAGTGAGTTTAATCTGCATTCAACTTCATAATAAAGGGGCACACAGTGAAGCAGTATTTGAGCCACTGAAAACAATAACCTGAGGCTATTACTTCAACAAGGTACCTGGGTTGTCATCCTACAGGGTAAGGCTCCTAATAGGCCTCCTGCACAACATGTCTCCCTGAACAATGATAAACGGTGAAAGAAAGCCCTGATAGAATAAAAAAGTAAACATTGTCCTAATTTCTCAATTCTATTTTTCCATTGTCAGAATATCCAGCAGGTTTCCGGGAGATTTGTATATGCATTTAAAATAAATAACCATGGGATGTGTTATGACATAAGCTCTCTGAGGTTGTAATTATGTCTTACAGTGATAACCAAGGTCCTCAACATAGCAATTTGAAAATCTCATAAGATTTTGATGAAAAATGTTGTTGTTAATATACAGAGCTTTCAATGCAGTTTCATTTTAATTGATTTGTGATTAGAAATCCAAATTATCATCACACCAGCCTTGGAAGCAGGATGGGGAGAGGAATCTTGTCTTTTTTTTTAAGATAATTTGAAAAAAAGAACATGCCCTAAGAAACAACTCTGCCAAGTGCCCATGTACAGATATGTATATTTTAATCCTTGCATCTTTTGATGTGCAGGTTTCAAATGGAAAATTTTCCTTTCAATATCATATGTGCTGAAGCAATAGCACTGGGAATTATTTCATATTCTATGCCCATAAATTCATCATTAAGAATGCAGTATTAGTTTCTGACAATGTTGTGGATCTGAAAGGAGATGAGATTACAGTTCACCAGCCATGAACTGAATTCCCACAGTGCTTTCTTCTGTACGAACAGCATCTCATTTCTCAACCACCTCAGCTGGCTGTCAGCAGAGAAGAGGCATATGAATCTCAAAACATTCATTATGTTAATCTGCTGTGTTAATTTGATTATTATCAGAATGACTCGGGAGGGTGGGGAGGGAGTGAGGGAGTTTGACATCCATTTCAGCATTGAGAAAAATACCCAGCTAGCTGCTGGGAATATGATCCAGGATGATAAAGATACTAATCTTGTGTCAGTACCAAAAAAATCACTTCTTCTCAGACAGTTGTTGCACAGGAAAGAAAACATTATTTTTATGTTTTATTATTGAATATGGATCAATAGAATGACACAGAATCCCTTCAGTACAGGTTAAATCATTTTCTTTTTTCCTTTTTGCATGACTGTGCTGATCGCTACAAAAAGCCCCTGTGTTGTGCTGTAAAGGAAAGTGCACTGAGCAAGTTATCTGCAGGCAGTGTTGAGGGGACTAGAATTATGAAGCTAAGCAGTATCAGCTGGTCAGAATGATCATATACTTGCAATCCTGCACCATCTTACAAATTACTTAATGGGACAAAAGAATTTATCGAATTACCACTTTCCACAATTGATCCTAAGAATTTGTACTTTAATATAATGTATAAGTTAATCCTGATCAAAAACTTAATTTCCGGAAGGAAAAAACAGTTCAGACCAGTACTCTTATTTCCCAGTTCGTACTGGTGTTCCATTTTAAGGTATACAAGACCTGTTCGGATCAGTATTCTTATTTCACAGCTTTTACTATATCTTTCCTTCTGGGTTGCTAGCTTTTCCAAAGGACATGGTGAAAGCTTCACATTCTACTCAATTCTGGCAGATTTGTGGAATTGTTTGCTGTTTAACTCATTTGCTCTCATTGCACTTGCCGATATTTGACTGGTTGGTATGGTTGAAGGCATCGACTTTTTTTTACAATTGCCCTCAATGGCATTCTGATTATCCCAAAAACAATTCTGTCAATTAAAGCAATGACTGATTGTGCATCCAATAAAAATGCCCCAATAGGTTTGTAATTTGATGGTAAACTCACAGCATTAATTTTGAAACCTCTGCTCGCAAATGCAAGCACCAGGCAATAATGTCTATTTTTTTCCCTCTCCCTAATCCCCACTCCCAGCAACAGATAAACTTATTTGTGCATGGAACACCCTCTAGTGGAATGGCTGAGAAAAAGAAAATAATTTGAGTGAGGCAGGCAAGTTTCAATGATTGGCTGGCCTGATAATCAAACTCCTGATCACTGCATTGGGAGTCCACCTCAGCTGCCTCAGGGTAAAGCCATGTTTGAAGTTGCTTTTCACATGACAGCGCAGAAAGTCCACTTTGGCAATTCTTTCCCTAATTCCGACCTGTATGTGGATCCGGGGAGAATGCTGCTTGCGTGGTTTCCAGTTCTGTTTTAGCTGTCTGAACTCTTCTTTCTTTACAGGAGCCAATTGCAGATTGGAGCTACGCAACATACTTTCAGTGAAATGCCACGTAAAACAGATGCAAATAAGTTAATCATTTTAACCCATATCATGGAACATAATTAAATCCAGAATAAGACTGTACATGCTTTGTTCGAAACCCAAATGACCAATCCTAGAGGACAGTGATCTATGAAATATAATTCCTCACTGTAAAATTCAGGCGCAACTATTTTCTTTTCAGAATTCGCTAATACCCTATGTTGGTGATAGTGGCGTTAACAACCTCCTTATAGAAATAAGTGAAATTAATTTATATTTTACTCTAATACTAAAATGCATTATTGAAGTTGCATCTCAGAAATCCACCTTTCAAAGCCGCACATTTCCACCAGTTAACTAACAAGAAAAATAGGATTTTTTTTTTAATAAAAGAATAAGACAAGCTTATGTGACCCTCCTTTTCACATTGCAAACAGCAAGAATAAAACACATTTACCCCGGGCAAGAGATTCGAGCCACTGACTTTTATTTAATGAACTTCAATGCAACTAGACAGAAAACAAGGTGGCACATACCTAAGGATAGTGATCAGCTTCGAACATCAGGATTATTTAATATTAAGCATTTGTTTTCTTGAATGTGAGGGATGTGATTTTCATAAAGTAAAAATTGCAATTTGCCCTGGAAGTCTGCAGCATTATTTTAAAATTACACAGAGCTCTAAATAGTTATCTTTAAAAAAAAGATCAGCCCACTACGAAACCACAACAATAGGGATGTTACAACAGTTATCAAGGAGAAGTTGAGTGATCCCTGAAAATGATTATAGAAAGTGCCCATTCTTCTTTAGACAGTTGCCAGAGTACCTGGGAAGTCAGTGAAATAATGATGGATAGTGCATCACATTTATCCTTATCGATACCAAACTGAGGGCAACGTACTCACAGCATTAGAGGCAAGCTAGAGTGCAGTCCACAAGCAGCAATGCTGTACCTTTGAACTGGCAGGTGTACAAAAAATGTTATTTCATTTGATCTTGGGACTCATTCATGACCCAACAGTCTAATTTTGGCAGGCTGACAATAAATTCTGTACTGCGATGTGCATGCAGTGTCGAACAGTGTTCATACTCTAGGTGAAGAGCTTCTATTACTGTCTCACATTAAGCAGGTTCTCTTTTTTTTCAAAAGCGCACAATACAACGAACATACATATTCACACACACGCACATTCAATCTTATTCACAAGCCCACCGCTTTACATTACCATACTGAAGTCTTGCCATGCTGAGTGGTTCGGGCCATCCCATCTCTCCAAAATACACTCTACAGAAGATGAAATAAATCCACTTTCATCTTCTTTCAACATATCCTGCAGATTCCTGATGTGAGAACAAGCTGAATTATACCAAGCTCCGCTTGTTTGTCAGGTTTCTGATGAGCATTAGCTAATCCCTTTGTGGATGCCAGGCAATCAGCTGAACACTACAGACTCCTCACACTCTTGCTACCTAAATGACAGGAGATAACTGCCAATCCCCAACTGCTTCTACTGTAAGCAGGCACAGAAGCACACACATATTAACATCACTGGAATGTACCATACATAGCTACTACTGGAGGGGGAGACAAGACAACAAGACTCCACATTCTTCCGCAGCAACAGCATCACCTTCTCACTTAAATAATACTTTTTTATATTAACTGTGCGCTATTCATAGCAGCTTTTCACAAACCATTAAGGTTCTGTGAAAAATATAAACCAGGAAAATACATTTTTAAAAATTGAAGGAATCAACACCCAATTTTATGAGCTTAGTTTTGAATATTACAATGAAATATACAAGTATTTTAAGTATTTATATCTTTTGGGAGATAATAAAAAAGCTCCCATAGATGTTGGAAATCTGAATGGGGGCCAAATCTCCCTGGAAAACCAACATTGTTTTAATACGCACTATAGTTAATGCACAAATCAGTAAGCAAGTTCAGGGGATTAAGAGGTACACCACGAGCTTCAATTCTCCAGAACTTGATGGTCCATTTATGCCGCTCCACCACTTCCTTTGCAGAAATGATACCACAGCCTTAGTCTCCATGTTATTTTTAAGAACTTGCTTATTTCGCACGTTAATTGCACAGTAAAAACTGGCCACAGTAAGTTGAGGCTGATAATTAACCGTGTAAGTACACCTTTGAAAACATGATAATTGTGCATGCAATACCAATCAACTCTGCCGTTCAGAAAGGAAATAATTTGACCTGCGAAATCACAATCCTGCATCTTCTGCTTAATCTTAAAGATGTTTTTTAAATCACATTTAAATTTTTTTATGGAAGTCTTAATTTTCTTTTGTCTCTCCTTCTCTCTCATTACAACCTTTTTCCCCCCACTTAGGGTGAGATTTTAACCCAGCCATAAAATATCCACTTGGACAGAGTTAAAATTGTGCCCATTATTTCTCCTTCTATGCCTGATTTGACTCTAATTCGCCAACTTTCAAAGAGAATCATAGGGCAGGATTTTGCCCCCGTTGGGAGCGATGTTGAAGGGCGCGCACACACAGGTGCGCTTCCGATCGGTGCCCCCGATCGGGGACGCGGCACTATTTTACATGGGTGGGTCAATTAAGGCCCACCCAGCGCGATGTCCACACGGAAGTGCTATGCACTCCCTGTGCAGGTGTGGTGGGGGGAGGCAGAATTCCAAAATCGAGAGTGCACTCTTTCGTGCATGCCCTCAATTGGCCATTGACAGGTTGTTGGGCGTGCAGCTGATTTTGCTCCGCCACCGCCTACCAGAAAATTGATATGGGGCACAGTGACGTCGGGAGTTCCGCCCAACATCACCGTGCATCAATTTAAGCATCAATGAGCGCCCCCCCACCCCACCCCCCTGCTCGCCAACAGGAAAATCCTGCCCATAGAAATTTACAAAACCTAAGGAGGTCATTCAACCCATTATGTCTGTGCTGGCCAAAAAAGAGCTATCCAGCCTAATCCCACTTTCCAGCTCTTAGTCCAAAGCCTTATAGATTACGGCACTTCAAGTATCTGTCCAAATACTTTTTAAATGTGATGAGGGTTTCTGGCTCTACAACCCTGAAGCAATGAGCTTCAGGACTTCACCACCCTCTGGGTCAAATACCTTTCCTCAATACTCCTCTAATTCTTCTACCATTTATTTTCAATCCATGCTCCCTTGTTATTGACCTTTCTGCCTAGGGAAATAGGTCCTCCTTATCTTCTCTATCCAGTCTTTTCATAATTTTATACACCTCGATTAAATTTCTTCTCGGCTTTCTCTGTTCCAAAGAAAACAACTCCACCTTATCCCATCTTTCCTCATAGTTAAAAATCTCCAGCCCTGGCAACATCCTCATAAACCTTCTCTGTACCCTCTCTAATGCAATCACATCCTTCCTGTAAGGCGGTGGCCAGGACTGTATGCAGTACTTGAGCCGTATCTAACTATTATTTCGTATAGTTCTAGCATCACCTCTTTGCTCTTATATACTATGCCTCAACTAATAAAGGAATGTATCCCCTATGTTTTCTTAATCACACCTTACCTCCCTGCCCTTTAGAGAGATCTGTGAACATGCAAACCAAAGTCCATCTGTTCTTCTTTAAACCATCTTTATTCTCTGCAGTTCTTCTGTTTCTTTATCAGTCCTTAAATCCCATTGGTTGAGAAGATAGACTGTTGGGCCTGTTGTTCACTAAGATTCCAGTTGCCTCATTGGCCTTATGGCTCCGGTTTCAGCTCTCATTCCCAGCAACCTCCAGATGAAGGGTGCAGAAAAAGATCCAATCAACGATCCAGTCTTTAAGGTGCCTCGCTCCAGCAAGATTTGGCCCAATAAAATTCAGAAAATGCTTGAAATATACCTCTAGTCTGTCAGCATCATCAAGAATCAGTGCTTTTCTTTTCTTTTACTAGTGGTACTAGTAAAATGCCATGTATTGCATCTGGGATTTTGGTTATGTTAATGTCAGGACTTTGAAGCTAGTCTCTGCATCCTTTAGAACCTCAGAGGTAATTTTCAAGGTCAGCACTACTGGTGGAAATCAAAAAATCAGATGTGTACTGTCAAAATTACCCATTCTGCTCAAATGTCTTTGTAAGAACAACTATAGTATCTCTTCTTTCATTGTTTCACTTCATACATGTAATGAAGACATGGAAATTCCCTGGAAATATATTGAACATTAGTTTGGTAAAAATAGGACAAACATCACAATATATTAATAAGATTATCTTTACATTGTTGAATCATAGAACTGTCAATGCAGACAATGGTCATATGGCTGGCTACATCAGTTATAATCCCACCTCACTCAGTTTCCAAATAGTTTCAATATTTCTTTTTCCAGTGTTATTAAATTATTTTTAAATATCATAATTCATTGAGACGGAATAATTACTGGCAATAAAGAATTTCATTCCTAATGCATTCAGTGAAATAATTCTCTGTCGAACAACCCCTTTGTGTTTCTAGTACTGATACTGAATTTATAGCTTCTTTTACAGATTTCCCAACCAACAGAAATGTTCTTTTATTATTTACTCCCCCTCTCAAATACAATACAACATTGAATCCTTTAATCTTGACCTCAGCCATAATATCTTGAAGCTTTTCATATAATGTGCTGTTGTTATGTAGACAGACAAATCCTAAATCCTGTTGTATTTTACCAGATGATTAAAATAGGTTAGATGCACTAGTTAAAATTGTGCTGTGTGATATTAATAATTATTGCTGAAGTATATTAGTGTATTACATAAGAGGAAACTCACTGATTTTGTGGTGCCAGCAAAGAGTATGGTTCCCATACTCATAGAGCTGGCAAAGCAGTCCTGTAGCACTACCTCTCTTCTAAGTTTTCAAGGATGGCCTATGCTTATTCTGAGGCATGGGTGAATTTACACTTAAATTTCTTTCTCACATTAACAAAATTGTGATCAATTATCTTTACTGTGTTGTTATATTTGGCAACACAATTTCATTGGCAATGTTAACATTTTGTGTTTACCTAGGACAACTCTAAGCAAAGCTTTGTGACCCTATCATTTTCTTTTTAATTTAATTTTAAAGCATTTCACAAAGTATTAATACATATTTTATTTCACTTTTATTACAAAGCTATAGTAATGTGGATTTGGTGCTATCTTTACTCTTTCTCCTGTCATTCCACCTTGTGGCCATGATGCAGTCATAAGACTGCTGTCAGACTGGAAACTGTGAGTTGTGTTCTACCCACACAATAAACACACAGCTCAAAAAAAGTACCAGACTCAGCAATGCCATTTCTCACTACTCGGTCTGATTTCCAGGGAGATGCAAGGAACACTCTTATATCTATATTTCCCCCAACAGAGAACTGAAAATAGCAGAAAATGTCATTTTTTAATGCATGGGAAGCAACTTATATTTACAAGAGCACCTATAACATAATGAAAAGTCTATACTTATGCAAAAATATAAATAAGCAAAGACTGAAAAAAATGAAGAAGAGGATTACAGTGATAACCAAATTTAAAATCAAACAAGAAGGTTTAAAGTGGCTTTTCAAGGAGAGGATCAAGATTGAAGCAAAGTGGAGAGTGAAACCAAAAAAAATCAGAAGGACCTGCAGCTAAAACTGAAGTGTAGAGATGGGGAATTCAAAGGAGGCCAGAATTCAAATGGCTGAGAATGCATACATGAAGCTAAGACTCAATGAGGTTTCAGACATAGGGAGAGGTGAGACAACAGAGGTATTTGTAACATAGAGCGAGTATTTTAAAGTTTATGCATAGCTAGAAAGGGAACCAGCTAAGGTTAGTGAAATTCTTTGTGATAGAGGTATGGGCTTTAGTGTAGAAAAGCATACAAACAATATAAAGAAGATTGATTCTGCAACACTGGGGTTGCATATAATGATCAATTTTATTAGTTGATGTAGCTGGTGGGAAGTCTCACCTTTTGGCTGCACTTATTGGGAAATTGTGGGTGCTTCACCCTCAATTGTCTGTTTGAAAAATCATGGGTAGGACAACCATGTCTTTCCAATATGTGTAGCCAGCAGGTTTGTCTTACTACAGGCAGTACAAAATCAGAACCCAGTATCCTCCTTACAAGAAGCAACAGGCTAAGCTGTGGCTCCATACTATCAAAATCATGGATCAGGCCCAGTTTTTTCCAATGTATTTATGATGTACAAGCATTTTATACTCCATGGCTGCATTTAAGTCAATGATTTAATTTGACTCCTTATCATTGTGTGGGTGTCGGTTTGTTCAGTCGGCTAAATGGCTAGAGCGTGGTGCAGAGTAATGCCAACAATGTGACTTCAATCCCTGTATCAACTGTGGTAGTTCATGGAGCTCTGCCTCCTTACCTTGCCCCATGCTTGATGCAGAGTGGTGCCCCTTAAGCTATTAGAGCGAGATGCCTATTGTCCTTCATGCACTATTGCTAATTACCATTTATCAGTGTACCACATTTGTAATCAATATTATCTGGACATGTTGCAGTGTCATATTTTTACCATGCTTTTTTTAAAAATGCTGATCAACATGTTGATTTCCTGCCTGCTGTTTTGAACTTTGTTGGCCTGATTCGTAATGAGATAGATTCAAACATAACAAGTTCCTGACTTTGGCCTTGGCTGCTCAGGGAGATTCTGAGCACAGACTAGGCAACAGCCAAAGGTTGGATAGAAAATCACAAGTGGGGCATTGACTCAATTACACACCTGCTGTGCAATAGCTTAAGCCACATTAACACAGGCCAGAGGCAGGGCTTTAGCTACTCCACTTTGGCAAAAAGAATACTTGATATGAGAGGGCCTAAATGCACGGAGGGAAAAATAAATGCACACCTATTTTGTCTTGGCTATCGAGGGCATGGTTTTTGAAGTCAGTTTCCTCACATCAAAATGAGCTCTGTTACTCTGAAGAGTGAGTATTGCCATGGGATCATTATAAATGAAACAGTAACAAAAGAACTTTTGTGTTCTTTCTCACTGATATTCGTTGTTTCTTGGACAATGATTGATCATGCAGAGGTGGGAAGGGCTACCCTAACTGATATTGTGAAGCAGCTTCAATATTAATAGAAATGCATTCATTAGTTGAAGCCTGTTTCAGCATCAAACATGCATGTTTATTCACAATTCCTACATTGTAGTCTTTGTAATCCGATGAAGACAATACTGAGTTATGTCATTGTCAGCTTCCGTTTAAACTAAAGATAATCAGAAAAATGGAGAAAATAAATCAGAGGAAGTTAATTTCTTGTCATTAGTTGATTTTTTGTTTAAAGAAGTAATTCAGTGAATGATAGATATTGCACATTTACACATAGTAAACAATAAGACCAAACTACCCTGTGTCTTTCCTTCATGCATGAGCCCGGATTATGAATATCAATAAACTGCTTGATGATGGAATGCATCACAGTTAAATATATAAGTGGAATTGTTGTAGTACTGGACTAGCAACCAAGCAGCCATGAGGTCAAATTACACCATGCCAAGTTGTGAAACTGAATTCAATAATTCATGGGCTGGCACCAGGAAAATTCAGCATCAGAGATGCTAGATTGTCATAAAAACCAAGCTGGGAAGGAAACTGGTCACTCATATCTTGCCTAGCCTACACATGGCTTCACTGACACACAGTATGATTGACTCTCAATGCTCTCTGAATTGGCATGGCTCACATGCAAAACAATTGTTACAAAACAGATCATTGACAAAGACCCATTATCAGATCAGGACAAGACTTAAGCAATTCAAGTCCCCTTGACTCCAGAAATGTCCTCCTCACTATCATCCTGGAACTGGTACTCAAGTCGGGAGAACTGTTCCTCAGACTAGTCAAGTAACAGCCTGATGTTGTCATGCTCACAGCGTCATAGCTATCAACCAGCATCTGAAACTCATCATCATCCTTGCATATGGTCTTCCCATTTGCAGCGTGGACCCATCAGTGTGGGAACAAATCTAACTGAGAAGGCAACCTCCAGGGGATAGAGATTCCATGAACACCGTCATTCCCTTGCATTTAAGTGAATGTGTCAAATGTTTGCAAGTATCTTCAACCGAACTTGCCAAGTACACTTTGCTTCTTCCCAAAAGTCCAACCATTTCAGCTCCACCTGACTTTAAGCAGCAGATGAATACGCTAGGCACAGTGAAGGCAATAGGGCCCTAACAATATCCAGCTGTAGCACTGAAGGCCTGCACACCGTAACCAATCAGCCCCAAACCAAACTACTTCAGTACTGCTAGGGCATGGTCATCTACTCAACAATATAGGAAATTGCCCAGTTATATCCTACTCACAAAAGGCAGATTAATCTAGCCTAGCCAGGTACTGCTCCTTCAGCTTTCCTTCAACAAAGCAATGAAAGGAATCATCAACAAAACTACTCACCAATATCCTATTCAATTTTGCTCAATTCAAGCTCTGCTCCTCATCACAACCTTAATCCAAATATGGATGTAAGGATCTTAGAGCTAAATGCCATAAAGAGCGGCATAATGGAGGTTAAAACTCATGTCAACTGAGTTAACAGTTCTGATAGGAAAGAGAATGGTTGTGGCTGTTGGAATCTGCTCATCATAGTTTAGGACATCGCCACTGGAGTTTCTCAGGGCAGCATACTTGGCCCAATCATCTTAAGCTGCTTCATCAATGTCCTTCCCATGATCCAAAAGTCAGGAATGGCTTCTTTGTTGAAGTTTCTACAGTATCTGCTTATAATTCTTCTGATCATGAAGCAAACTATGCCAGCTTATTGCAGGATGTAAACAATAGTTAAGCTTGGGCTGACAAGTGGCTGATGACATTTGTATGGTAATAACTACCTCATATGTATTTTTGAAAATGCCCTGATATCTCCCCCTGACTGTCAATGGAACCAGCATCACAGAGTTCCCTACCATCTGCACCCGGGGAATAGGAACTGAAATAACAATACAAAACCAGAGCAGAGGTGTACTGTGACATGTTGATTTGCCTCATAACCCTTCAAAGCCTCCCGATGTCTATAGAAATGTGATGGAATGCTCATGTAGATGGTGCAATTGCTATAACACTTGAAAATCTCAAATCAATCCTGTGACAGAACAATCCAGTCGATTGGTAACCTTCACAACCGGACTAAATGTTTACTCCTTCAATGCCAGCACACTGTGACTGCAGTATAAACTATTTGTACTATACCATATATACTATGCAGGAGACACTGCAACATCTCACCAAGCCTATTGTGGACCTTCCATCTCTATGGCCTCTGTCAACAAGTCAGGAGTGTGTTGGAATACTCCCCACTTGCCTGGATGAGTGCAACTCCCGCAAAACTCAAGAAAATGGACACCGTCTAGGACAAAGCAGCCCCCTTGATTGGCACCAAACCCACAAATATTCATTCCCTCCACCAATGACACACAGTAGCAGCAATGTGTACCATCTATAAGATGCACTGCAGGAATTCACCAAGGCTGCTTTGACAGCACCTTCCAAACCCATGACCACTACCACCTCGAAGGACAAGGGCAGCAGATAGATGGGACCATCATCACCTGGAAGTTCCGCTCTAAGTCACTCACCATCCTGACATGGAAATATATCACCACTCCTTCACTGTCTCTGCGTCAAAGTCCTGGAACTCCCTTCCTAACAGCACTGTGTGTGTACCTACACCATATGGACTGCAGTGGTTCAAGAAGGCAGCTCACCACCACCTTCTCAAGGGCAACTAGGGATGGGCAATAAATGCTGACCCAGCCAGCGAAGCCCACATCCCGTAAATGAATAAAAAAGTCAAGAACAGCAAGAATGATGTCACTTTTAAATCACACCATTCTGATTGTGACTTATCTTTCTTTCACCATTGCTGGAGCAACATAGTAGAGTTTCTTACATATGTTTGTGGTAGGACCATGATATGGATCAGCTAGTTCACTAGTTCAAAGCAACTAGAAATGGGCATTAAATACAGCCTTGCCAGCATCACACATATCCTGAGAACAATAGGTGGAATTTTCTGGCCCCATTGCCATCAGACGTCATGGCGGGCATGAACAGATATCATGGTGAGAAGGCCAAAAATTGGTTTTACACTGCCATGAAACCAGTTTGCGATCATCTGCTCAACCCGTCAATGGCGGGCCATGTTTCCCATCGCTGTACGTTGGGAATCTAATTTCAATACATTAGCATCTCATTATAAGCAATGCTTGCTGGAGTCATCCCCCCAACGCTGGAGCATCCAGGCATGTTGGCGTGGCTGCACGCCAACATGTTTCACAACTGTACATTAGTGACATGCACCTGGCGAGCTGCACTTCACTCGGGACTTCAAGGTTTGTTTGCCTACCTTTCTTCGGGCAGCACTCATGGTCATCAGCGCTAGGCTTCGCAGGCAGCACCACCTCACTTTTAGGCTGGCTCACAGGCAGATCTCTACCTACCAGACCAGCTGTAAGGCGGGGGTGGCTTTTCAATGGCTGCAGGGCTAGGGCTTGTGTGGGGAAGGGAGGGAAGTGGCCTCAGGCAAGGAAAAAGGTGGCAGGTCCAGGGGCATAGTGGGGAAGGGGGGTAACCCAGGGTGTGTGGAGGCACACATTGATTTGTGCAAGTGGCCTCAAGATAGTGAGGGCTGAGGAGGCAGTCTCCAGAGGGGATGAGGCGTGAGGGTGTGTGTAAGAGAGTGAGTGGTGATGTCTCTTGAGCTGATAGCGAGCGAAATTCCAGTGAGTGTGTGTGATGACCTGGTGAGTATGAGTTTAGAGTGATGATAGTTGCCTTATCCGGGCAGCACGGACGAGATAATTTATCAATTTTACGCATTGGATGGCTGGCCTCATGTGTGCAGCATTGGCACTGACCACCTCAGCCACTGCCTCCCAAGCCGGAATGGTGAGACTGATGGGCCTCCTGCGGCCAAAGCGGGGGTAGAAGACATCGCGGTGGGCCTCCACAGCAACCAGACGGCACCCCAAGAATGCATCACTGAACTGGGGGGTTGGGAACTGCATTCTTCTTAATTTTTGGGCCATGTCTTCACAAGGTCTGCAAGCATTGAGAAGTGTGCACGTGGCACAGGCCCTGCATGAGGAAACAGTGAGGTAGTGGTGTGGCAGGCAATTCGGACGCCACCCATCAGCGAGACGGTGTATTTCCTGTGGTTGCATAATTAATGAGGTGGGAATGGGACGAAAGGGCCCAAAAACCCACCATTACGACCGACAGGCAAAACGACTTTAGCCCGCCCAGTGTCGCACTTTGCAAATCTGGGATGATTCTACCCAATATCTTTAAAACATTAAATCTAGTCCTCATCTAATGTCCACAAAAGCACTTTCCAGGAAGATCACTGAATAATGATCAAAATGGAAGCCTGGGTGATGTTTCCTGTATAGTCTTTGGGCACTGAAACTAAATTAGTACCCAACTAGGATCTGCTAGTTCACTGTAGACCGGGAATCAAACAGGTAGCCTTCTTTTGAGTGTGTGGCTTCCCACTACCATTAACAACTAACCCATCACAGAAGCTGTTTGTGATGGTCCTATAATATCTGGAAACAATCATGCTGTGCACAGTCAGTCATTTATCTGCTGAGGATGGACCTCATCAGTTTGTAAGACTTACTTTGGAAGCTGAATTGGAAGCATTTCATTGACAAACTGTGGGGAGGATTTTGACTGGAGGTGAGAGTTGTATAGGTGGATAGCAAACTATTCAGAGGTCCTTTTTAATGAACACTGCTGACAGAAACAGAACCAGGCACACAAGTTGATCCAGTGTTGCTGAATAAGCTTTGATATCTTTCAATGATTTGGCTGCTTTGGGAAAATGGCTTTACTGCAGATGCCACCCAAAGTGTGCAGTATGATTGTAGTTTGCTGCATAGTGCAGAGCTTCCATAGTGTCCCAACATAACCATTTTCCAATGCAGAGGTCACTAGTTGGTGTGAAAAGTAGAAACCCTGATGAGTTTTAAAGAGAAGCAAAAATCTACAAAAAAAAATACAAATATTATGATACTTGAAATATATTTGATTTTAAACTACCATTGTTGTAAGCACTGGTAAATTCAAAAGAACTCAGCTAATCTCCGTTAATAGCGAACTGATATATTTTTGAGGATTAATACCCTGTTTCATTATCGGTGTGAAAGTAGTGGTGGTATTTTTTAAAGCACTGATCCCTGTGATGAGATATTAAGCTTTAAGTCATTGGCGTACTCCATCTCAGTTAATGCAGTGTCCTAAATTGTAGGATTGCTTGGTGATGTGGAAAAGTTAGAAGGCATGAGCTAATGATGTTGCAAAAAGCACAGCAAACTTCCAAAGAATTTAAGAGATTAGAAGGTGCGTGGCCTTCACCCACATTCACCTTCATGTCAGAAAATTATCAAGTATCTTGGTTTTGTTCTAAAAAACAAATCATCCAGTTTTTAATATACTAATAAGATATTAATGCAATGGGGAAGAAAAGGTTGTTACGTTTCACCTAGAATCCAATTATTGAGCCACTTAAGGCAATAATGAATGAGGTGATCTTTGCTCTCATGCATGTCATTTCCACTAAAATATATATTCAGATGATAAAAAAATGTAAAAGGATCAATTAGACATTTCTTGGATTATGGCTAAAATGTCATTATGCCGGATTGTAATGCATATGCATGGAGCCAAGTCGAAAGAACCTGGTTGACCTAAGTTGATGACCGTTAAATGATACAAATTGGAAATGAACTGGAGCTCTTCAGAAAGTGGGTTGCAATTATTGAACAACTGTAGGCCACGTCAGAGTTATTTCAAATTTGTGTATTTGATCTATTAGTCAGATCTCACAGAAGCATTAATGTAAACTGTGGCCATTTGTCTGCAGCTCCCTCGGAAATCAAAACATTCATGAAGGTTGATAATTATTAGTGTGTTCATTCAGGCTTAGTCATGTTGCTTTTCTAATTGTATAATGAAGAAAAGCACCATCCAGTCTAGAACTGAGCCATGCAGACTATAAGTTCCCATCTGAGGGGCCACCTGATTGAGGTGTACAAGATAATGAGGGGCCTGGATAGAGTAGACAGGGATGCCTTGTTTCCTTCTAGCGGAGAGTTTAATTACCAGGGATCTCAGATTTAAGGTGATTGGTAGAAGGATTAGAGGGGACATGAGGAAAAACCTCTTCACCCAGAGGGTGGTGGGTGTTTGGAATTTGCTGCCTGGTTTGATGGTGCAGGCAGAAACTCTCGTCTCATTTAAAAGGTACCTGGATCTGCACCTGAAGTGCTGTGACCTGCAAAGCTACGGACCGGGTGCTGGATGGTGGGATTAGAATGGGCAGCTAGTTTTTTATTTTTTTATTTTTCGGCCAGTGCACACACAATGTGCCGAATGGCCTCTTTCTGTGCTGTAATTTTTCTATGGTTCTATGTTCTCAAGGGTCGGTATTGAGACCACTGCTCTTTTTGATACACTAACTACTTGAACTTGGGTGCACAGGGCATAATTTCAAAGTTCACAGATGTTTCAAATATCAGAAATGTAGTAAACAATGATGAGGTTAGTAACAGGTTTCAGGAGGACAGACTGGTGTAATGGGCTGGAAAACAAGATGAAATTTAATGCCAAGAAATGTGAAGTAATATATTTTGGTAGGAGGAATGGGGAGAGGCAATGTGAGTTAAATTAAACAATTTTAAAGGGGATGCAGGATCAGAAAGGCGTATGCACATAAATCTATGAAGGTGGGAGGACAAATTGAAAAGGCTGTTAAAAAAGCACATGTAATTTTAGCTTGATTAATGGAGGCATGGGGCCAGATTTTCAGAGTTGGGAAGGCACCACAGACCTTTAAAAATGGTGGGTGGGATCCGGATATGGAAGCCCTTCCCCTATTTCTGACATTCAATTTTTGCTGGCAGGAGGAAGGGGGCAAGACATAAATCACACAGGAGGGAAACTCAGCAGGGCAGAACTTAGTGCTGAGTTCAAACAGACCACATTTCGATTGTTGCGAGGGCCTTAAACCACAGTGTGGAAGTCACGAATTGACAAAGTAGATATCAATGCTCTTGAAATACGGATAAGTTTAATTGTCATGATCTGAAGTTTTTTTTATATCTCTTGCTCTTTAAACATGAAAAATGCTGAAGCTGCCAATGAGAGTTAAAACAAAACTTCTGTTTTGATTGTCTGGCCGTCTGGTATAGGTTAGCAAAAAGCATTAACAGCTGTTTGTGTAGTTTAAATAGAGGTCTTCGTTAACATTTCTCAAGAATTATTATTGTCATTATGAGTTCTTGGTCGTGTTTCAAAAGCCATAATTATCTCAGCAGGTGATTCTGAGTTCACAGTTTGATTGACAGTTTAAAGATGCTACAGCTGTCTTTGATGTGGGATCTGAGTAGAAGTTTGTTTTTATAAGAGATTAACCACTAGAGGAGATTTAAAAGTTTTAAATGGGTTTCATGAATGGGAATTTGCGTAAATGAGTGAGAATTATATTAGGTTGTTAGAAGTTTATTTTTTTCATTTCCACATGGCTTCTGATGTCAGCTCATGGTGAATACTGGGTGAGTGTCTATGGAACTGGCATGGGGTGTATGAGGGGGAATGCAGATTGGGGAAGGGCATCAGTTGGCATGGAGGCACCATGGGGGGTATGAAAGGGTTTGTGGGGTGAGGGCTAGAGGGCCTAATAGCTTCTAAAATAACTGGGTGAAGTCCCAGAGAACTGAGGAGGACTTTCAAACCAAACCCATGTTGGCACTTGCCTGCTTTTGTAGCCATCTAGGATCTGTTTCTGGGATTAGTGGGCCAGCTTTATTCCACCCGCCTCCCTGCAGTGAAAATTGGCTCAAGCAGGGTCCTTTAAACTGAGGTGGTCATCCCAAGGCGGACTGAAGCTAGTTGCTTTGGTAGTGAAAATCCAGCCCATAGAGTCCAAAAGCAAAAAAGTGATGCTAAACCTTTTATAAAACACTGGTTAGGTCTCAGCTAATTCTGAACACCACACTTTAGGAAATATGCCACGGCCTTAGGGAGAGTGCAGGCGAGATTAATTGGAATGATACTAGGGATGGGGGACTTCAGTATGTGGAAACACTGGAGAAGCTGGTGTTAATCTCATTACTCAGTGCTGCTATAGAAGGTTAAGAGGAGATTTATAAAGGTCTTCAAAATCATCAAGACTTGAAATGGGGTAAAGAATAAACTGTTTCCAGTGGCAGGAGGCTCAATAACCAAAGAACACAAATTCAAGGTGATATGCAAAAGAACTAGGGGTGACGTGAGAAATTTGTTTTACGTCATAAAATGTTGTGATCTGGAATTCACTGCCTGGAAGAGTGGTGGTAGCAAATGGCCTCTCTTTGTTCTGCAACATTCTACAATACAATTGCTGAGCTCAATGCTGAATTAACTGACCTCAGAAGTGAGGCTTAGGAATAGAAATAAATCATTCAGCAGCTAGTGGCTGTTCCTCAATTCTGTTATGTCATGGTTGACTTGTACCTCCACACAATTTAACCCCGCTTGCTCCACATCCCTTGACATCCTTATCTAACAAAATGTTTTGAACCCTGTCTTGGAAATTTTCATTGGCTCCGCATCTGCAGGTTTTTGGGGCAGGATGTTCCAGATTTACATGACTTTTTGTATGAAAAAAGTGCATCGAAAATTTCATAATTGTGCTCTAATGTTATTACCCCTTTATCATGTTAAACGCTTCAATGAAATTACCCCCTGACTTTCTGAACTCCAGGGAATACAAGCCAAGTTACACAATCTATCCCCATATTTTATCCCTTTCAATCATGGTATCATCCTGGTGAATCCCTGTGTCACCCTCCAAGGCCAATCTATCTTTTCTGAGGTGCGGTATCCAAAATTGAATGCAGTTTCCTGTTGGGATCTGGCCAAGGCATTGTACTATGGAAACATCATATCTGCACTTTTATATTTTTTTATACTCACTTTTATATTTTATACAACTCCTTGAAATAGAGACCAATGCTCTTTTTGTCTTTTTGATTCTTTTTTGAATCTGTGCACTAGCTTTTCATAATTTGTGAGCATGGACATGTAAATCCCTTTGTTTCTCCACAGCTCCTGGTCTCTCACGATTCAGAAAATATTCCAATTTGTTTTTTTATCATGTTTAGACAGTGTGGTTAGAGAGAAATTGTTCTCAGTGGTGTAAGGGTCAAGAACCAGTGGACACAGATTGAAGGTTATAAGAGAACAAAAGCTGACATGAGGAAAAGCCTTTTTTACACAGTGAGTGGTTAGGATCCGAAATGCACTGCCTGAGCAGGTGGTGGATGCGGATTCACTTCTGATTTTCCGAAGGGAATTGGCAAAGCACCTGAAGAAAGAAAATTTGCAAGGCTTTGGGAATGAGGCAAAGAAATTGTTTTTGCAGCGAGTCACTATGGGCTTACAGATTAAATCGCTTCCTTCTCTCCCGAAACCATTCTATGATTTTATGAAAAGTGATGATCTCCCACTCCTTATATTTATCTGCCACAGTTTTGACCACTCACATTGTTGATCTATCTCTGCTTCCACTTGCACAAAATAAGCGCCACCTGCCCACATCTCACCATCTTGCCTTTATCTCTGCTCTCTGGTCTCTTTCCTTCCAATCAATTATCAACCCAACTCATAAGCTTACCGCCAATTCCAATTTCATTTTTGGTAGTAACATTATTAAATGCCTTCTGCAAGTCCATATTGGCAACATTCACCAATACACTCCTTATTCACCATGCTTGTGACTACCCCAGAAACTCAACAAAATTCATCAGTTCCCTTCACAAATCCATGCCAGCACTCTCTTTCAGCTTACATTTGTCCAAGTGCTCAGTCATTCCACATGATGTTACATTCCAGCAACTTCCCTGAAGTAGACGGGGGTTCCAAAATTGGCTTAGATATCTTTGGATTAGAGTGAGGAAAGAATCAGCCAAAATTTCTGCACTCAATTCCTATCTAGTGACCTTTCCTGAGCAGTATGTGAACACGGATAACAAGTGGGAGCAACATTGGGATCAACTTTGATTCCCTCAAAGGTCAATCAGCGTGCTGTTATCAGAGGATTGCTGATACCCGTGTAGCTGCACCTTCAGTGCAGTGGAGAAATAAAGAAACTAATTTGTTTAAATTCAGAAAGTTTCTAAATAAAACCATGAAAGCAGTAAGATTTGCAGAAGTGTACAGTGTGTACCCATAGCTATTTAAATCATAATCTAGGTTGGAAGATTTGGAAAATTAGCTTGGTTGCTTATTTAACAGACAATGGCTGCCCTGAACACTACAAGCTCTACTGTTGGAATTTCTGTGAAGTGCCTTTGCAATTTGTTTCTTCACGAGGCACTCCACCTAGCGGCTGTGTTGAGAACTGACAAAACTCACTACGGCTCTGTCAGGTAGAAATCTTTCAAAGCAAGCAGCTCTTAGGTACCCAAAATCCTTACCTCATTGTTACCCAATTGCTGCAATCAGCTGGACTACCCAGAAACCCAACCTAGCAGCCTTTTTGCTTCAGTTTTTAAATTTAAGACCCTTAAAAAAGCCTGTTTATGACCATTAAAACTGTCAATCCCCACAGTTGGTAAACATTTTTTGTTCCTAGATTACATGTAGGTATTATTAAGGTCTACATGCTTGAAGGGTTCCTTCTGTAATCATCTTTTATGAATCTACTCAAGTATTCACAGTCCACTTCAGAAACTCGTGATCTGACCTTTTTCCCTTTCCACCCTGGGTTCCTGCCAATCACAGAGGCAGAAACCAGAGGTACCAAAGCATAGCTCAGTGTTACAAGGTCAGAAAATAAGCATTTCACAAATTGACTTTGCTCTGAAAGCTAGAATAACTTCATATAGATAGAAAATCTCAGGAGAAAAATAACGTTTTAGTTGTTAAGGCTTCTTTTTGCCGAATGTCTGGGAGAAAATTTGAAATATGAATTCTTGCAGCTTTAAGATATTTATTTGAGATTCCTCAGTTTAACTGAAAGTAGGTGATAACGTGCAACTGAGGGCTTCAACAAGATATGCATGATTAGTAATTAAACAAAAATTAGTGATCTTTTTCCACTTTCAATTTCTTCCATCCACTCATTCCTGCCTGCATTTCACAGCCCCTTTGTCCCCTGAAGATTCAGGGATATTGTTTCATTAGTACAAGTTACCCTTCTGTATCTTGTTTAAATGGCTTTTTAAGTTGGATGGGAGAACAGCACAACTAAACTTAATCTTGTCCACATCTGTCGTCCACACTTGTGCACACTGTCAAATGTGGGTCATCGAATAGTGATCAGGAGCAGATATCCTGGCTGATATTTCCTGTTGAAGTCAGTTGTACTCAAACTGAGGCTGATAACAGCATGTACTGGAAATTAAATCTGGAAGCTCCAGGTCTGTATTGCTTAGTATGGCATCAGGAGCTGTCTGTCTCTGTATCAGTTGGGCCATTGGAGAAGTGAAATATTATTTATGGTGGTGCTGCCAGAACAAAAATGAAATAAAATTAGCTACAAAATATATATTTTACTTTAGATATCATATTAATTCTGCCAGAGCACATTAATATTTTAGGGACTGAACATTTTGTTCTGCTTCATAGCCACTGCAATTCATTACCAATAAACAGTCTCTATCTAAACTTTGTCCAGCATGCAGTCGTATATCATGACAAATCTGCAGGGTCACCTTCTGCTCCTTTATATTGAAGTGCCAGTTTACTTATTGTCATTTTTGTTCCTTATATGTATGTAGTGTATATTTCACTTTCCTCCGATTTTTCTTCCCTCTTCTCTTGCAGAGGACACTTCCATGAGTCCTTCCCAACTTGAGCCACATGTGAGTATCGCCAAGTTATTTTACCATGGATGTAGCTGGAACCATGGCTGAGCCTGATTCCACTCTTTACTATAGTTGAAGAGCACTGAGTTAACTATAATTCTGCAACTTTTAACCTGGTTGAGATGATCTGACTCATCATAGGTCAGAGATTGAACATTAGATCTTCCTGTTATATATGAAGTACCACCATATGGTACAGTTGCCCACTAAACCTGTAGCTTAATATAGAGAGAAAATAATGGATACATGAGAATGATTATAATGCAGTTATCTCATTGAGACATTCAGAGAATGGTATACAACCCATTAAAACTCCTGTTTTAATGTGTATCTGCAGATAATAAGTAGATCACAGTAAGTAGCAATGGAAATAACAGTAAGTATTAGTAAACTAGTCAGGATTGCAGATGCATTTCAAGATATCAGGGGTAAGTGGTCCTCTGAGTGTGGCATGTAATCAAACTGAACACTTGATAAAATAATCATTGCAGAGAGTTCAGTTAAAGACCATACCGTTTATTGGTGTTGTGTTGAACAGACAATGAACCAGATTTGAAAGCTTGGCCCTGAAATGATTGACATGTTCTTGAAAAATGTTGTATTGTACCTGCATATGAATTTTGAAATGGGTTAATACATGTTAAAATATTGCAAAAAATAATTTTATGCCAACATATTAAACAGTGGGTTACAAAAGAAAAGGAAACACACATGAGCTCTCTGATGGGATGAAATGATGCAATGTGAATTTAGTAACAAACACATTGAATTGTTTACATGAAATTCCACTGTCTACTATTTTAATGAAAGCATTTAAAATAACCGTTGTTAAAAATAACAGATCTTCAATGCTGTTGCTCACTGAGTTCACGAATGTCTTGCCAAGTCTCTTGTAATTAGAATCAGAGGTCAATCAAATGTGATTAAAGCAATTATTTTATTCTGCCACTGAGGTGGTTTCATAAAGGTCAGACTATCAATGGTAGTTGGAATATTAAATTGGCAACAAAATCACAGATATACTTTTACCCGCACTGTATTCCCTAAACTTAAAGCATACAAAACAGGTTATGCCTTCCTTTTTAATACCAGTCTTAATTAATTAATATTTTGCCTCAAATTTCCTTTTATACTATCTTACAATTAGATATATAGAATATAACATTTTGAGCAAAAATAATGGTTATGGTTACTTTCAAAAACAGTGCTTACCTATTACATTGAGGAACAATTTATTGCATGAATTTTTATATATGAGACCAGGAAATTAAAAAAAATAAAACAATTAGCTAATTTCAATCTTTCTTTCTTTAATAGGCATTACCAAAAGTTTATATGAAGTAAGCAAGTTTAAATTTATGACCTTTGTTTAGATGCATCCTCTAAATTTGAAGATTCACATGGTCCTTCAAGAGTTATCATTCTTTCAGAAGAAAATGTAAAGACATACATCTGCTCTAATTGTTTAAAACAATTCAGAAAAATATATTTTTAAAATATTCACAGTTTCAAAAAGTATAATTTACCATTTGTGTAACATGCTGTAATTGCTGGACACCTGCTTGAACTGACACTAAATTCCTGTGTAAGTTATTTTAAATTATATTCCAAGCATCACACTTAACTTTGAAAGTTTCATATGGGAACTAATCAGGCAGCTTCCAACGTAGCCCTCCTAGGGTTAGGTCATCAGACTTTCTCCATCAATTGGCAGCAAATGAAGGGGGAAGCAAGGATAACAAACAACAAGTTCCTGCAGACTAGTTTTGCTGGCAGCCATTGAATAAAAATCTGAGCTTTGTAATTATAGATGCATGCTGCAAATTGTAGCCTTATTACCTCACTGAGTCTCTTCAGCTGACAGTGATGGTTGTGGGAAAGTCCACAAACTCAGCCATGTGACTTCTAAGGGAGACAGTCTTCCAATGGAACATATTAAGAAGCACAATTCAACAGTGAAAAACACAATTGGATAGGTTAGCTTAGTTTATTCTGCCAAATAAATATTCAAATTTATTCATATAACCTTTATCTCGTGTTATGACCACAGCTGATGTTATTTGCTGAGCAAACCAAATTCTAGAGGGACTTACTGATGATAACCTTTTTTTTTGTATTTTGAAAATGAGGGGAAAACTGCTGATCTCAGAAGCATAGAATCCCAGTAACATTTATGGGATCTTAAAATTAAAAGGTTTAGTCACAAGAAGAAAAAAAAGTTAAGCATCTAAGATTAAAGTTACACAGTTAAAACCGTCTTACAAAACATCCTCCAAAAAAACCCACTTGGTCAGAACACACAAGTAAACTACTAGGCACCAGCTCCCTTATAGATTTTTAACTATAAAATCCAGTAATATTACCCACAGCAAAAACTGCTGTCACTTTAGAAAAAGGTATATCACTCGCCTTTTCACACTCTTCTACTCTGCTGAGGAAATCCAAGAAAGTTCATAAAACAAATTGCTTTCTGAGACAAAGGTTCCACTGGATGGCTGCTTCAGGTTTCACACCTTTTCTCAGCACAGAGCTGGACGCAGGACACCTCCCCCATATAGCCACCACAACTCAACTAACATCTTTCCTTAAATATCTTTTCCCGTATTAATCATAGATTCCATTGTTCTTGTACACCTCTTTTAACTCAACTTATCCAAATATAAAAATCTTTCATGTTTTCCCATTGCCTCTACTTTCAGGTCAAATAAAATTTAATAACCTTCCCTTGTTTACTTATGAAACCTTTGTGAGTTGTAAAAGTCCCTTGTCACTTCTAAACTCCCTTTTGAAATTTAACAGCTACAAAGTCATCTAATGCAAATTTTAAAACCAACCTATTTACTTATAAATCCACTTCACCAGAGCCTCTAATGCATTCATCTAGCACGTTTACCCTTTTGTCTCTCAGTTTGCACAGACAAGCTGTCTTTACTAAACTTCGCCCCAGTTTAATTAATCATGGAAACACTCAGACTCGGCTTTCTTTAAAGAATACCACCATATTTCCAAAAAAAAATTTAAAAAACTATTTTCACAATCGAAATAACTTGTACTTATACACCATTTTTTTGCATTCTCAGGATATTCCAAAATGTTTCACAGTTAATGAATAATTTTTCATGTTCAGTCACTTTATTTATAGAACTAACACACAATATATTAGCTAATAGAAAGATTCCATAAACAGCAAAATGAAATAAATGACCAGTTAATCTATTTTGGTATATTGGTTAAACGTTGATTAGTTAACTGGAAGAACTCCATTTTACTCTCCCACACTGAAAAGGGGGAGGGGGGGGGGGTCATAAAATCCAGCACCTGCCTGCCTGCCATTTACCCTCCCACCCCCAAATTGATTGAAATTTATTGGGGGGGTGCAGAAGAGGCATTAGATGGCATTGCCACCCTTGGGCCTATTGAGGCCCTTAAATGGGGGTTGATGCTGACATTGTGGTATTGCCACTGGACTAGTAATCCAGATATGCAGGGTAATCCTCTGAGGACCTGGGTTGGAATCCCACACAGCAGATGGTGAAATTTGAATTCAATAAAAAATATGGTATTAAAAGTCTAATGATGACCATGAAACCATTGCCGATTGTTGTTAAAAACCCCTTTGGTTCCCAAATGTCCTTTAGGGAAGGAGATCTGCCATCCTTACCTGGTCTGGCCTTTATGTGACTCCAGACCTGTAGCAAGCCACTCAGTTCTCAAGGGAAGTTAGGAATGGACAACAAATGCTGGCATAACCACCACTGCCCAGATCCCATGAATGAATAAAAAAAGTGGAAGTCCTCCAGCTTTAGCTGCACATGCTTGTATCAAGCAAGGAGTAGGGGATTTCATTTGGTGGGGGGAGAGGGGGGTCAGTAGGCCAATCAGAGGCAACCCCCCAGCATGTCCTCTCCCACTCTTTAACCCTCCCCTTGGCCTCTTGAACTAGATTCTCAAACGCCCTCAGTCCCCTCACCAAGACTTACCTGGGCTCCTCAGCATGTTGGGACTGCCTGAAGTCTCAACAGTGGTCACTGCATCCATCAAAGCTATCAAGGAATGGTCAAAAATGTCAAGGAACTGTCCAAGGGTACTAGGTGAGTTGGCAAGGAGGAGACAAGGGCAAAGGGTGGTAGGGGTAGTGGGTTGGCATTTGTTGGCGTGGATTGGACATAGGGAGTGGGTAGCTGAGGGGGAGTGACAGATGAGATCTGGAGGGATGCTTTAGGTTTATTATTATTTTTCATTTATTTAAACACAGCGCTGGGGCCTAGAAGCAGGCCTTGCACCCAGCCTGCCTCTGCGCCAGGCAACCCACAGATTCATTCTGGGGTAGCCCACCTTGACTTCTGTTTAAGCCCGCCCACCCGACCTAAAATCCCACCTGCAGGAGGCGATTTTTAAAGGTCAGGTTTGCCAAGCCAGGAAATCAACTGACTTTGTGCTTCTGACCTGGGGCAAAAATCTTGCTCACTATCACTGATTGTGTACCAAACAAAAAGGAGTAAAATAAGTTGTAATCCTTTAGGTGCCTATTAGATTTGTAAACAAACAAGAAACCACATCAAAAACAAAATCTGTTATTATAGGCTTATAGAAGTTTCAATAGTTCTTGGACCAAAAGGCAACCTGCTGAACTGAAGCTTTTGAAGCCCAGCCAAGCATTCCTATACAGGAGCACCTGTATTAAGAATAGCTTCCAGCTCCACTGCCAGAACAGATATCTGTTTTCATTGCAAAGTAGAGTGCCTGTCAATCAATAGATGAGGAGCAGGCACAGACCCTTTTTCTTCAGAAGCAGTTTTTTTTAAAAAAATAGTCAGTTCAATTAAGTCAGGGCACAAAAACATGGCAGTAAAAGACTTTTTAAAAACATTTTTTAATGCATTATGGTACTTCCTCCATTGGAAAAGTGCTATAATGCATATGACAAATTACACAATGCTGGTCAATGAATGTAAGGGTAAATATTCCTTTCAGGATAGATCCCTATGATGAATAACTGCATAAAACACATCTACATTACAATACATCATCTAATAGTGACATTTGAAATTGCCAAAATATTAGACACTTATTTTTTAGAATGTTCCTGTTTTCGCAGCAGGCTTTCCATTTTCTTCATGAACTCTCAAACCTGACATGTTTTTAATGTGCTTCCAAATTCCCACCCAACCAGTTGGAAATGGTGTGCGGGAGGAATTCAGATTTTCAGCCCCCATTTAAAATGGGGAACATGAACTGAGCAGAGATGGGTGTGTGTTTTTCACAACAGGCATTCCCGACCCACAAAAAGTTCAGAGGAAGATGGCCCAGGGTCAGGACTGTGGAGAAAAATTGGGGTTCCTTCAAAAAAGATTCAAGGTGTGATGATTTGTGTACCGAAACATGCCTCTGTGCCTAGACAAAAATTCAGCTCATTATGTTCACCTTTACAGGCAAACTTTGTGTTAACAATTCATAAGAATAAACAAATGCAGCAATCTCTCTCTACTGCATTGAAATGTTAATTTAAATTATGTGCAATAGTCCTGGAATGGAGAATATTGCAAACCTTCCTACCAACTAATGATAAGCTATTGTCCTACAGAAACAAGGAAGAACATGACTGTTCTTAGTCACCTATTTGACTTGTATATTCAGGAAATAGTGAAACTTCTGTCCCGTGTTGTTGCTTAATCACAAGACTTTTCTTCCTGTACAACTGCTCTTGTTTTTATATTGATTGTACTTTTTCACCTTTTATCTAATAACTTATGAGTCCTTAGCTTGTTCACATGATTAATACAACACCACCCACTGCTTACTTTTAATGTGAATGTAAAGTTGACTGATGAACAGATAACGTACCAACACAAGCATTTAAAAAAAAATTTTAAATGATGTCACGGTAAATCTAGGACCTGATTGGCTGGTACAGAATCTACACTGAATTTGAAACTAAATCATTGTTAAACTAATTAAACCAAATAAATTAATCACTTAATTAATAAATAGAGGGTATCTAGACCAGAATCAGGGGATAATTGTTCTTAGAATTTAGCATTTATAGTAGAAATCTAGCCCCAGGGAACGCATAGTTAATGAGGAGTCAAGAAGCAGTTATTAGATTTAAATTAATTTATTAAATAGTTCTAGAAATGGCAGTTGCTGGGGTAAAGTGCTTCATCTGTGGGATGTGGGAAATCTGTGATGCTTCAAGTGTCCCGGACAACTACATCTGCAGGAAGTGTACCCAATTGCAGCTCCTCACAGACCCCATGGATCGGTTGGAGCAGCAGTTGGATGCACTTAGGAGCATTCAGGTGGCGGAAAGCATCATTGACAGGATTTTTACAAATGTGGTCACACCCAAGGTACAGACAGATAGATGGGTGACTGCTAGAAGGGGCAGACAGTCAGTGCAGAAATCCCCTGTGGCTGTCCCCCTTTCTAACAGGTATACCATTTTGGATACTGCTGGGGGGATGACCTATCAGGGGAAATCAACAGCAGTAGCCAGAGCAGTGGCACCACTGTTGTTCAGCAGAGGGTCTCAAAGCACAGAAGAGCAATTGTCATAGCGGACTCTAAAGTCAGGGGCTTAGATAGGTGCTTCTGCGGTCGTGAAAGAGACACCAGAATGGTATGTTGCCTCCCTGGTGCCAGGGACAAGGATGTCTCTGATCGGGTACGGGACATTCTGAAGGGGGAGGGAGAACAGCCAGAGGTCATGGTACACATTGGTACTAACGACATAGGCAGGAAGAGTGACGAGGTCCTGATGCAGGAGTTCAGGGAGTTAGGCAGAAAGTTAAAAAACAGTACTTCTAGGGTTGTAATCTTAGGATTACTCCCTGTGCCACGTGCCAGTGAGGCTAGAAATAGGAAGATAGTGCAGCTAAACATGTGGCTGAACAGATGGTGTGGAAGGGAAGGTTTCCAATATCTGGATCTTTGGGATCTCTTCCGGGGCAGGTGGGGCCTGTTCAAGAAGGACGGGTTGCATCTAAACTGGAGGGGCACCAATATCCTAGCTGTGAGGTTTGCTAGTGTCACTCGGGAGGGTTTAAATTAGTATGACGGGGGGTGGGAACCAGAGCAGTAGGTCAGCAGGGGAAATAAATGACTTGGAACCAGTGAATATGGCCAGGAGGACTAAGAGAATGGGCAGGCAGGGAGAAATTACTGAATACAGTGGGACTGGGGGTCTGAAATACATTTGTTTCAATGCAAGAAGTATAACAGGCAAGGCAGATGAGTTTAGAGCTTGGATTAGAACTTGGGACTATGATGTTATTGCTCTTACAGAGACTTGGTTGAAGGATGGACAGGATTTAGATGTTTCAGGCAGGATAGAGAGGGATGTAGAAGAGGTGGGGGAGTTGCACTGCTGGTTAAGGGGAATATCACAGCTGTACGACAGGAGGACACCTTGTTGGGCTCATGTAGCGAGGCAATATGGGTAGAGCTCCGGAATAAGAAGGGTGCAGTCACAATGTTGGGGATTTACTATAGGCCTCCCAATTGCTGGCGGGCCATTGATGAACAGTTATGTGGGCATATTTTGGAAAGATGTAAGAGCAATAGGGTTGCTGTGGTGGGTGATCCCTATATTGACTGGGAATCACTTAGTACTAGGGGTTTGGATGGTGCAGAATTTGTAAAGTGCATCCAGAAGGGCTTCCTGAGACAATATGTAGATAGTCCAACTATGGAAGGGGCAGTACTGGACCTGGTATTAGGGAATGAACCCGGCCAGGTGGTCGTAGTTTCAGTAGGACCATTTCGGGAAAAGTGACCATAATTCAGTAAGTTTCAAGGTACTGGTGGATAAGGATAACAGGAGTCCTCGGGTTAAGGTGCTTAATTGGGGGAAGGCTAATTATAACAATATTAGGCAGGACTGAGGAATCTAGACTGGAGGCGGATGTTTGAGGGCAAATCAACAACTGATATGTGGGGGGGCTTTCAAACGTCAGTTGATAAGAATTCAGGACTGGCATGTTCCTGCTAGAATGAAGGATAAGTATGGCAAGTTTCAGGAACCTTGGATAACGAAGGATATTGTGAGATTAGTCAAAAAGAAAAGAGAAGCATTCGTAAGCGCTAGAAGGCTGGGAACAGATGAAGCCCGTGGAGAATACAAAGAAAGTAGGAAGAAACTTAAGCAAGGAGTCAGAAGGGCTAAATGGGTCATGAAAAGTCACTGGCAACCAGGATTAAGGAAAATCCCAAGGCCTTTTATACATATGTAAAGGGCAAGAGGGTAGCCAGGGAAAGGGTGGGCCCACTCAGGGACAGAGGTGGGAATCTATGTGTGGAGCCGGAAGAAATGGGAGAGATACTGAATGAATACTTCTCATCAGTATTCACCAAAGAGAAGGACTTAGAGGTCGATTTGTCTAGGGAAGAGTGTGTAGATAGCCTGGATCATGTTGAGATCAAAAAAGAGGTGTTAGGCGTCTTGAAGAATATTAAGCTGATAATTCCCCAGGGCCAGATGGGATCTACCCCAGAGTACTGAGGGAGGCAAGGGAGGAGATTGCTGGGGCCTTAACAGAAATCTTTGTATCTGCACTGGCTACTGGTGAGGTCTCAGAGGACTGGAGAATGGCCAATGCTGTTCCATTGTTTACGAAGGGTAGCAGAGATAATTCAGGAAATTACAGGCCAGTGAGCCTTACGTCAGTGGTAGGGAAATTATTGAAGAAGCTTCCTCGTGACAGCATTTACTACAATTTGGAAGCAAGTGGGCGTAATAGTGAGAGGCAGCATGGTTTTGTGAAGGGGAGGTCGTGTCTTACTAACTTGATCGAGTTTTTCGAGGAAGTGACAAAGATGATCGATGATGGAAGGGCAGTGGACTTTATATACATTGATTTCAGTAAGGCCTTTGACTGGTACAGAAGGTAAAGTTGCACGGGATCAGAGGTGAGCTGGCAGAATGGGTACAGAATTGGCTTGGTCATAGAAGACAGAGGGTAGCAGTGGAAGGGTGCTTTTCTGAATGGAGAGCTGTGACTAGTGGAGTTCTGTAGGGATCAGTGCTGGGACCTTTGCTGTTTGTGGTACACCATAAATGATTTGGAGGAAAATGTAACTGGGCTAATTAGTAAATTTGCAAACTACACCAAGGTTGGAGGAGTTGCAGATAATGAAGAGGATTGTCAAAGGATATAACGGGAAATAGATCAGTTGGAGACTTGGGCAGAGAAATGGCAGATGGAGTTTAATCTGGACAAATGCGAGATAATGCATTTTGGAAGGTCTAATACAGGCAGGAATTACACAGTAAATGTCAGAACCCTTAAGTGCATCGACGGGCAGAGGGATCTAGGTGTACAGGTCCGCAGGTCACTGAAAGTGGCAATGCAGGTGGATAAGGTAGTCAGGAAGGCATATGGCATGCTTGCCTTCATTGGCAGGGGTATTGAGTATAAAAGCTGGGAAGTCATGCTGCAGCTGTATAGAACCTTGGTTAGGCCACACTTGGAATATTGCATGCAATTCTGGTCACCACATTATCAGAAGGATATGGAGGCGTTGGAGAGGGTACAGAGGAGGTTTACCAGGATGCTGCCTGGTCTGGAGGTTATTAACTATGAGGAGACGTTGGAGAAACTCGGATTTTTCTCACTAGAGCGACGGAGATTGAGGAGCGACTTGATTGAAATTTACAAAATTATGAATGGCATGGACAGAGTAGACAGTCAGAAGCTTTTTTCCAGGATGGAAGAGTCAATTACTAGGGGACATAGATTTAAGGTGAGAGGAGAAAATTATAAAGGTGATGTGCAGGGCAAGCTTTTTACGCAGAGGGTAGTGAGTGTCTGGAATTCGCTGCCAGAGGAGGTGGTGGAAACAAGTACGATAGCGGTGTTTAAGAGGCAGCTTGACAAATACATGAATGGGATGGGAATAGAGGGATACGGACCCTGGAACTGCAAAATGTTTTAGTTGATGGGCAATATGATCGGCACAGGCTTGAGGGCCAAAGGGCCTGTTCCTGTGCTGTACTTTTCTTTGTTCTTTGTTCTTTTTCCATTTCAGTGGTATGTTAAAGCCAAAACTTTTCTTCATGGAATGAAATCATGCAATATATTGTAATTGCTCATTATTCCTGTTTTAAAAATCCAATAAAAAGATCAATGAAGGAAGTCCAGGCAATAACACTCCAGAGGTTGAAATTTATTCCTTTCCCAATGCAAATATACAAAATCAAATTGTCATGGCGGTGGATCATAGCTCCAAATTACTCATGGATATATTGAACTTTTAAGGGGGGCATTTTTTTTTTTAAAGACATACAAGCAAATACACTGAGCAAAAAAATGGCTGAGAATGTAAAGTAACCACATTCTTGAAAATCCCTATATGGATTGTACTTGACTGATTAGGCCAGACACAACATGGAATGTCACACCAAAAAAGATGTCAAGCCTACTTCAAACAGAGACACTTGAAAGGAAGAGCTGAAATGAAAAAGACTGACTTTAATCTCCTGTGGTTGCGGAGACAATGGAGACTGAATACGACATCCCAGCAGAAACCATCTTCTGTTGAGTTTTATCTCAGATTGTAGAAATGATCTGAGCTGAAAGAAAACAGACTCTGGGAAAAAGACATGTTTTTATTTCCTCTTCCACGAATACACAATGAAATGGGTTAAAAACTAGCTGCAGACCTAATCTGTGTGTCCTAGTGTTCTAGTACTGGTGTGCTAGTGAGAGTCACAGCAGGAGACGCGACTAGGCACCACTTTGCAGCTTGAAGGAAAAGGCTTTCTCTCTCTCTATTGCAAGTCAGAAAAACCACAGTCAAAAAGGAAACAGGACAGCTTCTTCAGCCAACCTGTAGAACCAAGTGTCTCCAAACCAACTGCTGAACTGTCAAAGTCAGCTCTACTGGAATTTAACTGTGCAACATTTTGCCATCTACTCCTTACAGACATGCCAAAGACTGATTTGTATATCTTTTTATTTAACTTTTATTTTTGGACTCAACTTCTCATTTCTGATCTGCGTGTATGTGTGTTGTGCTTTTATTATTTGTTCATTGGGTATTAGCAACAAATAAACTTACTCTTTATTTGACTCAAGAAAGCCTGGTTAGATTGGCTCCTTCAAAAAAAACACAAATACATTTGGACTGGGAAAAGGTATCCACGGGGAGAAGGGATCCCTTTTAAAGTTGAGATCAATTGAGCAGGGTGAATAAAGAAGGAGAGCCAGCTCATCCCTCCTCATCTGACAGCATGACAAAATTGGGGTGCCGTTCAGGAAGTTAACAAATTGACGTTATCTCATCCAGGATCATAACAAATTGGAGAGCCTTGCCTGGGGACTGGTGGTAACAAAATAGACAAAAAATGCAACAATGTAAAGAATGAGAAAAGAATGGCAATTCTTATTGTAAAGTCATCATTTCTTTCTCTAAATATCTTTCATTTTAGAATTCCCCACAGATTTGTGATTCCCTTCTTACAGCGCTGTAACAGTCTGAGTTATATGCATGATCAGTCAGTGCCTTCATTTATAATCATATAAGTGGTTACAAATGGTCTGTGTTAACCATTTACCCTATTTTCCTGGATCTGTCTTTGTTCTATACTTCCTCAGTGTCAACTCCTGTTGCCTTACAACATTATTATTTTTGTCATTAAATCATTCCTGCCCTCCACCCTATCTCAAACGTTTCCTTTTTGTTCCTTCTTACCCTCTTTCCAGGCATCTACACTTGCTGAAGTTTTTCATCTTCCAGATCTGATCAAAGGTCAATGATCTGAAATGTATGGCTGAAATTTTAAGCCCTGATAAGGGAGAGTACATGGAATTTTGCATTGCTGGCCGGTGTGCCAGTTCCCTGCCTCCATCCTGTCCTTGAGCCATTCTCCCTGTGGCAGGATGGAGATGTGTGGCAGGGCTTTCCCTTGTAAGTGGCTGGTAGTCATTACAGATATTTAATGGCCACTTAAGGCCTATTGTTGGAGGCCAACTGGGATCCTGAGGAACATGACAACTGCCTGGGTGTGGCCTTCCAGTGGCCGACCAGGGGCCAGTGCTATAAGCAGGCTTAGAGATGTCCTCTGGCTGCTGGAGCTCAGCTGCAGCTGCAAACCCACCTCTGGATACGATCCAGCCCCTGCTCCAACAACGGTGGCCAGGTGCTAAGGCATTTAATTTTATTTAAAAATTTTGAAAAACTGGAGAGAGAGAGCGCCTCAATCTTATAGCACCCTCTTCCTCACTTAACTGACATGGCATCCTGGAAAGAAGACTGGAAAGTCTTCTATTGGCCCTCCAGTTTCCAGAGCCAATTTGCCATCCTTAATTGGATAGTGATCCCATTCTCTGGCCATTAATTGGCTAATACATGGAAAATCACAAGTGGATGACCATTCTCCACAGTGTGGGCTTCTGGCCCCCATTTGAGCCTGATGGCAGAGTTCAGAAGCCCACAGGGAAAATCCTGCCCATTAACAACAACTTATATTTATACTGTACCTTTAACATAATTAAACATCCCAAGGAGCTTTCCAGGATCATTATAAAGCAAAATATGACAGCAATCCACATAAGGAGACATTAGGTCAGATGATAAGAAGCTTGATCAAAGAGGCAGGTTTTAAGGAGTGTCTTAAATGAGGAAAGTGAGGTAGAGAGGAAAAGAAGTGGGGCTCAGGCAGAGAAATGGCGATTTTGGAACACTGAACTTAGCAGGGTCATTTGAACTTAGTGCTGAGTTATGAATCTTTAGAGAAGTTGTAAATGCTCTGGAAATGCAGATAAGGTCTGTAGAACTGTCAAACTGTGTAATTATTTAAATGGCCAGCCCATATATTTGGAAATAAAAACCTACCGACATATCTGAGAGAGTTAAAATACCTTCAGCTGTCAAGTTATTTAAATTTCCAGCCCATTTCAAATGAAAAAAAAGCCTGCCTGTATCTGCTTGAATTGCAAAAGCTCAAGTCGTCAAATTATTTAAATCACTGAATCACAAAATTGTTACGGTGCAGAAGGAGGCCATTTGACCCATCGTGTCTGCACCAGCTCTCCAAATGAGCATCATGACTTGGTGCCATTCTCCTGCTTTTTCCCCATACCCTTGAACATTGTTTCTATTCAAATAATCATTTATTGCCTTCGTGAATGCTTCAACTGAACCTTCCTCCTCCACACTTTCAGGCAGTGCATTCCAGATTCGAACCATTCTCTGTGTGAATATTTTTTTCCTCACATTACATTTGCTTCTTTCGCAAATCACCTTTGATCTCTACCCTCTCATTCTTGATCCTTTGACGAGTGGGAAAATTTTACTCCCTATCTACTCTATCCAGCCCCCTCATGACTTTGAATGCTTTTATCAAATCCCCTCTTCGCCTTCTCCTCTCCAAGGAGAACAGTCCCAACCTATCCAATCTATCTTCATAACTCAAGTTTCCCATCCCTGCAACTATTCTTGTAAACATCTTCTGCACTCCCACCAATGTGGTCACATCCTTCCTATAGTGTGGTGCCCAGAACTGTACATAATACCCCATCTGAGGTCTAACTAGTGTCTTATATAAGCTCAGCATAGCCTCCCTGTTCATGTACTCTATGCCCTTATACTGGATACTGTATGCTTTATTAACTGCTCTCTCCACCTGTCCTATCACCTTCAATGATCTGCGCACATATATGCCCAGGTCTCTCTGATCCTGCACACCCTTAAGAATTGTACCCCTTATTTTATATTGTCTCTCCATGTTCTTTGTACCAAAATGAATCACCCCAAATTTACCCGCATTGAACTTCATTTGTCACCTATCTGCCCACTTCACCAACTTGTCTATGTCCTTTTGTAATTCTATACTGTCATCCTCACAGTTTACAATGCTTCCATGTATGGTATCATTCACAAACATAGAAATTTTCCCCTGCACAATAAGACCTAGATCATTAATATATATCAGAAAGAGCAAGGGTCCCAATACTGAGACCTGGGGAACTCCACTACAAAGTGGTCAGTCATTTAAATACTGAACAAAAAAGATCTGCCTGTGTCTGTGAGAGTTGAAAACATTCTATTCTAGTAGCTTCAATAGATGTTTATTGACATAACTCTGAGTGCCATCACTATAGCATTATTAACGCTTGGTTGTTTTCCACAATGTATCATTATCACAATTTGTTGGAGGGTGAAGGGAGGTATGGGGAGTAGGGGGGAAATGTATGTCCATGGTTGATTGACAACTCAAAGAGGTTATTAAAGGATTAGCTGTCTTAGATGTGGGTTTTGAATACAAATGTTTGTTTTTATACAGGATTAAGTAATTGAGGGGATTTAAATGTATTGTATGGGCTTTCATGAATGGAAATATAGTGATGTGTAATAGATATTTAGAGCTTTATTTTATTTCACCTTAGTATGACTCTGTGGCCTACCTATTGTGGATATTGGATGAGTTGCCACTGAAGTTGTAAGGGCAAAGGGATAGGGGGGTAAGGGGTTGGCACTAAGTTGGCATAGAGGCCATTGGATAGACTGAGGGGCAATGAGTTGGCAATTAGGTTATTAGGGACCATGGGGAGGTGGGTGGGTGGTGGGCAGGGGTTAGCATGAGTTGGCATGTATGGGCATGGGAAATGGGTGAGGAAATGTGATGGACAAGGGCTAGAGGGTCTAAATTATTAGCAAACAACGGGGATGAAGTCCTAGAGAACAGAGGCAGGACTTTTAACCAGCCAGCCTCAGCACTCAGCAGCCCTTGTGGCCACCTCTGATCTGTATCCAGGGGAGGTGGGCCCAATTTCACCCTGGATCACTTCTCCCCCACGCCACCCCGTAATGAAAATCTCCCCATGCAAGGCACTTTTTTCCCCAAGGTGGATGCGCCGAGCCAGGAAATTTCCCGATTCCCACTACCTGACTCGGGATTGAAAATCCAGGCCTTGGTGTGAGTTGCACACAGGTAATTGAGATTTGGGTGACCTCATGGTAATGGAGGGTAGAATGTGGGAGACCAGCCAGGAGTGTATTGGAATTGTCAAGGCTAGAGATAATGAAGGCATGGATGAGGATTTTAGCAACAGATGAGCTAAGACAGGAGCAAAGTTTTGTGATGTCATGGAGGTGGAAATGGGAGTCTTAGAAATGGCACAAATATGAGTTTGGAAACTCACCTCAAGACCAAATGTGCCACCAAGGTTTAGAAGAGACTGGCTTAATCACAGGCCATTGGCAGCTATAATGAGAGGAATGGATTCGGTAACTAAGGAACAGAGGTAACTGTTTCTCTATAAATGCTGCCTGATCTGCTGACTGTTTATAGCATTTTCTATTTATATTCATGTAAATTTGGTTGACTAAATCTGGGATCAAAGTATCAAATATCCTCATTCTTTAATGAAGCAGTTCATGCTTCTGATTTCAGTAATAGTTTTAGACAAGTCAGTCAATATTCTAACACTAACTTTGCTTCTCATTACAATCTGAACTCAGATCCACCATGAACACATGCCTAAATATATTGCAAAATGTTTAATTACTGAAACCCTCATGTGGAAATGCTTCTATCATACGGAGATTTCCAGAGCTGTAGTATCTGTTGTCCATGACAGGAGCAGATGTGGGCTATTCGCCCCCTTGAATCTGTTCTGCCATTTAATTTAATCCCATTTACCACTTTTACTCCATTTAGACCCATTTACCTGCCTTTGATCTTAATTCCTTGATATTCCAAACTAGTGAAAATGCCGACCTCAGTTTTCAAAACCTCAATTGTCCCAGCCTTTTGTTGAAGAAAATTCCAGATTTTCACTACCTTGTGTGAAAAATTGCTCCCTGAGGAGGACTTTTAAACCCCGATGTGGCTGTGCACAGAGGCAGATGGGTATGAAAATTCACACTGCCAATCTGTGTGCCAGTTCCCCGACTCCGTTCTGTCATCAGGCCACTTTCCCGGGAGGTGGGATGGGGGTATGGCAGGGCTACCTGCCCACATGTGGTGGTTAGCCGATTCCACAAACTAATGGGCTATTAGGGCTTATTGTTGGAGGACAGCACTCCAGACAGGCTTGGAGACTTGCCCTGCCTGCCTGGCTTCAGCTGCAGCCGCTGGTTGCCTTGTTGGGTGGTTCCCTAGACACGGTGGCGACACGGCCGCTAAGGACTTTTGTATTTTAGATTTAAAAATTTGGAGAGAGGGCGCCACCATCTAGGGGATCTTCATTTAACTTGAAAGTCATCCTTCTGCTGCTTCCAAGCTGGAGGGACTCCTATTAGCTTCCAGCTTTGAGAGCCTGCCTGGCACCCTTAATTGGATGGCAAGCCTGACTGGCCATTAATTGGCCAATTCAGAGCGTATCCCAACAAGTGACTATTCCCCTTACAGTGCAGGCTCCTGATCCCCACTTGAGCCTGATGGTGGGTCCTGAAGCCTCTGGTGAAATTCCTTCTCCAGGTTTCACCCCTGAATGATCTAGCTCTAAGTTGAAGATTGTGCAGGACACCCCCGATAGAGAAAACAGATTCTCTGTATCTACCCCTTCAAATCATTTTCTAATTGTAAATGCCTCAATTAAACCACCCCTCAACTTCTAAACTCATGGGAATACAAGCCAAGTCAAGGCGCTCTGAACTCAAAACCAAACCTGTAAGCCCTGGTAGCATTCTCATGAATCTGTGCTGTCATGCCTCCAGGGCCAATATATCCTTCCTGAAGTGCAGTGCTCAAAACTGAACACAGTTCTCCAACAACTGAAGGATTGTTTCCACCCCTTTGTATATTGGTCACCTTGAGATAAAAGCAGCATGAAGAAGGAATTGTTTAAAAGTTGCAAATCAGAGCATTCATTCCTGTCCCCTGGACTTGCCTTGTTCTCTGTGGAAAAAGTTTGCACAGGCCACTGATGAGAAAACTGCATCATTGGCATTAGTGCCTGCTGGTGGCCAGAAGAAATGGCCCATGGGGCCATAAATATGGCTCTGCTCTGGCAGCAAAAATGTTACCTCATTTACATGATAGTGCTGATGCCATAATCAAGCTCCCACCAAGTAAAGCAGATTGCAATATAAAAAGACTGAACAAATGAACAACTAAACCCTCTTTCATCAGCTTGAAACATAAACTTGAAGTGACCTGACGTATAACGAAGGCAATAACTCTCTTGTAGATAATCACAACAAGGATGTTTGAGAGAAATTCAGTGGTCTGTGAGGGAAAATATCACTAATTATTCATTGAATGCAACAAAGATGATTTTCAGTGCTCATTAGTCTCCTCAATGTGGATCAAGAACTGAAGCATTTTTTGCAATTGGGTAGTATTTGTTTGTTCTTTGATCACATTCAGCTGAAATAAATTATACATTTTGTCCTAAAAAGAACAGTAGCAAATATTCAACCATAATCTTGAATGATTCTTGTGCACTGCACTGAGAAAAGACTCATATGTGGGACTCGTTGAAGAACTTTATTTACAACTCCCCAGCAGAGATGGTAACATATAATATACTACAATTATGAATAAAAATGATTATGCTAATAAGTGGAATTGTATCAAAAAGTAAATATCGATATGGCCATGTTGAATAAAGCTACTATTAAGTGTAATGCTAAGTCCCAAGCACTGTTGGTGCTCCTACACCACAGAGACTGCAGCGATTCAATAAGGCAGCTCACCACCATCTTCTCAAAGGTAATTAGGGATGGGCAATACATGCCCACATCCCACGAAATAAGTTTTAAAAGTACATACCTCAATATATGCTGAATTAGCTGATTCAGCCAGAGCAGCATTCCAACTATGATGATTGTGAGCTGGGTAAAAGGAAAAACCGGTTTTCATTGGTGATGCTATACAGCATTTTCTGTTTGTGTGCATGCACATCAGGTGAGAACAAGATTGAATTTGTCTGCAGTGCATTTTGTGATCAAAAAGGTGATATCACACAATCTATAATTAGTGAACTTCCACTTGGGAGCCTTCCTAAAGGTTGAATAGCCCCTGGTGGAATCATATGATAATTCAGTCTGGAAAGGGGGAGGGAAGTTGGGGGGAAAGAAGGCAACTAACATGTTACATGTAGTATAAGTGTCTGGCACATATAAGGTTAATGTGGGACTGAGTGCAGCACCGCCCACAGAGTGATGTAAAATGGCACATGACCCAGACCTAGGGTCAGTGTGGTGTTGAGCAGAGATACATTAAGACCTAGACATGGAGATAGCTCCTTGTCTATACCCTTGACTGTATATAGTTACAAGTAGTTAACAAAGACTTGCTGTTAACATATAGAAGACTACAAAGACTTCTTTAACAGATATATTCTGTTAATAAAAACATCCCAACATGGTGTCAGCTCAGGATTAAAAGCCATCAACCTCACAAAACGGCTGAAAGACTCAGAAAAAGAAAAAGCAAACCAAGAAATTCTGACCTGAAAGAAGCTCCATTTGAAGCTGAAGACACTGAGAAAATTCATCAGAAAAGGCTCCAGAGAGAAAAGCCTGGAAGCTAAAGGCAGGGACTTTACTGCAGCAGAAGGCGTCATTGAATCTCCCTTGGAAGTCCAGTTTCAGCATGCAGGGTCCAGAGCCTGCAAGCATGAGCTAAATCTTTTTAAGTTCCAAGCTGCAGCTAGTCCTGTGAATCCCTTTTATTAAATGTTATGTTTTACTGCGGGGTTGCTTTGCTCACGAACAGGTTGCACACTTATCTGTCGTCAGGTGAGTCAATTACAATATGCTGAGAAAGCAGAGACCAATGTGAAATGAAGCACATATTATTAATTTACACAAATAACAGAGCACTAACATAATATGTGTTTCTCCAACATGACCCTACTCTAGGCTAACATTAACATGGTAGCCCGCGCTACACAGCTATTGGGTCTTACAGCCACATGGTCAATCTGCTCACATTGTCTTAAAGGTATATTACACCTCAGATTATCATAACCTTCCCCCTTTACTTGAAAGTACATTTTACAATATATTCATTATTTACATAAATAAACTATTTACAAATTTAGTGTCTTAGGAGGCTTTTTCATGTTTCAACTGTCATAGTTCTACAACTTTGAATTGTTTATCTGAGGCTTCCCTCTCAGGAGTTATCTGCCCACCAGGGTCCTGAATAGGAACCTGTAAATTTGCCTCTTTGACCCTCTCAGGCTCAGCAGGTCCTACAGTTACTTCCAAAGCAAGAGGAGTTCCTTCTACCTGTGGTGTAGACTCCAACGGGAATTTTTGGTACACCTTTTCTTGTAGATCTGTTTCCCTTTTCCTGAGGTGATCTACATGTCTCCTGATTATCCAACTTTCAACCGATATATGGTAGGACAGGGGTCCTGTCACTGCACTGACTTCACCTGATAGCCATTTGGGCCCATCTCCAAAGTTCTTTGCAAAAAATGCTTCTCCTATGGTGACATTTCTTTCATGACTGTGGTAATCGTGCTCATTTTTCTGGGCCTCCTGACTTCTCTCTACCCTCCCCTCTAACTTCAGCCTTATGAGGCATAACTGTGTCCTGAGACATCTCTTCATTAATAACTCTGCGGGGGCAATACTGGTGATCCTATAGCTGAGCAGGAAATGTGATAACTTCATTACTATAGAGCTCCCCTCTAGTTTTTCGTTCTGGCCTTGAAGGTCTGGACTGCCCTCTTGGCCAACCCATTAGATGCAGGGTGGTATGGCGAGGTCTTGGCATATGTTATGCCATTGAGATTTGTAAATCTTTGGAATTCCCTGTGAGTGAATGCCGTTCCATTATCAGACACTATTATCACTGGCAAACAGTGTATCCACAAAACTCTGAAGCAATCTGCCTATGGTGGCATCAGATGTGGGTGATCTCACATCATATACATCGATCCATTTGGAGTGAACATCAATAAATAAGGCCCCACATAGTCAACATGGAGGCAGACCCATGGCCTTTCTGGCCATTCCCAAGGATGCAGAAGAGCAGAAGGAGGCAATTTCTGCACCTCTTGGCACTGCATGCAGCTTTTGGCCATGTTTTCGATTTCAGTCTCCAACCCTGGCCACCATAAGTAGCTGCACACCAACATTTTCATTCTGGAAATGCCGGGGTGAGTGCTGTGCAGTTTTATCAATAATGGTTGTCTTCCCCTGGGAGGCATAATGACTCTCACTCTCGACGGTAAGATGCCATCCTGGCAGGTGAGCTCGTATCTCCTGTTAAAATAGGGCTTCATTTTGTCCAACTTTGGCTCATTAGACCATCCCTGCAAGATTTGTTCCCTGATGTGAGACTAAACTGGATCATGGTCCGTCCATTCTCTGACCTGTTTGGCATTCACTGGTGATGAATCCAAAAAGTTTAATAACAAGACAAGTTCTTGAGGGATGGGGATGTTCACATTGCTGTCTTTCAGAGGGAATCGGCTCAGCACATCGGCATTGGCAATTTGTCTTCCTGGTCGACGGATAAAAGTATATTTGTAAGCAGCTAGAATCAGTGCCAACCTTTGGATGCATACTGAGACAATTGGGGGTATTGCCTTATCTTCCCCAAACAAGCCTTGTAGTGGTTTGTGGTCAGATATGATGGTGAAGTGATGACCATGGATCTATTGGTGGAATTCCTTAACGCCAAATACAATGGATAAGCTGCCTTTCTCTATTTGTGAGTTCTTCATTTTGTCACAGAGTTTTCTTGAGACATAGCCAATGGGCCATTTGGAGGCACCTGCCATCTGGTGGGAGAGTACTGCCCCTATTCCATAAGGGGATACATCGCAGGTTAAAACCAATTCTTTCTTTGGGTCAAAACGTACCAGCAGGGCCAATGAATGTCGTAACTGCTTCACTGTAGTAAAAGCCTGTTGTTGTGGGGCTTGCCAAGTCCACCTGTGGTTTTTCTCTTGAATAACCCATATAATGGAACCAGTATTGTTGACAAATTTCAGAGAAAACTACCATAGTAGTTAACAATTCCCAAGAAGGACTTGATTTCTGTGGCATTTCTTGGGGCTGGCACCTCATGCATAGCTCTTCACCTTGTCTTCTACTGGGTGAAGGCCTATGACCCAGGTAAATCACTTCTTTTGTGTGGAAGGTATATCTTTCCCTTTTCAAGCATACTCAGGTTTGTGAAAAATGCTTTAATACCTCTTTCAAGTTAGCCAGATGTGGCAACGCCATCTTGAAAGCCTGTAAGCTGTACCCACACTTTAACATCGTTAACATGGATCACAGTTCCACACTTCTAACTCCACTTGGACCAATCCAAGGCCCAGACCAGTCACAAAATTGGGTCTTTGGAGGAAATGATTTTTAAGATACAGCATAATTCCTGGTTTAAATAAAAAGTCTGAAGAAGACCAAATAAACATACTTCTTTATTAAATAGGGCCATTTGCAGATGACATAATTGCACAACAGGATATTAATGAGACCTCCGCCAAATTTGATTAGGTTTTAAAATCCTTTGACATTTATTTCAACTTGTGATCCAAAAAAATATTGGAGAGAACTAAATTCAATAAGAGATCCCGACTGCCTGGGGAACCTGTTGATTCCTCCATAAATGATCTCTACAGGATGACAGAGGGGTATGAATATGGAAATTTAAAGTCTGAACTCCTCAGAGACAGAAGTGGTGGGTGTTGCAGACGATTCACTCTCTGACCTACAAGTTAAAGATGATCTCAAACAAAAAATAAAAAATACCGGGAAAACTCAGCAGGTCTGGCAGCATCGGCGGAGAAGAGTACAGTTGACATTTCCGAGTCCTCATGACCCTTCAACAGAACGAAGTAAAAATAGGAGAGAGGTGAAATATAAGCTGGTTTAAGTGGAGGAATTGGGGGGGGAGATGGTAGAGAGAGGGAGGGTGGTTGTTGGGACAAGCAAGTAGTGATATAAGGAACTAACCAAAAGATGTCACAGACAAAAGAACAAAGAGGTGTTGAAGGTGGTGATATTATCTAAAAGAATATGCTAATTAAGAATGGATAACAGGGCAAGCAAGGTAGCTCTAGTGGGGGTGGGGTGAAATAAGACTAAAAGGGCATAAAAGGTATAGATAAATGATCGGTGGAATACATTAAAAATAATGAAAATAGGTGGGAAAAGAAAAATCTATATAAATTATTGGAAAAAACAAGGAGGAGGGGGAAGAAATGGAAAGGGGGTGGGGATGGAGGAGGGAGTTATAAGCTGGTTTAAGTGGGGCGTGGGGGGGTAGAGAGAGAGGGGGAGTGGTTGTTGGGACATTCTTTTAGATAATATCACCACCTTCAACACCTCTTTGTTTTTTTGTCTGTGACATCTTTTGGTTATCTCCTTCTATCACTGCTTGCTTGTCCCAACAACCACTCCCCCCCCCTCTCTCTCTACCCCTACCACCCCCCACCCCCCCTTAAACCAGCTTATATTTCACCCCTCTCCTATTTTTACTTAGTTCTGTTGAAGAGTCATGAGGACTTGAAACATCAACTATACTCTCCTCCGCCGAAGCTGCCAGACCTGCTGAGTGTTTCCAGGTATTTTCTATTTTTTGTTTTGGATTTCCAGCATCCGTAGTTTTTTTGTTTTTATCTCTGTGTTTAATCGACTTCCACTTCTCTTCAAGAAATGCCTACCTTGAAGAAATTTTGTTCTATTCTCCTTCAGGATTTTCGTATCTCTCTTCTGCCTTGTTCACCTTCATTGCTTTCTATTTCTCTCCTGGTGTTTGACAAGGTGTTTACTAAAACCCGCTTTCACAGCCATATCTCCTTTCTCAGTGACTGTCTCCGTCTCCAACTTACCCCATGTGGATTTCAACTGAAATTCCATCCCTCATGTTTCGAACCCACCCAGGATTACAGGTATCTCTGGGACATACAACATTACTCGGATTGCTGTTCCTGTCACATTCTGAGTTCCATACTCAGTGCCATGCACCGCCATATGAACACACTCGACCTCTCCCTCCAGAGGCACCCCCGCACCCTTTTCCAAAGCTGCGCATGCCCCCAGTTTCACTTTATTCTTCGTCTCATCCAACACTTCAACAAAAAACTTTTTCTCTTTCTCTCAAGTGCTAAGGAACGCAAGCTCCAACAACTCATTGACACCAACACCCATCCAGGACCCTCCATCCCTGCCTGTCCCTCTGTTCCCACCCCATCTTCCAATCCTATGCCCAACTGCGTTTCACGATACCCCCTGACCTTCCCATCTCCGACTCTGAACGTTCACTGCTCAGGAAAGGACTTAGTTTCATACTCTTACGCCTTCATCTCAATTAATTTCGAGCTCGGCATGATGCTGAACTCTTCTTCCGGCGCCTTCATCTCCGTGCTCACTTCTTTGGACAGGAGTCCTCTCCCCGTTCAACGGATCCTTTTACCCACCTCAAATATTCTCCCTCTACCTGGACCCGTCCTTCTGGATTCTTACCTTCTCTTGAGCTTTTCATTGAGAACTGTCGTCGTGACATTAGTCATCTCAATTTCTCTGCTCCCCTCACCCATTCTAACCTTTCTCTCTCTGAACTTACTGCACTCCGTTCTCTCAGGTCTAATCCTAACATTGTCATCAAACCCGTTGACAAGGGTGGTGCTTCTGTTGTCTGGCGCACTGACCTCTACCTCGCGGAGGCTGAGCGTCAACTTGCAGACACTTCCTCCTACCTCTCCCTGGACCATGACCCCACCACTGAACATCAAGCCATTATTTCCAGGACTGTCACTGACCTCATCTCCACTGGAGATCTTCCTTCCACAGCTTCCAACCTGATAGTCGCCCAACCTCGGACGGCCCGCTTCTACCTCCCACCCAAAGTCCACAAATAGGACTGTCCAGGCAGACCGATCGTGTCAGCCTGTTCCTGCCCCACGGAACTCATTTCTCGCTATCTTGACTCCCTTCTCTCTCCCCCTGTCCAGTCCCTTCCCACCTACATCCGTGATTCCTCTGACACCTTACATCACATCAACAATTTCCAGTTCCCTGGCCCCAACCACCTCCTCTTCACCATGGACGTCCAATCCCTCTACATCTCCATCCCCCACCGGGATTGTCTGAGGGCTTTCAGCTTCTTCCTCGAACAGAGGCCTGAACAATCCCCATCCACCACTACTCTCCTCCGTCTGGCTGAACTTGTTCTCACACTGAACAATTTCTCCTTTAACTCCTCTCACTTCCTCCAAATAAAAGGTGTGGCTATGGGTACCCGCTATGCATGTCTCTTTATTGTTCCAGTCCTACTCCGGCCCCCTCCCACAATTCTTTGTCCGGTACATCGATGATTACTTCAGCGCTGCTTTATGCTCTCGTCGGGACATGGAAAAATTTATTAATTTTGTTTCCAATCTCCAGCCTTCCATCGTTTTCACACGGTCATTCTCTCTGTCTCAATTTCTGGTGATAGACTGTCCACCAATATCCATTACAAGCCTATCGACTCCCACAGCTACCTCGACTACAGGTCCTCACACCCCACCTCCTATAAGGACTCCATCTCATTCTCTTGGTTCCTTCGCCTCCGTCGCATCTGTTCCGATGATGCTACCTTCAAAAACAGTTCCTCTGACATGTTTTCCTTCTTCCTTAACCGTGGTTTTCCACCCATGGTCGTTGACAGGGCCCTCACCCGTGTCCGGCCCATCTCCCGCGCATCCACCCTCACGCCTTCTCCTCCCTCCCAGAAACATGATAGGGTCCCCCTTGTCCTCACTTATCACCCCACCAGCCTCTGCATTCAAAGGATCGTCCTCCGCCATTTCCGCCAACTCCAGCATGATGCCACCACCAAACACATCTTCCCTTCACCCCCCCGGCGGCATTCTGTAGGGATCATTCCCTCCGTGACACCCTGGTCCACTCCTCCATCATCCCCGACTCCTCAACTCCCTCCTACGGCACCTCCCCATGCGAATGCAAGATATGCAACACCTGCCCCTTCACTTCCTCTCTCCTCACCGTCCTAGGGCCCAAACACTCCTTTCAACTGAAGCTGCATTTCACTTGCATTTCCTTCAACTTAGTGTACTGCATTCATTGCTCCCAATGCGGTTTCCTCTACATTGGAGAGACCAAACGCAGACTGGGTGACCGCTTTGCAGAACACCTTCGGTCTGTCCGCAAGCATCACCCAGACCTCCCTGTCGCTTGCCATTTCAACACTCCACCCTGCTCTCATGCCCACATGACTGTCCTTGGCTTGCTGCATTGTTTCAGTGAAGCTCAACGCAAACTGGAGGAACAGCTCCTCATCTTCCGACTAGGCACTTTACAGCCTTCTGGACTGAATATTGAGTTCAACAATTTTAGATCTTAAACTCCCTCCTCCATCCCCATTTCTTGCCCCTCCTCCTTGTTTTTTCCAATAATTTATATAGATTTTCTTTTCCCACCTATTTTCATTATTTTTAATGTATTCCACCGATCATTTATCTATACCTTTTATGCCCTTTTAGTCTTATTTCACCCCACCCCTACTCGAGCTACCTTGCTTGCCCTGTTATCCATTCTTAATTAGCACATTCTTTTAGATAATATCACCACCTTCAACACCTCTTTGTTCTTTTGTCTGTGACATCTTTTGGTTATCTCCTTATATCGCTTCTTGCTTGTCCCAACAACCACCCCCCCCTCTCTCTAAACACCCCCCCCCACCCCCCCTTAAACCAGCTTATATTTCACCCCTCTCCTATTTTTACTTAGTTCTGTTGAAGGGTCATGAGGACTCAAAACATCAGCTGTACTCTTCTCCGCTGATGCTGCCAGACCTGCTGAGTTTTTCCAGGTATTTTTTATTTTTTGTTTTGGATTTCCAGCATACGTAGTTTTTTTGTTTTTATCTAAAGATGATCTCACCCTCGCTAAGGCAATCCAGCTAGTCAGACTGTCTGAGCTACATGTGCAACACAGGGTAACCCTACAGTGACCACATTTCTGCATTGTCTTCCCTTTACTGGGGACATTACATTATGTAACACTTAGAATTACACAGTTGACTGAAATACCAAGAACACAAACTTTCAAAAATAAACTTACATTTAAGATGTTTAATAGAACATAATTGATATAGTATTCATTAACTGAGAAACACTGGCAAATAAATAAGAACATAAGAAAGAGGAGCAGGAGTAGGCCATTCAGCCTCTCAAGCCTGTACTGCCATTCAATAAGATCATGGCTGATCTGCCCCAGGCGTCCACTCCTCTTTCGTGCCAGCTCCTTATAGCCCTCAACTCCCTGATATTTCAAAAATCTATCTACCTCCTCTTTAAATGATCTGGGTTTGCCTTAAGGGGATTCTCGACAGTAAAACCGGCTCCGGCTTCTATTGACCTGTGCCAAAAGTATCGCTATCAGAAACTGACACTGACCCTTGAGCCAATTCCCCTCCACTCCAACACCACTCCCTCCATTTTCCCGCTGTGGCCTGTTCCCAACCTCCCTCCCTGTCCCCAGACACTCCAGCTGTGGAATGCCCCAGTCCTCTGGCCCCTACTGCAGCCTGTCCCTGGCACACAACCCCAATCCAAGGTGGCCATTCATCCAACAGTCTGGATTTCAGCACAAAGTAACCCATTCCAGCCCTTAGGTCCAGGAATTAGAAGCTGAAAATCCTGTTTCAATTGGTCAGATTTGACTTCCACTAGCCTGAATAATATCCGCATCATGGACCACTCCACATCTCAACAATAAAACATCAGCATCAAAACAGTGCACAAAAACCACTCTATAAATACTGCAAAATAATGTTTTCAATTGTGAAAGTCATAAAATAAACAGTACGGGGACCAGGAATGAGGAGATGTTCTTTTCATTATATTTGTGAACCATCCTCTACTCGGATTAAGGGTGGAACTCTGGAAAGCGGAGCTTAAATTCAAGAAAAACACTCCATCAGTCACCTGGTGACTTATTCGTTGGTGCCTGAGGACTCCCTGAAGATAAAGCAATGAGAAAGGGAAGGAACAGGCTCCACCAGAGGGGTTGTGGAGGGGCAGGGACAGGCTACAGTAGGAGCTGGAGGCCAGGGGTCGTGCTGTGCCAATGACAGGCTGCAGCAGGGAGTTGAAGACCCAGGACCATGGATTGGGGTCGTGTGCCAGCGACAGGCTGCAGTAGGGGCCAGAGGCCAGCAGCCAGGGGCATTCCACAGCTGGGGTCTCAAGGGACAGGGAGGGACATTGGGAACAGGCCACAGCAGGAAGGTGGAGGGAGTGGTGTTGGACTGCGAGGGGAATTGGCTCAAGAGTCAGTGTCAGTTTCTGGTAGCGATACTTTTGGCACAGATCAATAGAAGTCAGAGCCGGTTTTACCGTCGATGCTCTCCATGAGGCAAACCCAGATCATTTAAAGAGGAGGTAGATAAATTTTTGAAATATTAGAGTTGAGGGCTATGAGGAGCTGGCATGAAAGAAGAGTGGAGGCCTGAGGCATATCAGCCATGATCTTTTTGAATGGCAGGGCTGAACGGCCTACTCCTGCTCCTTTTGTTTATGTTCTTATTTACTTGCCAGTTCTCAGTTAATGAATAGTACATCACTTATGTTCTATTAAACATCTTAAACGTATGTTTATTTTTGAAAGTGTGTGTTCTTGGTATTTTAGTCAACTGTGTAATTCAAAGTGCTACATAATGTAATCAGAGTGGAACTTCTAATAGCTATTCTGCCTGGTAAAACTGTTTGTCCTTCCCTTCTTCGACTTATATTGTAACAGTTTTATTAACATGCCCATATGTATGTATTGATGATGCCTGTCTATTGATCTCAACCAGGAGCCATAACAGCCCTCAGTGTCCAAGTAGCAAAATTTAACTCCTACATGACTGGAATAAAAATTGTTGCTTGTGTGCATGTGCGGGGTTGGTGGGCTAGGGTGCAGAGTCTGTGTCCACAACTTCTAAGCTCCACAATTGGCCCCCTAGTGCAGAATGAACCAAAACAGTCATATTTACGTCACCATGTTCCCCAAGTAGGTGAATGTTATGCTAACACAGATCAGCAATGTTTTTTCTTTTAATTGGTGGTATTTCGTAATATAGTTCATCAACTCAATCAGGGAAGAATAGACAAGTATAATAATAGCCAAAACATTGGAGTAGAAATGCATAATTTCAATGACATATTTGTATGAAATTCCTTTATCTGCTGTCGTATTTCTTATGTGAGTTTCACATTTCATCCCTCTTTACCCCCATAATCTAATACTGTTTCTTTACTATTAATTTTGCTACTGCAATGAGTCTCAGGGCTCTCTGCTTTGCAATGACAAGTAAAATGATATAAGAAGGAAAAGGCAAGTCTGAAGCACTTACCACTATTTTCAATCAGAAGTATCAAGTGGATGATTCATCTCACCCTCATCCTGAGGTCCCCAACATCACAGATACCAGTCTTCAGCCAATTCGATTCACTGCATGTGATATCAAGAAATGGCTGAAGGCAAAGGCTATGGGCCCTGACAACATCCCAGCAGTAATGCTTATGTTCCAGAACCAACTGCATCCCTGCCAAGCTGTTCCATTACAGCTACAACATTAGCATCTACCCAATGATGTGGCAAAGTGTCCACAAAAAGCAGGACAAATCCAACCCAGCTAATTACCGACCCATCAGTCTACTCTCGATCATTAGCAAGGTGAGGGAAGTTGTTGTTGACAGTGCTATCAAGACACCCTTATATGACAATAACCTGCTCACTGATGCTCAATTTGGGTTTTGTAAGGACCACTTGGCTCCTGACCTCATTAAAGCCTTGGTCCAGACATGAAAACAATTACTGAGCTCAAGGTGAAATTTTATTTATTCATTCATGGGATGTGGGTGTCGCTGGCTAGGCCAGCATTTATTGTCCATCCCTAATTGCCTTTGTTCAGAGGGTATTTAAGAGTCAACTACAATGCTGTGGGTCTGGAGTCACATGTAGGCCAGACTAGGTAAGGGTGGCAGATTTCCTTCCCTAAAGGACATTAGTGAACAATCGGCAATGATTTTGAGGTCACCATAAGACTTTTAGTTCCAGATTTTTACTGAATCCAAATTTCACCATCTGTCCTGGTGGAATTCAAACCCGGCTTCCCCAGAGCATTACCCTGGGTCTCTGGGATATTAGTCCAATGACAATATCACTATGCCACCACCTCACCAATGAGAATGACTGCCCTTGATATCATTACAGCATTAGACTGCGTGTGACGTTAAAGGGCTCTAGTAATACTGAAGGCAATGGGAATCATAGGGAAGACTCTCCACTGGGTGGAGCCATACCTCTCCTCCTTAAGAGAGTGTTGGCAAACTGGATTTCCTTTGGATTGGTTCATGATTATGCTCGGCAAAGTACTGCAGTGGTTTGCCATTGCCTTCTGCAGTATGGCTGACCAGAAAACTCTCCCGCTCTTACCGCCTGCCATCAGGATATTGGAAGGATTTACAAGCTGATGATCAACCTGTTAGGCCATGTTATGCATGCACCTTACACGGCCATCAAGTCCTGAAGTGGGACTTGAACTTAGAGTTTCTGGCCCAGAAGTAGGGATGCTACCACTGTGTCACAAGACCTCGGAGTCACACCTAACACAAAGAAGGATGGTTGGGGTTGTTGGGGGTCAATCATCTCAGTCTTAGGACATCACTGCAGGAGCTCCTCAGGGTAGTGCCCTAGGCCTAAACACCTTCAGCTGCTTCATCAATGACCTTCCCTCCATCATATGCTCAGAATTGGGGATGTTCGCAGATGATTGCACAGTGTTTGATACTGAAGCAATCCATGTCAATATGCAGCAAGGGCAGCATTCAGGCTTGGGCTGATAAGTGGCAAATAACAATCATGCCACACAAGTGCCAGGCAATGGCCGTCGCCAACAAGAGAGAATCTAACCATCCCCTGTTGACATTCAATTGATTCAATCACTGAATCCCCCTTTGTCAATATCCTTTGAGCAGAAACTGCACTAGAACAGCCATATGAATACGGTGGTTATACGTCAGAGGCTGGGAATTCTGTGCTGAGCAACTCACACCTTGACTCCCCAAACACTGTCCACCATCTACAAGGCACAAGTCAGGCATGTGATGGAATACTCTCTACTTGCCTGGATTGGTGCAGCTCCAACAATACTGAAGAAGCTCAGCACCATTCAAGACAAAGCAACTGGCTTGATTGTCATCCCATGCCCTCTACCACATAGAAGGACAAGGGCATTAGCTGCATGGGAACACTATCTCTTTCAAGTTCCCCTCTAAGCCACACACCATCCTGACTTGGAAACGAAAGAATAAATATAAAAAGGGTTTATTAAACTCCTAATGGGGCCCTAAAAATACTTATACTGCACAACAATAATCAGACTTTTTTGATTAGTGTTTAATTTTCAGTTCATTTAATATGATTAAAAATTTCTAATTTTGATAGAGGTCTGAATAGAAATAATTTGTAATCAACATAATGTGAGTGGGTGTATAAATTTAACCCTACTTACATAATTGTCTCATCATAATAGCATACAATTATAACTTTCAAAGATTCAAATAGATAACACTTTGTGTTATCGGAGGTAGACAAATTATCTTATTAACCTTACTTCCATATGTAAATAAAGTACTATTAGCAAACTTTTACTTCCAATGGTATTCTGATAAAATAAGTCAAGGCAAGAGCAAGAAAGGGAGAGAGTATAACATTAATATTCAATTCATTAGATTGCAATAGATTTAAATTTGAAATGCTACAAAGTGCATCAGAAGGAACAGGCGATGATCTGTGTACCACCTCTCAGGATGTAACCAAGCTACCCATTATTGTTGCAATGCAGATATGGCACATGCAGGTTAATGAGATACACTATCTCAAGCTGGTGTTAGTTTTAAGCTTATTTTACTGTTCAGCAAATGATCTTGGCACCCTACTTGTTTACATGCTATTCTTATCTGTGCAAACAGGTCTTTCAAGTTTCATTTATTGGGAAGGAGAATCTCATATTTTGCTTAAAATATGTGATCTATTTTGGTGTATTTACTCCTAAAACATAAACACAGCTCTGTTCATTCAGACACATCTGATATTTCCATAATATTGATAGCTTGATGCAAAAGGAACAATGGAGGGAAATTACATTGCAAACAACCACATAATTCCTAACCTACAGATCAAATCTCATGGTCAGAATCACCACAACCAGGCACCGAGATGGAATGAAATCATCCACCATATTAATAATAATCTGTTTAAAATTTTATATGAACATTCTTATTTTGCTAATCAACTGAAGGTGTTAACTCATCGCCCGAAAACACATCAGTTTGCATATGTACACTGATGGTACCCAGCTTTACCTCATCAGTACCTCTCTTGATCCCTTCAATGTCTGAATTTCCAGACTGCGTATCCAACATCCATATCCAGTACTGAATTAGAAGAAATTTCCTCCAATTATATATTGGAAACAGCAAAGCCATTGTGTTCAGTCCCTGCCATAAACTCCATGCCCTTGTCACTGACTCCATCCTCTTCCTGGCAACAGTTTGAGGTTGAACCAAACTGTTTCCAAGCATGATGTTATATCTGACACCAAGGTGAGCTTTTGATCACATATCCATGCTGTCATTAAGACAACCTATTTCCACCTCTGTAACATCGTCCGTCTCAGTCCTGCCACAGCTTGGCTGTTGCTGAAACCCTCATCCTTGCCTTTGTTACTTCCAGAATTGACAATTCTCACAGTATCTTTGCAGTGCAGAAGGAGGCCACTCGGCCCATTGAGTCTGCACTGGCTCTCTGAAAGAGCACGCCACCTAGTCCCACTCCCCTGCCTTATCCCCATAACCTTTCACATTCTCTCTTTTCAGGTAGCAATCTAATTCCCGTTTGAATATCTCAATTGAACCTGCCTCCACCACACTTTCAGGAAGTTTGTTCCAGACTCCAACCACCGTCTGGGTAAAGATTTTTCCTTGCATCTCTTTTACACTTTTTGCTAATTATTTTGAACCTGTGCCCTTTAGTTCTTGATGTTCTCTTGAGTGGGAACAATTTCTCACTATTTACCCTGTCCATACCCCTCAGGATCTTGAATACCTCTATCAAGTCTTCTTTTCTGCAAGGAAAACAGTCCCAACCTCTCCAATCTTTCCTCATAGCTACAGTTCTTTATCCCTGGGATCATTCTTGTGAATCTCCTCTGTACTGTCTCCAAAGCCTTCACAACCTTATTCAAGCATAACGCCCAGAACTGGACACAGTACTCCAGATGAGGCTTAACCAGTGCCTTATACAAGTTCAACATGACCTCCTTACCCTTGTACTCAAATGACCCCATTAATAAACCTAAGATACTATCTGCTTTATTAACCACTCTCTCAATAGGCCTTGCCATCTTCAATGGTTTATGTAGATATACACCGAGGTCCCTCCGTTCCTGTACCTCCTTCAGAGGATCTCCCTTTATAGTCTCACCATACCTTTCCTGCCAAAGTAAATTATGTCCCATGTGTCTATATTAAACTTAATCTGCCACTTGTCTGCCCAATTCACCAACATGTTAATGTCCTTTTGAAGTCAAGCCTATCCTTATCACAGCTGAAAACATTTCCAATCTTGATATCATCTGCAAATTTTGAAATCATGCCCTGCACACCACAGTCTAGATCATTTATGTATATGGAAGAGCAAGGGTCCCACACTGATCACAGGGGAACTCCACTACAGACCTTCCTCCAATCTGAAAAACAACCATTTATCACCCCTCTTTGTTTCCTGTCACTCAGCCAATTTCTTATCCAAGTGCCTACTTTCCCTTTTATTCCATGACCTAGAATTTTGCTCACAAGTCTGTTGTGAGGCACTGTAACAACTGCCTTTTGAAAATCCATATATACCACATCAACATTATTTCTTTTATCAACCTTCTCTCTTACCAGCTCAAAAAACTCCAACAGGTTAGTTAAACATGATTTTCCCTTGATGCATCCATGCTGGTGTTCCTTAATTATCTGCACTTGTCTAAGTGATTATTCTAATGCACTTCCAGTCGACCTCCCACATTCTACCCTCCATAAACTTGAGATTATCCAAAGCTCTGCTGCCCATGTCCCAATCCCACCATATGCTATTCATCTATCATTCCTGTACTCATTGGCCTGCACTGTATCCTAGTTAAACAACACTTCGATTTTAAAATTCTGATCCTTGTTTTTAAATCACTCATGGCCCAGCCTTTCCCTTTCTCCGTAATGTCCTGAGTCTTACAACCCTCTGGGATGCCTGCATTCCTGGCCTCTTGTCCATTCCTGATTTTAATCATTCCACCATAGGTGGCTGTGCCTTCAGCTACCCAGGTCAGGAAATGTTCCTAAACCCCTCGGCCTCTCTACCTCATTTTCTTCCTGTAAGGCATTCCTTAAAACCTACTTCTTTGATCAAACTTTTGATCATCTGCTCTAATATCTTCTTATGTAGTTTGGTGTCATATTTTGTTTCATAATGCCTCTGTAAAGTGCCTTGGGACATTTTATTAAGTTAAAGGTCCAATCACTATATAAATATCAGTTCTTGAAAAAAGAAACATGTCTAAGCCTTCTGTCTACCTAAGATAACCATGGAAGGGCAAGGTATCTCAAAAGTTTGAGCAGCAGGTGAAGCTAACTGTTGCATGCTGCTATTATGCAGTGGTATTTGCCACAAGCAGATGCTGCCTTCACGCCAAAAAGACATTCTGCCTAACAGGTCCTAGGTGGTATATGAATTTCAGTGCCAGTGAGATGCGAGGTGTGTAGGCCGTAAGTCCCAAAGACTGGAGGATCGTATCAAACAACATGTCCCAGCCGCTGTTTGAGACAGGGTACAGATCATACCCAACCAGCCCATACTTGCAAAGCTCAAAACAAAGTGTCCAACATTAGATAAAAACAAAAAAACTGCGGATGCTGGAAATCCAAAACAAAAACAAAAACAGAATTACCTGGAAAAACTCAGCAGGTCTGGCAGCATCGGCGGAGAAGAAAAGAGTTTAAAGAAACATTTAAAGAAACGTCAACTCTTTTCTTCTCCGCCGATGCTGCCAGACCTGCTGAGTTTTTCCAGGTAATTCTGTTTTTGTTTTTGTTTTGTCCAACATTAGATGTGATTCTGCGATTGGACAGCATTAGCTAAATAATCGTTAACGTGCTAAGAATTATGCTGATGACCAATTTAAGATTGTCAGTTGGGTTCGCACTGTGGTGCATTTGTTTTTACTGGAAGCTACATATAGTAATACACAAGGCCCTGTTCTTTGCAGATAGAAAGAACATGTACATGCATTGTAAACAAAATCAGAAATACCTGGAAAAACTCAGCAGGTCTGGCAGCATCGGCAGAGAAGAGCAAAGTTGACGTTTCGAGTCCTCATGACCGTTCAACAGAACTAAGTAGAAATAGAAAAGGGGTGAAATATAAGCTGGTTTAAGGGGAGGGAAGACGGGGGTGGGGGTTGTTGGGACAAGCAAGCTGTGATAGAAGGAGATAACCAAAAGATGTCACAGACAAAAGAACAAAGAAGTGTTGAAGGTGGTGATATTATCTAAAAGAATGTGCTAATTAAGAGTGTAGAGTGGGTCAAGCAAAGAAGCTCTAGTGGGGGTGGGGTGAAATAAAAGATGGGTGGATTACATTTAAAAATAATAGAAATGGATGGGAAAAGAAAAATCTATATAAATTATTGGAAAAAACAAAAGGGAGGGTGAAGAAACAGAAAAGGGGGTGGGGATGGAGGAGGGAGTTTAAGATCTAAAGTTGTTGAACTCAATATTCAATAGTCCGGAAGGCTGTAAAGTGCCTAGTCGGAAGATGAGGTGCTGTTCCTCCAGTTTGCGTTGAGCTTCACTGGAACAATGCAGTAAGTCAAGGACAGACATGTGGGCAAGAGAGCAGGGTGGAGTGTTAAAATGGCAAGCGACAGTGAGATCTGGGCAATGCTTGTGGATAGACTGAAGGCGTTTGGTCTCTCCAATGTAGAGGAAACCGCATTGGGAGCAACAAATGCAGTAGACTAAGTTGGGGGAAATGCAAGTGAAATGCTGCTTCACTTGAAAGGAGTGTTTGGGCCCTTGGACGGTGAGGAGAGAGGAAGTGAAGGGGCAGGTGTTGCATATTTTGCACTTGCATGAGGAGGTGCTGTAAGAGGGGGTTGAGGAGTAGGGGGTGATGGAGGAGTGGACCAAGGTGTCACAGAGGGAATGATCCCTACGGAATGCTGCCAGTAGGGGTGAAGGGAAGATGTGTTTGGTGGTGGCATCATGCTGGAGTTGGCGGAAATGGCGGAGGATGATACTTTGAATGCGGAGGCTGGTGGGGTGAAAAGTGAGGACAAGGGGGACCCTATCATGTTTCTGGGAGGGAGGAGAAGGCGTGAGGGTGGATCCACAAATTTAACCTATTTCTCCTCTTCCAGCTGTTGATGGATTCTGCTATATATATTTCCAATGTTTTCTATTTTTATCTCTGTTTTCCATTATTTTACTCCTAATATATTTCTGCTTATTGCAACAGTTAATATAGGACCAAAGTTTTTCTGCAAAGGTTTTGGCAAAACTATGGTGTAAAAGAAGTGAATGACTGTTTTTCTAGAAGATGCGTATGAAATTGAAACATTGCTATGTGCTTCCGAGACACACCCACTGAAACCTCTCTGCCGTTCATTCACATATCTCCACAACTGCCCACGTGCAAAAGAACAGACCATTCATGTTTCCTGTCTTTACACAAATAATACCCAAGTGTAGATGTATGCACACAAAAATGTCTATGCAGCAGAGCCCAAATCATTTTGATCTGCCAGAAATTTTTGAAGTTTGGTAGCAGCATTCTTTCTGCCACACATTGTATTTAACCAAAGTGCTATCAATCTCAGTGAACCAGAGACTCTTTGGACCGCTAGCCCCTTAAAAATTGGATTGTATTTAATACCCTCCCCGGTGGCGAATTTGGTGGTGGAAGCCATTTAATCAAGTGGGAGGATGGCAGGTGGGGACCTCGCCATCTTCCTGTCTCTGCCCTGATTAAGTCCATAGCAGGAAGGCTTGTGGACAGCCTTCCCACCCCACCACCAATTGAGGTCCTTAAGTCGACAGTTATTGCCCACTTAAGGGGATCCCTTGTTCAATGGTCCCCAGCACCTGATTAGACATGGCTAATGACCTCTGCCCTTGCTGATGACTTCCCCACGACCCCAGCCCATGGTCCCCCTCCCAGCATCACTCACATCTGGGACCTTTGGCGTTCCTGGACCCTGGGTGGGTGCATTATTGGCAGCAGCCATAGCCTCGCCAGTGATGCTGCTGAGCAATGACGATGGTTTCTGATTGGCCAGCAGTTCTTGGCGAGTGAGGCGTTAGCCACAAGAGTCCTTGATTCTGGGGATGGCCTGTAACTGTCCACTTAAGTATCTGGCTGGAACTCAATGTGGTGAGTCTTCCTGAAATGAAGCAACACAGGGCACTCACCAGCTCTCCAGCCGTTGGACAGGATCCCCATCATCTGTATTAAATTCTGCCTAAACAGATGCTATGGCCTTCCCAAATGGAGTCCTCTGTCGTGCATAATAAAGGTGGAGGAAGAGGAAAAGCGTAGCCGGAAGTAAATCTGAAAATGTTCCAAATACTCAGTAGATCTGACAACATCTGTGGAGAGAGGAAATGAAGCTCAAAGTAAGCTTAAGTAACTGTACCTCACCTTTTGATTAGGCACTTTATAGCCTTCTGCATTTTGAGTTCACCAATTTCAGGCTGTAATCTCTTGCCCTGTTTTGTTTCCATTTTGCTTTGTAGATTTTGGTTTTAACTATAATTTTTTTTATTCATCATGGGGTCTGGGCACCACTGGTTAGATCAACATTTATCACCCCTTCCTAATTGCCATTGAAAAGGTGGTAGTGAGCTGCCTTCTTGAACCGCTGTAGTCCGTGTTTTGTAGGTATAGGGAGGGAGTTCCAGGATTTTGATATAGCCACAGTGAAGGAATGGTGAGATAGTTCCAAGTCAGAATGGTGTGTTGCTTCAGGGAGAATGTGAAGGTGGTGGTGTTCCCATGTATCCACTGCCCTGTCCTTCTAGTTGATAGAGGTCGTGGGCTTGGAAGGCGCTTTCAAAGAATCCTTGGTGAGTTGCAGTAGTGCCTCATATAGTTGGTACACACTGCTGCCACTGTGTCAGTGGTGGAGGGAGTGAATGCTTAGTGTGTGGATGGGGTGCTAATCAAATGGGCTGCTTTGTCCTGGATGGTATCAAGCTTCTTGAGTGTTGTTGGAACTGCACTCATCCAGGCAAGTGGAGAGTATTCCATCACATTCCTGACTTGTGCCTTGTAGATGGTGGACAGTCTTTGGTGAGTCAGGAGGCGAGTTACACGCTGCAAAATCCCTAGCCTCTGACCTGCTCTTGTAGCCACAGTATTTATATGGCTAGTCTGGTCAATGATAACCCCCAGGATGTTAATTGTGGGGGATGCAGTGGTGGAAATCCCACTGAGTGCCAAGGGAAGATGGTTTGGTTCTCTCTTGTTGGAGATAGTAATTGCCTGACAGTTGTCCGGTGCAAATTTACTTGCCACTTACCAGTCCAAGCCTGGATATTGTCCAGGTCTTGTTCCATACGGACACGGACTGCTTCAGGAGCTAAGGAGCTACGAATGGTGCTGAACATTGTACAATCATCAAAAACATTCCCACTTCTGACCTTATGATGGGAGGAAGATCATTAATGAAGCAGCTGAAGATGGTTGGGCCTAGGGCACTACTTTGAGGAACCCCTGCGGTGATGTTCCCGGTCTGAGAATATTGACCTCCAACAGCCACAACAACTTCCTTTGTACTAGGTATGGCTCCAACCAATGGAGAGTGTTCTCCCTGATTCCCATTGACTCCAGATTTGCTAGGGCTCCTTGATGCCACACTCGGTCAAATGCTGCCTTGATGTCAAGGGCAGTCACTCGCCTCACCTCTTTCAGCTCTTTTGTTCATGTTTGGACCAAGGCTGTAATGAGGTCAGAAGCTGAGTGGCCCTGAACATCAGTGAGCAGGTTATTGTTAAGCAAGTTCCGCTTGATAGCACTGTTGATGACAACTTCCATCACTTTGCTGATGACCGAGAGTAGACTGATGGGGCGGTAATTGGCTGGGTTGGATTTGTCCTGCTTTTTGTGGACTGGACATACCTGGGCAATTTTCCGCATTATCAGGTAGATGACAATGCCGTAGCTGCACTGGAACAGTTTGACTAAAGTTGCAGCTAGTTCTGGAGCACAAGTTTTCAGGACTATTGCTGCAATGTTGCCAAGGCCTTTAGCCTTTGCAGTATCCAGTGTCTTCAGCTGTTTCTTGATATCACTTGGAGTGAATCGAATTGGCAGAAGACTGGAATCTGTAATGCTACGGATCTCAGGAGGAGGCTAAGATGGATCATCCACTCGGCACTTCTGGCTGAAGATTGTAGCAAATGCTTCAGCCTTCCCTTTTGCACTGGTGTGCTTGGCTCCTCCATCATTGGGGATGGGGGATATCTGAGGAACCTTCTCCTTCAGTTAGTTGTTCAATTGTTCACCATCATTCACGACTGGTAATGGCAGGATTGCAGAGCTATTTTTGGGATAACTTAGCTCTGCCTATTGCATGCTGCTTCAGCTGTTTGGCAAGCAAGCAGTCCTGTGGTGTAGCTTCATCAGGTTGACACCTAATTTTTAGGTATGCCTGGTGCTGCCCCTAGCATGCCCTCCTGCATTCTTTATTAAACCGGATTTGATCCCCTGGCAACCTGACGTTACAGATGGTGATTGAATACAATTCTGCTACTGCTGATGGCAACAGCGCCTCATGGATGCCCAGTTTTGAGCTGCGAGATCTGTACAAAATCTATCCCATCTAGCACAGTGGCTGTACCACATAACACAATGTACCCTGAATGTGAAAACAGGATTTTGTCTTCAGAAGGACTGTGCGGTGGTCACTCCTACCAACACTCTCATGGACAGATGCATTTGCAGAAGGTTGATTGGTGAAAACAAGGTCAAGTAGATTTTTCCCTCTTGTTGGTTCCCTCACCACTGCAAACTTTGTCTAACACCTATGTCCTTTAGGACTCGGCCAGCTCAGTCAGTAGTGGTGCTAATGAGCCACTTTTGGTGATGGACATTGAAGTCCCCCACCCAGAGTACATTCAGTGCCTTTACCACCCTCAGTGCTTCTGTGGTGTTCAGCATGGAGGAGCACTGATTCATCAGCCAAGGGCAGAGGGATGGGGGATGCATGGTACGTGGTAATCAGGAGGTTTCCTTGCCCATGTTTGACCTGATGCCATGAGACTTCATGGGGTCTGGGGTCAATATTGAGGATTCCCAGGGCAACTCCCTCCTGATTGTACACCACAGTACTGCCACCTCTGGAGGGTCTGTCATGCCAGTGGGGTAGAATATACCCAGAGGTGGTGATAGTGGAGACTGGGACGTTGTCTGTGAGGTATGATTTGGTGAGTATGACTATCACAGACTATTGCTTGACGAGCTTGTGGGGCAGCTCCCCCAGTTTTGGCACAAGCCCCCAGACGTTAGTAAGGAGGACTTTGCAGGGTTGACAGGGCTCTTGTTGGGCAGCTATGTGGACATGAAAGCTGTGCTAACTGAAGTGAACTGGAATATTAGGCTAGGAGATAGATCAATAGAGAATCAGTGGCATATATTTCAGGGGATATTTCAGGATACTCAGAATAAGTATTTTCCTACTATAAAGAAAACTTCTAAAGGGGAGGACCCACCATCCGTGGTTAACTAAAGAATTTAAGGAAAGCATCAAACTTATGGAAAAAGCATAAAACTGCACAAAGATGAGTAGCAGTTCAGATGATTGGTCAGACTATAAAGAGTGGCAGGGAATGACTAAAGGGTTAATCAGAAAAATGAAATAAGAATATGAGAAGAAGCTAGCTAGAAATGTAAAAACAGAGAGCAAGAGTTTCTACAGGTATTTAGAAAAGGAAAAGTGTAGGTAAAGTGAGTGTTTATCATCTAGAGAGAGACAATAGGTAGTTAATAGTAGGAAAAAGGAAATGGCAGATGAAATTAACAAGTATTTTGCTTCTGTCTTCAATATAGAGGATACAAAAACATTCCAGTAATAGCTGTAGATCAGGAGGTGGAAGGGAGAGGGGAACTTGGTGAAATTACAATCACAAGGGAAGTGGTACTGAGCAAACTGATGGAGCTGTGGGCTGACAAGTCTCTGGGTCCTGACGGACTTCAGCCTAGGGTCATAAAAGAAGTGACTGATGAGTTAGTAGATGTGTTGGTGTTGATTTTCCAAAATTCCCTCGATTCTGGAAAGGTTCTGTCAGACTGGAAAGTAGGGAGGGAGGCAGAAAATAGGAAACTATAGGGCAGTTAGCTTGGTGTCTGTTGCGGGGAAGGTGTTAGAATAGATCGTTAAGAAGGTTATAACTGGGCACTTAGAGAAACTCATGGTAATTGGGAAGACTCAGCATGGTTTTGTGAAAGGGAAATTATGTTTAGCCAATTTACTGGAGTTCTTTGAAGGAGTAACCTGCGCTGTGGATAAAGGGGAGCCTGTAGATGTGCTGTACTTGGATTTCCAGAAGGCATTGGATAAGGTGCCACATCAAAGGTTATTGCACAAAATAAAAGCTCATGGTGTAGGGGGTAACATATTAGCATGGATAGAAGATTGGCTGGTTGGCAGAAAACAGTATGCATGAATGGGTCTTTGTCTGATTGGCAGGATGTGATAAATGGAATCCTGCAGGGGTCTATGCTGGGGCCTCAACTTTTTACGATTTATATCAATAACTTAGATAAGGGGAGTGAAGGCATGGTAGCTAAATTTACAGGTGACACAAAGATGGGTAGGAAAGTATGCTGTGAAGAGGACATAAAGAGATGGATGGGTATATATAGTTTGAGTTAGTGGACAAAAACCTGGCAGATGGAGTATAATGTGGGAAAATGTGAAGTTGTTCACTTTGGAAGGAAGAATAAAAAAGCAGAAAATTACCTAAACAGAGAATGGCTGTGGAATTCTAAGCTGCAGAGGGATCTAGGTTTTCTAGTGCATGAGTCACAAAAAGTTAATATGCAGGTACAGCAAGTAATTAAGAAGGCTAATGGAATGCTATCATTTATTTATTGTAAGAAAAATTGAACATAAAAGTAAGAATGTTATCCTTTAGTTATATAGTGCATTGTTGAGACCACATCTCGAAATGTGCAGTTTTGGTCTCCTTATTTAAGGAAGGATCCAAATGAATTGGTGCCAGTTCAGAGCAAGATTACTAAATTGATACCTAGAATGAGCGAGTTGTCTTATGAGGAAAGGTTAGACAGACTGAACTTGTTTCCATTGGAGCTTAGCAGAGTGAGGGGTGACTTGATTGATGTACATAAGGTCCTGAACGGTATTGACAAGGTGGATGTGGAAAGGATGTTTCCTCTTGTGGGTTAATCCAGAACTAGGGGGCACTGTTTTCAATTTTGCAGTTGCCCTTTTAGGACAGAAATGTGGAGAGATTTTTCCTCTCAGAAGGTTGTGTGACTTTGGAACTCTCTGCCGCAGAAGGCATTGGAGGCGGGGTCATTAAATATTTTTAAAGCAGAGGTAGATAGATCCTTGTTAGGCAAGGGAATCAAAGGTTATGGGGAAGTAGATGGGAATATGGAATTCAAAACACAAACAGATCAGCCATGATCTTATTGAATGGTGGAGCAGGCTCAAGAGGCTGAATAGCCTATTTTTGCTCCTATTTCATATGTTTCATTTCCCGATGCCTAGGTCAGAGTCAATTGTCCATCCAGTTTCGTTCCTTTTGGACTTTGTAATGGTTTGATACAACTGAGTGGCTTGCGAGGCCATTTCAGAGGGAATTTGAGTCAACCATATGTGTCTGGAGTCATATGTAGAGCAGTATATTTCCTTCCCTAAAGGGCATTAGTGAATCAGATGGATTTTTGCAACAATTAATTCAGGTCACCATTATTAAGACTAACTTTTAATTTTGGAATTAGTAATTGAATTCAAATTCCACCAGCTGCCATGGTATGATTTGAACCCATATCCCAGATTGTTAGCCTGGGCCTCTGGATTACTAGTCAAGTGAAATTACCACTATACCACCACACGCTGCAACTGTTTTTGTTTTTGGATCCCAGCTGCTCATCATTCTGCCATTCACGCCCTCTCTAGACACTTCTATTGTTTCTTTAGCCTTGTGCAGTTGTCATTTAATCTTTCTTGTCTTCCACCTTATCACAGACCTTCACTATTATTCATTTCCACCCCCATCCACCTTTCAGTTGCTTAAAACCTATTTCTAACTCACCACAGATGTTGCCTGATCTGCTGAGTATTTTCAGCATTTTCTGTTCTTATTTCAGGTTTCCAATATCCACAGTATTTTGCATTTGAAGCAGAATCAGGAGTGTCTGCAAGCAAGACATCTATTGGTGGCACTGCATTTTCTCTTGTTTTATGTTTTGGCAGAGGTAAATGACCCCTCAGGAAATTTGAGCAAGATTGGCATTGAAACCAATCTAACAGAAATCCATGATATTCCGACCCATAAAGCGTGGAGAGGTACAATATAATTTGCAAAACAAAAGTCCAAATGCATTTGAATTTCTTAAGTCTAAGTTTTAATAGCAGACCTCTCAGCTAGTGATTGGACCTGATAGCATGGCAGCATTTCATGCATGTACCATACAAATTTGTTGCTGTGAATCTCTCTGAGCCTGATTAGCTGATCTTGGATGAGCTATAAGTGAGTCACTAAGCATATGCCGGGGGTGTAACCGCATGAGGGAAATACAACAAATGATTGCCGTAGGCCATTCCAGTTTTAGCTGGTTGTGAAGCAGTAAAGGAAGAAGTCATCTGTCCATTCTGAAGCTGCCATAAAGTAATTTTCCGTAATTCAAAACTGCATGTGGCAGTGTTCTGTGTACTGAAATTAGTATTTTTAAAAATATAATAAGCCCTATGACTATCAAACATGCCTTCACCCCTCAAGTCTGCCCCACCATTCAATGAGATCATGGTTGATCTGATTGTAACCTCAACCCCACTTTCCCGCCTACCCTTGATGACCCCTTTCACCCACTTGCTTATCAAGAATCTATCTAGCTCTGCCTTAAAAATATTCAAAGGCTCTGCTTCCACTGCCTTTTGAGGAAGAGAGTTCCAAAGACTCACGACACTCTGAGAGAAAAAAATTCTCCTCATCTGTCTTAAATGAGCGACCCTTTAATTTTAAACAATGACTCCTAATTCTAGACTGTTCCGCAAGAGAAAACATCCTTTCCACATCCAATTTGTCAAGACCTCTCAGGATCTTATATGTTTCAATCAAGTCTCCTTTTTCTTCTAAACTCCAGCAGATACAAGCCTAGCCTGTCCAACCTTTCCTCATAAGACAACCCTCCCAATCCAGGTATTAGTTAGTAAACCTTCTCTGATCTGCTTCCAACCAATTTACATCCTTACTTAAATAAGCAGACCAATACTGCACACAGGACTCCAGATGTGGTCTCACCAAAGCCCTGCATAACTGAAGCATAACATCTCTACTTCTGTATTCAATTACCCTTGCAAATGATGATAGCATTCTATTGGCTTTCCTGATTATTGCTGTATCTGCTTAATAAGCTTTTGTGATTCATGCACTAGGACACCCAAATCCCTCTGCATCTCAGAGCTCTGCAATCTATCATCATTTGGAAAAAATGCTTTTATTTATTTCCCTGCCAAAATGGGCAATTTCACCTTTTCCACATTATACTCCATTTGCCAGATCTTTGCCCACTCACTTAACCTATCTGTATCCCTTTGAAGCCTCCTTATGTCCGTTTCACAAATTACTTTCCTACCTATCTTTATGTCATCACCAAATGTAGCAATCATACTTTTGGTCCCTTAATCCAAGTCATTTATAAAAATTGTAAAAAGTTCAGGCAGCAGCACTGATCCCAGTGGCACACCTCATTACATCTTGCCAAACAGAAAATGACCCATTTATGCTTAATCTCTGCTTCCTGTAAACTAGCCAATCTTCTATCCATGCCAATATGTTACCCCCTATGCCACGAGCTCTTATTTTGTGCAATAACCTTTGATGTGACACTTTATCAAATGCCCTCTGGAAATCTAAGTATAGTACATCCACTGGTTCCCCTTTATCCACAGCACATATTACTTCTTCAAAGAACTCCAATAAATTTGTTAAACATGATTTCTCTCTCACAAAACCATGTTGACTCTGCCTGATTACCTTGAAATTTTCTAAATTTCTCAGTTATAACGCCTTTAATAATAGCTTCTAACATTTTTGTTATGACAGATGTTAAGCTAACTAGCCTTTGGTTCCTTCTTTGTGTCTCCCTCCCTTTTTGAATAGAGGAGTTGCATTCGCTATTTTCCAATCTAATGGAACATTCACCGTATCTAGGAAATTTTGGTAAATTAAAACCAATGCATCAACTATCTCACTAGCCACTTCTTTTACGATACTAGGATGAGGTCCATTAGGACCTGGGGGCTTGTGAGACTGTGGCTCCAACAATTTGCTCAGTACCACTTCCCTGGTGATTATAATTTTCCCGTCCGTTTCCTAATTTACAGCTATTTCTGGGATGTTACTTGTATCCTCAATAGTGAAGACCGATGCAAAATACCTGTTCAATTCATCTGCCATCTCCTTATTTTCTATGATTAATTCCACAGACTTGCTTTCTATAGGATCAATGTTCACTTTGTTAACTCGTTTCTTTTTTAAATATATATAGAAATTCTTACGATCTGCTTTTATATTTTTAGTTAGCTTTCTCTCATACTCTATTTTTTTCTCTCCTCATGAATCTTTTAGTCATCCTTTGCTGTTTTTTATATTCTGTCCAATCTTCTGAACTGTCACCATGCTTGCATTTTCTTTAAGTTTGATACCACCTTTAACTTTTGTAGTTAACCATGGATGATGGTCCAACCCTTGGAATTTTTATTTCTCTTTGGAATGTATCTATTCTGTGTATTCTGAAATATCCCTTTAAACGTATGCCACTACATTTCTATTGACCTCTCCTATAACCTAGTTTGCCAGTTCACTTTAACTGGCTCTGTTTTCATGGCCTCATAATTGCCCTTATTTAAGTTCAAAATACTATTCTTGGACCCATCTTCTCTCCCTCAAACTGAATGTAAAATTCAATCATGTTATGATTGCTGCTACTGAGTGGCACCTTCACTGAGGTTATTAATTAAGCCAATCTCATTGTACAAGAAAATCTAACCATCATCCCTTGACATTCAATGGCATTACCATCACTGAACACCCCCATTATCAACATCCTGGGAGGTCACCATTGACCAGAAACTGAACTGGATTAGCCATACAAATACTATGGCTACAAGAGCAGGTCAGAGGCTATGAATCCTGTGGTAAGTGACTCACCACCTAGAAGCTCCCATCCAAGCCATTCACCATCCTGACCTGGAAAAATATCACCGATCCTTCACTGTCATTGGGTCAAATCCTGGAACTCCATCCCTAACAGCACTGTGGGTGGTTCGAGAAGGTAGCTCACCACCACCCTCTCGAGGGCAATTAGGGATGGGCAATAAATGCTGGCCTAGCCAGCGACACCCACATCCCATGGGTGAATTTTTAAAAAAGGTCTAGAATAGCCTGCCCTCTGGTTGGTTCCAGAACCTGCTATTCTAAGAAACTATCCCTAAGAAAAGACTCAGGGTGAGATTATCCCTGATTTGCACTAAGTGCGCTATCGGATGGGAAACATGACATTTTACCCACTGGCCACAATGGCAGGTTTTCACACTGTATTGTTCTATTCCTGCCTCATTAATTATGCATTCCTAGGAAACATGCCAGTTCACTGGTGGATCGGCCTCTGATTTATCTGTCCTGCTGTAAGCTCAGCCTTCAGTAAACCGGGTGCCATATTTAAAGACCAACCCCCGCAAAGAACTAGCACTCTCCAAGGCATAAGAAGCTGCTGGGAACTGATGGCTGCCAAAGGGAGGAAACATGCTTCACCCTTGAGCACCTACTGGGCACAGTGGAGGCCTGCAGCGACATCCTCTACCCCAGCTATGGGCAAGCAAGTTCACCAATCTAGCATGGGAGGTGGTGGTCAGTGCCAATGCTTTGCAAAAGAGGACAGCCACCCAGTGCTGAAAGAGAGTGAATGATCTCTTCTGTTCTGCCAGGGTAAGTCTCTCTTCCCATCACTTTCAACTCACACGCCCATCACACATCTACAGGGATCTCATTCACTGCCAGTTCAAGCGATATCACCGTTCATTCTCTCACATGCACATTCATTTGCCCTGCAGATTGTGTCCTCATCCCGTTCATAGCCCCATTCACTACCCACATGAGCCAGGTATCCTTATCATCTGGCCTGGCAGGCATCCTGTTTACACTCTTTCCACCTGTATTCATGCAGGACGAGCTGGCACAACAAAAGGGAGAGGTCGCAGAGTGGTGGAGGAATACCTGAAATCAAGGTCCTCACAGACTTTGAAAATAGAGTCAACCAGCTGGCCAGTGAGGATCTGGGCCATTCCTGTGCTGTCAGTGAAGTCAGCAGTGCTCAACCAAATGAGGGTCCATCAGCGCAATATCCATCAGACAACCATGCTGTGAGTCACTTCCCCTGTTCTGCAGTGCCCTGCCATGCACTTATTATCTGTCCTTGCTTTCATAGGCACATCTGGGAAACAGCTGGGGGGGGGGGGGGGGCAGGGGGGCCACAACCTAGGCCCTCGAGTCAAGCCCCAAAGAAATCTCAGAAGGAGCATCTGATGATCTGATGACACCCTCATTGAAGACCCATCACAGCATCCACCAAAACAGATACACACATCTCATTGGGACCTAGCTTTAGAGTAGGCTCGGGGTCACAATCTGGTGAGCACATCGCACTGTCTGAACCACAGCAAGCAGTGGCAGGGACTTCCAAGGTTTCAAGCATTCAGAGGATGGCTAGAGACCATAAAACTGCTAAGTCTGAGTCAGATGAAGAACCCCTGGACCTGATCATACCTCAGTTTCTGGAGCTGCAAAGGCAAGCTCGGGGACATCAGGAAGGGATGTTCACTGCACTCCTCAGATTGCAAGGCATGATGGAGGAGTCCATCTGCCTTCAATCTGAGGTGATAGCACCAGCATGCCAATGCACCAAGGTCAACACTGGTGGAATGGCGGCTGCCATGGAGACCTTCGTCCAGGACATCGGTCCTGCATTACTGCATGGACTGAACTCCATTTTTGACGCCATAGTTGGCTTCCAACAGTGTCAAGGCGAGAGGGGCAGCTCAATCTCACTCCAGTTTAAGGAGTCTTAAGGAGTCAGCAAGGGATCCTCAGACACCCACAGGGAGGAGGATCAGCAGGTGCACTATCCACCCAGGTGACTCCGGGAGTGATCGACCCATCCAAATCCCCTCTCCCTGTGACCCCAGCAGCTTCAGCTCTACAGGCTGAGGAAAGTACCACTGCCACACAACAGCACCCTGAAAGCAGGCCAGGCCCTTCATGTTTCGGCCCTCCAGAAGATGCCCATCAAGGTAATCACAGACAGGGCATAGCAGGCTGCCTCCACCTGCTGTGGGTGTTCGGGGAACACCAAGATGTAGTGCCAGAGTTAGGAAAGTTAAGAAGATGTAGTCGCACAGCCTGGGCATGGGTATTAATCTCTTGCACATAATGTTCGCTAGTGTAAATAAATTCCCAAGAATGTCTCCTTCCCTATGGCTCCTTGTTCTGATGAGCAGTGTTTGTGTCACTCAGATGTGAAATCTTGGTCCCTGCACAAGATAAAGGCTGGTGTTTCAATCCAGGGCCTCTTCCCAGTGCTTTGTGCTACCTTCCAAGCACACTGATGGTGCACCTTCACTGTCACTGGTCACATCAATCATGCTGGCGCCTGGAAGGGGCTTATCATTGCTGCCAGAATGTCCAGGGCCAGCGGAACAGAGTTCTGTCAATCTCTCTGTATGCTCTCAGTGCCTTTGAGATGTGGCTAGCCGCCCATCTTATCAGGGTCTGTGCCCAGTGACAGTGTGGTCTTGAAGGGTTCAGCTCACGAAGGATGCCATAGCATCAGAAGAAGTTAAAGTTTCCCTGCTGCATCTCCATGATATGATCCTGTTCACAAAGCGTAAGTAATTTGCGAATAGCCAGGCAGGAGTCAGACATTCACATAAGCTATGTGAGGATCTATGATGTGTCCCCGCTTCATGTTGTCATCATCCTCCTGGAATGTAGGGACCATGGGCATCTACTCCATCTCCATCGCAGGAGACTTATCACAGAGGGTATGTGTGCTGCCATCAGCCAGGCAGGAATCAAACATTCATGGATGCAATGTGAAGATCTATGGCGTCTGTTCACTGCATGTTGCCATCATCCTCCACAAATCTAGCAGCTGAGGGCCTCCTGAGCATGCCTGCCTTGTCTGGCCAGTGTAATGGCCTCATCGCTGTCATTCCCGCCTTTGAGGCCCTCCTCACCCTCATCCTCATCGGAGGAGAGGTGAAGATCCTCCATCCCCTCTCAGTGTTCGTGACCTCATGGATGCATTTGTGTGGGAGGCTTGTGATATCCCACAGAGGTCATCTGTGGAGCCCTGAAAAGAGCCACTGGAGTAAAGATTGAGTGCCATGGTCACTTTCACAGCCACTGGCAGTGGATGTCCTCCATGTGCCCGTAGCACCAAGTGCTGCAGCAGGTGGCAGATGTGACCACCTAGTCTCCTGGACTTGCGCAGTCTTTGGCGACACTACTTCTTGGTAATCCGCAGGAATGACAAGTGCCATCTATAGACTCTTGGTTTAGCTAGGCAACAGCCAGCAACAGCTCACTGTGGCTCTTCATCAGTGTGTACAGGAGCCCCAATTACCCATTCTTCTTCAGGGTGCTGCTCCTCTCTCTGTCCAGCCAGATGCCTCAGTTGCTCTCTTCCTCTTCGCCTCCACTCCCTGTAAGCCATGAGGCATACAGCTAGGTCACCAGACTCCATGTTCCTGATGTACTCCTCTTGCAGGATCAAAGAGAGAGATGTGTGGCTTAGCATGGGCGTACTAAGAACCTCCCTCAGTTAAGTCTGAAGGTCCCTTAACAGTGCGTGCTGGCCACCACTTGGATGGCCAGAGTTTAATGCGCTACATGGCTGCCCGAAACCCAACCAACTCCGCCCCACTCCACTTGACAGGTTGGCAGCAGCTTCATCCACTGGACTGCATGCTGTGCTCTCAGTTCAGGCGCAGGCATTCTCCTAACCAACACCACTGTTAGCTTGAACAATGGGGGAGATTGGTCCAAACCTGAATGAAGACATTGCAAGGGCTTATGAGTGCCTCCACCAGTGACTGCTCCATGGCCAGCTTTCGCAAGGAGATTGTAGAACTTGCGCAGTTGTCCAATTGTTCTGCAGTCTACTAAAATGCTCATTAGTTTGCAGTCTGTGCCCAAGGGGTGAAAATTTCTGGAGGATTTTGATGGCACTTTCGTATCTCTGCCTTGCTGGATGGGGCAGATAAGCTACAGACTTGATTCCAAGCATATCAATGTAGCTGCGCCTGAACTGTCTCAGCTGCAGAGGGGTGGTCATTTTATATAAGGTTCCCCTAATGCATGGCTGCTTCCCTCCACCGCCAACCCCTCTACCCCTCAGCATGTGCATGTGCACTACCATCTGACTGGGCTGCTTTGCTTCCCCAACTCGCCTCAGATGCAGTGCAGCTCTTGCACCTCCCAAACTCACCTCAGACCATGCTGCCTTGCCCCCCCAACTCACCTCAAACGCAGTGCAGCCCTTGCCCCCCTCAATGCACCTCACAGCATGTAGCTTGCCCCCCGCAACTTGCGTCAGATGCATTGCAGCTCTTGCACCCCCCCCCCAACTCATCTCAGATGTAGTGCAGCCCCGTCACCCCCCAAAACTCACCCCAACCACAGTGCAGCCCTTGACCCAGCATGCATTGTCAGCCAGCCAGGAAAAAGTGATTTGCCAATTCTCCCACCTGAATGCGCAGCGCCTCAGCCTTGAAGTCAAACAGGTGACCCTCATGAGCACTGCACAACGTTAGTGAGCGCTCACTTCTGAGTTCCCCTCGAAGTTCAGCCCACAGGTGCATACCTTTTAAACGATGTTGTGAAACACGCCGACGTGCCCAGATGATCTACATTGAGGGGGTGTTGGCAGCTGGAGGGGGGGTGGGGGGGCATAATTCCGGTGAGCAGGTCTTATAATAATATGCAGATGTATTAAAATCTTGATCCCAGGCCAGGAAATGCAGACCACCATTGACAGTTGGAGTGGATGACTGCAAACTGGTTTCATGACATCATGAAGCCGATTTTTGGCCTTCCCGCCATATTGTCCGCTCACGCCCGCCATGATGACCGACGCCAATGGGGACGGAAAATTTCAGCCTAAGAGTCGATCAGTCATGAAAGATGGATCTACTGGCACATGTTGAAATGGATGAACTCACATACATTTGCAAACTGAAGATCTAGTTTTCTGTTCTGCTTCCAAGCATGGTAGGCCCCATGAAAATGACTTGAGTTTATTCCCCTGCCAATGCATCAATTGAAAGATGCTATATTGAAGAAGAATATGCAACATGTAGGTTTGCTTCAACATACTCTCATATACTTGTATGTCCACAAATATGATGCTATTGTAATGGCAAGTCCGACATGATCCCTGATTGAGTTAAAGCATCTACCTGACAAATTGTTTCCTCCTCTACAACTAGCAAAAGCAGTCAAGGGCCAGTAGATTACTCATGGTTTCTATATAATGAAAGCACAATGAAATATCCGTGGAGCAGTTATGAACTACCTTTAAGAAATTCTCTGCAAGGTCCAGATAAACAATAAGATAGTTGAGCAGGTAAACAATCGAAGGGAATGAAGCACTGAAATAGGTGAAAAGGAAAACAGCAGTTACTGGCAACAAGACAGTTTGTTTTTAGATAAAAGACATGTCATGAAGTATCTGCTTCAGCAAGGTTCTGAGTACATGGAGCACTTGTTCAAAATGTAACACAGGGACACACCCAAACTTCAATAAAAAATGTAATAAAAATGGATTTTGTGGGGCAGTTTCATGGCAAACTGTTAGCATCCACTGTTATTACTCTTCTGAAACTGACCACAACTTCAGGATTTTGCTCGTGAGCAGACTTAATGAAACAATTGTGATATTGTGGTCTGTCACTTACTGCTCCATCACAGGCTGTGCTATGAACACCCTCTTCCTGAGCCAGCAATTAATGAAATCAATCAATTTGGTGACAACTTCCCTTTTTCCATTCTCACATCGCTGTTTGATGTTACATTCTTCCATTTGACATAAACATACTAAGCAAGCGACAAGGATTGATAGAACAATAATGTGAGATTTTTTTTGAAGATAAGACATATAATGTAAACTGAGAGACTATGTGCATATATCCGACTTCGACTGCTGATGCTGTCGGCCGAGTTCAGTCATGGGCTTACAACATTATATCCTGAATCGAGGCAGTATTGATTAATAGCAGTTTAAGATATGCTGTTTTAAAGGTACATGTACATCATATCACAACATTAGATATCGCAAAAAATATTACACCTGGTTCAACAGGTTTAATTGGGTTTTTAATGAATGGTGATAAGACAAATACATATTGCTGAACAATAGATCAGACACTGAAAAAATAATTTTAGATTTTTCCAGCACTGTTAAATGTCTTCATTATGATTAATAAGTAGATTTATAAGCTATTTTTAAAAATAATTTCTTTTAGAAAAAAAGTCAATATTTCAGTTTCTTCATTCATCTCATGCTTCAATTCCAATCTTTAATTTTTCTCCATCAAAAATATTTAAGAAGTGATTTGGCTTTCATGCTTTTCATTCCCTGATTGGCTGTCTGTGAGAATTCCTTAATGTGATCAGCTGCAAAGACATGTTGATGACATCACTGCAGTTCAACTTTAGGAATCTCCACCGAAGAATGCTGCAGTTATCTGCACAACAAGAGAGTTAATTTTTTGGGCATAGAGATCACTAGATCTCTCAGCAAGGCTTTATTTGAGATTAGCAACGTATGCCCTTGCTTTGCCACTGATCACACCCCTGGGCCTTTGCCTTTAAATGAACTTGGCACCACTCAACACCGCACAATCTAGAGCAACAGCACCTGATTTATACTAGCAATGAAAGCAAGGTTACGTTTTAGCCCCAGGGTTATATTGGGAGTGTCCAAGATAACCCATAGGTCATGAATCATAGTCACCTAGCCCCAAGTCATAGCAGCTCAGCTTTATTTGTGCTTAGTTTTACTGGCTGAACTGTCCAATTTGAATGGTGTGTGCCTGGAATTTTGAAAAGGACTGTCATTGGCACTGTTGCCACATTGATGGATAATTTCTAAATCAGGTATTTCTTAGTAGCAGCAGCTCAAAATATATAAAATTAATGAGAGCATTGATTGAAACTTTATCTGTGGCCTGCATGACTCCACGGTATGCACTTAAACAGCCCACAAAGACAAAAAGCTTAGTGATGCCTGGTATCCATCATTCAGGAATCACAGTCTCTCTAATGAGTCAGTTGCACTTTCCATGTCTGTTCGGGTGGACGTTGGGATGCCATGGGGATGTTCAAAGAAGAGTAGGTGTTCCATGGGGTTCTAGCCATCATTCAGCCAACAAAAAAAAATGATTGACTTACCATTTATCTCATTACTGTTTCTGAAGAACTGTCGGTTCATTTGGCCCTACAAAACTGTGCACTTTTTAAAAATTGATCTTTTTTAATATCAATGAAACATGGTGACAATGTGCTCTATATTAATGCTCTAATTCCGTGAAGATGTCAGCAAGACTATTTTTGTCCCCTTCCTGAATGCCTGAAGAGTGGCGTGACGTTTGGGAGAAGTTAAAAATGCTCTATTTTCCTGGTCCAAGCACACTTCCAGTGCAGGCCTGCTCCTTGGCAAGGTATTATACTGGGAATGGAAGGGATTGGAGGGGTGGGCTGTGGTGGTGGGAGTTTCTGGAAAGAGAATTTTCATCCTTTCTGCCAACACTGTGGCCTTCTAGCTGCTGGTGCAGGCTCAAGATTCATCCTAGGGTAAGGGGAAGAGATGGGGATGGGTTGGTGGGGGGAGGAGGGGGTTGCGGAGTGGGCAGAAGAGGGATAATACTTAAAGTACCCAAAATGCCTTTGTCTTCTTACAGCTTTAAGCTGCCAGGGTGCTTGCATTGCTTCTGGTTTAGGAATGGACACAATGCAAGTCCAGTTAGCTTTGTTGGGGCACCTCCCTGGCTCTCATAGCTGCACATTGAGGAAAGTGAGGCAAATCGCTGTGGCAGACCATGGCCCATTCATTAAAACTGGGCCATCACCTACTTATAACACTATCAGGAAGCCTTGGAAATCCCTGCAGTCCATTGTCGGGACCAGACACTTTGATGCCACAGGTTTTTGTCTTTATTTTGTCTTCACTACATTTAGAAACTGAGCATTCCCCAGGCACAACAAAGGAAAAAACATCCAAAATCTCTGTGTTTGCTTCATTTCATTGTCAAAATACATTGGTTTCAGGAGCATGATCTCTCAGATAGCTACCAATATTTACAGCATTATTTCATCTTTGTCGATTGAGTTTTATTGAGAACATTAAGTGCAGAGGTAGAATTTAAGTGAAGGTGCATTGTGCACAGCACAGAAACTACAATAAGATACTGTGCAAACCAGCAGGTAATTCAAATACTTTCAGTCTCCAGATTAGGTGATTTATTGATTCTCTATCATTTTAAAGAGACAATCTCATGTAGGTAACTTTCAGAGAGAAAAAAATATATCATAGTATTTATTGCAATTTACTTATTACTGAAGGAATAAAATCTATGATCTGCAAGACTCTATTTTCAGGTGTATCAAACCACCAAGTGGCTTTAAGCAATCTAGGTAAATTATCCAAATTATTGATTTGAGTTTAATGTGTGAACAGGAACAATTTTGTGCTATGGATCTTCTGTCTATTGGGGCAGGACTCAAACTACTCAGCAGCTCATTTCACCTGTAATTCTAGCTTCTTGATGCAGAATGGCAGTGAATGCGGTGTTATCCAGAAATATTTAACAGCGCTGTCCAATCACACGATTAATTTGTTAGTTACTTTTCCAGCTCAAAATCACAGGGGAAGTGTAATATTTTTGTGACAAATTGAAAATTTGAACAAACAAATGAACATTTTGTGAATTCAGAATGATAAATTTGCTAGTACCCAGGAACAGAAAGCTGATTAAACTAAATTAATATGATAGGGGAAATACCCAGTATGAGGTTGCATGAAGATTGAACCAGAAGACCAAAGAAATTCCACATTCTCACAACTTAAACCTCATTTTTATTCATTAGGCAGAAGCTAGGGTTTTCACTTGCGGGGTAGGCATCACCTAGTCTCAAGCAGTTTTTGTGGAATCAGGCCATCTGTTCAAGGAGTTATGGTTCATAACCACACAGAGAAGAGCCATTGTCTGAATGAGGGAATTTTTGAAAAGGTAAGTTCAAAAGGTCTTACCTATGCTAATCTATGCCCCTTCATCCACCCCTTCATGGCCTATCATACCCCCCATGTCAACCTGCGGAATTTCCATGCCTCTTTGGCTGAGAGTCCAGACATCCATTAAGTTCTTGAAACAGCTGCACCCAAGAAAAAACATTGTTTGATTTAAAGATTTTTCTCTTGGATCTATTCCTTAATTGCTTATTGTTTGTTTGTGTAAGATACAGCTGTTAAGTGTTTGGAGTTTCTGTTATTGATATTTTAAAGGTTTGGTTGATTGGCACTATTATTGGGCTGTAGTTTAAAAACATGATTTTTAAAGAAAATTATAAATGAATGACTTTTAAAATATTTTCCACACATGACATTATTATTATATGGTTCATTGGTTCCGTACAGAGTGCATACTAGGTGAATGGGCATGGAAGTACCATAAGTTTGCAATGATGGCATGGGGCACTATGTGGAATGGCACAGGTTAGCATGGAGGGTCTGTGGGGCCATGGAGATGGGAGGAGGGGCATAGGTTGGCATGGAGTGAGTGTGAGGGATGAGGACTAGAGGGCAGTTTTCTGTTTAACTGCTTTTATTACAACTGGGACTGCTGAGGCAGGCCTGTTAAACAACAAGCTGCCCCACCTGGCAGCCCCTGTGGCTGTCTCTGAGCTCGTTTCAGAGGCAGTGGTCCTGACTCCAGCAAGCATCTGCCCCCGGTTCAAAAATCCTCCCTTTGCAGGCACTTGCTTCCGGGGTGGGTGATCCGAGCTGGGAAATTTCCTGAGTCCCATTTCCAGAATGAAAATCCAGCCCAAAAAGTCAATTTGTGATGCTGTTTCCTCAGTTTGTTCAAAGATATCCTAATGCATGACCAGTTTTGGATTTGGCAAAAGTGGAAACCTTAACTTTGTCTGTCTTTTTACACTTCTTATATCTTTTACATCCTGTAGTACTCAATTCTATTTATCCTATTCAGTATTCTACTCACTCCTTCCATGTCCACTAACAGCACTGTGATCATGACCAGATAATCAGTTTTTGTTGAGTTGTAATTTTGATTGTGGGATAAATATTGGCTAGAACACTAGGAATAACTCCCCTGTTCTTCTTTGAAATAGAGAGGACAAATAGGCCTCAGTTTGACATCTCATCTGAAAGATTGCCCATCTGACAATGCAGCGCTCCCTCTGTGCTGCACTGGAATATCAATCTTTATTGCAGTGTTCATGTCTTGGAGTGTGATTTGAATACACAACCCCCTGACTTAGAGGCAAGCGTGCTACCAGCTGAGCAACTGGGATAGATCTTGACTTTGTGTGATGGTACAAATTGGGTGATTGTGAGTTGACAGATGAAACAAAGATAGGTGGAGGGACAGGTAGTATTGAGGAGGCGGGGAGGCTGCAGAAGGATTTGGACAGGTTAGGAGAAGGGGCAAAGAAGTGGCAGATGGAATACAATGTGGGGAAGTGTGAGGTCATGCACTTTGGTAGGAAGAATAGAGGCATAGACTATTTTCTAAATGGGGAGAGAATTCAGAAGTTTGGAGTGCAAGTGGACTTGGGAGTCCTAGTCCAGGATTCTCTTAAGGTTAACTTGCAGGTTGAGTCAGAATGTTAGGAAGGCAAATGCAATGTTGGTATTTATTTCAAGAGCATTAGAATATAAAAGCAGGGATATGCTGCTGAGGCTTTATAAGGCTCTGGTCAGACCACGTTTAGAATATTGTGAGCAATTTTGGGCCCCGTATCTCAGGAAGGATGTGCTGGCCCTGGAGAGGGTCCAGAGGAGGTTCACGAGAATGATCCCAGGAATGAAAGGCTTAACATATGAAGAACATTTGAAGACTCTGGGTCTATACTCAATGGAGTTTAGAAGGATGAGGGGGGAATCTGATGAAACTTACAGAATACTGAAAGGCCTGGATAGAGTGGACGTGGGGAAGATGTTTCCATTAGTAGGAGAGACAAACACCCGAGGGCACAGCCTCAGAGTAAAGGGAAGACCTTTTAGAACAGAGATGAGGAGAAACTTCTTTAGCCAGAGAGTGGTGAATCTATGGAATTCATTGCCACAGAAGGCTGTGGAGGCTAGGTCATTGAGTGTATTTAAGATTGAGATAGATAGGTAAGGGGATCAAAGGTTACAGGGAGAAGGCGGGAGGATGGGGTTGAGAAACTTATCAGCCATGACTGAATGGCGGAGCAGACTCGATGGGCCGAATGGCCTAATTTCTGCTCCTATGTCTTATGGTCTTATGGACAGCCCAGTTTACATCTCTCCTATTAAAAATGTGAGGTTTTACAGGCTGGTTATGTTTTAACCTCTCTCTTTAAAGTTAAGGTGAAACAGGATGCCTTGGAATAGGGGAATGGTGTGAAGTTGTATTGAATTCTGCTCAGCAACAGGGAAATGATGGTTATGGTGGGGACAGGGCACTCTGGTCTTGATATGCTGAAATGAAGCACCATGTTTCACATCTGAACACAAATAGAGTGCTTTTTGGAGACTTCCAGATGCCCAGGCAGGATGATTAAAAAAAAACCTTGGAAACAGCAAGAGTGAGACAGAGAAAGAGAGTGTGTTCTGGAAGGAAGGATATGAAAGCATCAGCCATTGCGTGTAGTAGGGAAAGGCTGTGCTTTGTTCGCTACCAGACAGAATGCCGGCAGAAGATTGTCCTCCAGTTGAAGAGAATGAATCTGCAGCGATTTAAAGACACTGGATGATTTCCCTGGTGAGGCTGGGAGGAGGGATCACTAGACTGGAACTTACTGCTGAGAGTTGGTTCTGGGATTCTCAGAAGATCCAGAGAAAGGACCTGTGATGGTCCTTCAATGTTACAAAAGTGGGGAGAAGTGATCTAATTGGAAGCAGAGGGTAACTTTGGACTGTTTCCTGTAAAGGTTGCAATTCTGCACAGAGTGTGCTGTAAAGTTTAAATGTGTGGGATTTTTGAGTATGTTAAAATGCTAATGAGAGATGCATTTTCCGTAGATTAGAATGTTAGTTGCCTAATAAGTAATGGGCTAGCTCATGTTGATTTTGGTTTGTCTGTTACAGTAAAAGTCTTAACTTGAAATCGGCTTTTTAAAGTTGGTCACTGAAAATTCAAATCTTTTCTTTAAAAGTTATCATTCTCCGTGTGAATCATAATACTCCAACAGAAATAAAAATCAGGGAGATGTAATATGGACTGTTATTACTCATTTTACACTATTGCACAGTCAACATCAAGCCTAGTATTTGAGCTCAGTTTTCTTGTTTTGCTTTTCTGCTTCTATGCCTTGGTGGTCTCCTTACTAAAACATGCATGATTTCGAACCTTTTTCAGCATTTAGCCTTTTGAGTCAGCCACTCTAACGTGGTATCCCATTTACTGTATATTTCTAAAATACATTCATTTATTAAATACCCTGGTGTCGTTATGCTGAACTGCAGCAAATTAATCCTGGCTCAGTAGGTGATTCCACGTGGAGCTAACATTTACAGCAGTTGATATTTATGTTATTTTTATTTAAAATGTGTGGACAGTTGTTGACTTGCTCTTACACCAAAGGGCACAGCAAAGAGAAACTCCAATTCTCTCTCCATTGCCTATGCTTCCCAAGTATAAACAACAGCCTAAACTGAACTAACAGCATTTGATATACCCATTAAAATGAGGTGCTACAAATTGCTATTCAGTCTAGTACATCTCAGTTGTTCAATCTAAACATGGAGAGCAAGTTGCACATATCAACCCATCTGCGATGGCGTCTCTTTATATAGAGCTCAACTGGCTTGTGTAAACCTTTACTTGATCACAAATGCAGCAGTACACAGGCTAAGAAAAAACAACAAGGAAAATGATGCCTTCAGATACAGCTGTCAGATGAGGGATGCATGAATGAACAAGCTGAGTTTCCTTTTTTAAATCAATATGTGGTAGACAAAGGCAACATCAATGAATGCAACCAATGGAATGATATAAATCAGTTGTGATCAAATGCCTATTTACACTGAAATTTTCTTAGTATTGGTGCTGTGCTTGTCCAAAGGTGGCTCTATGTTACATTGGGAATATTTGGCATGCCAAATATAGCAAGTTTTTATATTTTAATTCAGATTTATTTTGTTCTCATCAGCATGAGGAATGTTACTTCTGGAAAATAAAACAGCTCTCATTTCATCAACCAGAGACAGCATCCAGCACTCCTAGGTCAGCAGCAGTGCATACAGTTGAATGAACAAAGTCCCCGAATAATCTCTGCCCGAATAACAGGCCATTAGCCCCACCTCAAAACCTTCTCTCTTCCCCCACCACCTGCTCCTATATCATTCCAATATTCAGCATTTCCCATGCCAGCCAACCTGGTGCAGTTAAGAATGTCCTTCTGAAGTTGGGTCCAGGATCAGGAGTTTTACTTTGTATCTAACCCATCCAACTGTCCTGATAGCACCTGGCGATTACATTAAAAATTTAAAGCATTATGTTCATGGGCATTAACACCCCTTTCCATGACAAGTATAAAAAATGCAGAAAAAACAGTTAACAACAATATGGAACAAATCTGCTTGAGCCGCATATTTATTAAAAAATAGATTGATACACAGAAGTAAAATGAAGTACTGTAATCCATGACTACTTGCCAATCCACAATGTAAGCCCCTATTTCAACCTGACCAGCCAGTGACAAAAGATTGTTTGGATTGGATGTTTCCTTACATTCAGCTAAAATCCATGCTCCATTGACCTAAACTTTCCTTTTAGAGCCTAGAGGAGCACCTCTGCTCCTCTTGACTTCACTAAAATAAAGTAATAACTTATCTTTCTTGGCCTCTTCTGGAACTGATGCTCTTCTGTCAGGGGTTGAATAGCTTTCCCACTTGGGCAGGAGTTAAAATCCCAATGGAACTTCAGGATTCCGACTTTGAGTAGGTGTCCTTGCCACCTGCTCAGGAGAGCTGGTGAAAACAGCAGATGATTAGAACCTGGCAGCTTCAGGGCATGGAAGTAAGATTCCTGGGATGAAGAGGCCATCATAAGAGGAAAGTTTGAGCAGGTTAGCCCAAATTCATTGGCGTTTACAAGAATGAGAGGTGGTCTTATTGAACATATAAGATTCTGAGCAGGCTTGACATGGTAGATGCTGAGAGAACAATTCCCATTGTGGGGGATTCTAGAACTCGGGGCACAGTTTCAAAATAAAAGGTCTCCCAGAAAGATGGAAATAAGGAGGAATTTCTTCTCTTGGGGGGTCATTAGTCTTTAGAGTTCTTTTCCCCCAGCGAACAGTGGAGGCAGGGTCATTGGGTATGTCCAAGGCTGAGTTAGACATATTTTTGATCTACAAGGGAGTCAAGGGTTATGAGGGGCAGGCAGGAAAGTGGAGTTAAAGCCACAACCAGATCAGCCATGATCTTACTGAATATTAAGACTGGGAACCTAATATTCAAGGGTATTCGACGTTCCTAAAAAATAAGCAAAAAGGAAAAGGAGGTGAAGTAGCTTTGTTAATAAAGGAAGGTATCAGTGTGGTGGTGAGTAGTGATATAGGTGCAATGGATCATGATGTGGAATCAGTCTGGGTGGAAACAAGGAATAGCAAAGGGAAAAAGTTACAGGTGGGAGTCGTCTATAGGCCCCTGAAGAGTTGCCTCACTGAAGGACAAAGTATAAATCGGGAAATAACGGAGACATGTAAGAAGGGTGCTACAATTGTCATGGGTGATATTAATCTGCATATTGGCTGGACAAATCAGATTGGCAGCAGTTACATGGAAGTTGAATTTGTTATGTTCATCATTTCTTAGAGCAATACATTGCAGAACCCAACGGGGAACAGGCTATTTTAGATCTAGTAATGTGTAATGATAGTTATGGGCCCTCTAGGAGGTAGCGATCACAACATGGTAAAACTTCAAATTCAGTTTGAGGGTGAGCAACTTAGATCTCAAACCAGTGTCCTCAACTTAAATAAGGGCAATTACAGAGGTATGAAGAAAGAATTGTCTAAAGCGGGCTGGGTAAATAGACTAAGAGCAAGGTCAGTGGACGAGCAATGACATACATTTAAGCAGATATTTCATAACGTTCAGCAAAAATTTATCCCAGTCAAAAAGAAGGACTTGATGAGAAGGTAAACCACCCATGGTTAATGAAGGCGGTTAAGGAGAGTATCCAATCAGAAACTAAGGCATGCAAAGCAGCCAGAGGATTGGGATTTTTTTTTAGGAACCAGCAGGGGATGACTAAAAAGTTAAATAAAAGGGAGAAAATTGATTATTAAAGTAAATTGGCAATAAATATAAGAACAAACAGCAAGAGCTCCTATGGGAATATAAAAAGAGAGTAGCTAAAGTGAGTGCGGGACCCTTGGAGGATGCGAATTAACAAATAATGGTTTGATAAATATTTAATCTACTCATGGAAAACAATGGATCCTTACTTTCACACTGGGCGGAATTTTCCCAGATTTGCACTAAGTGTGGTAGTGGGCGCCTATAAAGGTTTTTTACCTGCTGGCCATGATGATGGGTTTTCACGCCATATTGTCCCAAACGTGCCGCATTATTTATGAATTCCCAGGGCACATGCCGTTTCCACGGTGGACGGACTCTCTTTCACCCTCCCACCATCACCCCGCTGTTGCATCACGCCGGTCGCTATGTTTAATGGGCAGCCGCCAGCACACCGCTCATCGCCACCAGCTCACCACTGCTGCCCAGCAGATGTGGCCAGCAAAGGAATAAAAATTGGAGCCTCCCTCACCCCCAGTTTAATGATGGGTCCCTCGAGTGACTGTTGAATGCCGTGGAAGCCCACCAGGATATTCTGTACCCTGGCTGTAGCCACAGGATCGGCAGCAACATGACCAATCCAGTTTGGGTGGCAGTGGCAGCAGTGGTCAGCCAACACCCTTCAAAAGATGACAGCCACCCAGTGCCTCAAGAGAATGAATAATCTCCGTTCTGCCAGGGTAAGTCACTCTTTTCATCACTCTCAACTCTCTCACTCTCAAAACCAGCACACACCCACAGGGCCCTCACTCACTGCCAGTTCAAGGGTCATCACCATTCACTCTCTCATTCACCGTCATTGTCCGCAGCCTGTCCATGGGACCACTCACCACCTACACAGATCAGGCACATGTATCATCTGCCCAGCAGGCATCCTGCTTACACTTCCGCATCTCTAACCATGTAGGACACACTGGCACACAACAAAAGAGAGAGAAGTCGCAGACTGGTGGTGGAATGCCTGAAATCAAGGTCCTCATGGGCTTTGAAATGGAGCCATTCAGCTGGCAGGCGAGGATCTGGACCAGTCCTGTGCTGATGGTGGGGTCAGCACTGCTCTACCAAGTGAGGATCCAGCAGTGCAACACCCATCAGATAACCATGCCATGGGTGATATTTCCTGTTTCACTGGCCACTGCCCTGCACTAATTATCTCCCTTGCTTTCGCAGGCACATCTGCCAAACAGCTGACAGAGCCCATGACCCAGGGCTTCAAATCAAGCACCGAAGAAACCTCCAAAGGAGAATCTGAAGGTAAAAACAAAAAACTGCGGATGCTGGAAATCCAAAACAAAAACAGAATTACCTGGAAAAACTCAGCAGATCTGGCAGCATCGGCGGAGAAGAAAAAAGAGTTGATGTTTCGAGTCCTCATGACCCTTCAACAGAACTATATGCCTGCCTCGAAGTTCTGTCACAGTGCTCACCCACACCTTTCACCAGCACAGAGACACACACCTTGGTGGGACCCAGCTTTACAGTAGCCTTGGGATCACAATCTGGTGAGCACATCACACTGTCTGATCCACAGCAGGTGGCGGCAGTGACTTCCCAAGTCCTTGGCATTCGGAGGACTGCTGGAGGCCAGAAATTTGCTGAGTCTGAGTCAGATGACGAGCCTCTGGACTCGGTCATGTCACAGTTGCTGGAGCTGCAAAGGCAAGATAGGGAACACCAGGAAGGGACGTCCGCTGCACTCATCAGATTGCAAGGCTCAATGGAGGAGTCTGTCCACCTTCAGGCTGAGATGATAGTGCCAGCATGCCAGCACACTGAGGTCAACACCGTTAGGATGGTGGCCGCTCTAGAAACCTTGGTCTAGGACATCGCTCCTGCAATGCTGCACTGGCTCAACTCCATCACTAACGCCATAGGAGTGGGGGGCAGCTCAGTCTCACTCCAGCTACCTCTTCCCCTCAAGGAGTCAGCCAGGGGCCTGCGGGCACCCACAGGGAGGAGGATCAGCAGGTGCACACTCCAGGCCCATCCACCCAGGTGACTCTGGGAGTGACCGGCCCATCCGAATCCCCTCTTCCTGTGACCTCAGCAGATCCCACTTCACAGGCCAAAGAGGGTGCCATTGCCACACAGCAGGACCCTGAAAGCAGTCCGGGGCCCTTCAAGTCTCGACCCTCCAGAGAATGCCCGCCAAAGTCATCACAGACAAGACATCACAGTCAGCAGGCTGCCTCCACCTCCGCTGTGGATGCCCGGGGAGCACCAAGATATAGAGGCAGGGTTAGGAACGTTAAGGAGAATAAGTTGTACAGCCTGGGCATGGGTGTTAATCAATTTTATATACTGTTCACTATTATCAATAAACTCCTAAGAATGTCTCTCTGCCTATGGCTCCTTGTTCTGATGAGCAGTATTCATGTCACTCAGATATGAAACCTTTTTGCATAAGATAAAGACAGATTCTAAATCCAGGGCCTCTTCCCTGTGTTCTGTGCAGCCTTCAGACCACAGTGATGGTCCAGCCACTCACAGCCTGGAAACATTACTGATGCCTGCACCTCGGCGGTGCTGGTCATTGCTGCCAGAAAGTAGTGGGCAGGTATCACAGAATTATCTCATTCTCTCTCAGCACTTTTAAGGAGGAGCTGGTCCCCATCATACCAGCATCAGTGACCACTGATGCTGTGCTCTAGCTCTTGAAGTACTCAGGTGCTGAAGGCGGACAAAGCACCTGATGCTTCTAAAGATTGTCAGTTGCATCTCTATGATATGAACCTGATCATGAAGCGTAAGTGAGCTGCCCTCAGCCAGACAGGAGTCAGGCATTCTCAGAGGCTATGTGAAAATCTATGGAGTGTCCTCACTGCATGTCTTCATCTTCCTCCTGCGATTGAGCGACTATTAGGGCCTCCACTGCATCTCCATGACAGGAGTATTCTTACAGAAGATATTCACGCTGCCATAAGCTAGACTGGAGTGAAAAATTCACAAACACGCTGAAGATCTATGGGGTCTCCTCACTGAATTTTGTCATCATCCTCCACAAAGCTAGCAGCTATGAGAGCCTCCTAAATGCGCCTGCCTCATCTGGCCAGCTCGAGGGCCTCATCCCAGTCATCATTGCCTCCATCTCCTTCTCAGCCAGCTCATCTCTCTGTTGCAGCGCCAAGTTGTAAAGGGCACAGCAGACAACAATGATGCGTGACACCCTCTGCAGACTGTATTGCAGGGCTCCACCAGATCGGTCCAGACACTTGAGCCTCATCTTCAGCATCCAATGGTCTACGCCACTAAGTTACGAGCTGCAGCATGAGCCTCATTGTACTATCGCTCTGCTGCAGTCTGAGGTCACTCTACGGATGTCATCAGTCACGGCCTCTGCAGGTAGCCCTTGTCTCCAAGGAGCCAACCCTGCAGTTTCTGTGGACTCTGGAAGACTCCAGGGATCTGTGACCAACTGAGGACATAGACATCGTGCACACTCCCCAGAAGACATGCGTGTGCACCTGCAGGATGCGTTTCTGGTGGTCGCATACCAGCTGCATGTTCAGTGAGTGGAAGCCCTTGCGGTCGATGTAGTCCCATCATTGCAGCGACAGAGGCCTGAGTGCCACATGGGTGCAGTCAATCACACCCTGTGCCAGTGGGAATCCTGAGATCTGGGCAAAGCCAATGGCCCTTGTATCCTGGTTGTCCCAGTCCCGGGCGAAATGCACAAAGTTGTGTGCCATGGAGAAGATGGCATCCATGACCTCATGGATGCATTTGTGGGTGGCGGATTGTGAAATCCCACAGAGGTCACTTGTGGAGCCCTGAAAGGAGCCACTGGCATTGAAATTGAGTCTCATGGGCACTTTCACAGCCACTGGCACTGGATGCCCTCCATGTCCCCTTGGCACCAAGTCCTGCAGTAAGTGGCAGATGTGAGTGACCGAGTCCCTAGACATGCGCAGTCATCAGCAACACTGGTTCTTGGTCATCTGCAGGAATGACAGGAGTCTGAGTGTTGCTAGGCGCCGACCAGCCACAGCTCGCTGTCGCTCCTGGGAAGCGTGTGCGGAAGCCCCAGCAGCCCCTCCTTCCTGAGGTTGCAACTCCTGTCTTTGTGCGGCCAGGCACCTCAGTCACTCTCTCTCCTCTGTCATCTTCACGCTCTGTCGGCCATCAGGCATACAGCCAGGTCACCATGCTCCATGCTCCTGACATGGTCCTCCTGAGGCATGAAAGAGAGAGAGATGTGGTTAACATGGGTGAACTTAGTACTTTTCCTGGCCCTGTGTGACCGCCCCTTAATGCTTCCTAGAGAGTGCTGGTCACCCCTCGGATGGCCACAGATGAGTGCGCTGCATGGTTGCCTTGTCAGCCTGTGACTTGGGGAGACAGCTTCTAACCAGGTTGCTGAGATTGCAAGGAGCTGTGAGTGCCTCCAGCAGTGACTGCTACATGGCCAGCGCTGTTAAGGAGATTGTACCTACCTTGCCCCCCACCTCGATTTCTTGTGCGGGGGAACCAACGCCAGGGCAGCAGTTGTCCCCCCCCCACCGACCGACAACAGCAACAACCGCCTCCGAGGCTGAGTAGCAGTTGCCCCTGGACACCACTCCCCAAAAACAGTCGTCTCCGAGGCAGGGTGGCATTTCATCCAGGCCCCCCAGTGTCCCTGAAGCCTGAAGAGCAACAGGCAACCCTGGCGAGCTGTGGAAAACTATGCTGTTCACTCACCTTAGTTCTCCCAAAGTGAAGGTAGCCAAGTGCACTTCGCCTGTGTGCTGTTGTGAAATGCGTTGATGCACTTTCCTGCTGACCTGGATGGACGATCCAGCGGGGATCCAAGAGCCTGGGCCGGCCTTTTAATGATATGCTGAGGTATTGCAATGAGCTTCCCGATGACCATTGGTGGGAAAGGCGGCTCGCTGTTGATGGGCTGAGCAGACGATCGTGACCTGCCCTCCAGCCCTCATTAAATCAATCGGGCCATATTGTCTGGGCACGCCACTGATCACGCGGAACACAGAAAGTTCCGTCCACTGTCTCCAAATGATGTTTTATTTATTCAAGTAATAAATGTTACAGCCAATATAACAAACTGTCAAAACCTAAGAATCAAGCTACAAGATCGTTATGGCTACATTTCATATGTATACACGTTTCACAATTTCTTGTCATTTGTTCTAGATTATGAGGAAATGAATAGCTAAAGTCAGGGATGCTTGGGGAGTACAGTGCCCATGCGTTCACACAGTTTCAACATTTTAAATGGCAAACTCATTTAAACTCAAAGTAACTGTGCCTTTTCTGCACTGTATTGTATGATTTTATAATTCAGCACAGGTCAGAAGTCAAACCTAGGATTTACCAATCTGTGTGACTGTACTGTAAGGCACTGGAATATCAATAAAATATTGAGTAACCTATTTATTTTTGTGGTTAATTATACTTTTTCGTTATCTGGCTTAGAATCATAACCTCCTGTTGAATACTACATAATCACATAACTAAAACATTGCAAAAGATTGTTTTTAATTCCTAGAATAGTCAGCAATTTTTATATAATTTCCTCAACTAACACTATCAAATCAGAACCAAACAAAACAATTGCTTCCATCATCAAGTCTTATGGTACTGGCCGTGGATTTAATTGGGGCTGGCAATTTTTTTCCATGCATATCAGATATATAATATTGCTATTACAACAGAATCACAGAATCTTTACAGTGCAGAAGGAGGCCATTCAGCCAATTGAGTCTGCACTGCCTCTCTGAAAGAGCATTCCACCTAGTCCCACTTCCCTGCCTTATCCCGTAACCTTGCACATTGTTTCTGTTCAGGTCGCAATCCAATTGCTTTTTGAACACCTCAATTGGACCTGCCTCTACCACCCTTTCAGGAAGTTCATACCAGATTCCAACCACCCTCTGGGTAGAACTATTTTCCTCACATCACTTATGCTCCATTTGCCAATTATTTTGAATCTATGCCAATTAGCTCTTGATGCTCCCTTGAGTGGGAACAGTTTCTCACTATTTACCCTAACCATATCCCTCAGGACCTTAAATACCATGATCAAGCCTCCTCTCAGATTTCTTTTCTCCAAGGCAAACAGTCCCAACCTCCCCAATCTATCCTCATGGCTACAGTTCCTCACCCTGGAATTATTCTTGAGTCTCCTCTGTAATCTCCCCAATGCCTTCACGTCCTTCCTCAAGTCTGGCACCCAGAAATAGACACAGTACTCCAGATGAGGCCTAATAATGTCTTATACATGTTCAATGTTCCTTACTCTTGTACTTAATACCCCTAATAATAAAACCTAAGATACGATATGCTTTTATTAACTGCTCTCTCAACATGCCCTGCCATCTTCGCTGACTATACACATACACCAAGGTTCCTCTGTTGCTGCACTTCCTCCAGAGTTTCTCCCTTTACTTTATACTGTCTTTCCATATTCTTCCTGCCAAAATGAATCACGTCACACTTCTTTGCATTGAACTTCATCTGCCACTTGTCTGCCCAATCCACCAACATGTCTATGTCCTTTTGAAGTTCAAGACTATCCTCATCACAGTTGACAATGTTTCCAATCTTCATATCATCTGCAAATTTTGAAATCATGCCCTCAACAGCACAGTCTAGGTTTTTAATATATATCAGGAAGAGCAAGGGTCCTAACACTGACCCCTGGGAACTCCAATACAAACCTTCCTCCAATCTGAAGAACATCCATTAACCAATACTCTTTGTTTCCTGTCTCTCAGCCAATTTCTTATCCAAATGCCTGCTCTCCATTTATTTCATAAGCTAGAATTTTGCTCACAAGTTTGTTGTGTGGCACTGTATGAAATGCCCTTTGAAAATCCATATATATCATCAACAGCGTTGCCCTTATCAACCTTCTCCGTAACCTTCTCAAAAAGCCCCAGCAAGTTAGTTAAACATGATTTTCCCCGCTGGCTTTCCTTAATTATCCTGCACTTGTCCAAATGACTATTGATTTTTGTCCCGAACTATAGTTTCCAGAGGTTTCCCTACCACTGAAGTCAAACTGACAGGTGTGAGGTTGCTGGCTTTATCCTTGCACCCTTTTTAGAACAAGGGTGTAACATTCGCAATTCTCCAGTCCTCTGCCAACACACCTGTGTCTAAGAAAGACTAGAAGATTATCACTAATACCTCTGCAATTCCCACTATCATTTTCCTCAGTACCCTTGATGCATCTCATCTGGTCCTGGTATCTTATCAATTTTAAGTGAAAATAGCCTTTCTAAAATTTCCTCCTTCTGAATTGTAAATTTTTCTAGTGTACCAGTAACTTCTCCTCTCACCTCAGCCAGGGTAGCATTTTCTTTCTTTGTAAAGACAGATGCAAAGTACTTGTTTAACACCTCCACTATTTCTCCAGCCTCCATGCGCAAGTTCCCTTTTTCATCCCTAATTGGCTCTACCCTTTCTTTTACCACCCTTTTATTATTTATATGCTTATAGAAGACTTTGGGGTTACGTTTTATATTAGCTGCCAGCCTCTTTTCATGCTGTCTTATTGCTTTTCTTATTCATTTTTTCACTTCCCCTCTGGTCCTTTTATATTCAGCCTGATTCTCCAATGTATTTTCTACCTGACATCTGTCGTACCCGCACTTCTTCATTTTCATCTTCACATCTACCTCTCTCATCATCCAAGGTGGCCTGGATTTACTTGTCCTATCTTTCCTCTTCAAAGGAATATATCTTGGCATTGCCTGCAATACTTTTTCTTTGAAGGTAGCCCATTGTTCAGTCACTGTCTTTTCTGCCAACATTTGATTCCAGCTCACATGGCTCAGATGCACTCTCATCCCATGGCAGTGGCTTTCCCCCAATTAATCATCAATATAAGATTCAGGTTTGCTTTCAGCGGCCTGAGTATTTATGTTCAGAATGCATCCATACTGTCCAACAGCATAAGCTCCAAGAAGAACAATAAATACCTTTTGTTTTCTGAATTGGTGTCATGGGCACAACTTTATCTTAAAAGAGCTGCTCACATTGAGGAGGCTGGTAACGGGACAGGACCTGTTTAATTGAGTAGCAGGCTTTACAACGGTTCTTTAACTCAGCCATAACATTAGCATCATTTCCGGCTTTTACAACCAACCTGATAAGGTGGACGGGATGACGTGTTAAATCAGTCAAAGGAAGGATTTCTAGTGAAAGGGATCCAGTAGGGGTCAGAATGGCTGAGCTGGACATCCCTGAGGCTTCAGCAACCACAGCAATGAAGAGGAGGCTTGGGTTTTGGACTCCTATCTGGAGATCCTGAGGGATTGAGGGACTGAAAAGAGGTGCTGTTTCCCAAGGTCAGGAGGAAGAGGCTAGCTTTTCAATTAAACCAAGCATGGAAAGAAGTGCCTGAAGAAGTGAGTAACAGGAGTTTGGTCCTTCAAACCTGAAGTTAGCCCTCCAAGATGTTCAAGCACACAGGAGGTCAGGAAAAGTGAGCAGCATAAAACATTCAGGTTCCAAACCTCACACTTTGACTTCCCCATTATTCTCTTATGCAACGCTCTGTAGACCAATGTACCTTGCAACTCCAAGCAACCCTCTTTCTTCAGGCACCTCCTCATCCCCATCTGAGCAGCAAAAACTCTCACCAGCCTTCACACCCATGCCTCACAGTAACTCTCCACATATATTGTCCTTCCCTCCTTTCCACAAAATCCATTTCTTACACACATAACTCTCTGTTTTCTTGCCCTTGCAGAAGAAGATAATGTCAAATTCCAGGGAGAGACAGAGAACTGGGGAGTAGTTTGGTGGGATTGGTGGAAGGAAGTGGTGTCCCAGCTATTGCCATCTTGATTTTCACTGTTGCTGTATGCCCAATTGGTCCAATGAGAAGCTCCTGGAGGTGGCAGACGTCAGGAATGACCTGCTGTGAAAACCTAAGCCTTCTGAGGCACTGGTGCTCACACATGTGGAGAGAGCTGATTCATTGCCAGTAGACTCTCTATTGGGGGTCTTGCCTCCTTCCAGCTGGATCTCTGTACCCATTCTCCCTGACCTGTACAGTGGAGCAGCAGGTAGCTGAGGAGCAGGCAGCTGGTGATGCTGCTGATAGTGTTTCTCCTGCTGCTCCTTGTGTTGCTCTTCTTGTCCTTCAAGATTGAGTGGCAAGCTATTCCCATTCTGTGGTGAAGTCTGAGTCTTGCAGTTTGAGGTGAGCACAGTTGGGAATCACCTGTCAATCTGTGAGAGCACACTCTCAGAAGTGCTGTGAGCAGCAGCCTCTCACCTAGACACGGCTGAAGTTAATCATTTTCTCTGTTTAAAGGCTTCCCGGCCTGTCAGTTTCTCTGAGGTGTGTACCCCCAACTGTGCTCTCACTGGTTTTCGATGGTGAGTTCCAGATAGCTTGGTAAAACCATGTGTTGTCTGCTGAGACCAGAATTCTGGTTAAAACCTCAGTTAATTGGGAATTTAAATATTAAAGTTACTTACCCTCCAACTCCAGGTGGGCTTCTTGCTTTCCTACAAACCCACTTGGGTTAAACCCATGTGGGAGCAGGTCAATTTTCCACTCAATGATACTTTCCGAGACTTTAACTCCTCTGCCCAGACCCGATGCCCCCCTGCCCACACGCCAGCCCCGCCAGCTTTTGCACTTAAAATTCTATCCCTTCTTTTGCATTTGCCTTTCTTCAATATCTGCCATCAAACCTAAGCATATCCTAGTGAGACAGAATCTGAAGCAAATTGTTAAGCCGTTTTTATTTTATAAATGGCAAGTGAACAGAGTAAGAGTTAAGGCAGCTTTATTAACTCAATCACATTTTGTCATGTGTTGTTATCTGTTTGATTCCCCTTTTCCTTTCTCTGTTTGTTTTTAAATGGTGTTCATCTGTACAATCTTCCTGTTCTGAGCAAGGGTACTGTGCCTGAAATAGCAATTTGTTTTCTCTGAACAGATAGTGCCAGACCAACTGACTGTTTCCTGTTCCTGTTTTAGATTTTGCTTTTTATTAATAATAGCTGACTCAATAACACCACCTCCCCCTCAGAAGGAGAAACCAATAAAACTTGGAAATGAGGGGTACCAGTAAAACTTGTCCAAACTGCTCTCATATACCTTAAAATGGAATTCCAGTATCACTGGTGCCAGTATTACTGATATTTACCGTGATTTGAACATTTTGAATTGGTTGTTCCCCCAACCACCCCACCAACTTCATTTCTTCAGCCTGTGGCTTTTAAAATTTGTGCAAATTCTGTGTGTCCTAAAACACAGCATATACAAATAATTCATGCCCAAATCCTTCCAAGGAAAAAAATATTTAAATATCTTGAAACATTCCAACCGACATCCATTTTTTGATAGATCTATACAGTTACTTATTTACTTATGTAAAATTATGAACAAGATGTCTGCCAAGGATTTATAATTCTTTGAAGTTTATAAGATATTAAACAAGGGTATTTCGAAAACTCAAACTGGTTGTATTGCAAACCATAAATTTAACGCTAACACAGATATTAAAATGAGCCCTAGAATCTGAACATTAAAGCAGCAAAACATAAAGAATAAAATAAAATAACAACAGTTTTGAAAGTTAGGGTATCAAGACAGCGTAATGAAAAGGAACAAATTCTTAGTAACATACTCTGTGTAATTCCAGAGCAATGAAATCACTTTCTGGTAATATCTAGAATAAAATGTTCATGATATTGAGGGGATTACAACAGATTTTATGGTGCATATTCCAGGCTCATTCATAAATAATATTAATCCATGTTTTTGCCTGCAGCTAAACTGCAAATAGGGATGGTAGTTCTGATCAGGCCTTGAAGCCTGCTTCAAAAAATCATTTGAAAATACTTTCAATGCTTATGCTGTGTACTGCACTGTCCATTGACCCTCCCCCGCACTTGTTGGAAAGCAGGAATAATTCACGTCACCACCACCATGACACTGACACAAGATTTCAATAGGCTCCAATACCTTCTGTCAACAGCTTCCAATCTTCCTCTCTCAAAGAGTTTAGGTTTGCTTTAAAATTCAACTTCTGAGAATCCTGTGCTCATCTAATTCTGCCTTTTTGAGCATCTGTAATTTTAATCACTGCACCACGGGTGGCCTTGTGTTCACTGTTAGGGTCCGAAGTTCTGGAATTCTACCCCTAAACCTCTCTGCCACTCAAATTGTCTTTCCTCCTTTAAGTTGCTCCTTAAAAAAAACCTTCATCTGCCCTAATATCTCCTTAGGTGGCTTGGTCTCAAATTTTGTTTGAAGTTAGCACAGGCACAGGGGAGCGCGCAATGAAAGCTCCCTGAAGACAGAGAGCTGCCTCAGGGAGCTGAAGAATTTTAAAAACAAAAATAAAGATTATGAAATGCAGAAAAAAAAATGTCCCCACATAGGACTCACTCACCTGAACATATAAGATAATAAAAATTCTGTCTGATTTTTAAAAAATTAATCTCGGAAACCTCATCCTGCCCGTGGATATTTCCTCAAAAATCCAAAGGCTGTCTGGCCCATTTGCCTGCCGCGAACCATAAGGTTCAACATGCAGTGAAAAATTGCTCTTAATCAATACATTAATGGCTTTAATAGGCATCTTAATAGCCAGCAGGCATGCTGCCAACTCTCGTGCATGCCCACTGACTGAAACATCGCGCACTATTTTACACCCAACTGGGTTAGCCATGTGCCCGCCCATGGGACGTAAAATTGTGCCCCTAATTTCTCTACTAGTTAGATTATGTCCCTTTCTTCTTAATGCCTCCATCAGACTAAATAGTTTCTTATATATTGATCCTATTGAATCCTTTTACAAATTCAAACACCTCCATCAGATCACCCCTTAATCTATTAAGCTAAGTAGAATATAAACCATGGGTGGAATTTTCCAGCCCCGTTGTGATGGAGGTGGGGCTGAAAAATGTGGCAAGCCATTCAAATATCCATTCACTTCGGCGAGACCGGAAGATCCCGCCAGCTTGAGGAGCCAAAAAATTCCGGCACATGTTTATGCAACCTATCTGCAAATCATAACTCTTTAAGTCTTAGGATCATTCTGATAAATCTGTGCTGGTACCCACTCACAGATTGATATATTCTATCTGAATTCTGGTGCATAAAACTGAATACTCCAGATGGGATCTGACTAAAGCTCTGTACAATGAAAGCATAACTTCCTTGTCTTTGTAATCCAGCCCCATAAGATAAAGGCCAGCATTACATGAGCATCTTTGATTTTTGTACCTGTCTACTATTGGTTACTTTAAATGATTTGTATCTTTTAACTCACATATCTCTTTGTACCTTGACAGTCCCTAGTTCCTCATCATTTAGAAACTATTTTGTTTACACAATTATTAACAATCCAAATACATTCTGTTCCGTCCTTGTGAAAAAAAAATAACAAATTTCCCTTCACACCCACGAGCCTGATTCCGAGCTGCTTTTTCTGGGTTTATCAACTCACTAATAAAGAAGGGGTTCTGACCACCCCTTACAAAAATTGCTGTCTAAGTGATTTTTTTCGTTAATCTGGATGGAGACAGTTAATACCATAAAATAGAATTTGAATGCCCCAGATTCACCATAGCAAAATGCAAACTAAATCATGCTCTGCTTCTCCTAGCCACGTATCTTACTGTCGATTTCAGAAAATATACTTCTCCCTATTAACCAACCCTTAGTCACTTTGTCAACTACTGCTCTGCTTTGGGTAGCTTTTTGCTATGGCCTATGCTGAATAAGAATTGTGCTGACGCTGCTTGACCTTATTTTACTTATAACTCTTATGGCTAACAAAAAGAAGAGATTTTTATCCCTTCAGTCCAACATGGATTTGAATTATATTCCCAGGAGTACAGGAGCAGTGCCCTTTACTACCAACCTTCACATTCTCAGTCAAAGGAAGAATCATGTAAAAAGCTCATTTTTCCTTTTTGTTTCAACACACTTGAAACGTTGAGCGGAATTTTCCAGACTTAGCCATTTTCCAGTCGGGATACCTGAATGGCAAAGGAGCAGGCTTTGCTGAGGTACTTTCACTGACCACGGCATTATCACTCCAGACCCCCATGTTGATGGTCTCGCCTCTTTCTAGCTGGATCCTTGTATTCATCCCCTGTACTCTGTGGAGGGCTTGTGGCTGAGGAGAAGTTAGCTAGACAAGGTACTGCTATTGGTTTTGGTTCTAAAGCTGCTGGTATTGTTGGAGTTGGTGTTGTTTCTTCTTTTGTCCTCATCAGTGGTGCAAGGTGCTACTTCATAAGCTTCTGCCATGCAGGGCGAAATGGTATTGTCACTGGAGTAGTAATCCAGAGGCCCAGGGGAATGCTCTGGGGACCTGGCTTCAAATCCCACCACGGCAGATGGTGGAATTTGAATTGAATAAAAATCTGGAATTAAAAGCCTAATGATGACCATGGGCAGGATTTTGCCTTTGGCGGGGCTGCTCAGCGGGGGCAGACAGGGGCGGTCGGGAAGCTGCCCGCGATCGGCTCCGAACCGCAATTTCACCTGGGTGGGCCAACTAAGGCCCGCCCTGCATGGATCGCGAGCAGCAGCACTGAGCGCTGCTTGTGCAGGCAAGGAGGCAGAACTGGGCTTAGCATGCAGTTCACGCTCCTCAGGGAGATTGAAGTGCTGTGTAAAAAAATAATGAAGAGAATAAAAATTTAATAAAACATGTCCTCTCATGTGACTCTGCCACGTGTCAATGTATAAATAACCACACTGCATGGCAATCACCATGTTAAAGACAATTGCTAGTTAAACAGGTGATGGGTTTTGATTATCCCTTCTAAACAGAATAAAAAAGGTACAGCTGGAACACTTTGTGTGGAAACCATTAGCACTGAGGAGTGTCTTCAAAATAAACCAGCTTGAACCAAAAGACCAGCCTGGATTGATTCTTCCACCACAACCTGTTCTGAGTAACATGGTAGCAGAGGATGAACTTTAAGCTTTACTGATTGATTGCTGTAGATTTTTGTCTCAATCCTCTGAGGGAAAAGAAGTATACTGTTGCTGACAATTTAAGTTACGGAATGGCGGAAGGACATTGAAAAATTGCAAGCTTTGACAATTTACCAATTTTTTCTGACTCTGAACCTTATCAGCAATGGAAGGCTGAAATTGAAATGTGGACGCGGGTTACTTCCATATCCCAGAAGAAGCCAAGGTATGGCTTTGCCGTTATCATTACCAGCCAGAAGTAAGATAAGGAGTAAGGTATTTTCAGAGTGGAAAGTGGATGATTTGGATCATGAAGAGGGGTTGAACCTTCTGTTACAATTTTTGGATGAGTTTTACAAAAAGGATGAGTTATTGGAAGCGCATGAAGCTTGGACGATTTTTGATAGGTTTAGGAAATCGGATCCATGGAAGAATATATCATGGACTTTGATAAATGGGACAGGAGACTACAGAGATTTGAACTTGAAATTCCGGAATCGGTATTGGCATTTAAATTACTGGACTGTGCTCGCATTTTCCATGTTGATAGTCTTTTAGTACTAACGGGTTCAGTTCCGGGGGAAAGATTCTCTCCTAGATCAAATGGCTGCTTCCCTAAAAAGATTTCTGGGGAAACGGTCGTTCCCTGCCACTTTCTTAGGAAATGCGAATGACTATGCTGTGAAACAAAGGATAGAGGATTCAACGGTGGCCGAATTTCGAGGTGGATCAATATTAGATTCCAAAACGAAGATGGGGTTAATGACAAGGTCTGAAAATGGTCATACCCCTAGCCAATTTGAGAGTTGGGACAAAAATCTTGCCTGGGAAGGTGACCATAGGCTTTTAAACCCAAAAAAATGCACAGAGAATGGTTAATTGGTGTTTTTGGTGTGATTCCCAGTATCATTAAGTGATGAACTGCCCACAGTGAAGGAATTGTATTTTTGAAATGACCCACAATATGGATTCACCTGAAACTGAAAATGATGATGGTGATTGCCATGATGGAATTGTATTGATCACTGAGAGTTTGACTCCGGTGATGAGTATCTTGATGGTAGATTACTTCAACTGTGCAGTTCTGGACAGTGGCTGTACTTCTACAATGTGTGGCATGGACTGGCTTGACTGCTACCTGGAGCCTCTCGATGAGGCAGACCGGTGGAAAGTCAAGGAGCTAATATACACCTTGAAAGTTCTATCTGCTCCAGGTTTGGAGATAACAATACACTAACATCCTCCAAACTGGTGGTCCTCCCTTGTAAGATAGCAGGGATCAATCTGTTTATCAGTACTGATGTGGTTTCAAGCGAGATACTTCTATTGTTAATTCGATCTGCGATGAAGAAGGCTCAGATGACACTAGATATGAAGAATGATAAGCAGTCGTGTTTGGGAAAAAATGTGGATATACATTTTACTTGTTCAGGCCATTACTGCTTGCCACTAAGGAAGCCAGAAATTCCTCATCAAGATGTTCATGAAGTTTTGTTAACTGTTGAGAATAAGAATTTGGTGGACAAAAAGAAGACCATTTGGAAATTACATAGACAGTTTGCACATCAGGCACTACAGAAACTGAAGTCCCTACTTCAAGATGCATGAGTGGACAATAAAGAATATGATGACCTTATTGAACAAATCACTGCTCAGTGAGAAACTTGTCTTAAATATTGCAAGACACCATCACGCCCTGTTGTGAGCTTGCCACCAGCCAGGGAGTTTAACGATGCAGTGGCAATGGATTTGAAAGTTTGGGACAAGGATAGGGTACTTTTTTAACACACTTCATAGATACGGCAACCAGATTTAGCCTACCCACTGTAATACATAGTAAAGACAAAAGGACCATTGTCAATAAGGTCATAGAGAAATGGATAGGAACAGGATTAGGAACACCAATGAAGTTCCTTACAGATAATGGTGGGGAATTCGCCAATGAGGAATTTCTGGATACATGTGAAAATTTAAGCATCATAGTTATGCACACTGCAGCTGAGAGCCCATTTAGTAATGGCCTTTATGAAAGAAATCATGTAGTAATAGACGACATGTTACATAAAATATTAGCTGATAAACCAGGCTGTAAATTGCAAATGGCGTTAGCATGGACAGTGCATGGAAAGAACTCTCTGCAAATGGCTGGGGGGTACAGTCCCTATCAGTTGGCGTATGGAAGAAATCCGAAGTTACCTTCGGTGTTGTCAGATGTTCCCCCTACTCTAGAAGAGACTAGCATTAGCTCTACCTTTTCTGCTCATCAGAACGTTTTGCATGCAGGCAAAAAAGCTTTCACTAAAGCTGAGGTTTTGCAGAAAATTCGGCGGGCCCTATGGCACTGCATAAGACCATCGGGAACGCAGTTTAGACAAGGAGACATGGTATATTATAAAAGGGAAGGCTGGAAAGAGTGGAAAGGTAATAGGGAGTGATGGGAAAGTAGTAATTGTGCAACACGGCAATCGAACCGTTAGGGTACATTCTTCGCAGTTAACAGGTTCTGAACAGGGCATAGAACGTGAAGAGGCACCATGTACTTTGCATGCGCGCGCGCGCACACACACACACACACACACACACACACACACACAGTTGACTGACTAAACAAAGTAAAACTGAGGTACAGGACAACACTATTCATCCAAAATGGCAATTACCCAAAGTAGGAACAAAGGTAACACATGCAATAAGGGACCAGCGTGTGAAGGGATGCCACCATCATAAGGAAAGCAGGAAAGGCCACTGGTAAATACAAACATTGGCTAAATGTGCAAGATAAAGGACTGGAGACGAGACCAATGTTTGGCAAACTGGGGTAAAGATGTGGAAACCCAGAAGGCACAGTATGAGTTCTGACAGTGGTCGTGACCCTAGAAAAAAATCACAGGCTTGCGAACGGGGTTCTGCTCGCAAGGGAGAAAGATCATAGTAGCAGTCCAGAAGATGGGAGGAATATGTGTAGAGGCCAGAGGCCAGAGCTTAACAAGAATGAGAACTAGAGAGCAAGCTATGAATCTCAATAGAAATAGAAGTCCTTATGACCTATGATTCTAGTAGCTGCTAATAAATTGGAAAATAAGCTGATAAAGGAAGCCAAACAGAAAGAGTTAGAAAGTTGGAAGGAATTTGGGGTATATTCTGAAATACCTGACAGAGGACAGCCAGCTTTATCTCACAGATGGATCTGTACAGAAAAGATGCTCCAAGACAGCACAAGTAAGGCCAAAGCGAGATTAATAGCCCAAGGCTTTGAAGAGAGACTCAGGGGTCAGGATGACAGAGTGAATTCGCTTACTGTGGGGAAAGTGAGTTTGAAGCTTTTTTTTAAATAGCTATTTTGGCATCCTATTCCTGGGAGTGCAAACAGATTGACATAAAGGCTACATTTATACAGAGGGAGATTTTTCAAAGGAAAGTCTTTTTGAAACCACACAAAGAAGTCGGGGATGTAGAAGGAAAGCTATGGAAATTGAACAAGTGTGCTTATGGGTTCAATGATCGTCAAGAGTTTGGTATTTTTCTGTGAGGTCTGTCCAGTTGAAAACATATTGCATTCATTTAAAGGCAGACCCTGTGGTGTTTTACTGGTATCATAAGGAAAAAACAGCTGGAATCTTAATCATGCATGTTGATGATTTCCTATGGGGAGGCTCTGTATAATTTGAACAATGGGTAATCGAGAAGATAAAGAAGGAATCCAAAATCAGAAGTCAGGCTTCAGGGGCCTTTTAAATACATAGGTTTGGACATTAAGCAGAGCAAGTTAGAAGTGACTTTGAATCAACAGTCTTATCTAGAAAATGTTAATCATGCCTGAATAACTCGGGTTAGATCCTCACAAAAAGAGGATCCTGCTACCAAGGAAGAAACGGAACAGTTGAGAAGTTTGATTGGGCAGTTGAGCTGGTTGTGCATTCAGACTAGGCCTGGTGCTAGTTATGATGTGTTGGAGCTGAGCACCATGATGAAACATGCTACAGTTGAGGAAGTTCTGAGAGCAAATAAAACACTTAAAAAATTAAATTCTGAGAGATGTGTGCTCCAGCCTTGGGTGATCCAGAAGATGTGAGTCTGGTTATTTTTAGTGATGTTTCACATGCCAATCTTCCAGATGGGTACTCTAACACAGGAGGGTTTATCATATTCTTGGTAGGAAAGAATGATAAATGTTGCCTGCTGGCTTGGGAGGCTGAGAAAATAAAAAGCACCTTAGCTGCTGAAATGCTGGCCTTAGTAGAAGCATTAGATATGGGGGTTTACTTATACAATATACTGACAGAAATATTATATAAGGGGCAATATGAGAAAACTTTGCCCATAGAATGTTATGTTGATAACCAGTCTCTGTGGGACAAAGTTCATTCCACGAAAAGTGTTGCTGAAAATAGGGTAAGAATAGATTGAGCCAGCATAAAAGAAATGTTGGAGAGAAGAGAGATCTCTAAGATACGATGGGTTGACACAAGTCTCCAACTATCACAAAAACAGAATTACCTGGAAAAACTCAACAGGTCTGGCAGCATCGGCGGAGAAGAAAAGAGTTGACGTTTCGGGTCCTCATGACCCTTCGACAGAACTGTCGAACGGTCATGAGGACTCGAAACGTCAACTCTTTACTTCTCCGCCGATGCTGCCAGACCTGCTGAGTTTTTCCAGGTAATTCTGTTTTTGTTTTTGTTTTGGATTTCCAGCATCCGCAGTTTTTTTGTTTTTATCTCCAACTATCAGACTGTTTTACGAAAAGAAGTGCCTGCTCTAAGAAATTATTAAATATATTGATCTTATGTTATAATGATGCAATGAAAGAAAAAACTTCTTTTGTTTTATAATTGTTTGAATGTATATTTGCTAAAGGAAATATGGGAACTATAGATGTGGAAATGCATGAAATTATTCCCTTCTGTTCGTTTAAAAAAATTTCTTAAGTTTTTTTTAACAGTTTACTTTGAAAGAGAAAGAGGGGGATCTGTCAATGTTTAAATAATCACACTGCATGGCAATCACCTTGTTAAAGGCAATTGCTAGTTAAACAGGTGATGGGCATTGATTATCCATCTAAATAGAATAAAAAGATACAGTGTGGAAGCTACTTGGAAGTCAGTACTGAGGAGCTATCTTGAACCAAAAGACTAGCCGAGATTAATTCTTCCACCATAACATCTTATTGTGAGTAACAACATGAGCTGGGACATGTTCTTAATACAAAAATAAAAGTTTGTATTTAATGTTTATTTGCCGTAGGAAATCTAATCCCACCCGTGGATGAGGTCTTCTAAAAAATGTAAAGGCCGCTTGGCCTTTTCACCTGCCCACCAGCCGTAAGGTTGGACGGGCAGCGTTAGTTTGAATTTAATTAGATTGTTAATGGCCTTTAATAGACCTTTTAATTATTGGAGGGCACGTAGCCAACTCCAGCGTGTGCGTACCAACTGAAATATCACAAGACTGCACGATGACATCGGGACGCACATCCAACATCATCGTATGTCATTTTATGCTCGGGTGTGTCAGGCACACACCCACACGCCGAGCGTAATATTCTGCCCCATGAAACCATTGTCAATTGTTGTAAAAATCCATCTCATTCACTAATCCCCTTTGGGGAAGGAAATCTGCCGTCCTTATCCGGTCTGGCCTACATGTGACTCCAGACCCACAGCAATGTAGTGAACTCTTAAATGCCCCTGAAATGACCTAGCAAGCCACTCTGTTGTATAAAACCACTACAAAGTCACAAAAGGAATGAAACCAGATGGACCACTCAGCTTCGATCTAGGCACCGGAAATGACGACAATGGCAATCTCAGCCCTGTCAATCCTGCAAAGTCCTCCTTCCTAACATCTGGAGGCCTGTGCCAAAATTAGGAGAGCTGTCTTACAGGCTAGTTAAGCAAAACCCTGACATAGTCATCCTCATGGAATCAAACCTTACAGATAATGTCCAGACACCACTTTCACTATGTTCTGCCCCCCACCCCAGCACCCCACCCCCCACCCCCGGCAGGACAGATCCAGCAGAGGTGGCAGCACAGTGGTATACAGTCGGGAGGGAGTTGCCCTGGGAGTCCGCAACATTGACTCCGGACCCCATGAAGTCTCATGGCATCAGGTCAAACATGGTCAAGGAAACCACCCGTTGATTACCACATACCACCCACCCTCAGCTGATGAATCAATGCTCCTCCATGTTGAACACCACTTGGAGGAAGCACTGAGGGGAGAAAGGGCACAGAATGTACTCTGATTGGGGTACTTCAACGTCCATCACCAAGAGTGGCTCAGTAGAAGCAGTACTGACTGGGCTGGCCGAGTCCTAAAGGACATAGCTGCTAGAATATGTCAGCGGCAGATGGCGCGGGAACCAACAAGAGGGAAAAACATACTTGAGCTCATCCTCATCAACCTTCTTGCAGTAGATGCATCTGTCCATGACAGTATCGGTAGGAGTGACCACTGCACAGCCGTTGTGGGGCAAAGTCCTGCCTTCACATCTTCAATACCCTCCATCATGTTGTGTGGCACTACCACCGTGCTAAATGGGATAGATTTTGAACAGATCTGGTAACTCAAAACTGGGCATCTGTGAGCCGCTCTGGGCCATCATCAGCAGCAGAACTGTACTCAATCTGTAACTTCAAGGCCTGGCACAGCCCCCACTCTACCATTACCATCAAGCCAGGAGTTCAAACTTGGTTCAGTGAAGGGTGCAGGATGGCATGTTAGGAGCAGCACCAGGCATACCTAAAAATGAGGTATCAACCTGAAGCTATAACACAAGGCTACTTGTGTGCCAAGCAGCATAAGCAGCAAGTGATATACCAGAGCTAATTGACCCCACAACCAACGGATCAGATCTAAGCTCTGCAGTCTTGCCACATCCAGTTGTAAATGGTGATGGACAATTAAACAACTCACTGGAGGAGGAGGCTCCACAAATATCTCCATCCTCAATGATGCAGGAGCCCAGCACATCAGTGCAAAAGATTAGGCTGAAGCATTTGCAACAACCTTCAGCGAGAAGTACCAAGTGGATGATCTATCTCAGCCTCCTCCAGGAGTCCCCAGCATCGTAGATGCCAGTCTTCAGCCAATTTGATTCATTCCACATGATAACAAGAAATGGCTGAAGGCACTGGATAGTGCAAAGGCTATGGGCTCTGACAAAATTCCAGCAATAGTACTGAAGACTTGTGCTCCAGAACTTGCCGCACCCCTAGCCAAGCTGTTCCAGTACAGCTACAACACTGGCATCTACCCAGCCATGTGGGAAATTGCCCAGGTATGTCCTGTACACAAAAAGCAGGAGAAATCCAACCTGGCCAAATACCCCCCATCAGTCTACTCCCCATCATCAATAAAGTAATGGAAGGGATCATCAGCAGTGCTATCAAGCAGCACTTGCTTAGCAATAACCTGCTCACTGATGCCCAGTTTGGGTTCTGCCAGGGCCACTCAGCTCCTGACCTCATTACAGCCTTGTAATGAACAAAAGAACTGAACTCCTGAGGTGAGGTGAGAGTGACTGCATTTGACAGAGTGTGGCAATAAGGAGCCCTAGCAAAACTGGAGTCAATGGGAATCAGAGGGAAAAGACACCACTGGTTGGAGTCATACCCAGCACAAAGGAAGATGGTTGTGGTTGTTGGTGAGTCATCTCGGCTCCAGAACATCACTGCAGGGGTTCCTCAGAGTGTCCTCAGCCCAACCATCTTCAGCTACTTCATCATTGACCTTCCTTCCATCATAAGGTCACAAGTGGAGATGCTCACTGATGATTGTGCAATGTTCAGCACTATTCACTGACTCCTTAGATACTGAAGTGTTCCACGTCCAAATGCAGCAAGACCTGGACAATGTCCAGGCTTGGGCTGACAAGTGGCAAGAAACATTCGCGCCACACAAGTGCCAGGCAATGACCATGTCCAACAAGAGAGAATCTAACACAAATATTCACTTTCTCCACCACTGATGCACAGTAGCAGCAGTGTGTACCATATACAAGATGCACTGCAGAAAATCACCAAGGCTCCTTCGACAGCATCTTCCAAACCCACGACCGCTACCATCTAGAAGGACAAGGGCAGCAGATAGATGGGAACACTGCCACCTGGAAGTTCCCCTACAAGTCACTCACCATCCTGATTTGGAAACATATCACTGTTCCTTCGCTGTTGCTGAGTCAAAATCCTGGGATACTTTCCCTAACAGCACTTGGGTGTACCTGCACCACATGGACTGCAGCGGTTCAAGAAGGCAGCTCACCACCACCTTCTCAAGTGCAACTAGGGATGTGCAATAAATGCTGGCCCAGTCAGCGAAGCCCACATCCCATGAATGAATTTTTAAAAAGTGCTAGCAGTTAAAGTGTCTTATAAGAAGTTGACAATCACCTATCAAACAATGAAAGTATTCTGAGAGAAAAGGGATGCCTACATTGAGAGGAATGAATGGGTGGTGTAATGTCCTGTGGACTGCTGTGCAAAAGAATGCTGGGAAAGCCAGAGAGCTGGGTTTGATCTGAAAGTAGTATATCACTCACCTGCCATGTCTTCTCACCTGGCCATGTCTGGAGTTGTTCAGTTTCACTGATCAAAGCCTTCTCAGCTTGTTGGCTTACTGAAGAGGATTTCCCCACTGTGTACTTGCCTTGGTGACCCTGGAAAGTTGCTGACATGCTAGGAAACATTTCCCACTTTCTGTTAAAGGTAGAACTGCAGGTTAAAACAGCACCTAATTGGCTTTTTAAGTATCTTAATCATTTTCCTGGTGGATCCAAGAGGGTTCCTTCAATCATACTCCTTAAAATGAGAAGAGGGTGGGATGATGCTGGAATCCTTAATTGATGTAAATTTAGGTGATTTAACTCCCCACATACAGGCAAGCTCACCTCCCCTTGCCAGTAAAACACTTCCTTTTACTTTTGCATTGGTTTATTAATAGTAGATTTTCAGGGTCCTCACACGCAAGGCAGCATGCAATTGATGGAGGGAAAATCACAGACAATGGTCCTGTTATTTCACAATATATGCTCATGTATCTCACCAGATGTCAACTGGCAATATTGTCTTAACTTTAATTCTTCAGTGTTATATCATAGCCTACGAAGTGTGCTCAAATTAAGTAAGAGAAAACCCATAAAGCAAAGAGTAGAAGAAATTGTATTAAATGCCACTTAGTTATAGTTTTATCATGTTATGACAGGTTCCAAACAGACCAGTATATTGTGCTATATGGTTTATGCAATTCTCCCAAGATTGCTGGTGGTTGAAAATAGGAAGTAAATTGTAGCTACACAATGACAACAGCTATTGTCAAATTCATTTTAAACTCGGCTATCAACCGAACTTCAAAAATTACTTGAGTGATAAACTGTCATATATTACAGAAATCTTCTCAAAACGTCATTGGTACTGGAGAACTGGACTACACTTTGGTGACATCCCACAACCTTTCACTCCATCTACTGCCATACTCTAACTAAACTAAGAGACAAGAGTTCAATTGAAGAAGGTGAAAACATTGATTCCAATCCCGGACTCAGTCCAAGCTGAATTCTTAGGGAGAGAAATGCTTTCTTGCAGTTGACTCAAGCTTTATTCTGTAATAGAAGTATTATCACAACTTGTGCTGACTGTCTATAAACGCTCTTTATAACTTCCAAAGCAGGACTGATACATTCAAATCCTTTAGCTACTCAGCTAACTCAGAATAGAGATCAAGTTCAGGAACTTTTTGACCTGTAATTCTTAGTATAGCAATGGGTTCAAATATCAAACAAGGGGTAATGGATTCAGTTGCAAACCAATTAAATCAATGTTTTATAAATGAGAGTGCAGAGGGCTCTCTGTGGCTAATCCACTAAAATTGTCCTTTTCCTCTTAATCAAGACTTATTCCCTCAATAGTTTACTTGGTAAATACAGTCTAGAACTGAAGATCCCAGTCTATTCTGAGTTGGATGGTCTTGCCCAAGGCAGGAATGTGGTTAATCAATTGAACTATATGGATCCTGCAGAAAAATGAATATCAGAGGATATTAATGATAGTAGATCACATTTGGCTATCATGACTATCACTATCTGGGATCAGACATAGAGAGCAATTCTCCCACAATGTCTTAACACCTTCAGGGCAAGAGATAAAAAATGTGGGGTCAAGAGAACAAGGGTATACATATGCAAAAGTGTTCAACATAATAAATGATGCTTACTAGAAGTCTAGTCAATGGATCTAAATCAATAATTTCCTGAAATCAAACAATCCTTAAGAGTAATTTTCATAAAGCTACAAAATTAACTCCTTTTGAGCAAATCTCGCTCCTTTTAAACCACCACCACAATTAATTTAGGTACTCAGGCCAAAACTGTGACAAGAATTAATGATATTTAAATCGGATGCTAATGTCATTTTTCTTAGAATAATGCTGCTTCACCACTAGTGACCACAATAAATCATTTTTTCCAATCACAGATTTAATAAATTGAATTCACACATGGTTTACCAAGATGTAACAAGCAATAACTTCTAACATTTTACATGTTGTAGCATGATCAACACTGCTTTCAGCAATTTTTCTTTTTGATGGCATTGCGTTTTTTGCAAATTCTTTTGCAATATTTCATTCGGAAGTGTAAAAGACATATCGGCACATATAGTCAATGTTAACTTATGATAACAATGTTTAGAAAAAGTTTGTAAAAGAGCTGACATTAAATGAGAATTGAAGAAAGTTATTACAATACATTGCGCTGTATTTGTCCATAAAGATTGTGCAATGTTTCAGATCTGTACACAGGTAAAATGTGTGATAACAGGTGCTCAATGATATCACAAGAACGAGATTATATTAAAATCAAATGTTTCACATTCTATTCAACTTAGCTTCATCATATCATAAAACTCAACCCAAAACCTTAGCCATGCCCTAAACATTAAACTGTTTGTTGACTTTGTCTATGGTCAAACTGAAGAATAAATGTTTCTCCTTCATAATTTCAAAAACTGCACCATTATCTAAACAGGTAGGTTGGTTATATTGAATCACCGTCAACTGTAGGTTATCCACATTTCTTTTCCATGATGTTGAATATTCATGGCAGATGGGTGCCCCTCTCTCCCCACACCCACCAGCCCCCACATCCCATCAACAGCAATGCCCTTACACACATCCCTCAGTTTAATGCTACACATTTTGTTTTTATTTTTATATTCCAGTATAATTCCTATGTCCTTATTTATATCATAAACTGCCTAGGTAAACTTTCCATGCTGTAATTACCATCTGCAGTAGAACTGCAGCCAGATCAAGAACATTTCTAAGAATGGGAATAGGGTATGTTTTGCCATGAATATTGAATATCATGGAAAAGCAATTTGGATAACCTACAGTGAAACAATTCTATACAGCCAACCTACCTGCTTAGATAATTGTCCAGTTTTTGAAAAATATGAAGGAGGAACATTAATCCCTCAGTTTGACCACAGACAAGGCCAAAAATCAGTTTAAGGTTTAGGGCCTGGCTAAGGTTTCAGGTGTGTGTTCGTGTGTCACTAAATTATCCTTTTTCTTTTATTCATTTTTCCATTCAGTAGGAGGTGATAGGTGGTGTGGTGTGAGATGTTCTGGAGGTTGGATTGGCTATGTATTACAGTTGCAGTAGGGTGGCAGTTGAGGGAAAATGCAGCTCAGCAGCTTCTGTCCTATAAACCTGCTCCAAGCATTCATTCCCCTCTTTCCCATGACCAACATCCACATTCCCATTTCTCATTCTTATCAGCTCCAGTTAATCATTTTTAATCTACCTCTTGTCCTTTGAACTAACGTACAACATTTTGTGCCCTCCCCTCCCCGATGCTCCATTGTTAACCACATCACCTTCAACACCATGCGGTGAATTTTATGGGGAAACGTATTCCTCACCCACCCGGTCAAAAAGTCATTTGACACCTTGTCGACTTTAAACCTGACTGGCTGCCCACCCCAATAATCGTATAGGGGTGGTTCTAATGACTTGAATTTTGGGCTTCCAACCCTCAGGAACAGGAAGCCCTGCTCCCAGGAGCTGCCAGCCAACCTGACTGACCAGCAGCTTTGTAGTCCCAGTAGTGCTAGAACTCAGTAGGAGCCACTGCTGGGACTACAAGGAGATCCGAAAAGAACTGAACATGTCTCCTGGACTTAAGGTAAGTCCAGGCATTTTGGTCAGGGAGGGATTTGGACCCAGAGAGGGGAGTGGTGGGGGAGGGGTAGGTGAGGCACAAATGTCTAGCTTAGTGGAGGTGCCCCAATGGGCACAGGGGACCCTCCAAAGAAAGTACCCCCCCTTCCTTCCTGCTTTTACCCCATGCAGTAAAACCTGCCAGGCTGCTACCTTCCTTCTGCCTCTCCAACCACATGTATTAAAGTAGCAGAGACAGAATTAAGGTCCTTAAGTGGTCTTTAATTGACCTCTTAAGGGCCTTAATGATCTTAAGGGCAGGTGGGCTGCCTGATGTCTTACTTGCTTCTGAATATATGGGGGACAAGTTGGGGGTGGGCAGGAAAGTAGTAGGCTGGTCACTGGCATTATTTTGCATGTCCCATCACTTTCAAATACAGGTGGGGGAGGGAGTAAAATTCACCCCTATGTTCACATTCTCCAACTTGTTCCCCTAAGACTGGATAAAAAGTGACCTCCTTACTTTAAAATGAGTCTGGCCCATCTGTCCTTTCTTCCTATCTGTTCCTGTTAAAGAAGTTATGTTTGCTTTCAAAAAATATCTTTTAAAATCAATACATAAAATCAATAATAATAGAAAACTGCCTTTCTTTCCATGTAGCTTTGTCTCTCTCTCTCTCTGACCCCATGGCAAATATCTAGTTCATAATTCTTTTTTTTAGAATTTAACTTTTAGCTTTAGGAATGAAAGTTTTAACTGCAGATAAATGTAGGAGCATCTGGTTGAGAAACTGATAAGCAGCCCTGAAGTAAATGCAATTTAAACAAACTTGGAATTAATTACATTTAAAATCTAACCTATGTTTATCTTACAAAGTCAGAGCTGATTGTTCAATTTTTTTCACTATGAATGATCCTTTTCTAGGTTTGTAATGGAACCAAGGAGTCTTCAGAGAGGGCATTTATATCCATTCGAAATATAAATTATTCATATGGGTTACAGGATCAAAGAGTTTTGTTTAGGCAAAATAATTAAATTACATTTCTGTTTGAGAACATCCCAAAGTATGCCACATTGCCATAGAGATGGTGGCCAGGATTTTCTATCCTGCCCGTGGCAGGAATGGTCACGGGTGGGATGGAAAATTTGATGGACCAGCAAAAGGTCTGTTGACTTCGGGTGGGAATTTCCAGTCTCACGGCAAGCAGGATCAGAAAATCCCAGCCAAAGATTCAGGGTGGAGCCTTGGTTTGATGTTTCTTTTATTTAATTTATATGTTTGTGTTTGTTTTCTAACAGAATCATTAGCTAAGTTTGAGAACAGATAGAGGCAATTGCAGATTTGGTCTTGTGTAGGCTTCAACTCACTAAGTGGGGGAAGCCAAAGGATATTAATGTTAGTCAGCTCTGCATTTAAGCAGAGACAATACATTAAAACTTCTGTTATCTACCATCCAGAATTTGCTATTAACTGGAATTCTGGTGTCAGGTCTGTCGGGTCTGCTTTATGATTGGATACGTTAAACTCACTGGTATGAGTTATTGGTGGCCTGTCCTTGCTCCGACCTCAGCCTCCCACTGCTCTGCAGCAGAATCTCGCCTTGGTGCCACTCGCTCAATTCACACGGTCCCGTACCTCTCGTGAGACCTCAGTACGCGTACGATTATCCTGGAGCTTTCTCGTTGGATGGAAATGCAGAACTCACCTTACCTCCCAGTGATGGCATATTTGGTTAACTGGCACATTGCTTTGTTTAAGTCTTTGTGACATACAATCAAGTTTGTTTTTGTTTAAAAATGTGAAATCTTGTGGCGTAGCTCTGTCGGTTAATTGATGGGTGTTTGGATTTCTTCATTAAATGTTAACAGTCCCTAAGAGGATTGTAGAAAAATATATGAAGTGCCTTGCTAGTTTCCTGCTTTCCTTTTTTCTCACGGGTGATACAAATTAGAAGGTCACTTCTAAGTCACATACAGGGGTAACAGGCACTTAGAATGAGTTTTCAATGAAACAAGCAACCAAATTTAATCCATAATAGATGGATCTGTATCATATTGTCAAAATATAACTTGAACTTTTTCCAGGTCGCCTGATGAGCAGTGAACTTAGGGTACATATTCCTTGCTTTTATCTCACCAACAGCAGTTTGTCAATGTGAATGTAAAACATCATGTATAAGCTTTAATACTAAAAAAAAATTACAAAATGCCTTTAGGCATGAAAACAGAGTATATGAAATGTATCTTAAATGTCAATAAATATAAACAGCAATGTTAGCATTTGGAATTGGCACATGCTTTAGATGTTGTTCCAAAATGGTCAATAGGAGCAAAATCTGTCTTACATTGAAATAGCTTCTCTGAAATATGACTGCTTTCAAAACACACATGTATTTTTTTTCTGAAATGGAAAGACCTCTCACCCCATCTCTCTCGCTCTTGGCCGAGTCAGTTCTGGTTGGGCAGGATTAAATGACCTTATTTATAATCTGCAGGAAAAGGCGAGACAAATAGCTGAGAATCTGATCATATTTTTATATAAAATAGAAAAAGAAAGTGTGGACTGCAGGGCTTCACTGGTTTGTGAAATAGTGACAGAGAAGTTGTAGTAATGTGTCAATTTTTAATGTTTGCTGTGGTGTAAAAAATGGTATTTTTAGAATATTATACAATTCTTATGGAGTTAGTAGGCATAGCCAGCTGGATTTTCATCCTAGAGGCGGGTAGCAGGAGTCAGGAACTTCCCCGGCTTACCATGTCAGCCTTGGGAGAAAGTGCCTGCAAAGGTAGGATTTTCATTCCGAGGGGCAGATACATGCTGAAGTCAGGCCTGCTGCCACTGGAAAGGGACAGGAGCCTGCCACAGTGGCTGCCAGATGTGGAAGTGGGCTGTTTAAAAGGCCCGCCTTGGTGTACTGGACTTCACCCAAGTTAAAATAAAAACAATAAAACAGAAAACAGCTCTCTTGCCCTCGCCACCACACACCCCACCCCCACACACACCCTATGCCCTCTACATGTCAAGTCCTCCGCCTCACACCCCTACACACCCCCATGAGGGAATGCATGGCTACTGCAGGTGGTGGAGGGGTATATGTTGGCATGGGGGCTTCAGTGGCCTTTGGGGGTCAGTGGACGGGCATAGGTTGGCATGAGAAAGGCTATTCAAACTTACCTTTCAAAATGTTCCCTAATCCAGATTATAGTTCATGACATCTCTGAGGGGTAATCTATGGCCAGGGTTTCTGGCCCTGTTGCAGGCAGGACCTGCCGCGGTAGAGACGGCACCCCAGCCAGAAGTCCATTGATTTGTGGCAGCACCAGAAGATTGCGGCAGTGGGTGTGTGCGGAAAATCCCGCCCTATGTCTCCCAAATCTTAAAGCTTTGAGCAGTCATAATAAAAGCAATGAACAACCTGAGTTTTGTTGGGGATGAGCACATTTCAATGGTCTACCTGGAAATAGAAATACTTCTGATAATTAATTATTTTTTGTCTAATGGTGCAATATAGAACACAAGAAATGGTTTTCAAAATGCATGATTTTTTAGGTTATCTTATGAAGTTAATCACACACAAACCTATCTAGTACTCCACTGCCTAGGCTATTGTCAACCTTTTTTGGCTTCCTGTATTCCAGCATATTGTGGTCAACCTAAACTTGTCAAAATGGCCATGAATGGGAATGACGTAGACTCAAAAAATGGGGGTGATGCTGGCAGTTGAAGTGTCACCTATTTTAGTGAGTGTGATATGATTGTGGTGGGGATCTATGTGTGTGTGTGTGTGTCTAGGTTTGTGCATTTGTGGCAGTATAGGGTGCACACAAGTACAAACACATACACAAATGGGCTTATCTTTTTTTCAAATGCTTGGGGACTAAAGTAAAAACTCTATTATTGGATGGATAAATGTGACACATCCTGAGACTGTGGGATTTGTTTATAGCTGCAGAGGCACATTAATGTGCAAAAATGTCAAGTCCAAGCTAGACTTTTGAGAAAGGTGTTTTTCCTATAAAGGCATGAAAGGACACAAAAGACAATTTAAGGCTAAATTAAATCATGTTATTGTAAAACATATATAATTGTTTTGTTGTGTTCATTTTACTTTGGACATGAGGAATTTCAGTTACTGTGAACAAAAATTGATGTATTTGTTTAATAAAAAGCATTTTGAGTGAAATCAATGGGTTCATCAACAAACTATGACTGAAAAACTGACGTCCTGAAAAATTGTTTTGCCATTATACATGGGGACATATGGATTTCTATTATAGAAAGCACAATTCAAAATTGTACAGAAAGTAAGATTTGTGGACAAGAACTGTGTTCCATCTGGAAAATTTTTGATAATATAAATATATCAATATACATTTTAAATACTACATTTTATTTAACATTTAAATAACTTTAACTTTTAGTTTTTTCATTCACCACATATTGGATATGCTGTGTAAAGCTGACAGAAGATAAGGGGATTGTTGTATGTCAAATTCTGATACTGTAGCTTAGTAATTAAAGTTTTTTTAAAAAATCAGATTATTAGCTACTAGGTTAGGTTATTGCCCTGCAGTAAGACAAAGGTACCACAAGGATGAGTCTGATTGCTACTTAAGCTCTGTGCAGCCATGCCCTGTGATTAGCCATCAATAACTTAATTACACAGCACATATGGGGTCTTCTTCTGTACTTCATTCTTTATGCTGTTATATAATGACAGCTTTATGCAAAGTGCAATATTAAATTGTTATTTACAAAAAAGACTAAAAATATTATGCCTTCTTAAATGGATTGCAGCTTTTAATTATAGGGATGTTAACCTGATATTTGAATCCTCACTAGCCTTATTCTCAGACATTTTATCTCATTCCCAAAGGCTGTGCTTGTAATAAAATATGTTCGTTTTTTAAATGCAAATTAAGCTTTCATATGCTGGTTACATTTGCTCACTGTGCCTCAGCAAACAATAATTAAGAAGTTTATAAAACAATGGCATTTTCTTCACGTTCTCACAGCTAGGCCAGTATTTTCTAGGTCTGCCTTTTAGCCTTGAACAAACAATGAGCTACAATGTGAAAAAGATTATAAGTACATTCTGTCAGTGGAACTTTTTGTACAGTCTAGCATTGAGGTTGTCTCAAAGCAGACTGCTCTACAGCATAAAGTTCAACCAAATGATTTTCCTTGAGTAATAACTTTGACAACTGCCCTGCAGTAACACAAGCGAGCATATGAAATAAGATAATGACATTTTCCAAAAAATGGAAATTCCATAATCGTAAAAACCAGTGCTATCTTCAAATGAAAAGAAGCACAGCCATAGGTATTTCCATAAGGTTTCTTATTTATCAACCAATTGCTTTTATTGTAAACTTACAACAGATTTTTCCTGTAACATCATATTCGCCCCTCAAGTAAGTGAACCCATGCAAATAAGGCAGCCCCAAGTTTCAGTTCCTGATCTGTGCTGAGTTAGCTGATGTGATTTAGTATTGGTGTAACAATTGGCTTCTGTGTCCCTTGATGAGGGAAGTAAATAACATTTATAGTTTATGTTAGCCAATTGCCCTTGCTGAGTGGCATACATATGGGAAGAGGACAAGGATCATGCATGATGCCATCCATGGTCAAATATGAAGAATGTTATTGAGGGTGCCTAGTAACCATGGAACTGAACACCAGCAAGAAGTCATTGTCCTCAGCAGAAGAGGAGGCAGGAAAAGAAAAGGAGAAAAATCTAATAACAAAGTAAATAAAGTTCTCCATATTCGATGAGGAAGAAGAGGAGTGAAATTGACATATATTTTTTTCAAACTCAGTATGGATTCTAAATTAACCCTAATATGTTAACAAAGTAGCACATTAGCCTCATGTCTCCTACAGTGATCAACATTGAATCCAAAAGAGGTTATCTGTGTAGGAGATCCACTTTTACCTTATGCTGCTTGTAAATATACACAACGTTTACAAGTTAGGGATCCATGATCAGGATATAGATTTGTAACACTGCATGTTAAGGTGTAAGGATGTCAATGCAATTCACCACTTTTCCTTTATATATGCCAAAAACTATCAGCCATTAAATGAGAACAACTGATCCTCTTCAGTATTTTTGTTCTCCATTATTGTTGATGGTTTGGTCAGCTTAGTTGGGTGGGTGGAAAAAGGAAATGCAATCAATGAAGACAAGTTTTATGAAATGTAACACCAGTTGTCAGGTAAGGGCAACATACTGTGACATAAGCTGCCAGTCAGGCTGACACAGTGCAAGTGGCTTTGAGAGCTGACAATTAGACTGACATACTATGTGACAGAACAAGAGCCATTGGCAATAAAAAAAAAGGAAGCAGTGCAGAGGATTATACCACAGGCTGGTCAAAACAAGATCAGTTGTTGCTTTCTTAGTGACAAGTAACTTTGACAAACTCAAATGTGGTCAATTCCCTGAGTTGGTATATAGTTTCATAAGATATCATGTTTAACTTGTCCCAAGTGAAGGGACATGTCTTCATGGACCATATGTGAAAATGGGGAAGAACTGTCTACTCACAAGCATTGTTAACTTAGGTTCTCATAGAAACAGCAGTACCCTATATTAAGGAGGATGCAGATGCAACATTTGGAAAACATCAACTATTTTGACATTACCTGTCTCTTTTCTTTTCCTGAAACTTTTACCCATACACAGTCATTCATCCAGTTAGCACTTTCCTTACCAACTGCAATTTTCCTTATCTTACAATTTTTCCTGCTTTACTGTATGGGCTGAGATCACGTGTTATGTAATCCTGCAAGTCCAGTTCCATTCTTTATTTTGCTACCCTGCCTACTCATCTAAAGGCCTTGACTTTTTGCTGGAATCTGGTTCCACAAGTGACAATGTCTACCAGGACATTCAAGTCCAGTTCTGAGGCTCTCCACTTTCACCATGTTATTGAATAACTAACTGGGCAGGAATCTTGGCTGATTTTCCTCTTTACTGATCAGGGGGATTGATACCGATTTAGCAATTTTATCACCAAGGCAATTGCGATCAGCAAACTTACAACAAACAGGAATCATAGGAATGGCACCTTTGAATCTATATAGCTCAATTATATGCCATCATTGATAAACTAACTATTGACATGCAGCCACAGACATTTTAATGGCTAGATTGAATTTTTAATCTTTACAAGTAATGATTCCATAAAGATTAGACAACCCTGAACAAAAATGTCAAAACGTCTTTGATATCACATGGTTCTTTGTATCTGTCAGAAAGTTGGTGATTGTGAGTTATTTTCAAAGTCGTACAGCTGTAAGGAACTATCCTATGAGAGAAAAACGTGGACAAGAACTTGCATTTGTATATTGTCTTTAATATAGAGAATGTCCTAAGATACTTTGCTGGGGAATGGAAGTGGAGGGTAGATAGGGTGAGGGTATGAAGGGGACAATAAAACAAAAAAGTGATAAATTAAGTGATACATACTTGCAGTAAGAAGTTAGAAAAAACTGAAAGATTTGTTGAAAAGGTACACTTTGAGAAGATTTTTATAATTAGATAGAGAAGTGGAGAAGTAAAGGATTTGGAGAGGCAGCTGAAGGTCCTGTTCTCAATGATGGGTGAAGAGAAGGGATGACGCACAGAATGCTGGAAGACCAGAAGACTTAGGGGTGCAAAGGGTGGAATGTGTTAGCAGAATAATTTGTAATTCAATGCATGGGGTGTGGGGCAGAAAGCCAGTGTAAATCAATGATAATAAATGTAATGGGGAAAGCTCAGGACATAATTCAGGCTGCTGAGTTTTGAACAAATTAAAGTAATTGGAGGTTGCAGGATGGAAACTGGTGTGTGGTGATTGGAGAAATTGAGCTTAGAGATAATAAAAGTGTGGATAGGGGTTTCAGCGGTAGCAGGGTAAGGTTTGGTCTGAGGCAATTGATCTTGCTGAGGTCTAAGTAAACAGTCTTAGTGATTGATAGGATTTGGGGTTTGAACCTAAGCTGTGGTAATAATTTACAGCTTACTGCGGCTTGAGTGCTGGGGAGGGTGCCGAGTTAATAGCAGGCAAAAACAATTGATTGGCTCTTACGATAATCAATTGGAAAATATTTTGATTTATTGATAGCTTCATGTTAAACAACTAGTCTCAGAGGCTGTTACGGGTTGTGGGAAATCTTCTGTGGTGTTAAGCTGACCCAGTATCTGTAGCTTATATTGATAAGGAAGAGGAGGCAGCCAAGGTTAAATCCTTGGTGGTTCCTTATTTGTCTATACAGGGCAGGATGAGAAACCTCAGCTGGAATTATGTCTACTACATTTGAAGAGATTGCAATTGAGTCCCTAATGAGAATAGTTTTATAGAGCTTTTGTAGAATACCAGATGAAAATAAGATGTAAATGAACTTAGCCAAACCCACACTTGCTGCACACACTCTCCCTGTTTTCAACTCCTCTCCTTTTGTGACCAATTCTTTATAACACCTTGAAACTGAAAAGGTTGATAGCACAATGAATTAAGGCATACCTGGATCACATAGTTAATTAAACTTCCTGCCAAAGCTCACATCAGAATGACAATTTTGTTGAGATCGCAGAGGGGCTGCTGGTGTCTGTGAAGCCACTTGTCAGAATTCAGTGCCTTCAAGAAAAAGGAAAAATGATAAACTTAACAACAAATAGTCACACATGAAAATAATTTTGTTTCAAATTTGGCTGAATTGCTTTTGAAGATCTTTCATAAGTTCCATCAGATTTTTTGGGGGTATTATTTTCAATAATTAAAGTTATCTAATTTGTTGCGAGATGAACATTAGTGAGAAAACAGTAAACTCAAATTTTTATTTTATGTTCTTTTGATTAGTTTAATGACGACAGCATATATTAATGCTAATAGTCAGTGCTCTACTCAATTTTTCAAATGTCCTTTGTCTCCTCCTCTCTGATAGGACTGACCACTATAGGGTGAAGTTCCTCCAAATACAGGGATCAAGAGGCCAATTTTGTACTCAAACTTCTATGCTGGTTAAGGTTAACTAACTCAACAGCAGGGATTAGGCATGGTACCTTCAAATCTGTATAGCTCCTTTACCAGAGAACCAACAGGACATGTAATTTCATTTTCTTGATGCATAAAGGAATCTATTTTGAAGAACCGTCACCTGCTATTGTTGCTGCAGGTTTACCAACAAAAAGTTTGAAATTGAGTGTCAGTAACCTTATATCCAGTACGAGTTCAAGATTGTTACCTAAGAACATTACATCTTAAGTATTGTAGAATCTTTGTAAGAGATTACACTTGCACAAGGAGACAAAACCGTACATCCCAAATCTACATTATTATCACTTTCAAAGAGGAATGAGAATAGATAGAGATGTCCTATCAGGACTTTAGACTCCTCATTACTTGTAGCCCTGGATATTGTTAAAAGAGAAAATATGATCATTTCCAAATGCTTTGCTGCTATATCTATCGGCTTATCAAAATAACGACATTTTATTTCTCAGGAAATGGAATTTCCTCAAAAATTTCATTGTAACTCTGGCGCAAGAGCAGAGCAGTGCTATTTTTTTCTATGAAATTCAAATGTACTTGATTTATGTTGGTTTACTGTGTGCAAACTTCCTCAATTACTTGAACAGCTCCCAAAGTGTGCTGTTGAAACCTCACCTGGCTCATTAACAAAGTGCTGCTCATATGGAAAAGATGTGAATGTAAGTTCCCTGTAATTACATTGATTCTGAATGTTTTTAGGTTCATTAGGACCTGAAATCACTGTTTCTGGTGTTTAAGCATGATTTTTGATTTAATTCACCTTACTGAGACCTGTAATGTATTAGGGATATCATTGAATTTATTTTATGACATCAGAATCTACAACGTTAAAAATAAAGGCATGCATAACAGTATTTATGTAATATGCATTACTGATAGTTTAATGGCTACAAAATTTAATTTTCATATCATCAGTAAGGTAAAGAAGCTCTTAAAGAGTACAGATGGTGTATGTTCCTCAATTTCCTTGGACCTGAGTGTTTGTGTTGATTGTTTTACATTCAGGTGGATGCTGATAAACTTCTCAAGAAATTTGACAGAAATTGCCATTGGCAAAGTCTGTAATTTTGCTGAGGTTGTTTGAGGAGATTCTGGCCCACAGTTATGTGTCCATAGTGAATATATATCAATTTTATTTCCTTGAATGCTTATCATATCTTTCTTCTCATCTTTGTTTAGCTTTCTGTTTTCTCCTCCCGCAGTTAGTCATTATTTTACTTTCATTATTCACCAATCAAATTAAGCAAAACCTTTCTCCCCAATCAATAACACCTTGAAAACAATTCCAAGATAAATTCACCAACACAGTTGCTGTCTTACCTTATGTCTTACTCTAAAAATAAATTTGATTTCCTACAAGAAAAATCATAACCTTACCCATGAAGTGATCGCTTTTCAATTCCTCTGCCATCTTCCCAACAAAGAAAATCAACAACTTTGATTGCAGATGCATCCTCCCCCACCAACAGACATCGACAAACCCACCTAAGGCACCATTGACTCCAAGACCCATCCCCACTTAGGTCTAAAATAAAGGATGTACGTGCAACAGACCAAAGTCATATGTGTGCCAATGATTCTGGCCCTCTAGTCCTGAATTTGGCTGTTCCACACCTCCCCATTACTCGCTGACTCATCAGCTCTCCAATTTTCTGCGCAACATCGAATGATTTACCATTGACTAATTTGGCACCATAATAAAGTATTGTATTTGCTTTGTTGATTGCTGCTCCACAGTGTTTGGGCTTGCAAGTATCAATGGAGTGGTACTGAATAAATGAATGATTTTATTTTCTAAACGTAGTTCTTTTTTAAATCAACTACAGTGTGAAGAAGGTAACGTTTACATCTGACTGCATTCAGCAAATGTGTCATAAAAATCTTATTAGCAGCAGAAAATGTGTCTTTTCCTTGATAATGTTTCTCTCTGACACACTGACAGATATCATCTGCACAATCTGTTGAGATCAGATGTTTGATGTCACCTTTAGCTATTTGCCCTAACACAGATTTATGACATAGGATATTACATGCTGAGCAGCAGAATTTGTTTTCTTCTTTGGCAATAATCTACCTGGATTGATAATACAGTAAATTCACCAAAGAAAACAAGGGAAAGAGACTCACTTTGTGTTCACTGTTAATTTTGGTACTGAATAATGGATTTTGCACTAATGTATATCATTCACCAAAGCTACATAGAAAGGTAGAAAAATCCAACTGTGTCTTTCTCTCTGCTGAGAAATTATTAAAATAAGAAGAAGTCTTTTTCAATCTTCAATTTTCCTACTCTGCTGCTGAAGGTATTGGGGTGAAATTGGTGCAAAATAAGCAAAATTATATTGGTAGCCTTTCTTACATGCCGCTCAATTTTCTTTCCCATTAACTTCAATAGAAAAGGAAATGGGATTGGGTATCTGATAGGCAGTTGACTGACTGTCAGTGGCTCGCTAGTACAATTTGTTACGGTTTATGTGTGAGCCAACAAAATCTCTAGAAAAGGCACCATAACTGAACCTGATGCTATCCTCACACCTGCAAAGCGCTGCCTACTAAATAAAAGGGTGAATTCACTCTTCTTGTGCTCCCAACAGGGAACAACATTAAAGGGAGTTAAGGCTACAACACCACCGTGTCAATTCTCTATTCTCCTATCATGTTTTGGAATCTTTTGATCATTGTTTCTCACAGAAAGGTTTTGGTGTAAAGAAAAGTCACCTTTTGAATGTTAAGTTTTAAAGCATGATAGTTAAGATGCCAATGCGATAGCTTTGATGATATTTCACCATAGATTGTAAATAATAAGAAATTCATTAACTTTTCTTGTCAATTATAAAAGCACCCTATCTGGCTGTGAACAGGAGGAGATAAAAGATGAATCAAGAGACGTTGCCAGTCAGTCAAGGTTTTGAAGCAGAAATCCATGAGGCTGTTAGATCCAGATGATGCAGGCAGGTGCTTTTAAGGGAAAGCTGTGAGGGAAATCTTTCATCAGATTGAGAAATAAAATGCAGGAATATTGTTAGGAGACATTGCTTGCAATTTAATATTTTGTTAATAGTATAAAAGAGGTGATATTGAATTGGCTGGAGATAAAATTCAGAAGTTGTGTATAATGGTCAGCAGATCTACTACCATCTCAGTTACACTATCACCACAAATTAATATTATCCCATTATGGCATACATAGGGAAATGTAGCATGCTCATTCTTTATGTTATTACACAAAAACATTTTGTGCTGGTTACAACAAATGAATTTGATTTTAAATATTGCTCTGTACGTTTGTGTATAGGGATAAAAAGCACGTTAACACTTCATATTTGGTCTTGCCTAACCAAGTGCTCGCTGGGTCTGCTTTCAGAGAGATTGAAGAAATTCTTAGGTAAAAATCACATCTCAAATTCAGATCACAATGGGATACCACAGTTGCACCCCTCAGTCATACTGGTAGATTTTGGACAGTCTACAGACACGCCCTAATGCAAGTGCTAAATACTTCTATTCCTGCGAAAATATGAGAAAGCAAGGCATTACATTTGAAACAATTCTTTTCAATTATAGTTCCCTGCTTGGAACATGGAGCTGAATTTATCCTACAGTAACACGTCAAGCCATTGATGCTGTTCAATTGACAAATAAAGAAATCCTCTGTCATTCGCAGTTGTAGTCAATTGGAGTGCCTTGAATGCAACCTGCATTAAGTTTTGCTCAAAATAAAGTGCAAGTACATCATTTACACCAATGTAGCCATGTTAATTAGGCATTGAACTTTATGCTGAACACATCACAGAATGAGCGAGTAATGGGGTCAGGTGGGAACAGATGAGAGTAAGGATTTCCAAAATTTGAACTTGATGACAGTGTAATTAAACAGAGGGTAAAGGAGATGTTAAGCAGGTTAAAGCAGAACAAACCTACAACAAAACCAACCAGGTCAGCTCAGAATGCAATGCAGTCAGCAAGAATATGTTGGATTAGGGCTGGACATCCATGGTTGATAGAGAGCAAGATCAGCTTGGGTATAAAACAAATAACAAACAAAACCTACCATGTTTCAGGACAGGTTAAAAACAAAGTTCATCTTTAAAGGCACTACTGAATTTTAATATTTGCTGGAGCATTGGAGAGTAGCTAAGGTAATACCCATTTTTATAAAACACTAATCCATAGGCAGAGGTCAACTTAAATCATTTTCTGCCATCAAGAGTTGAAATCGTACAGATTGAAATAAAAGTGAAGGCTGGTAAAAATCTGTTTTCGCTTTAAATTGCAAATTGACCAAATTTCTTTCTGAAGGATTGATCTAGGAGTTGTGATTCTGATGTAATGAGGATTTACTGTAAAACGCTGATAACAGATTGAAATATTATACCATTGCACCCAGTAAGGGGAACACAACTAACCTTTTGACAAAGGCAGCCTCAGGCTGTATTTTCCCCACTGAACTCTTGTTCAGAAGCAGAGAATCACAGGATTGTTATGGCACAGAAGGAGGCCATTTGGCCCATCATGTCTGCACCAGCTCTCCGAATGAGCAACTCATCTAGTTACATTGTCCCGTTTTCTCCCAGTAACCCTGCACATTCCTTTTCTTCACAAAAATAGTTTAATTCCCTGCTGAATGCTTCAATTGAACATCTCCACCACACTCTCAGGTAGAGCATTCCAGACTGTAATCACTGGCTGCATGAAAAAAAAATCCTCACTATCCTACACCATTTCACTATTGCTTCTTTTACTAATCACCTTAAATCTGTGCCCTCTTGTTCTTGATCCTTTCACAAATGGGAACATTTTCTCCCTATCTATTCTGTCCAGACCCTTCATGCTTTTGAATGTCTCTATCAAATCTCCTCTCAGCCTTCTTTCCTTTCAGAAAATTAGTCCTAACTACTCCAATCTATATTCATAACTGAAGTTCCTCATCCCAGGAACCATTCTTGTGAATCTTTTCTGCACTCTCTCCAAGGCCTTCACATCCTTCCTAAAGTGTGGCAACTGGATCAAAAACAGAAACAAAAATACCTGGAAAAACTCAGCAGATCTGGCAGCATCGGTGGAGGAGAGCACAGTTGATGTTTTGAGTCCTCATAGCATCTGGAACTGGGCACAATACTCCAGGTAAGGCTGAACTAGTGACTTATATAAGTTCAACATAACCTCCTTGCTCTTGTACTCTATGGTCCCATTTAGAAAGCCCAGGATACTGTATGCTTTGGTAATGGCTCTCTCAACTTGTCCTGCTACCTTCAATTAATAATGCACATTTGCACCCAGGTCCCTCCGCTCCTGCACGCCCTTTAGAATTGTGCCCCCTATTTTATACTGTCTCTCTATGTTCTTTCTACCAAAATTAATCATTTCACATTTCTCTGCATGAACTTCAGCTGCCACCTATCTGCCCATTCCAACTTTTCTATCTCCTTTTGAAGTTCTACACTATCCTCTTCACAGTTCACAATCCTTCCCAGTTTCATATCATCTGCAAACTTTGAAATTATGCCCAAAAGGCTAAGGTCTAGGTCATTAATATGTATCAGGAAAAGAAAGGGTCCCAATACTGACCTCAGGGGAACTTCACTACAAACCTTCCTCAAGCTAGAAAGACATCATTAACTATTCCTTCCTTTTCTGCCACTCAGCCAGTTCCATATCCTTATTGCCACTGTCCCTTTTATTCCTTAAGCAATAACTTTGCTCATGAGTCGGCACTGTATCAAATGCCTTTTGAAAGTCCATGTACACCACATTAATAACATTGTCCTCATCAACCCTCTTTTTTGCCTCTTCAAAAAACTCCAGCAAATTAGTTAAACATGATTTTCACTTAAGAAATCGTTGCTGGCTTTCTTTAATTAACCCGCATTTATCCATTCTTTTTATTCATACATGGGATGTGGGCATCACTGGCTAGGCCAGTATTTATTGCCCATCTCCTAATTGCCCTTGAGAAGGTGATGGTGAGCTGTCTTCTTGAACTGCTGCAGCCCATGTGGTGCAGGTACATTCACAGTGCTGTTAGGGAGAAAGTTCCAGGATTTTGAACCAGCGACAGTGAAGAAATGGCACTATATTTCCAGCTTAGGATGATGAGTGGTTTGGAGGGGAACTTCCAGGTCGTGGCGTTCCTATATGTCTGCTGTCCTTGTCCTTCTAGATGGTGGCAGTTGTGGGTTTGGAAGGTGTTGCCTAAGGAGTCTTAGTGGTTTCCTGCAGTGCATCTTGTAGATGGTACACACTGCTGCCACTGTGGTGATGGAGGTGAGAGTGTTTGTGGATCGGGTCCCAATCAAGAAGGCTGCTTTGCCCTGGATGGTGTCAAACTTCTTGAGTGTTGTTGGAGCTGCAATCATACAAACATACGAACAAGGAGCAGGAGTAGGCCATTCGGCTCCTCGAGCCTGCACCGCCATTTAATAAGATCATGGCTGATCTGATAGTAACCTTAGGTCTGCATCCAGCCTACCCCCAATAACCTTATCACCCTTTACTTACCAAGAAGCTATCAACCTCTGCCTTAAAAAAATATTCAAAGACTCTGCTTCCACTACTTTTTCAGGAAGAGTTCCAAAGACTCACGACCCTCTGAGAGAAAAAAACTTCACTTCATCTCCATTTTAAATGAGCGACCTCTTATTTTTAAACAGTGACCCCTATTTCTAGATTCTCCCACAAGAGGAAACATCCTCTCCACATCCATCCTGTCATGACGCCTCATGATCTTATATTTTTCAATTAGCTCGCCGCTTATTCTTCTAAACTCCAATGGATTCAAGCCCAGCTGTCCAATCTTTCCTCAAAAGACAACCCACCCATTCCAGATATTAGTCTGGTAAACCTTCTCTGAGCTGCTTCCAATACATTTACATCCTTCCTTAAATAAGGTGACCAATATTGTACACAGTACACCAGGTGTGGTCTCACTAGTGCTTTGTATAACTGAAGCATAACCTCCCTACTTTTGTATTCAATTTCCCTTGCAAAAAATTATAACATTCTGTGAGCAAGTGGAGACTGTTCCATCACATTCCTTCCTTGTGCCTTGTAGATGATGGACAGGCAATGATGGTGTAATGGTATTGTTGCTGAACTAGTAATCCAGCCACCTAGGGTAATGCTATGGGACACGGGTTCGAATTCTGCTATGGCAGATGGTGGAATTTAAATTCAATAAAAATCTAGAATTAAAAGTCTAATGATTGTTGATTGTTGTTCACTAATGCTCTTTAGGGAAGGAAACCTGCTGCCCTTACCTGGTCTGGCCTACATGTGACTCCAGATCCACAGTAATGTGGTTGACTCTGAAATGCCTTCTGAACAGGGGCAATCAGGGATGGGCAATAAATGCTGGCCTAGCCACAGGATTCCGAGCCTCTGATCTGCTCTTGTAGCCATAGTATTTATATGGCTAATCCAGTTCTGTTTCTGTGTGAATATTACCCTTGCCCTCAATTATTGTTTCTAGAAGATTCCCCACCACCAAAGTTAAGCTGACTGACCTGTAGTAGTTGAGTTTTTCCTTACATTTTTTTGATCAAGGGTGTAACATTTACAATTCTCCAGTCCTCTATCGCCACACCTGAGTTTAAGGAAGACTGCAAAATTATGACAAGTTCCTCCGCCATTTTCACTCTCACTTCTCGCAGTATCCTGGGGTGCATCTCATCCAGTCCCAGGGCTTTATCAACTTTAAGTAAATATAACCTATCAAATGCCTCTTCCTTTTTAAATCCTGCTAGTATCTGAATTCCCTCCTTTCTTACTTGAGGATCCTCTTCCTTGGTAAAGAGAAATGGAAAGTGTTCATTTAATACCTCAGCTATGCCCTCTGGCTCCATGTGAAAATTCCCTTTTTGGTTCCTCATCATCTCTACTTCTATTTACCACCCATTTACTATTTATAAAACTGTAGAAGACTTTGGGATTCCCTTTTATTTCCTTTTTAATATTCCCTCCTCTATATTCATTGTTGGAATGTGGATGTCGCTGGCTAGGCAAGCATTTATTGTCCATCCCTAATTGCCCTTGTTCAGAGGGCAGTTAAGGGTCAACCACATTGCTGTGGGCCTGGAGTCACATGTAGGCCAGACCACCAGGATGACAGATTTCCTTCCCTAAAGGACATTAGTGAACCAGGTGGGATTTCCCTGACTATCGGCACTGATTTAATTCCAGATTTTTATTGGATTCAAATTTCACCATCTGCTATGGTGGGATGCGAACCCAGGTTCCCAGAGCATTGCCTTAGGTCTCTGGAATATTAGTCCAGTGACAATATCACTCTGCCAGCGTCTCCCTGGCTTCTTCTGAACCTTTAATATTCAGCCTGGTTCTCAATTGTAGTTTCTACCTAACACCCGTCATAAGCACACTTTTCCTTCTTTAACTTAATTTCTAACTCCTTTGTTACCTAGGGGGCTCTGGATTTGTTTGCCCTACCCTTCCCTTCCAAGGGAATATACCTTGACTGTGCCCAAATCCTCTCTTCTTGGAAGGTAGCCCATTGATAAGCTACTGTTTTTCCTGCCAATGTTTGACTCCAATTTATTTGGCCCAGATCAACTCTTATCGCATTGAGGTTGGCTTTCCTTCAGTTAATTTTTCTTATTCTGGATTGCTTTTATATCCTTTTCCATAGTCAGCCTAAACCTCATGATACAATGTGCACTTTCCCCTAATGTTCTCCTACTGACAGTTGGTCTACTTGGCCCACCTCATTTCCAAGAACCAGGTCCAGCAGTGCCTCCTTCTTCATTGGACTAGAAACATGCTGCCAAAGAAAATTTCCTTGAACACAGTCTAGGAACTCTTGACCTTCTCTGCCCTTTGCACTGTTACTATGCTAGTTTATATTTGGATAATTAAAGTCCCCCATTATAAGTGCTTTATAATTTTTTCCCCTCTCTGCAATTTCTGTTTAAAAAGTATAGACATTTTTTTAAGTGTACCTCTCAGTGGTTACTTTAATGGGTACAGTGATAAAATTTGCCCTGACACAGTCTGTGACCTTTTTAATTAGAAGAACCTCTGACCTATGAAACTGATGTCTTTTCATGGTTTCAGCTTTTAGTGGGGGTGGAAATTTTGTGTTTGTCTTTCAGATATGCATCGGTGTAGATGCTTTTGCTCCTGGATCATGTGTGTAACGTTTTACTAGTAGGCAGGTGCAGATTTTAAAATCTCCCCTCTATATGTGGAACATTTAAATTTTAGAGTGAGAATCATTTTGTTATCAGCAAAAGCAAACCATTGTGTTTGAATGCTGCGTGGCTCTATATTAACATTGTTTAATTGGATGCTATGGGGAAATATTTCCTTTGTGAAACAGGTGAATTGGAATCCTAGACACAGTTATACAGAAGGTGCTTACAATTTTGCTGCCTGTAATGGACAGAGGAAGTGTCCCCTATAAGTGCAAATACAAATGCTCTTCCATTTGCAGAAGAAGATTTCCAAGCTGTTAAAGTATGAAGATAAGCAGGCACCAGATAATAGGTGCCCATGAAGATCTACAAGACCACTACCAACTGGAAGTTGCTGGGTTCTGGACCTTGCCCAAGTACAGGGGAAGAGGGGGAGCTATCCTAAATTATTTACACCAGATAGGCGGCATCAGTACTAAGGCTGCATCTTCATTGCTTATCAGGAGTGAGGGGGTGGGTGGGGTGGGGGTGATATGCCGGAACTGCCTTACCGGACAGCTACCACATAATCTGCCAGCATCACCAGTACACAGAGGCATTTTGCTTGGGAAAAATAACCCACAGTGGCTATGGGTTTCACTCAAGCTGGTGGAAGAGTTGGCAGGTTAAGTTGTTCCCTCTGTACTTACCATTTGGCAGAAAGAATGGTTGGAATGAGGAAGATTCCTTTTCTCAGCCTGACTCGCCCTAGCACAAAACATCAGGTTTGGAGTGAAAAGAGTGATTCACCTTCTGGAAACTTGCAGCAGAGACTGGGAGATCCACATATCTACCCACTTCCATATCTTCGAAGTCACTCCCAACAGGCTTATGTGGCCAGTATTATTTTCTCACATTAAGGGTCAAGATTTTCAGGCCCAATGTCTTCAACAACGTTCAGACAAAACTCCAGAAAATAGTCATGTATCTTGAAAACAGTGCATTTAATTATAACTGTTAACAATAAAACCAGTCAGCAACTGCAACAACACTTTGCTTTACCAGGTTTTCTGTTATACATCCGCTGCTTTGCAGAATAGAGGAGGCAGAACAGCAGAGCCTCATGGCGCCGAGAAATTACCAAACGGCCAACAAAAAGGTACTGAACTCAAGCTGAGACAACAACCCTTATTTCCAAAATTTATTCTTTAGAATAAACATTGCTTGATGTCTCCCCACACGGCACCTGACAACTGTACACCAATGTGTACCAGGCTGTTCAGCTTTGCTGACCTGAGATTTGAAAATCGCCTCCTGGCCCTCTCCAGCCCATTAAGAAGCACCATAAGAAGTTCAACGGGCAGTTAACTGAAGGTGAGGAGGTTCCAGGCTCCCCACCCACCCCGCCAACTTTGAAAACTGCAGTGTGTCCCGGAGGTGTCGAGACTGATGCACAATTTTCAAAATGTGCCCACTCCCATTCTCACCTCAGTGGGCGATTGAAAATCAAGCCCATTATTTCTATACTTAAAGTTGCTAAATGTTACAGTATAACTGGCTTAATGTTACCGGATGCTAAAAGTTGAAGAGTTGGTATAAATCAGAACCACGTGATAGTGGAGCGGGCATTTTGTGGTGAGAGCTGTGCTCATCATAGACCAGTAGGTTGCTCAATGAGGGCCCAGGCTGATGAGCAGCTTTCATTGTACCTCCTCCCAGGCGACATCTGGGGTTTTCGTACCGGCGTCATAAGTTAGCTCCTTAGAGGGTATCCCTTTTCCCCTAAAAGCCAATCATCCAAAGGTTTTGGCCCAGTTAAATAAGATAAACTCATGTGCACGCCAGGACCTAGCATCTGTGAACACCTTGATGCAGTGGTGCGCAGTTGGCAGCGTTATCCCACACAGGTCTTCAACTGATGCCTGGAAGGACCCTGTGGTGAAAAAAATTAGTGCCACTGTGACATTCAAGGCCACAGGCATTGGGTGTCCACCTACACAATCTGATGATATCTTACCAGTCAGCATATCACAGATTGATGTGACTGTCTCCCTGGGGAGATGGAGTCTCCTCAGGCACTGGTGCTCTGACATTTCTAGGTATGTGAGCCTGGGCCATTATACTTTATTGGAAGGATAGTGCCATCTGCTTGTCTGCTGCTGTTACCTTCCCTTCACAGGCCCTTTCTTAGCAGTGGGTTGCTCAGCTATCTGTACCATGCATACCTGTCCTTTGCCAACTATCCTCCTCCTTCTCCTCTTCTTTGGAGGAGCCTCCAGTGGAATGTACAGTTCCCATAGGGACAGTGATGTAGTGATGGTATAGTGCTCAAATGTTGTTTGCAGCACTTCCTTTTCACTCCCTCATGAGTAAAGCCCTAATGCAATTTGAAGTGCAATCAAATAGAAAATGAACAGCATTAGCAAAGCCTCCCAGCCCTGTTCTACTAAAGTCAACCATAGTCCTGCTTGCAGCCTTTATTTCTGCCTTAATTGCATCACTTCCTGATAAAAATATATCTCCCACTGACCATATTTCCCATGCACCCACCGCATTATGGCGTGGCCAACATATTAATCAGGTCAATTGCCTTGTTAATGAGCTTAAAAGCTTGTTAATGAGCTTTTTAACAATGATGGACAGCTGGCTTCCATATAATGAGAGACCGTTGTGATGAAATCAGGTTCACGAGCTGATGTCATCACGTTGAATTTTAAGTATGCACGGGATGGAAGCAGTTCCAATTTTCACGGGCAAATCCAGCCCCATATCATTCCCCTCCACAAATTACTGGGTTTTAATATATACTAATGATGGTCTGCACTGTGAAATTGCTATAATTATGCCAGCCATTTTTAAGACCAAAGTACGATTCTAAGGCAGTATTCTAATCTTAGACTTCAGAAGATTAACAACTAACACTTAAGCCACTCCTTTAATGTAGCAAAACATCCCCAAATGTCTTGACAAGAGCATTATCAATAAAACCCATCAAAGGAGAAAGCAGGTCAAATGACCTTAGACAGCCCTAGGTACTAAGGAGTACCTTAAAGGAACAGAGAGAGGCATAGATGGAAAGGTTTAGGGAAGGAATTTGTCATGACCATGGATCGTAGCCCTGAGTTACTTATGGACATAGTTAAACTTTTAAGATAGCCATGTGCTTTTTTTTAAAAAGGACATAAAAACAAAAGCTGGCTGAAACTGTAAAGTAACCACTTGCTGGAAAATTCCTCTGTGGATTATACTTGACCAACTAGTCCAGAGAGAACAGAATGTTACACCTAAAAAGGTGTCAATGCCTACTTCAGAAAGAGACACTTCAAAGGAAGAGGTGCAATGTAAAAAGGTGATTACCATATCAGCAGAAACCATCTCCAATTGAGTTATATCCCAGACTGTGGACTTGAACTGAGTTGAAAGAAAGCAGTTTCTAGGTGAAAGACATGTTTGTTTTTTTATTCCAAGAATACACAAGAAAAAGGGTTAAAAGGCAACTGCAATCTTGGTGTCTGTGTGCTACTTTTGGTGTTCTGTTCTGGTGCTGGTGTGTGCTGTGAAGGTCACAGCTGAAGAACATCAACTAGGCATCCCCGCGCTTGCAGGTATAAAGTCTTTCTCCAGTTGCTGGAAGTAAGTCACGAGTCAGCAAAGCCACAGTTGAAAAGGAAACAAGACAACCCCTTTTACCTAATGTGCAGAACCAAGAATCTCCAAATCAACCGCTCAACTGCCAAAGTCAGCTCTACCGCAATCATCCAACCTAATGGCTATAACATTTCACCATCTACTCCTCATGGAAAAGCCAAAGAGCGATTAGTATAGCTTTTGAAACTTTTATTTCTGGACTCACTTCTCGTTTCTAATCTGTGCGTATGTGTGTTGCATTTTTTATTATTTTTTCTCATGTTTAGTAACTAATAAACTCACTCACTCTTTAACCCCAGAAAGCCTGATTAAATTGGCTCCTTCTAAAACATCAATACAGCGGACTGGGAAAAGGTATCCATGAAGGAAGGGATCCTTTTTAAATTAACTTTGTTGCAACCAAGAAAGGGAGCCAGTTCATTCCTCCTCATCCGGGAGCATTACAATTTGGAGTATCTCGTCTGGGATCATAACAAAGTGGGTGACTTTGCCTGGGGAACAGTCATAGCAAATTCCAAAGCTTCAGTCTATGGCAGCTGAAAGCGGGCCACCAATTAAAATTGGGGGTGCAGTGCGCAAGATGCCAGAATTAGAGGTGAGCAGAGATCTTGAAAGATTGTAGGTCCAGAGGATGTTAGAGAGGTTAAGAATAAGGAAGAGGATTTTAAAATTGAAAAGTTATTGGATTGGGAGCCAGTATGGGTCAACAAGCATGAGGTAATAGCGAACACGACTCAGTGTGATTTAAGATACAGGCAGCAGAGTATCAGATGAATATAAGACCAGCAGCACATTGGGAGTCAAGTCTTTTTGTTTTATTTGTTCATGGGAGCATTGTTAGCAAGGCTGGTATTTGTTTCCCATCCTCAGTTGCCATTGTGGAAGTGGTGGTAAGCCGCTGACTCACTGCAGTTCACATGAAGTATCTGCACCCACAATGCTGCTTGGGAGGGATTAAGTTCCATGGTTTTGACCCAGCAAAAGTGAAGGAATGGCAGGATAGTTCCAAGTCAGGATGGTGTGCAGTTTGTGAGGATGATGGAATACTCTCTACTTTCCTGGATGAGTACAAACCCAACAACACTCAGGGAACCTGACACCATCCATGACAAAACAGACAGCTTCATCACCACTTCATCCACCAGCTTAAATATTCACACACCCCAACATTTCCTTCTAGTTGGTAGAAGTCATAGGTTTGGAAGATGCTATTGGAGGAGGTTTGGACATTGCTGCAGTGCATCTTATAGATGGTGCACACTGCTATCACTGTGCCACCAGTAGTGTGGGGTATGAATGTTTAAGGTGGTGAATGAGGTGGCGATCAAGCCATCTGTTTTGTAATAGATGGTGTCAAGCTCCCCATGTGCTGTTGAAGATATATTCATTCAGGAAAGTGGGGGAGTATTCTATCACACTCCCAATTTGTGTCTTGCAGAAATGGACAGGCTTTGGGGAGTTAGGAGGTGAGTTACTCAGAACAGAATTTCCAGTTTCTGACCTGGTCTTTGTATTCACAGTATTTATGATTGGTCCAGTTAAGCTTCTGGTCAATGGTAACCCCCAGGATTTTTATGGTGGGATTCAGTGATGGTAATACTGTTGAACATCAAGGGGAGATGCTTAGACTCTGTCTTGTTAGAGATGGTCATTGTTTGGCACTTATGTGGCATGGATATTTCTTGCCACTTAACAACTCAAGCCTGAATAACGTTGTCCAGGTCTTGCTGCATGCAGGTACAGGCTACTTCAGTTTCTGAAGTGTTGTGAATAGTACTGAATACTGTAATCATCAGTGAGAGTCCCACTTAGGAAATGTTGGCACAGAAGGAGGTCATTCAGTCTATTGTGTCAATGCTGGTTGACAAAAAACTACAAAGCCCAATCTGACCTTCATGTATGAAGCTCATAACCCTACAAGTCACAGCTCTTCAAGTAGACATCCAAGTGCTTTTGAAATGTGGTGACAGGTTCTGCCTCTACCATCCTTTTCAGGTAATTAGTTTCAGGACCCTATCAGCCTATGGGTGAAAAAATGCTTCCTCATCTCCCCTCTAATTCTTTGACCAATTGCTTTAACTCTGCCCTCTGGTTATTGATCATTGTGCTAAGGTAAATAGATCATCCCTATTTACTCTGTCTAGGTACCTCATACTTGTATACACCTCAATTAAGTCACTCCTCCACCTATAATAGAAAGAAGTTCTTTGATGAAGCAGCTGAAGATGGTTTGGCCTAAGACACTACCCCAAGGGACTCATGCAGCGATGCCCTGGGACTGAGATTATTGGCTTTCAACAACCATAATCATCTTGCTATGTCTCCAACCAGTGAGTTTTCTCCCTCTTTTCCATTGACATCATTCTTTCTAACACTTCTTGAAATGCTATCTTGATGTCAAAGGCAGTTGCTTTCACTTCACCACTTGAACTCAATTCTTTTGTCCACATTTAGACCAAAGCAGTAATGAGGTCTGGAGCCGAATGCCCCTGCAGAACCCAAATTGAGCATCGGTAAGCAGATTAGTGCTGAGTAAATGCCATTTGATAGCAATGTCAACAATACCTTCCATCACTTTGTTGATGATTGAGAGTAAATGGATGGGGCACCAATTGACTGGGTTAGATTTGTCCTGCTCTTTGTGGATAGGACAAATCCTGTCAATTTTCCACATTGTCAGCTAGATACCAGAGTTGTAGCTGTGCTGGAATAGCTGGGCTAGGAGCATGGTTAGTTCTGGAGTAAATTCTTCAGTACTATGGCCGTGATGTCAGGGCCTATAGTCTTTGCTTTATCCAGTTTGCTCAGTCATTTCTTAATACATGTGAGTGAATCATATTCTTTGAAGACTTACATCTGTGATGGATTGTCCACTCAGCATTTCTGACTGAAGATGGTTGCAAGTTCTTCAGCCTTGTCTTTTGCATCAACTGGTACACAAGCTGTGCTCCCCCATCATTCAGAATGGGGATGTTCATGGAGTCTATACCTTTGGTTAGCTGTCCACTGTCACTCATGACTGGATGTGGCAGGACTGCAGAGCTTTGATCTGATCTATTGGTTATGGGATCACTTTGCTCTAAGTTTCGCATAGGTTTCCGCTGTTCAGCATGCATGTAGTCAATCCTGTGTTGTAGCTCCACTAGGTTGACATCTCATTTTTTTGTTATGATATCTAGATGTAATAAAGGCATCCATGGAGGTTTTCAGCAGGAGATGAGCTGAGGTAAAGTTGGAGTCAGGTGATGTGAAGGAGGTTGAAATAGGGAATGTTGGTGATGGAGTGGATATATGGCAAAAAGCCCATCTCAGGGTCAAGCACAATTAAGTGAACAGTCTGGCTTAGCTTCAGATAAGAGCTAGGAAGAGGGATTGAAATGATGATCAGGCAACAGAGTTGGTGGCAGGGACCAAAGACAATGGCATTAGCCTTTCTAATATTTATTTGGAGGAAATTTCTTCTCATCCAATGCTGAATGTCAGACAAATCAGAAACAGTGGAGGGGATGGTAGAAGAGAACTGAACATCATCAGTGCACATGTAGACATAATGTAGTCTTTATTCTTTTGCTTTGTTACAAACTGATTTCTACATTACCACCCTTCAATCACTCCTAATTTAGACAATAACAATGAAGGTTCTTCTAATTTAAGCTCCCTGGGCTGAATTTAAATGGGGATGGGAACCTGAGACCCGAGGTGAGGCGAAGTGAGGTGGTGTGGGGGGCAGGGGGGTGGGTAGGGCCAAAATTTGGAGAGCTGTCTCACAGACTAGTCAAACAACAGCCTGACCATAGTGTCTTTGGACAGCACCTCCCAAACCCACGACCACTACCATCTAGAAGGACAAGGGCAGGAGATAGATCTCCTTAGTTAGAAATATATCACCTTTCCTTCACTGTCACTGGGTCAAAATCCTAGAACTCCCTTCCTAACAGCATTGTGGGTGTACCTACACCACATGGACTGTAGCAGTTCAAGAAGGCAGCTCACCACCTCCTTCTCAAGGGCAACTAGGGATGGGCAATAAATGCTGGCCCAGCCTGCAAAGCCCACATCCTGTGAATGAATAATTTAAAAAAAATTACTGATGCCCTAATTGAGGTCTTGTGGTGCAGTGGTAGTGTCCCTACCTCTAGGCCAGAGCTCTGAGTTCAAGTCCCACTTCAGGACTTGAAGGCCATGGAAGGTGCATGCATAACGTGGCCTAACAGGTTGATTATCAGCCTTTAAATCATTCCAATATGCCTGATGGCAGGTGCTCATTAGCGGGAGAGTTTCCTAGTCAGCCATATGCAAAGACAATGGCAAACCACTGCAGTACTTTGCCAAGCATAACCATGGACCAATCCAATGGAAGTCCATAGTTGCCAATGTCCTCTTAGGATATGGTACATGTAGTGTAAGGGTTAACAGAATGGACATGCTAAGATATGCTGTAGATAATAATGTATCAGTGATATCAGTCAGTGTCATGTGTTAGACTCTCGAGAGAGAGGATGGAACACACCATGCTCAGGATCAACATGCCTTCTCTGTAACATGTTTAGATGTAGTACTAATTAGCCTATTTCAAGCAAGTTCCAGGGTATGACTACAATCTGCCCACGGGAAGCTAGGTCATACATACCCTTAACCAAGAATCTTGCCAAATGTCAAAGGTCAGAGGAACCATCCAATCCATAGTGGGAGTGAAGACATTAATGTAAAAAATATATTGGTGCCATCGATGGAAACACAGAGAGTGAAGAAAAACTTCATAGCAGCTTGTATTTACAACTCGATGGAAGAAGGAGGAAAACTGGAAAGAGGTAACAATGATCGTACCCAGTGAGTAGTCTCTGCCATTATCCTGCCCGTTTGACTGTCTCAAGGGCCCACAGAGGTGCCAAAAGTAGTAGTTAAGGAAATGGCATTTCCTTCGATATCAAGCTTTCACGCACATGATCAAAAGCATCAAGTTAGTTCCTTTCATTATGCTGTAGGTTCTGTAGCAGACTTCTTCTGAGGCAGGAGGCAGAGGAGTCCACCACAGACTTTGAGACTGTTCTCAAGGACTTTGAAACCTATTTTAGCCCAAAACAAAACTTAGCCATAGAGTGACCACATTTTAACCAAAGGTCCCAGTGACCCGGGGGATCAGTTGAATTATTTCTTATTGATCTCGCTTAGAACCATAAGACGTAGCAGCAGAAGTAGGCTATTCAGCCCATCAAGTCTGCTCTACCATTCAATGAAATCATGGCTGGTCTGATAATCCTCAACTCCACTTTCCTACCTTTCCCCATAATCCTTGATTCCATTCCTGATTAAAAATTTGACTATCTCTGCCTTGAATATAATTAATGACCTAGCTTCTACAGCCCTCTGTGGTAAAGAATTCCACTGATGAACTATCCTCTTGAGAGAAGAAATTCCACCTCATCTCTGTTTTAAATGGATGACCCCTCACTCTGAGATTATTCCCTCTGGTCCTAGACTCTCCCACAAGGGGAAACAACCTCTCAGCATCTACCCTGTCAAGCCCTGTAAGAATCTTATGTTTCAATAAAGTTGTCTCTTATTCCTCTAAACTCGAAGGAGTACAGGCCCAACCTACCCAACCTCCTCGCATAAGAAAATCCCTCCATACCCAGAAAATACCTAGTAAACCTTCTCTGGACTGCCACCAATGCCAACATATCTTTCCTTAGATAAGGGGACCAAAACTGTTCACAGTATTCTAGGTGTGGTCTAACTAGTAGCTTGTATAGTTTTAGCAAGACTTATCTATTTTTATACTCCATTCCCTGTGAAATAAAGGCCAACATTCCATTTGCCTTCCCTATTACCTGTTGAACTTGTACGTTATCTTTTTGGGATTCATGCACAAGGACTCCCAAATCCCTCTGTGCTGCAGCCTTCTGCAGTCTTTCTCCATTTAAATAATAGTCAGCTTCTCTATTCTTCCTGCTAAAGTGCATAACCTTACACTTTCCCACATCATATTCCATCTGCTGCTTTTTTGTCCACTCACTTCACCTGTCTATATCTCTCTGCAGACTCCTTGTGTCATCCTCACCACTTGTCTTCCCACTTATTTTTGACACATCCACAAATTTGGCAATAGTACATTCACTTCCCTCATCTAAGTCATTCATATATATTATAAATAATTGAGGCCCCAGCACTGATCCCTGCTGCACTCCACTAGCTACAGGTTTCCATCCTGAAAATGCTCCCCTTATCCCAACTCTGTCTTCTACTAGTTAGACAATCCTCTATCCATACTGATATACTACCCTCTACACCACTGGGGATCTTATTTTATTAAGTTAATAGTTACTTCTTGAAGATACAGGGCCCTGAAGGGCATTAACGTGAGCTAATCCATGATCTCATAGTTGTGGTTGTCCAAGATGAAAATCTCCCTGGCTTTCTGCAGAAAAAAGATTACCTTACTTTAGACCAAGCGTCCAGTATGCGAAGCAGGCCAAGCTAAGAGAACTAAACTGGGCCATTATTCGGCATGACTCTGAGGCTTCACAGGACTCTGTTGACTGGATAGACCCACAGACAGCGGCCCCACCCGTAAGAAAGCCACCAAACCTGGGCGAAAGGGTGGGAGACTCCACAGAAGCAGCCATTTTGAGATGCATACATTGTGGTGTGAAGAACTAACATAGATGTCAGGACTCTGAAGAAGGGTCATTAAGACTTGAAACATTAAATCTGTTTCTCTCTCCACAGACTCTGCCAGACCTGCTGAGTTTTTCTACCATTTTCTGTTTTTATTATAGATGCCAGGACTGCCCAGTAGGGCATGTGGAATTCACATTGGACATTTTCAAGCATTTCTGCAAATCCAACAACTTGAATCGAGATAGAAGACAAGAAAGTACTTATGAAACACACTTCATCCAAGAAATTGGAAATCAAGCCAAAGGTAAATTTATGGAGTTTCTAGGGGATTTTAATAGTCTTAATCAACACTATTGGTCAGTTAAAATGCAAGTTAAAGACTTGGATGCCATCTTTAAAATTGATAATGGAGCTGGTGTTAACATACTAGCAGATGATCTCGGCTAGCTTCAGCCAATACCCTTTCATCCATCAGACATCAAATTTCAAGGTCCAGTTGGCACAATACTTCCAATCAAAGGCACAGTAAGTGCTCCTCTTCATTACAAAGGGTGACAGATTGTTGATTCTCTCTATGTTGTCCACAATCAACGCATTTCCTTAGTGAGTGGCAATTTTGGCGTAATTCTAGGAATTCTGAAAAAAAAATTATAACCAACACTTGAACAACTCAAATGTCTTTCATGGAACAATCTTCAACCTTTTATTCAGAGCCAGTGGAACTTCAGTTTACAGCAGCTGAGGAGATTTATACACTCAGCAGTAAGTTATTTTCTTTCACAGAGACCCCATCCATTAGACCCCTGGCAGAGACTGAATTTATAAAAATCTCAGCTCTTCATGAAGTTAGGCCGGAAGTGGCAGATACAAAAGGCACTGTGGCAGGCAGTGATCATCTGCATGAAGATGTGCTGGATCCGAGCTGGCTCTTTTCCGAAGGAAAGAATGAGGAAGAAGACATTGCAGCACTGAGTGATCTGTTAGAGAATGAGGTCCTAGAGGTTGGCCATCTTTCCAATCGATTTGAGGAGTCAGCTGGGTTTCTAGTGGCTGAGCAGCATTTAGGTATTTGTTCCACTGAACCAATTAATGCATCAACTAGTCTATCTCTCGTTGTCCATGAAGTGTCCTCCAGAAAAATGCCTTGCTTGATTCCATGTGAGTCCATAGATGATCACACTACCAAAGAGATGGTAGCACCAGGTGTGTAAGCCAATTGAGGCCCATATTTCAGTCCCAGCTGAAAATCTTCTTCCCTCTAGAGCTGTATATCAGCATAGAAGCTGAGGCAGAACCTTCAGCACTTCTAAAGTTTTACAATCCTGTACAGAAAACTTGTTTTGGAGTTATTTGACTTCATTTTCTCGTAGAAATTTGTCCTATTGCAGAGAATGGTGCTGTCGTGTCTCTATATCCTCAACAATTCTTCCCATTTTCCAAGGTGGAACAACCTCACAGAGAAAAGTGTGTCTATTACCACTGCCTACAGAAAGTAGACATTACTTCTGAAATACCATTGTGAAATCATCTCGTCTTTTCCTGAAAGGCTTACTAGAATTTTGACATTTTTTTTCCTTCCTCATCCAGAATCATTGGAATCTCAGATCTTCAATACCTTTTCCATCTTTGACGGAGCAGTGAATAATATGGTTGTAAGAGGCTTCACTGATGTTGAAGATAATTTGTTTTCTAAAGATTTTTCCTTGTGTGCTTCGAGGAAGCAACACCATCCTCAAAGTCCTGATTTCCCCTCTTCTAGTTCCAGAGAGTCCAAAGGTTGTTGCCCTTCCATCTTCTCTCTTAGGTCAGTTTTTCTTTGTAAGAGTCTCATTGTCCTTGCAGCTCAGTAGTCCTGAAACCTTCTGTCCTATTTGGCTGATGACAATGTCCTGCACGGGGAGGAAGAAAGTCCTTATGTCTCCACGATGTCTTCCCTAAGGGCCAAGAGTACTGCGAGAGATTGAATCCCTCAGGACTGTGACTTGGGGAGGGGAAAGAATCGGATTTGAAGTTAGGTAGAATCTGAAGTTGTAAACAGGGAGTTACAGAAATGCAAAGTAAATAGTTAAAAACATAAGATCAGATTTTCTGGCCTTGCCTGCAGCCGGGATCGTCCAGTCCCGCCGAAAGCCAGTGGACTTTTGGCTGGGCCACTGCATTCCTCACGGTAGGTCCCACCATGCCGGGGCTGGAAAATCCCAGCCATAGTTTCATATTGTTGTTAAAAAATAGATAGCATACTTGGGAGGAGGTGTAGTGTAAGAGTTAACAGAATTGATATGCTAATTGATATATGATATATCACTGACATCAGTCAGTCATGCGTTAGATTCTCAAGAGAGAGAGGCTGGAACACACCATGCCCAGGAGCAACATACCTACTCTGTAACGTGTTTATACGTAGTACTAATAAACCTGTTTTAACCAAGTGCCAGGGTATGACTAGAGTCTGTCTAAGGGAAGAAAGGTCACGCATACCCGTAACCAAGAGAGTCACAAGTCAGAGGGACCAACCAAAAGAGTAGCTGAAGGAAGTAGCTGAAGAGCAGGAAGCAAGCTCAGTGCCAAATTAGTGGGGGCAGCTGTTGCCTTGCTGCTGAGCACAGGCCATTTCTCAGATGGCCAGCAGCATTAACTTGAAGGAAAGTGGCCACATGGCCAAAATGAAGTTAAAGCGCACTTCTTAGCGCAAGATCCCCCAAGTACAGTCATTTTCTGCACAAGTCAAGCAAACTTTCAGGTCTTTCCACTTTGAACCCAAACTAAATTGTTCAGGTTTGTCGGAATCCCTTTTCAAAATTTCAGCTATGACCTCCCAGGCCAGTCAACAAGCTCCTAAAGGAGGTTAATATGCCATTAACTGGAGATGTGGATTCCCCATTCCCTCCTCCCACCAGCGAAAATTGGATCTGTCCCAGTGCCAGTGGGATGCTGAGATGACCCCCAGGGACCCCGATTTTTAAATTGCCCCTGCACTGGGTCCTGATCCCACTGACATTAATCTGGCTTCATTAATCCACTAATGTCCTCCAGTAACATGTAAGGCTTTTCTACTGTATCCTCATCCTTAAACTTATTATTTCATAGATTTATCCACTAAAACCCTCAGATAAATTTACTAATCAAAAGCTGTAAGACTATTACATTTAACACATACTCTCCTCTTTTGTTCCTTTCTCCAACTAACTATTTTACATTTATCCACACTGAATTCAATATAACTGCTTACCCATGGCCAGAATTTTACATCCCATGGGCGGGCGCACGTCCGACTAGTCCGCCCGTGTAGTAGTGTGAGATGACGTTGGACAAGCATCCCAATGTCATCGAGCACTCTCGCGATATTTCGCTTGGCAGGCATGTGCGGCAGTCTAAAGCGCGTGAACTGACAATTAAGCGGGCAATTAAGCCCTTTAAGGAGGCAATTGAAAACAATTTTTCGTGGCCTCTCCAGTTTTACGGTTGACGGGTGGGCCAATTGGCCAGGCGGCCTTCATATTTTTTTCCCAAACTTTGATTCAGTGCGGGATGAATCTCTGTGGGGGAATAAAATAAAAAGAGATATCTGGGGATTGGTTTTTTACAAGGTATGCTCTCATGTGCTTGATTGTTCTGCATGGACATGTTTTGCAGCATTTTTGTTGTTTTGTTTATTCTGTGGAGGTCTGCAGCTCCCTGGGGCAGCTGTCTGCCTTCAGGGAGCCCCCTGGAAGCGCTCACCAGCACCTGCGGTGACGTCGGACTCCTCCATCTTCCCACCCCCACCCGAAGTGCTGAGCCTTTATCAGTGTGTGTTTCATCCTGGCTGGCTGTTAATTGGGCAAACAGCATGAAATCACGGTTGTGGTTCGGTTGAGGGCCCGTTCCCGTCTGCTCCCAGGCCTGCCAATCGCGTGCGCCCAATGAGCAAAATCTTCAGGCCCATGTCCTAAATGTAGCATACACTGAAGTCACACATCATAAATCCAATATCCCACCTGCTCTTAATAAATAAAGTAACATTCATTTATGTTGCATTGGACCTTGAAGTAGCAATAATAAGAAAAATAATTGTAAAGAAAATTCTCTGACTTCTACCTTATGCAACAGAAGACATTTTTCTGTGGATTCAAAATGTTGAATTCAGCCTGGGAGCTCAGACAATGAAAGTGAACCACTTGACTCTCACCCTCAGGATTTACCATGTCAACACAGGTCCACAATTGTATTACTGCATGAGAATTCAACGATTTCACTATTATTTTCCATGTATTTGAAGTCTTCTAGCAACTTGGATTCATAACCAAACATGCTGGGCACAAATTTGTTCATAAAATCATTATTTATAGGTTTAGCCAGCAGGAGGATTTAAGAAGTAAAGAGCTTATTCAGATAGTTGGTACCAATTACCATGCAACAGAAACATGGAGCTGAATTTTTATGCCTGATGGGGTGGGCACAGAGGCAGGCAGGCGTGTAAATTCATGCCATTGGCCAGCATGCCAGTTTCTGGCCCACAGTGGTGGGTAGCTAATTGACCTCATTAAAGGTCTATTAAGGCTTATTGTCAGTGGCCAGCTGCAATGTTCTGGTCAGTCTCCAAGCCAGGAACATCGTAGCTACCTGGAGGCGGCCTCTCAGCAGCAGACTGGAAACCAGCATTCTAGGCAGACCTATAGAAGCCCTTCCTGCCTGCCTGGCTTTAGTTACAGCTGCAGGCTGCCCTGTGGAGGGCATCTGCTTCCACAATGGTCACCCAGCTTCGAAAAGCATTTTTATTTTAAATTAAAGTTGGAAAGTGGGTGCCTTCATCTTGGGGCATCCAGTCTCTCACTTACACCTGGAGGCATTCTGTTGCTGCTTCCGAGCTGAAGGGTATCCTATTGACCTTCCAGCTTCGATGGCCTGCCAAACATCCTTGACTGGATGGCAAGCCCAACCTCTTGGTTAATTGGGGAACAGAACAGCCGATACCTGTTTCCCACACAATGCCTGTTTCCCACACAATGCCCACTTCTGACTCCCATTTGAGTCTGATGGCAAAGTCCTGAAGCCCATGGGGGAAATCCTGCCCATGGTCTCTTCAAAAGCCAATAGCAAGATCTCTACTTTTATTTAGCTCTTTTAGCATATAACAAATCTGATTTTGTTATTGCATATAGTACCAATGTATCAAAATACAAGAATACATTGAGCTTTTAAGAAACCTCCCTTGTTCATTGAAACCAATGGGAAGTCATGATTGAAGGAAGCTTGAGGCCAGAGAATCAGCACTATAGTGTTATACCCTCATAACTATGGTCAGGTCCGTGTAATTTTTTTTTTTTGCCAATCGTCTCTCCTATTTTTCTGAAGAAAAACGCCCCTTTTTGCCCAGTGCTCTCAGATGGCTTCTGAATCTTGCCCAAGTGGCCTTATTCATGGCCTTTACAGTGTATATCAGCAGGTCTTTCATTCATGGGTGGCACCATTGTATATCATCAATCTGCCCTTACTCCACATTCAAATACATGCAGCAGATGGCTAGATTACAATTGTAGATGCCCAATTTTCATTCCACAATTTTGGCACATTGATATCATTTTTGACCTCCCTGCTGCCAAAAGGCCAACTGACTCAGCATAAAACCTGAAATGTTCCCATCCTGGATGGTTCAGCTAATTATTTTTGCGAAATTCTGTCACTGGAAACTAAAATGAAATTTTTAGTCCTGATTAGTACCAATGAATTCGGCATGCACTCGTATGAATGCACTTTTTGCTTGACAGAAACACATGGGTGATTTTGGTTGGGCGGGGAGGGTGTTACCATAGTCGCAAAGTACTTGCAAGCTCAGCTGCAGTGTTGCAGTGGCATAGAATGGGCAGAGAGAAGGGGGAAGAAGCTGGGGGTCCAGGTTTGTGTTTTTCAGGCTGGAGATAACAAGGAGAGGTCCCTCTCCTCTCTCCTATTCCGGGTTACTCTCTGGACAGTATTTCAATCAGAAATGGTGCAAATAACAGTAAGTCCCAACTTTTATCAATTAACATCATAAATACTGCCCTCTACTTCAATATATATGTATATTTTCTCTCCCACAACATCTAAATGTGTAAAATCAAAAGGGTTCACCCTGTGGCCATAAACCGCCCCTCCATCCCATCCCCTGCATATATATGTCTCAATCTTTGTCTCCACAAAGTTCTGTTGACCACAGGTGCATGCAGAATCTCTTCTTTTGAATAAAGAAGCATGAAGTTATTTAGACATGGCCCCTCGTGTGACAGTGTTACATGAACTGGGTCATGTTTATGAATTGTGCAAAATTTATTTACTTATTTAATAAAACATTCAGGAAACCTCATCCCATCCGTGGATGAGGTTTCCTGAAAAATACAAAGGCTGCTTGGGCTCTTCATCTGCCCGCCAACCTTAAGGTTGGACGGACAGCATTGGTAATTACTTTAATTGTTTTTTTAATGGCCTTAACAGGCCTTTGACAGCTTGCTGGGTGCGCAGCCACCTCTGGCATGCGCCCGCCGAACAAAAGATCTAAATGACGCGCAGTGACATCGGGACGCACTCCAGATGTCATGTGTCATTTTACATGTCAACGTGCCGGGCCCACCCCCGCATGCCGATGTCATAATCCTGGCCTCGGGCAAGATTCGGAAGACATCTGATAGCACTGGGCAAGGAATTGCTTTTTTCAGCAAAATAGGAAAAACGATTGGCAAAAAAAAAATGACATGAACCTGACCATAGTTATGAGGGTAGAACACAGTAGTGCTGATTCTTTGACCTCGTTCCTTCAGTCATGACATCCCATTGGTTTCAAGAAACAAGGGAAGTTTCTTAAAAGTTCAGGGTGTTCTAGTCAATTGTTGGTCTTTGCTGAGTTGGCCATCTCAATTAACATTAGTTGGGGTTATACAAATGGTTTTTGTATCCTAGCCCAAGGGAGGGTAAATAAGCCAGAGTTTCCTGATCAGTATCTAATGACGTGTTGCTAAGTGTCAATGAGCATAAGACGGTGCTCGCTTAATGGCCCCATCATCAAATGGGCAATCAACATTGAAGGGTAGAATTTCTTCAAGGATTCTCCCAATCTTCTGTCACAGTGTCGGTGGAACTTGCCGAGTAAGTAACTATTTAAGCTTCTTCTCCAGAGTTTCTAGTGATCTTCTGCTAAAGTTATGGCAAGCAATCAGGAGAATCCGCCACAGAAATCCTACCCTCATTTTTTCATCAATTGGGCAAGGTTCTAGAGTGTTGTGGTTGCTGAGGAATTGTACTGTGTCAAGAGTAGTCCCTTTAGGACAGCAGGGCAAAAAGAAATCTAGGGCAGAATTTTACGACAGCGGGATTTTATGGTCCCTCCAAAGTGAATGGAGTTCAGAATGGCTCGCTGCATTTTATGGCCCCTCCTCCGCCGTGATGGGGCCATAAAATTCTGGCCCTAATTTCACAGTCCAAACAATCTGTATCAATATGTATGCTCAGCTTGTTAACGACAAGTGTAATTACACATTCACCCTTTATATAAAAGAAAACACAATCAAATGCAAAAGTGTCAAAATCATTGCTCCACTGTGATATAATGACAAATATATAAACTTGCATACTGCTAACAGAATGATTACTTTATTAATTAAATTCTGCTTCTTTGAGCTTTAGTCTTTCTTGCTCTGCATATGCACAATGCCGGGTTTAATAACTAATATATGAAAATTATGTTTTTTCACTTGCTGTAAAAAAAAATTCAGTAAGCACTTTATTGTTGCATCTCAGTGATTCAACCCAGTAATGCATCAGATCCCGCGTTGAATATTGACATGGGGCTCTTCCTACTGAGACAGTTTAGTTACAAATGTAACCATAGTTTATAATAATGATGTGATCAGGAAGAATGGATGGTGTAAGTTACGAAAACAGGGGTATGCTTAGAGAGTATGTGAACTTCAGCTGACAAAGATATTACATAGAAATGGCTCAAGCAGCTGATATTTATTATGGAAACCCTTAGGCGCAATTACTGTTTAACAATTTATTAATAGTGACATGATATAATTTATGTGTAGGGATAATGAAATTTCAAGAAGAGGTTTAATAGAGACTCTAAATGATAGGGCATAAGCCACTAGAATGGTCACAGGCATAGTTGACGGCTCTGTAACAGAGGCCTAAATTTTCCGTTAGGCGGGCGGGCAGAGCTGAAGCTGACGTGGGCCGCGCTGCCATTTTGCACGGGCAGGTCAAGTAAAGCCCGCCCAGTGCATTTCCTACTCCCGTGGAGAGCGGGAGGTCTTAAATTTGCGGCAGGCATGTACAGACTGCCGGGTCCAATGGTGACCCGGCAGTCTGTATAACTAAAAGCCAGGTAGCCTCCTTTAGGCTGTTCACAATGGCCAGCTACAGGTAGCACCGCAGGGGGTCTGCACAGCAGGCCCATGTAGAGGGAAGGCCAGAGGAGCAGGGCAGGCTGCAGGGTAGGCCTACGGGGGCTCATGGCTCAAAAGCCCCTCGCTTTTCTGATGATTGCCTTGCTGCCCTTGTGGAGGAGGTGGCAGCATGGCGGGGGGTGCTGTTTCCCTAGGATGGGAGGAGGAGGCACCCCACATGACGAAACATGCCTGGGAAGAGGTGACGGAGGTGGTGAGCTCCTGGGACATGGTGTGGCGAACCTGGATCCAGTGCCATAAGCGGTTCAATGATTTGTTGCACTCTGGAAGGGTGAGTGCCATGTTAGCGTTGGGCATTTAACCCATCAGGCAACCTTAGCTTTTGAGGGCCCACCCCTCCCCACGTCTTAGTGTCATGACTGCATAGACTCATGTTGGGCATTTGTCACACGCTGGGTGGTCAAGCAGATAGTGACCATGCTTACATCAGCCTGAGCGGTTCATGAGAAGTTGGGTTCTCCCTGCACCATGTGTTGGTCTTAGTCACACGAGTAATTTGGGGGCAACCTGCAGGAGATGCAGCTAGGTGCATACTCAGAACTCCAACACGTGTCCTATACACGGTGATGAGACGGTGGAAGGGGAGCCTCAAGGTCTTGTGGCCATGAGCCATCTGGCGCCCTTGGCGCTGCACCTAGTTGCACCTGCTTGCCATGGGAGCTAAGACCATGTGTTTCTGAAAGTGATGGACACAGAATGTATCCAAGGTGGCCTTTGGGGGTGGGGGTGGGGTGTTGTTGGGAGCAGCCGTACTATATTTTGTGGCCGATCACCAGTAGCGTGGACAGGAGGCACTGGAGGCCTCAGATGGACTGCTGTGGTTGGGGTGTGGCATGCAAGTGCAGAGCACATGAGCGATCAGCCTCAATAAATTGTCTTCTCTATTTTGCAAGAGAAAAATGTGCATAATGCGTATGAATGTTCGCGCACTGGAGGCGGCCAGGCTCAGCTCATAATATTGACTCATTTTGAACAGGAGTTCCTGGAGCTAGAAACGCGCCATGTGCCCAGGTCCACAGGTATTGGTGAGGCTGGGGTGGAGCGGTCAGGTATTTGAGGCCCACAGTCCCATCCACTCTGTCTTCCCACCATCCAAAGCACTGATGATTGTTTGATTTGTTATTGTTGCAACATTGCTCATTCAAAGACTGATAGAATCAGACATGTGGGTCAGAGACAAAGGTCCCTTGACCCTTCAAAGATGCGCGTGTCTAGCACCTTCCAAAGTCACCTTATCCCATTTCTGACCACTATACCACAGCCTTATATGCCATGGCATTGCTGCTGCACATCCAAATACTTACTACGTTTAGGAGGGTTTGTGCCTCCACCACCCTTTCAGCCAGTGCGTCCCACATTACTCTGCCCAAAAGTTCCTCATCACCTCACCTGTCAACCTCATGCCCCTTACCTTAACTAAATGTCACTAGGTTAGTCATCCCTCCGCCAAGGGGAAAATGTTGCTTTCTGTTCACACAATCTATGCCCTTCATAATGTTATGAAACTCAATGTTACCCATCAATCTCCTGTGCTCCATGGCATATTTCACCAGTGTATGCTATGTTTCCTCAGAACTCCAACGCTCCAGGCCAGCATGCATCCTGGTCACGAACCTCTGTACTTTCTCCACTCCAATCACATCTCTCCCATGAAATGCTGATCACAACTGAACGTAGAAGTGTAGCTCTGGCCTCAAAAGCATTTTCTGCACTTGCAACATGACCTCCGTATTCCTACATTCTATTCCTCAGCCAATAAAGGCAAGTGTGGCTTTTCCCTTGTTAAACACCTTATGTTCCTGTCCCGCTACCTTAATGGGCCTGTTGACATGGAGAGAGTGGTAACTCTCCTCGAGAGGGGCTTCCAGCAGAACAACCAGCTTCTCCTGGGGATATATTTGGACCTGCAAGTCCTCACAGCGCCAGAGGCCACAGCTGGTCATTGACAGTGTGGGAGATGGTCTGGGCACCAAGTGTCCCAGCTTGGTGCCCATCTATCTACGATGAGCAGGGAGGTCTGAAGCGACAGCGCAGCAGCTGCCTGTCGTCGCTATGAGCTCCTCTCAGGGTGCTGTGGATGAAGGTAGCAGCTCCTCCGCCCCTCTCCCAGTGACCGTTTCATCTGTTGAGGCTGCAACGACTGGGGAGATGCCAGCTGTGGAACTGGGGCCAGCACAGGCTCCACGGGCTAGAGGACTTCCGCCAAGGTCATCAAGGCCAACAGGACTGCAGAGTCAGTAGGCTTTCTCAGAAGCCACTCCCAGCAATGGAGCGGCACCCAGATGTATCACCCATAAACATAAGCATAAGGCACCTTAGGCACACCAACGATTTCTCACTGGTGCTTTTATGTTGGCCCTAGATAAGGGAATTTTAATTTTTTGACATTGTAACAATGTTAGGAATTAATTTTATTGGACCATATGATGGATGAAAATAAAATCCACATGTTATCATGGCTGAGGGTGGCTCCTTTCTGCTGCATTGTATGTTTCACAGACATACCATGAGTGTTTGAGTAGATATTGAGGTTTATGTACAAAGCCCCTAGTTGCAGCTGATGAAGTGGCAGATGTAGCACTTAAGTGTCCTCCTGATCCATTTGTGTGGAGCTAGTTGAAGGTTCATTGGATTAAAGTCACCCGGATGTCCCTGCCTCCTTGGTGTAGTTCCGGATCAACTTTCAGCCCCTAATCATTACCCTGTGCTTCCTCATCCTCCGATCCACTGCTGGAGTCATCGTGTGCAGCCACATCCACTGTGTCAAGATCTTCTTCATCCACTGCATCCCCCCTTTTCAGCGCAAGATTGTGCAGAGCGCAGCATGCTACCAGTATCACAGAGACACGATCTGGGGGGTGCTGGAGTGTACCCCCTGAGCGGTGCAGGCATTGGAAGCGCATCATGAGAAGACTGATGGCTCGCTCTACCACAGCCCTTGTGGAGGCATGACTCCTATTGTACCACTGCTCAGCTTCTGTTCTTGGACGATGGAGAAGCATCGTGAGGGATAGCCCTTGTCATCCAGCAGCCATCCATCAAGCCCAGCCAGAGCACTGACACTGACACCTGGGAGTGTCTGAGGATGTAGGCGTCGTGGAAGCTGCCTGGGTACCTTGCGCAGACTTGAAGAATCAGAATCCTGTGATCACACACTATCTGCAAGTTCATGGAGTGGAATCCCTTCCTGCTGACAAAGGCACCGGGCTCACCTACTGGCGCCTTGATGGCCACATGTGTGCAGTCTATTGCACCCTGGACACAGGGGAAGCCAGTAATTACCACGACGCCTCTGGCTCACTGTGCCTGACTTGCCTGGTCGCAGCAGAAGTGGATGAAGGTCAATGCACACCTGAACAGAGCGTCTGTGACCTGCTTGACACAAGTGTGGACAGCTGATTGGGAGACACCGCAAAGATCACCTACCGAGCCCTGGAAGGAGCTAGAGGCATAGAAGTTGAGGGCAACTGTGACCTTCAGAGCTGCTGGCATGGGGTGTCTGCCCTCACAGTTCGGAGAGATCTCAGGCCCAATCAGCTGACAGATATAGTTGACTGACCCCTTGTCAGATTAGATATGAACATCAGGTAGAGATGCAATGCAAAGTGCCCTATTCTGCCCGAATGTATATGGCAACCTAGAAAAGCGGACAAAGCTTTCATTTCAGGAAAAATTGACATAGCCATAAAAAACTGACACTTTGACAATTTTCTGATTATAAACTTATCAACATATGGGAACAGGGACTTGGCTGGATTTTCCACCATGTACCCATGGGATAATAGGGAAAATATTGACAATGAGATCCACAACATTGTAGTTTGTACAGTAGCATAACACAAGTGTGTAATATCATCCCTTTCTGATCTGGATCACACAAATGTTTTTCATAAATGTAACTCTTCAATCTCTCTGTAGGTAGACCACATGAAGCTCCACTTTATCCAACGTCTTGATTTAAAAAACTATGATATGCTATCCCATTTCAGCAGGTCATTTTGTTTTTAAAGTAAATTCTCTAACTCCTCTCACCTGTATTCCATCCATCTCACTTAGCACTTAGCTGTCCCCCTTCTAATTTCACCACATGCACTGTTCTTTTCAAAGCCTAACTTGAATCATAGAATCATCCAACACTAAAGAAGTTCATTTAACCTGTCAAACTTGTGCTGACTGGTTGAAAGACCTGTCCAATTTAGTCCAGCCTTTCCCTCATAAACCTGCAAATTAATCCACTTCATGTAAATGCCTATGGAATCTGCTACCCTTACCTTTTTAGGTCATGCATTCCAGATCTTAACCCTCTGTGTGAAGAGAAAATTTACATTTCCACCTAATGTCGGCTTTTATTCAAACTGATGATGGCCGCGTTGCCAAGAACAGAATCTAACATCCAAACTTGCCAATAGCCCAGCAGATATCCAAAAAGTGGAGGTGGTGCAACAATAATAAATTTTATCATTGTAATATCCAATTAAGTGGATATCTCCGACTAGTTCAGATAGCTCTAATTTACACTAGTTAACCCTGCAATCAAGTGATTCTAATTCCTTGAGAGCGAAGTTTATTTCAATACTCACATTATTAACATGCATAGCCCACATCCCCCCACCCCATGTCCAAAATTCAAAACTTGATGGTGTTTTACTGAAATATCACATAAGCCCCCACCACTGGGGTTTTTCACAAGAGCTGGCTCATGTGCAATTGCAAATTTAGAGCCAATTAATGTGGAACTAGGCCCAGTTGTGCACATGCTTGATTGAGATGGTTTTAATTCATTTCATGGGGAACACTCACATCTAATTGACGGAGAAGGTTTCCATGGCATCGGTTTATACTGCAAATGAGCTGAAGACCCTTGAGGTGACAACTTCAACAATAATTTGCATTTTAGGAGAAGTTTTAAACATGGCAAGAGGTGGATTTTCAAGAGGAGAGTACGATGGAGTGACAGCAAGGTTTAGGGCTGAAGTTCCAGGGCATGGGACCTGGATAATTGAAAGCATAACCACCAATGGGGAGCAGTACGATTGGGGCACACAAAGGGAGTAGTGGGCTGGAATTGAACAAACACAGGCTTCTTTAGAAGGTTAGAGCTGGAGGGAATTACAAAGATAGGGAGGTTTTGGTCATGAAGGGGCTTAAATACAAGGATGATTATTTTAAAATTGATGCATTGGGTGACAGGAAGCTAACAAAGTAGGAGGGATGGGTGAGTGGCATCCAGTGTGGGATAGGATCCTGGCAGCAGATATTTGGATAAGCTGCAGTTTATGAAGGGTGAAGAATGGGAGTCTGGCCAGGAGAACATCTAGGGTGACAAAGGCATTAATAAGTTTCAGCAACAGATGGACAAAGGCAGTGACAAATGTGGGCAATGTCACAATCATGAAAGTAGGTGTGTTTTGTAATGGAGAAATTCAACATGAAAGATGGACATGATTGACATGATTGAGCCTTTAAAGCGAAAAGGAGGTTGAAGATGGTGTGGTAGTTTTCAAGGATAGGGTGAAATGATCAGTGCCCAAGAGCTGGGAACTATTTTTAGCCTGGGGGCCACGAGCGTGAGTTGGCTGTTCCACATTTTAATGGGAATAGACTGGATGGAGCAGGTGGTAAGTATGATGAATAAGATGGGCTCAGAGTAGGAATAAGGGAATTTAGGAAAGAAACAAGATAAAGATGAAGCTATAAGGTTAAAGCATAAGGAAACTTTTGGTGAGGTTTGGTTTTGTGCATATGGGGAAGGTGAAGATGCGACAGAGGAACCTGAAAGGGGGCTCAAACTTTGTGACAAAAAGGTCCACCAACTCTACATAGTTGTTTCTGGAGATATGGATGGAGAGTACTGTGAATGCTGAAGATCCAAACTAAAAACAGAACATGCTGGAAAAACTCAGCAGGTCTGGCAGCATCTGTGGAGAGAGAAGCAGAGTTAATGTTTTGAGTCCAATATGACACTTCTTTGGAACTCATTCACTTTCCAGATTGACCCTGGAGTGGTGACTGTGGCAGAGGAGTGCAAGCCCAATATTTTATCTGTCATATCAAGCAATGAATGGCCAAAACAGTTGTGTGCAAGACACACTCATGTTTGTGTCCATTGGTCTTGAGGGAGGAAGACAGGGGCCATGTTAGGGGGAATGACCAGGATAGGAGAAAGTAAGGGTTTTATCAGGACAAGGTCATTAAAGGTGGAGGCAAAAAAATGGTAGAACAGATTGACAATTGTGGAGGTAGAGTGCCAAATGGAGGAGCATAAGCTATACAACTGGCAGCTTAAAATTGCAATTGTAAGGAGGCATGTTTATTCCATGGGTAAAGCAGAAGGGCATGATTGGAACGAACGGAAGTGGAATTTGGTAGTGAGGGATGCAAGGAAGTGGTTGGAAATGGTTTCTTTCTCTTGATCAAGACAATGCGAATAGAGAGACCATGTGAGTAGGAGAGTTCATGTGGAGGGAGAGTTTGAGGTAGGACACAGGCAGGCTAAGTAGGATGAGATGATTTGAGGTGGAGATCAAAATCACAAAGGATGAGGAGTCAGAAAAACTAAAGGAAGAAAGAAGGGAAGCTACCTCGGAAAGAAACTCAAGTAGGACTTGGAATGGATGATAAAAAACATGGATTTTAAAGGAAACATAAGAGGAGCAGAGGAGTAGGGACAGAGAATATGGTGTAATGTGGTAGTAAGTGCCTCACTGCTATCTTGGTGATTTTGGTATTGATGTTGATGAAAGGTATAGGCAGGCGAGGAGAATTCAATAAGGGGCAAGGTGTCGCTAATCATTACTTGAGTTTTCATCAAAGTCATGATGTTAATGCAATTGTCCATAGTAAGATTGTGACAGCAAGGGCCTTGATCATGAGTGAATGAACATTCAAGAAAGAAATAGATGAATGGAATCCACTGGTACAGTCTAAAGGTCAATGATAAGTGGGGTGAGTGGGCTAGAAAGCAGTTTAGCAGGATTAGCTTCTGGCAAGCACAGAGAGAGTAATAGATTAAGCTGTCTGAATTCTTTTAACATTTTAAAGGTTTCTCTTACGTTTTATCTAACTGGATTCACTCAATAACATTGACCAGCTCAACACTCCCTGAGTTTAATCGTTTTAATACTAATTACTGCGTATCCACAGAAACTGGAAATAAACTACTGAGATAGTTATTTGTAGAGTATAATGTACAGTTAGCAGCTGTGAAATGAGCAGCTGGCTACCACCTTGCATTGAGCAAAGTTCTACTCTCCAGGCACTTCATTTTTAATGTTATAATCTTTTGGTCATGAGTGCCCCATCCTCTCCTAACATTAAACATATTCAAGCGAAATTATGCTCTGCAATATTAAAGTATGTACAACAGGTATAAGTCCACTGAACAAGATTAAAGTCTTTGTTAAAGCAGCAGATAGAGGTATTTATGAATGCTGGAGTTCTTGTGCATCATGACAAATCATAACAGATTGCACACTCGAAGTGTATCAATATAATTCATACTTGACTCCAAACTGGTATTTTCACTTCATGTGTGAAAGCACTTTGCATTGACACATATATGACAGAATAGCTGCACCCAAAATGAACTTAATTTTGTGAGTAAACAACAATGTACATAGAACCAGGATCAGCTGAAAATGTCTGCTGTGACAGCCCGTGTTTAACTATCATTTTGTTATTGCCAAGGAGCGGTGACCATTACATGCACATAAGTATAATTACACATCTCATGTTTCAGTGATTAAAAGTAACAATTTTCTCAGTTTTTGATTTCATTTTAGCTTCCTTGACACTCAATATTGACTGCATCTTCAAAGCTTTTGTACAATGCATGGTGGATATCAAGCAGTATTGATTCAGGCCATGGAGCTCAGTCTATAATTATATTACAATTTATCATGGGCAACCATGTATTGAACTACTTGTTAGTCAGTCACACACAACTTACTAGTTTTTTTTCCACTTCTGAGACTTCTGACAAGAAATAATGTTTTATTTCACTTACTTGGCAAATTTCATTCTTAGCCTTTTAAATTCAGTGTGGGGCAGAAACACATTGTAGAGTTAATTGTAATTGTATTGCAACATTGTATGCACTTTAGATCATAAGGCTTCTTAGTTTATCAATATCACAAGCATTTTCTGCAAAACAAAATGCTATGCTCCCCTCAATGGTAAAGAACCATATAGCGGAGCAGCAAGCCATGCAAACTAGAAGCTTCAATTCTCACTGATTATTTCAGTCAGGGCAACAGTGGGTGCTCAGTACCCCTGGTGTAAGGAGAAGGAAAACAGCCAGACTGATTGTGTTCACTATACAGTGATCCCCCACCACTGCATCACTGCCTCCCCCTGCATCCACTGGTGGAAGCGATGCATGTGTTTGTGAAGTGAGGATTAGATGAAGCTTGGCTGTAATATCACCCGTGGTTGGGTAGCCTGCCAAGAGACACAGTCCAGGATCACACAGGAAAATGTTTTTTTGTACAATTTGTCAGAGGATTACCAAAGGGTCAGCACCTTCATATTAGTAAATTAGAAAGAAAAAGAAATAAATGAAACTTTTCATTTAGAAATAGCGCAGCTAATATCAGTATTGTATCAGATATCAGATATGTAGGCAAGTCTACAGCTACAGCAAAAAAGCAGGTTCAGCTAATACATCTGAAGAATGTGTGATGGAGTTCAAGTAAATGCTCATGTAAAGTTTACAGTGCTGAAATTAATAAAGGATTTCACCTTTTATTGCCCAATATTTTCAGTTGGATTGCCTGGCAGTAATAACACTTTCAAGTTGTCTCTAAGCATCATCTCCATTGCCAGTAATGGTTTACTATCAATTTGCCAGAGTAGGTTAATTGGAAATAAGTAGAAGTCATTATTGACATTTACTCATTTTTTCTTTATTTTTTGTAAATCAGAAATGATAAGGCTGCCCCAATATCTGTAAGAATTAACTTTCCAAATGGAGCTTGAAGCCACTTCTTCAAATTATTGGAAAGAAACGATAAACTGGCTATTTGGTTCAAATCAATGGCAGAGTTTCTCTTGATGTTCTGCATGTAGCATTCTTCTTTACCAATTCAGTGTTTAAATATGTGAAGTGATAGTTTACCGATGCATTGTAAATTGCCTGCCCTGGCAGGAAACTCAAAACATTAAAATATTTCAAAAGCCAACATGATTTTTTTGTAGACTCAGTCCTATTTAGAGTTTCCAGTCAGCTTCCAACCAAAATAGGATAATTAATTGGGTTGAATCAGGTCCAAAGGCCTGAAGTACTATCGACTCTTTATGGTTGGAGTTATGGTTCATGGGCAGTCGAATCCAGGATCTCTGTTCAATGGATTATTGAAAGATTGTATCGTAACAGGTATGGTATCCCCAAAATTTGATTGAATTATTTGCATTACAAATGAGTTCAAACTTCTCAGCTACAGCATTGCCCAATGGTGAAACGGATATCAACTGAACAAATTGAAAAAGAAATTAGGAGTTTATTGAGATTAATATAACTTAATTTCATACATATATCATAGAAACATAGAAATTTACAGCACAGAAGGAGGCCATTCAGTTCATTGTGTCTGAAATGGCTCTATGGGAAGAGCATTTGTATGCATTCCCATGTTCCCGCTTTTCACTCGTAACACTGTGAGCTCCTCATCTTCAAGTTCAAATTCCTTTAAAAATTATTTATAGAATCAGCTTCCACCATCATTTCAGGGTGACCATACCAGATCCTGACAACTGATTTTTTTTCCCCTTATCTCCCCTCTTTTGCCAATCATTTTAATCTATGACCTCTGCTTATTGACCCACCCACCAGAGGGAATATGTTTTCTCTATCCATTCTATCAAAACCTCTCTTCATCTTGAAAAATTCTCAGTCTTAACTTTATCAATCCTTCCTCACAAATGAAGTCTCTCATTCCTGGCAAAACTCTGTTGTACCCATTTTAAGGCCTTTATGTCCTTCCAGAAGTGTGGTACCCAGAATTTTCCACAATACTCCAGCTGCGGTCTAACCAGTGAGTAATAAAGTTCTCGCTTGATCTTTCTTTTACCATAGATCACTGCATATAAATTGACCTGGCATATAAGATCGCATCATCTTTCTGGTCTCAATGATTGTGTTTTTACATATACTCGGCATATAAGTCGACACGCCTTTTCAGCCGTGACATGTTATACTCATACCACTATTCAGCCTTAACTTTTCACCCTACAAATGCAAGTTTTAGATAACTGAGTGCAAGGGGTTGAGCAGGAAAAAGGGCTGCGTTGCAAAGATGCACAGGAGTTTAAGACATGCCCACACAGAGCAGGCTCAACGTGGCGGATGATGAAGAGAAACAAATATTCCAATAAAACGAATGAAGCATGAAGTTGCTTGCAAGCTACAAGTCATAAAACTTGCTAACTTGTCAAATAACTGCTGCAGGAAGGGAATTTAGCATTAGTGAAAATTGGTGCGAGAATGGAAGAAGATGCCCAAGACTCCAAATGCGCCATGAGAACAGGGACCAGCCACTGGCCTGATCTTGAGAAGCATGTATTGGGATAGGTCCTTGAAAACCATCAGAATAGTTTAATCGTCAACAGAAATGCAATGTGTATATATGCACTTAAGTGGGCCAAATCAAACCCTGAGTCTAGCAAAGACTTCAGAACAATAGCTAGTTTGCATAGCCACTTTATGCAATGAAATAGTTTACCGTTGTGACAAAAGACCAAGATTGCTCAGAGACGACCAAAAGACCTCAATGCCAAAATTACCATTCATCATTAGAGGGTGGTAAAAACAAAGTTACCCATTAAGCCACATGGCAACAAGGAAGAAGCACCCATGATCTACAATATAAAACTCTTTGAGGGAGTTTTTGTGCATGCCCATGACAACAGTTGGATAGACAAGGATAGAGTGAAGTTATGGATCAATAACATGTGGAATAGACATTCCATTGGCCTATGTAAAGAATTCAATCTATTAGTATGGGACATGTTCAGATGCAATATAACTAATGAGATGAAGAGGTGCCTGTGAAGAAATAACACCTACATTCCAGTTATGCCGGGGGTCCAACATCTATGGTTCAACCCTTGGCTGCATGTCTCAACAAGCCAGCCGAGGATTATGCTCATGCCTCATGGAATAGATGGATGGTTGATGGAGAGAAATAACCTCAAAAAATGGAAATGTTTGCACTCCCCCGTTTGATGTTTTGTGTGGTTTCGTCATCAAATCATGAGGCGCAACTCTGTCATCAAATCATTCAAAATATACAGAATATCCAATTCAATGGTTGGAAAGGAAGATGATTTGTTGTGGAAGGATAATTCTAAAAATGAGAGTGCCACATATATCCACAATGGAATATTTGTGATGCTGCTATAGCCAAAGTGACTTAGAATGAATTAAATGAATTCTTTGCATTGGATACCAAAGACAATGGGCTGAATTTTGCCTTTGACAGGCGGGCGGGCCTGACCGACTTGGCAGTGGGCGGGCAGCCAATCTCCGCCGCCGAAATGGGCTGTGCTGCCATTTTGCATGGGTGGGGCAATTAAGGCCTGCCCAGCGGGTTTGCGACTCCCGTGTACAACGGGAAAATTGAATCAGCGGCGGGCGTTTTCAGACCACCAGTTCCAATGGGGAACCGGCAGTCTGTATAAAGAGCGGCCAGGCAGCCTCCTTGAGGCAGTGCACCATGGCCACTCATAGAGAAGGACATGCTGGTTTCAGGACACAGGAGGAGGAAGAGGGGAGCAGGCTACAGGATAGGCCAGTGGGGGTGCCACTGTGCCCCTCAGTTCTCAGATGCCTGCCTTGCTGTCCTCCTCCAAGAGATGTCCAACCATTGGGATGTCTTGTTTCCAGAGTATGGGAGGACGAGGGCCCCCCAGGTCACCAGGCAGGCGTGGCAGGAGGTGGCAGTGGCTGTAAGCGCCCATGACAATGTGCGGCGCACCAGAATGAGGTGCCACAAGTGCTTCAAAGATTTGTTGTGTTCTGGAATGGTGAGCATTGGCCATTTGACCCAGCAGGTAGACTTAGCATTTGAGGCCGACCCCCCCAGTGTCTTAGTGTCATTCTTGCATTGGGCATTTGGGGCACACTGGATGGGCAAACAGATAGTGACCATGCTTTCATCATCCTTCGTGGTTAAGCGGAAGATGGATTCTCCCCGCAGCAGATGTTGGTGTTTGTCGCATTTGAGTAGTCTGGGGGCAACCTGCAGGGGACGCAAGTAGACACATACTCAGAACTTCAACACATCTTATTGATGGTGATGAGATGGTGGAAGGGGAGCCTCAAGGTGTCATGGCCAAGAGCCATCTGCTGGCCTCAGCGTCGCACCTAGTTGCACCTCCTTGCCATGGCCGCTAAGACCTGCGTGTTATTCAAAGTGATGGACGCCGAATGTGTCCAAGGTGTCTGTTAGGGGAGGGGGTTGGGAGCAGCCGTACTATCTTCTGGGGACTGATCACCAGTAGTGTGGACAGGAGCTGCTAGAGGCCTCAGATGGGCCACTGTGGTTGGGGTGCAGCATGCGCGTGCAGAGTACATGAGCGAACAGCACCAATAAATGCTCTTCTCTGTTTTGCAGGCAAAAACAGAGCACAATATCAGGGAGCGCCAGTGGACTGGTAGTGGGCATGCCCTGCTCCAGTGCCTCACCACCTTCGAGGAGCAGTCCATGGAACTGGGGAGGAGGCAGGCAGCCAGGACAACAGGTGTCGGCAAGGCTGGGGTGCAGGGGCCAGGTATTTGAGGTCCACAGTCCCATCCAATCTGTCTCACCACCATCCAAACCACTGATGGTTGCTGCAATCATTAATGCAGCAACACTGCTCATTCATAGACTGATACACTCAAATGTGTGGGTCATACACAAAGGTCCCTCGGATGCGCGTCTCTAGCACCTTTCAAAGTCACCTTATCCCATTTGTGACCACTATCCCCATTGCCTAACATGCCATGGCATCGCTGCTGCACATCCAAAGATATTTTGCATCTGAGGAGAGTTTGTACTTCCACCACCCTTTCAGCCAGTGCGTCCCACATTACTCTGTTCAAAAGGTGCTCAGCACCTCACCTTGTCAACTTTAAGGCACTCAACTTTATTTATGCCACCATGTTAGTCATCTCTGCGCCAAGGGGAAATGTTGCTTTCTGCCCACCTGTTCTATGCCCCTCATAATGGTGTGAAGGTCAATAATGTGACCTGTCGATCTCCTGTGCTCCACGGCAAATGTCACAAGTGTTTGCAATGTTTCCTCTTAACCGCAACTCTCCAGGCCGTCATGCATCCAGGTCAGGAACCTCTACACTCTCCACACTCCAATGCCATCCCTCCCATGAAGCGCAGGTCACAACTGAACGCAGAAGTGCAGATGTGGCCTCGACAACGTTTTCTGCACTTGCAACATGACCTCCCTTTTCCTACATTCTATTCCTTGTCTAATGAAGGCAAGTCTGGCTTCGACCTTATTAAACGCTTTATGTTCCTATTCTGCTTCCTTAGCGGGTCTGCCTAGCAAGGTCCCTGTAATCGTCGTGACTTCTCATGATCCTACCATTACTCATGTATTCCCGTACCTTGATTGTCTTGCCCAATTGCTTAACCGCACACTTATCCACATAACATTCCAAGTGGCATTCCCTTGGCCATCTGACCAGCCTGGCTGTATGCGCATGTAGTGTTTGGGCTTCCTCTTGACTATTTACCAATCCACCAATGTTCGTCTCCTTAGGTTCTTGAAGGGTGAGCGACTTATGAGGCTGGGGGGCGGGGGAAGGGATGATAGGTGTTACTGACTGAATGCTAACTGATGCACTGTCCGTGCTGTTAATTTCAGCATCACCACTGCATGGCCACCCCCAACAAGTATGGTCCTCCACACCTGAGGGCCAGGACATGCAACTTGTGGCACATCATTTCAGCCAGCCAGGCACCAGCACAGCGATAAACACTTCGGTGGGGAATGTAACGTCGGCTAATGTCCCAGGGCACAGTGGAGAGGACACTTCACAATCGCTGGAGGAAATGGCACGGACAGAGAGTGCCGAGGACTGCAGGGGACCAGGCACATGCTGAGTCAGGCAGTGATGATGTGCCTCTGGAGATTTCACCAATGCAGCAGCTGCAAGACAAGTGGCAGGATGTGCGGGAGCATCTGACAGGGTTGCATGACGGTGTGCTTCAGCTGGTGTCTTTGGTGGAGGAGTCCAGGCAGAGTGTAAGTGAAAGCATGAACCTCAGGACAGAGCTTCAGACTTCCTCCACTGAGAGATTGGCGACTCTCATGGATAGGGTGTTCGATCGGATTGAGACTCTTCTGATTTGGTTATGCTCTGACCTGCGAGCCCTGACAGTGGTAATGGCCATGGGTGGTCATTCCCAATGTGGGAGATGTTCCGGGCACCAAGTGTCGCCACTCGGTGTCCATGCATTTGCGGTGAGCAGGGAGATCCAATGTGACCTCACGTCGGTGCAGCAGCTGCCTGTCGTCACTGCGAGCTCCTCTCAGGATGAGGACAGCAGCTCCTCCGCCTCTCTACCAGTGACCATTGCATCCGTTGAGGCTGCGACAACTGGGGAGGTGCCAGTTCTGGAATTGGCCACTTCCTTCCAGGTGGGTCCATCATAGGCTCCACGGGCCAGAGGACGCCCACCAAGGTCATCGACGCCAACAGGACAGTAGAGTCAGCAGGCTGTCTCACAAGTCACTCTGAGTGATGGGGCAGCACCTAGACATAGCACCTGCAAACAAAAGCATAAGGCACGTTCGGCACTCCATGGGTATGTCACTGGTGATTTTGTGTTGGCCCTAGATTAGGGAAAAAATAGTTATGTATGTCAGAGCGACGTTTGTGTTTTATATTGGACAGAATAAAGTCCACTTTTCTGACCATGGCTGAGGGTGTTTCCTTTGTGCTGCATTTGTATTTTTCACAGACATCTCATGACTGTTTGAGTGGACATTGATGTTTCTGTACTAAGCCCTTAGTTGCTGATGAGGTGGAAGATGTAACACCTAAGTGCCACGTGTGGAAGCGCCAGGCAATGCTGGTCCTGCTAATCCATTTGTATGGAGCTAGCTGAAGGTTCGTTGGATTAAATTGTCCCTCGTGTGCCTACCTCCTTGGCGTAGTAGTAGGTCCGCGTGCTACCCCTCATCATCGCCCTGTGCTTCCTCATCCTCTGAGCCACAGCTGGATTCATCATGTGCAGCCTCATCCAGGGCATCAAGGTCTCCATCGTTAACTGCATCACCCCTTTCCAGCGCAAGATTGTGCAGAGCGCAGCAGACTACCACTATCAGAGAGACGCGATCTGGGGGGGTGCTGGAGTGCGCCCCCTGAGCGGTCCAGGCAACGGAAGCGCATCTTGAAAAGACCGATGGCTCTCTCCATCACAGCCCTTGTGGTGCTGTGGCTCCTATTGTAGCACTGCTCAGCTTCTGTTCTTGGATGGTGGAATGGTGTCATGAGCCACCTTCACAGGGGATAGCCCTTGTCACCCAGCAGCCATTCATCCAGTCGGGCTGGAACACTGAATAGCCCCGGCACCTGGGAGTGTCTGAGGATGTAGGCGTCGTAGGAGCTGCCTAGGTAACTTGCACTAACTTGTAGAATCTGCATCCTGTGGTCACACACTTTCTGCACGTTCATGGAGTGGAAGCCGTTCCTGTTGATGAAGGCACCGGGTTCACCTGCTGGCGCCTCAATGGCCACATGTGTACAGTCTATTGCACCCTGGACGCAGGGGAAGTCAGCAATGGCCGCGAAGCCTCTGGCTCGCTGTGCCTGACTTGCCTGGTTGCAGCGGAAGTGGATGAAGGTCAATGCCCGTCTTGACAGAATGCTTGACAGAAGTGTGGACAGCTGAGTTGGAGACACCAGAAAGATCACCCATCGAGCCCTGGAAGGAGCCAGAGGCATAGAAGTGGAGGGCAACTATGAGCTTCAGAGCCGCTGGCATGGGGTGTCCACCCACACAGTTAGGAGATATCTCAGGGCCAATCATCTGACAGATATAGTTGACTTTCCCTTGACAGCTGGACCCTCCTTCGGCACTGCACCTCAGTCATATTGAGGTAGCTGCTTCGCCGCCTGTATACCCTGGCAGCAGGACAGTGGCATCTTCTGTGGCCCCTTCCACCTTGGACTATCCCTTGGCCCTGCACCCCTTGTGCCTGCGCCTGGCCTCCCAAAGGTGGCTCCCTTGGAGGCCGATTGTCCACTCCTGGCCTCCTACTTATTCTAGCCCTCCCTTCCTCCTCAGGGGAGCTGCCTGCAGTGGACATGTCAGAACCCATACCCAGGCTATATGGAGGCCTCCAGAAAGCTGCAGACCTGATAAAGATTACTGTCTGCAGACTGCTGAGCTGAAGATTCAAAGTACAGAGAAAGCTATTGGAAATCAATCTGAACTGGTAACAATCACACAGGCAAGTTTAAAACACTTTCTGCATTAAATGCTTCAGGAAAAACATGAACAACCCATCTGAGCCCACATATCCCGCCAGTGCATGAGTTTTGTTAAAAAATCACTTACCCACCTGCCCGTTGGGCCCGTGCGCTGAGCCGAAGTTCGCACGGGCTCCTCAAAATCGGCGTCAATTGACAACTTAACAAGGCCTTTAATTAATGGCGGGTGCACGTCGTGCTGCATAGCGCATTCGCCTACCTAAATATCGTGATGTCGCGCGTTGACATCGGAATGCTCACGCTACGTCAGCGCGTGACATTTTAAGCACTAACGTGCGGGCTCCATCACCTGCGCATCAGCCATAAAATTCTGCCCAATGAATTTGACGAGTTTTGAAAAGCTTCCATTGTGGTTAAAGGTATCTGAGTACCATTAATTTATTCAATAAACTGTGGCACATTAATATGAATGGCTGGTGTTATTTTTTTTCACATTTCAAATGTTGACTACCTACACACACACTGAAGGTTCATATTTTATACTTGACCAATAAGCTGACCCCCGTTTTGAAAAGACATTTGGAGTCTTGAAAGGTTGACATATATGCCGATATCTATAGAATGCTCTATTTCTCTATTTCTCAACCTGAGTATTCAATTATTTTTTAACCACTTTATTAACTTGCCATGTGACCTTAATGGATTTATGTATTTGGATACTAAGGTCTCTCTGCTCATCTACACTTTTCAAAATTGTTTCATTTATAATGTACCTCCTTTCCATATAAGTCTTTCCAAAGTGCATCACTTCACACTTCTCCACATTGTATTCCATCTGCTTGGCTTCTGGCCATTTCATTATCCTATCTATGCAACTTCAAAGCCTAAAATTATACTCATCATGATCTACAACTTTAGCAAGTTTAATGTCATCTGCAAACTTTAGAATTCCAATTTCTAAGCACATAAGTTTTTAAGGTTATCTCAGATCATTACAGATTCAAATTACTTTGTGTCTTACTAAAAACAAGTTATCTTACATATGAGGCTTGTTCCTCTCACTGCATTTTTAAGCTACCATATTTTCTCTTATGTTGCACATTCACCTAAGACTGTGGTATGTGACTGGTGAGAAACTGCTAGAATCAGGACAAAGGTAGAATGTTTGTTTTGTAGTTTTATGTGTATAATATTGACATCACTAGTGTTTTATAAGATTCGGCAGCAGCTTCTAACAGCAAGTAGTCTATTTAAGAGCCTCCAATTTCTACCATTTATAGTTAAGTGCTACTTCAGGGAAATGATGAGTTTCACATGTTGGGATGAGTGAGAGAGAGAGAGAAGCTGGTATCAGAACCATGATTGAGTAGAGATGGACATATATTTGTTTTCCCTGTCATCATTGGCAGGCTGACTGGATTAGGAATCCTTCTGAGAAAAAGATGTGGTCATGTGATCAACAATGGCCAAACACATTCACATACTCTCAGCTAGAAAACCTTTAGGTTTCCATTTTAACCAGTTGGTCGCAGATGACTGCTGAGTTCATTGATCTCAGTCATAAGGACAACTGATGTGCAACAGTTGGCCATATCTCGGCAGCAGAAGAAAAACTACAAAGGCATCTCACTCTTAACTGCTAGTCAGTGACCTATGTTGGGAAAAAAAAGCGTATGGATATTGACCAAGTGTTGACTGCCCTCTAGATTCTCCAGCTATGGGAAATAACCTTTCAGCATTTAACCTGTCAAGCCCTCTTAAGAATTTTATACATTTCAATGGAATCACCTCTCAATCTTCTAAACACCGGAGGATGTAGACACATTCTGTTTAATTTCTCCTCAAAAAAATGTCCTTCCATCCCAAGAGTCTATGGTTGTTATGAATGTCAAATTTCATGATTCATATATTTTCAGAGTATGACTTTTACACAAGAACACAAGAAATAGGAGCAGGAGTAGACCAAATGGCCTATTAGACTTGCTCCACCGTTCAATATGATCATGGCTGACCTTGAGCTTTAACTCCACTTTCTCACCTGCTGCCCATATCCCTTGATTCCCTGAGATACCAAAAACCTGTCTATCTGAGCCTTAAGTGTATTCAAAGATAGAGTATACACAACTCTCTGGGGTAGAGGATTCCAAATATTCACAAAGCTTTGAGTGAAAAAAACTCATCTCATCTCAGTCCTAACTGCCCCCTTATCCTGAGACTATAACCCTTTGATTTAGATTTCCCTGTCGAGAGGAAACAATCTTTCAGCATCTACCCAAACAAGCCCCTTCAGAATCTTGTGTGTTTAAATGTGATTACCTCTCATTCTTCTAAACTTCAGAGAATATAAGCCCAATTTACTCAGCTTCTCATTATTGGGCAGTTGTCTCATCCCAGGGACCAATCTGGTGAACCTTTGCTGTACCGCCTCCAGTGCAAGTATATTCCTCCTTCAATGTGGAGGCCAAAGCTGCACATGGTATTCCAGATGTGGTCTCATCAGAACCCTATACAATTGACGCAAGAATTCTTTATTCCTGTACTCCAATCACCTTGCAATAAAGGCCTATATTCCATTTGCCTCCTTAATTGTTTGCCTTACCTGCATACCAACATTCTGTTTCCTTATATGAGCACAATCAAGTCTCTCTGAACATCAACATTTACAAATTTCACACCTTTCAAAAAACATTCTGTTTTTCTATTCTTGTAACCAAAATGAATAACCTGACACTTAACCATCTGACATCTTGTTGTCCACTCACTTAATTTCTTTGCAGCCTCTCTGTATCCTCCTCGCAGTTATATTTTCAGATAGTTTTATATTGCCATCAAACTTAGTTACATTACTCTCTATCTTTTAATCTAAGTCATTAATGTAGATTATAAGTAGCTGAGACCCTGGCACTGATCGTTGTTGCACTTCACTAGTCACAACTTGCCAATTTCAAAATGCCTCGTTTATGCCTACTCTTTGCTTCCTGTCAATTAACTAATCCTCTATCAATCCTAACATATTACCCTCAACTCCATGCACCCTTAGCTTGCCTAATATCCTTTGTGTGAGACCTTATTGAATGCTTTCTGGAAATCCAAATGTATTACACCTACTGGTTGGCCTTTATCTACCCTACTAGCTACATCCTCAAAAAACTCTAATAATTTTTTGAAATGCAGTTTCCCTTTCATAAAGCCATGTTGACTTGTTCTAATCATACTATGCTTTTCTAAGTTCATTGTTAAAACTTCTTTAATAATAGATTCTAGCATTTCCCAATGACTGATGTCAGGCTAACTGGCCTGTAGTTCCCTGGGTTTTCTCTCCCTCCTTTCTTGAAAAGCAATGTTATATTTGGAAACTTTAATTTAATGGAACCATCCCCAAATCTAGGGAATTTTGGAAAATATTATCCACTATCTCTGTAGCTATCTCCTTTAAAATCCTAGAATGTAGGCCATCAGGACTCAGAAATTTGTAGGATTTTAGGTTCCTTAAGTTTCTCAATTACTTTTTTACTGCTGATATTATCTCAATTTCCTCTCTTTTAAGCAGCTAGGTTACCGTCTATGCAACATGTTCTACTGTGAAGACAGATGCAAAGTACTTATTCAATGCCTCTGCCATTTCTTCATTCCCCATGATAATGTCTCTTGTCTTTACTTCTGAGGGACCAACATTTACATTAGCTACTTTCTTCCTTTATACATATGTCTAAATGCTTTCACAATCTTTTTTTAATATTCCTGGATAGATTACTTTCATTTTCTGTTTTTTGCCTTTTTATCAACTTTTTGATGGCCCTTTGCTAGTTTCTAGAACACTTCCAACTCTCAGACTTGCTGCTGTTTCTTTTTACAGCATTGTAAGCTTATAATTTTAATCTAATACTATCCTCAACTTCCTGAGTGAGCCACAGATGGGTCTTTCTTGGTGAGTTTTTGTTTTTAATGGAACATATTTTGGTTGAATATTTTGAATCATTGCTTCAAATGTTTTCCATTTTTCATTTATGGCCATACCTTTCAGTCCATTTACCCAACCAACTGTAGCCAGTTCTCTCTCATTCATATGTAATTGACTTTGTTTTGAGTTTAAGATTCTTTTAAAGTTTGGGTTTCAAATTTTTAAATGCAAGATAAATGAAAACATCCGGATTGAGAGGCTGGTGAACAGACCTAAAGTAATTGCAAATCAAAGGGCGACCTTTGTTTACTTTATAAAGCCATAATGGTAAACATTGGAAACTAAACAATGGGCTTCCCCTCCAAGCTTTTTGGTGAAGAGCTGTCTCAATAAGGGTTTTAAATTATCCATATGACTTCCCAGAACATAGAGTAGGATTGGGAATTGGAAATAATTAGTTCAAATCTCTAACTGGGCATCTCAGGTGTGTCACATTGCTATGCAGCAAGGTATTTTTTTGGTTTTCTGCTTTAGCTGTGTGATTTCTCACAGAAGCAGGCAGTTTAAGTGTACCAGGAGCAGTGGACCAGGAGCAGAGATTTATTAGTAGCCAGGGGCATTTCTGATTTGGAGTCACTAAGCAAGAATGCAGTGAGGCCCAAATATTTCCTAGGGAGTCCAGAATCTTGAGATGTTGAAGGACAGTTGGAGAGGTTGAATGTCGCAAAGACTGGTGGATCATATTAAACAGCATGTCCCTTCCACTGTTTGCAACAGGCAAGTTACGTACCGTACCCAATCAGCCCATGCTAGCAAAACTCAAAACACAATGTCCAACATTAGATATGATTCCACGATTGGACATTTGCTAAACAATCCTTAGTGTGCTAAAAATTATGCTGACAACCAATTTAAGATTATCAGTCGGGCTCACAGTGTGGTGCATTTGCGTGTACTGGAAGCAACATATATTAATACACAGGGCACTATTCTCTGCAGACAGAAAGAACATAAGCTTACACTGTGCCTGTTTCGGCTAAGCAAAATAAGTGACAGCCATTCACTGGTTCATTCCACAGGACAATATCTTGACCAATCAGAGTCAAGCTGCCTGGTTTAAATTTCAAACGAGGCTTGGCAGTTAACTGTCAGTCACCATCAACTGGTGCAATGTCCATGGCTGCACCTTTATTAATCAGAGTCCACCTACTAACCAATCAGCACTCTCTTCTCATGCTGTATAAATATGTTGTTTCCCCTGACATTGGCATTTTCTTGCAAATTGTCCTGATGAGTGCAAGAGGAAAAGCTTCAACAAAAAGATTATTTTTCAGCAATAATCGAGCTCTGTGCTACCAAATGACTATTTTTAAAAGGTACTGGTGTCTACCAAAATTGTAACACCATCAAAAATATAAGTTTGATGGAATAGATGTTGTCTTACTTTTATAGATAGTACAATTGTAAAAAAAAACTCTGCATTTATATGGTGCCTTTGATGACCACAAGATATCAATACTGCTTTCCACACACAGAAATGTGATAATTAAAACACAATTTGTTTTTGTAATGTTGACTTAGGGATAAACCAGGACACTGGGTACAACTCCTTATACTTCCTTTAAGAAAATGCCCTGGGATCTTTTTTAAATCCACATGAGAGGACAGGTGTGGCATTGGTTCAATGTCTCACCTGAAAGGCGATACCTCTGACAGTGCAGCATTCCTTCAGCACTGTGCTGGAGGGGCAGCCTAAAATTTTTGTGCTCACGTCCTAGAGTCGTGCTTGAACCCACAACTTTTAGACTCTGAGATAAAGTGCTACCAACTAAGCCACAGCTGACATTAGCCACAGCTGATGGCTGTACAGTACACATATCCTGTATATTACCGCCAACATTTATATAAAATAAATGTCCCTGACTGTGACATATTCCCCCTCACCCCATCCCCTGTAAGTCCAAAGATAGCAATTCCACATCAGCTGACAAATGCAATGCCCTTAGAAACAAGGTGGACTCTTCAAATTCACTACAAGAAAATTTCTAATTTTTGGATGCTGAAAGAAAACTGAATTCCCACTCTACGGCAGAAATCTCTCATAATATTGACTAAATATTTAATTGTATACATTTTAACAATTTTGGGAAGCAGCCCGAACTTACGTCTGAATTACCATATGGTCTCATATGTTAATTCAATTTGCATAATTTGCCATGAACCAAAGTTTATGGTATCTGGTATCAATTGTGTGAACACCTATTTGGCAGTAGATTTTTTTATTTATTAGTTCTCAGAATGTGAGCTTTGCAGACAAGACCAGCATTAATTGCTTTCCCTAATTGCCCTTGAGAAGGTGATGGTAAGCTGCCTTCTTCAGCTCCTGCAGGCCATGTAGTGTAGGTGCACCCAAAGTGCTGTTGGGGAGGGAGATCCAGTGACGATGAAAGAAAGGCAACGAAGCTTCAAGTCAGGATGGCGAGTGACTTGGAAGGGAACTTGTAGGTGGTGATATCCCTACACATTTACTGCTCTTCTCCTTCAAGATGGTAGATGTCGCAGATTTGGAAGGTGCTGTTGAAAGACTTGGTGACTTGCTGCAGTGCATCGTGTAGACATTACATACAGTGGCCACTATATGTAAGTGGTGGAGGGAGTGAATGTTTGAGGTAGTGGATGGGGTGCCAATCAGGTGGGCTGCTTTGTCTTGGATGGTGTCAAGTTTCTTGAGTGTTGTGGGAGCTGCACTCATCCAGGCAAGTGGGTAGTATTCCATCACACTCCTGACTTTGCTGTCTAATGTTAGACATGCTTTGTGCAGTCTGACGGTGAGTTGCACCCCATAGAATTCCCTGCCTCTGGGCCACTCTTTTAGCCACAATATTTATACGACTGGTCCAGTTAATTTTCTGCTCAGTGGTAATTCCTGAATGTTGATAATGGAAGATTCAGCAATGGTAATGCCATTGATTTTTAAAAATTTATTTTTGGGATGTGAGCATTGCTGACAAAGCCAGCATTTGTTTCCCACCCCTAATTGCCTTTGAAAAGGCATTATTGAACTGCTGTTGTCCATCTGGTGTAGGTTGTAGTTAGGTAGGGAGTTCAATGTTTTTGACCCAATGACAGTAAAGGAATGGTTCTTCTTATCGTGTCCACGGACAGTGTATACATGGCCCATCCAGAACTGGACACATTTTTGCGCCTTGTTGTTGAATTCGGCAAAGATCTACAACAGTGCAGGGTTCCTCTAGCGATAGGCATTGCAGAAGATGTTGCATAGTCTGTGGCTCAGTTCCACATTCACAAGTTGTCGGGCTGGTTGTATATCCCCATTTGCTTAGTGACACCTTTGAATGACCTACACCAGTCCTAAGTCTGTTAAGGCACTTCCAGGTTGCCCAGTTGCAATTAGTTCCTGGGGGAAGGCTTTCATCCAGTAGAATTTCCAAGCTGGGGGTTGTTCGAGACTGGCAAGCCGGTCTTTCCACAAGATGATGCGGGCTTCAGATGGGGTTGATTGTAATGGAACAACACTGTTCATGAAGCTCTTCCTTGACTTTAGGCAGCAGGGTGTAGGTGTATGACCATGTAGAGGGTGTCTCTCATCTGATGTTTGACGGAGTCGCTCTTTCTTGCTGGCTACCGTTCTTTTTATATCCGGGGAGCGATACCCGCCAGGATATATAGGCTGTTGGTGTTTGTTGGTTTTAAACAACCTGTGATAAGTCAGTAGCTTGCATTCAGAACGGCATCCATCTTCTTAGCAGTGAGTAGATCTTTCCCATGCAGGGCAGGCGTATTCGGCAGTGGAATAGCAAAGAGCAAGTGCACTGGTTCACAATGTTTTTGAGCTTGCTCCCCATTTTGTGTTAGTGAGCTTATTCAGGATGTTGTTTTTTGTGCTTATTTTTGCCTTTGTCTTTTCGATGTGGTTCTTGAAGGTGAGGCATCTGTCAAAGGTGACTCCTATGGTGATTTGGTTCCAAGTCAGGATGCTATGTAGCTTGAAGGGAAACTTGCAGGTGGAGTTGTCCTTTTGATGGTAGAGATCACAGATTTGTAATGTACTGTCAAAGAAGGCTTGGTGAGTTGCTGTGCATCTCATTGAATGTCAAGATTAGATGGTTAGATTTTCTCTTGCTGGAGATGTCATTGCCTGGCCTTATGTGGCGTTAATTGATACTTGCCACTTATCAGCCCAAGCCTGAATATTGTCCAGGTTTGCTGCATGCAACAGAGGCTGCTTCAGTATCTGAGGCATTGTGAATGCTACACTGTGCAATCATCAGTAAATGTCCCCATTCTGACCTTGTGTTGGAGGTGTAACAGGGAGCTGGCACTGTCCCCCTGACTTTCATGTTGTCTCCCTGACTTGCATTGGGCCCTCATGTTGTGGTGAGTGTATGCCAGATTCCCATTGGTAAGTGGCAATAGTGGGGGAGAACGTTTGGTAGGGAAATTGCTTGGCCCTGTGGCGCCATTCACGGGAGGAAGTGATGCCTTTGGTGGGCTTGCAGAAGTGGAACTGGAGGCCACATGTGGGAGCTGAAGCATGGGATGGTAGAAGGACCTTCTGTGAGTGGAAAGAGGGAGTCAAAGGGCCAAGGGTGCAGTGAGGTCAAGAACAGGCTGGAAGTGAAGGGGCCCCACGGAGGGGCCTAAAGGGCACAAGTAGCAGGCTGAAGAATGGGCAGATTTGCAGGAGCAGGAGCTGAAGAGATCGGCCTGAGGCTTATATCAGGGCCTTGAGAACAGATGAGGAGGAACAGCTGCTAGTGATCAAGGAGGACAGTCTGGAGATCATGAAATTTCCCCTGAGTCCAAGAAGTCCTGAGTGCTGGAGATATTGTTCATGGCCTGTTGGCAAGATAATCTGGCACAAGTGGTTGAGGGGAACTATCTAAACAAGTGCTAGGAGTGTGCTATCTCTCAACTTTGGTTCTCTGCTGAACTTCAAGACTAGTTTTAAGCCCAAGCCCATTTTGTGAAGAGTGGGTAGTGACTAAAAGAAAAAGGTTCAGGAGCTTAACCCGGCACTCTGCTGTGCTCAGTGCACCACAGCTCCCATTGTTTAACAAACAAACCTGCACCACTGCTGATTTGAGACAAGTTGCTGGCCTCTGGGAAACCTCCTTGGTATTAGGAATGCATTGCAGAGCCATTCTGATGTAGCTCCCCCATATTTTCCTGTCCCATTACCTCCCGCAACCCCCCACCCCTCACCCCTCCACCATCAACATAAGCCTAGGGAAGTTTAGCTCATAGTCTATATGTGAATATTGTTATTAAACTATTCAAATGAAAAAATAGCTTGAAAATCCTGAACTGCAAGTCTCATAGACAATATTGTTAACATTTAAACTGAATATGCTGTAAATAGCCGATGTCATGATGCTGAATTCAAGAATGTATATACTTTAAATGACAATAGACAACATCCTTTAGTACACCCAAGATTGAAGATACTGGCAAAAAATGAACAAAGAAATACTATTCATATGCTTTGAACAATCTATCCTGAATGGCAAAATGTGTATTTTTAAATTTTAATATTCACACCAATATAAACTAAAACATTTTGAATTGCGCCTATTCCTCTCATTTAATTTTTTGATGACCTTAAGGTGAAACAAAATGAAAGACAAAGTGATTCTTGAAATCTACTTGTGATAATTGCTTCACAGATATCAGGCTACCAGTGACAAGAATCGCTGTGGCAGTGTGCTGTTGGGATTTAACCCACTTAACTTTATCCATTTCTCTGTAGCGAATGCCCTCCAGCACAGTACTTGCACAGTTCGTGTAAGTATTCCATTTAGTGGGTCATACGGGAATTCTGGCTGGTTCACTGGCTTTTTTCAATCCTGGCCTCAACCACACTTCAACCCAAATACACCAGTAATCTGGACGCAAACAAATGCCATAACTTTAAAAATAGTGGAAATACACTAAAATAGTTAAGTTGCGGCATAACAAACATGGTGAGGGTTTCTGCAGCAGCAAACAAGCTAAGGCAGGGGCAGTATCAGATAACGTTACAGAGGTGGCAATAGGCAGTCTTAGTGATGGCACGGATATGTGGTGGGAAGCTGATTTTGGGGTCAAATATGACACTAAGGTCCAAACAGCCTGATCCAGCTTCAGACAGTTGCCCGGGAAAGGCATGGAGTCAGTAGCTATGGAATGGAGTTTGTAGTCAATAGCTGCGGCCTTCCCACTATTTGGAGGAAATTTCTGCTCATTATGGGATGCTGGACAAACATTCAGACAATATAGAGACAGCAGACATGTGAAAACTGATGCTGTATTTTTGGATTTTGGATTGTTGAGAGGCAGCTTGTAAATGAGAAATAGGAGAGGGCACAGATGGATCCTGGGTGACACCAGAGGTAACTGCAGGAGCAGGAAGAGAAGTCATTCCAGGTGATTCTCTGGCTATGACTTCAAAAAAGATTCACCCAGGTGAGAGCAGCTGGATGAAGAGCTGGAGAGGTGTTGAAGGAGGATAATGTGGTGGAAGATGGTGTGGTCAACAGTGTCAAAGGCTGTGTCAAAGAAGGCCAAAGAGGGATATATATTGCAGTTACATAGGATGTCATTTATTACATTGATGGCAGTCATTTTGGAACTGTGGCTAGGGTAGAAACCTGCTTGCAGGGATTAAAACATTGAGTTCCATGAACATAGGCACAGATTTTAGAGGCAGCAGCACATTCCAGGACTTTGGAGAGGAAAGGGAGGTTGAAGGTTGGGTGATAGGTTTGAAGAATGGAGGAGCCAAGGGTTTTTTTTATGGGAGTGCATATGATAGCAGATTTGAAGAGCATGAGGACAGTACCTGAGGAGACAACCATCAACAAAGCAGCTAACATGAGATCCAGCAAGGAACATTGGGTGGACGTCAGTTTAATGGGGGTAGGATTGAGGAAAAATGAGGTGGGCTCATGGACTTAAAGAATAAATAGTATGGGTTTGGGGTATTTTCCTTGATTTATGCCTATTTCTCCCATTTTAATGTTGATGAATTGGAAAGATACTTGGGTGTTTTTTGACATTAGCAGTGGGCACATTTTTTGGGCTTATCTTCAGTGCTCGCCCTGAATAGGATACTCTAGGCCAGTGTTCTCACGAGAACAAAAACATTTGCTCTAACTTTCCAAAAGGTTGGGTACCCGGTTTGTAACTCTGGGCAGAATTTTGCCCGTGGCGGGCGGGCTCAGCGGGGGCATGATGAGGCCCATGCCCCCACTGCCGCCGCCGCAGTACTTCCGGGCGCCTTATGTGAACGGCTACGGCTCCAGGGTCCGTGGCTACTGACGACCCCCGGGGTGAAGCGATGACCAGCTCGATCTTCCTTTCTACGGCGGGGGGGCGGGCAGAAAGCCGCCTGCGATCAGGACCGGACCACGATTTCATGCTGCCAGACCAATTAAAGCCCATCCAGCATGAAACATGAGCGGCAGCACTGAGCGCTGCCTGTGCGGGGGTTGGGGGGAGGAGGCCGAGCATGAACCTCACGCATGCGCGCGAGCAAGCGCTCCATAATCTCCCAGAGGCACAGAGCTGCCTCAGGGAGATGAAGAAGATATAAAAAAATAAAGAAAATAAGAATGTAATAGAACATGTCCCCTCATGTGACTCTGTCACATGAGCAGGGACATGTTATTAATTCAATTTTAAAACTTTTATTTTATCTTTGTTTGCTTTCGGAAACCACATCCAGCCCGTGGATGAGGTTTCCAAAAGAATGCAAAGGCAGCTTGGCCTCTTAGCCCGCCCACCCACTGTCAGGTTGGACGGGCAGTGAAAAATTTAACTTAATTGATTACTTAATGCCTTTAACAAGCCTTTTAATTGTCGGTGGACGAGCTGCGTCTCTGGCACGTGCCCGCTGACTGAACTAACATGCGACTGCACGTTGATGTCGGCACGTTCGGCTGACATCAATGTGTCATTTCACGCTCGAGCGGGTCGGGTCCATGCCTGCCCACCGAGTGAAAATTTCCACCCTTTTTCTATAATGCATTATCTTGAAGGCAAAGAGCACAGAAAATGGTGCAGCATTGCGAGACTAAAATACTCAACAATATTAACCTTAATGTGATAAAACTTGAAGTGGTTTGCTTGAAAGTCATTTGAACTCCTTTAATGGACAGCAGCATACAAAGCTGAAGAAACATAAATTTAATAACTTCCTCTAGTCTGTCATGGAATTCTGAGCTGGGACATGTTTATGAATTGTGGAAAAATTATTTATTGATTTAATAAAGCCTTCAGGAAACCTCGCCCCGCCCGTGGATGAGGTTTCCTGAAAAACGCGAAGGCTGCTTGGGCTCTTCGCCTGCCCTCCAACCTTAAGGTTGATTGGGCAGCATTGATAATTAATGTGATTGGTTTCTTAGTGGCTTTAACAGGCCTTTGACACTTCGGCGGGCACACAGACGCCTCCGGCGCACGCCCACCGAATGAAAGATCTGAATGATGCGCAGTGAGACCTTGCGTCATTTTATGCATCGGGGTGCTAGGCCCACCCCTGCACACCGACATGAAAATTCTCCCCAATGTTATATTTGCAGAAGGTTGAATTTCTCCATCATGTTAAAAAGATTCACATCTTTTATAATGTTTTAAAAGTCCTTTTATAATATTTTTGCTTCTATCGTAACCCAGTCATAATCATTGTTGTTTGTAAAAACACTTCAATATGATTAGCTGCCTAAACTACTTGTTGGCATCATTGCTGCTGGGTACCTTGAGATTCCCTTAACTCGGCACTAGATTTAACCTGCTATCGGGAAAGACAAAGTCCATACCACAGCGATTGTAAGGACTTTGTGGCTAACTTTCTTCAGGATCACTGGTGAACACTTACTTTGTTGCTGACCTCAAAATCTAGTTGAATTAATGCTAATGATGGTACCAGAGAATAATGCACACTTTTGGAATTGTACTAAGAAAATTTACCAGGAAAGTCAACTTTGTTAACAACCTGCCTTAAAAAGCTCACCCTTGTCACATCTATCCTCATAAATTGCCACCAGAAAAAAGGTTTATAAATTAATTCTCTCAGTGTGGAAGGCAGATCGGACAATCAGTTGCAAAGGTCAACACAAGTGATTAACATCCCTTCTAATTTTAAATATGGCTAGGAGTTCCATGTTTGCTCCCTTCCAGTAATTGTCTATGTGTTTCACTTCTGCAGCATCATCTACCAACATGAGTCCCACATGCAGGCTACCATCATTGCCTCAAAATTGTTCCTGTGCTATTTGATGTGTGTCTGTATTATCAATACTTGGATGAGGCAAAGTGTCCTACTGCTCACTGTTTTCAATGCTGTAGCTATCCTGTTTGTTTTCATCAGCACCTACATGCCTCTGGTGCTGGTTAAATTATCTTCCTTTGCTGGTTAGTAGTTGAGTTCAGTGATATTCTATTTGGGCATTTTCTTAACCTCAAATTGAGCTTTTTATTGCACATCCAATAAATAACTGTTTCTTCACCTCTACAATATAATCTACTAACGCCCTTCCACTTTCACTACTGAATGCCCATCTGTGCCCTTGTCACTCCAGGGAATGATTTCTCAAAGGCCTTCCTTACTGGCTTCCTTTTAGCTAATCCAGAACTTCTGCACAAAACTTCTGCACAGAGATTCTATTCTTGTCCAGGGCCAGGATTTTACAGCCCCACCGCAGTGTGTCTCCTCCCGGCAGATGCAGCGAGCCATTTATATCTCCATTCAGTTCGGCGAGATAATAATGTCCCACCGGGTGGGTAGGGCCATAAAATCCTGGCCTAGGTCAACCAGATTCCACAAGAACAATACCTAAACCCCAAGGGTAGAGCGACAAGGAGAGATTAAGCAAACCAGAGCTAAATTCCCTGGAATTTAGAAGATTCAGGGATCATTTGATCTTGAAGTTTTCAAGATATTAAGGGGAACAGGTGGGTTGCTGGTAGGGGTGTGTAGGTCTAAGGCACAGTTAAAAAAATAGAGCCAAACCTTTCAGGAATGAAATTAGGAAACACTCTTACAGAAAAAGGGTGCGAGAAGTTCGGAACTCTCTTTAATAAATGACGATGGATGCTAGATCAATTGTTAACTTTAAAAGTAAGATTACTAGAGCATTACTGGCCAAAGTTATAAAGGGATATGTTTCAAAGGCAGGTATATGGAACTTGGTCACAGATCAGCCATAATCACATTGAATAATGGAACAGGCTAAATGGCCTGTCCCTTTGTTCCTTATCATTATTTCAATGTATTTGAGCAATCCTTGACAGCCATACATCCTAGCCCGAATGCACCATTTCTTGAACTCTGCTTTACTGCTTCTCTGGTGCCCTTCCTGGTCTGCAGGAGAGCTCAGTATTCCGCCATTAGACCTGTACCCTGAGACCCTCTTCCTAAACCTCTCCTACCTGCAGGAGCTTATCAAAATCTCTCTCACCAACCATACCTTTTGTCTCCCCTTAACTTCTGCCTCAGTGCACATTTTACTCAAAGCAGTACTTTGAAAGATTATTTCATGAGAGTAGTTCTGTATAAATCAGGTGCTTGCAAAGAAAACACGAAAAATTTCAAATGAAAACATAAGAAAACCAGGAGTAGAATGTTTTGCTCAGCGTGTGGCTCCGCACATGACACGCCCAAGCCCCAACATCATCGTGCACATGGAAGCGCATCCGCTGGCAATTAATAAGGCTATTAAGCCCATTAACAGTGCAATTAATAGGGATTTTTCACTGCCCGCCCTATGTTACGGTTGGCGGACAGGCGAATCGGCCTGGCGGCCTTTGCATTTTTCAGGAAACTTGCCTTCAGGGAGCTTTCATTCTACGCATTCCTGGACCCGCGCTGACTTCAGCTCATGCACTCCTCCCACCCCCAACCCAAGCAGCACTGATCATATCAGCACGCGCTTCACGCTGGCTGGCCATTAATTGGCTAGCCAGTGTGAAATCGCGGTCGGGGGCCAATTGCAGTCAGTGGTATGCTCCCCGAGCGCTCCTGGGCGCCTGCTGAGCTGAAACTTTCTATATTTTAGTAGACAGACATCCTTTGCTTCAAGTCTTGTTAAAACATTTTTGTTTTTAGAGGTTTTACATAAATAATAAAAATGAATTGCACATAAACAAATATTCTCAAAACACAACATTTTGGATGTTGCTAGAGTTATGTTCAGTCATACAGTCCTCAGGTGGTGAAATATGTGGGGAATAAAATGTGTTTAAATATACAGTTGTGTTGTGAAAGGGTTAAACTAGAATCTTTGACTTTACTGATGCATATTTATCAAGGACAGGAGGGAAAGAAATTCTCTTGGAAGCCAACTGTTTTTCAGAGATAGTGCCTGTCAGTCCTGCTGCTATTATTGTAGATGTGAACAAAGCCTAACTCTAGGGACCACCTGTCTATAATAGTTACTTCTGACCAGTCTCTTGGGTGGTCATTATGGACTAGCTTTAATCGACTCGTAGATATTCCCTCAAAATATGAGTATTGCATTAAAGGTTAGAAGTGAAAAGGTCACTAACGTGAGATAGTGTCTACTTTTGCAGCAGATAATCTTAAATATTAAAACCTTTTTTTTACAATTTCCTCAGTTTCACACACATTCATCTAGCAGTTGCTTACTAAACTGGTGTGCCTCATACACATCAATGGATCATTCTAAAGTTCACAGACAGTAAATCACATTCTTCATGTATTTTGCTTTTAACTTGTTTTGATTCTTATGATCAAGATCTATAGTGTAGATGACAGTGTATAATTTGACATTTAAAGCCTCCAAAAATCATTCCAAAAACTCGGGTCAAATTATACTCTTAGTATAAAATGAGAACTGTTGGAATGGGTGTGGTTGGTTGCCATTTTGAAATGTGAAAAAGAACCTACCTGTAATTCATGCTAAATTAATGTGGCACAGTTTATTGAATAAATTAATTGCACAAAGATATATTAAATCAAAGCTTTTTACAGCCAACAAATTCATTGGATGGAATTTTCACGTTGGATATTCTGCATTTTTTAATAATCTGAAGATGCTCTGTGTACTAATGGCATCCACAATTTGACGATGAGGCAACACAAAACATCAAGCGGGGCAGTGCACATATTTCTGCTCTGTGAAGGTTTTTTCTCCATCAGCCATTCACCTGTTCCATTTGGCACAAACATGATCCTTGAATTCTTGTTGTGGCACACATCCAAAGCTTGAACTACAGACATTAGGTCCCTTGGGATAACTGCAATGTGGGTGTTATTTCTTCACAGGCATCTCTTGATCTTATTGCTTATATGGGATCTGAACATATCTCACATGAATAATGTATATTCTCTACATAGGCCACCAGAACACCTATTATTTGCATTATCGATGCACAGCTTGACTTCATCTTCATCCATTCAACTGTTGTCATGGACATGCACAAACACTTCTGCGAGAAACATGATGTTTGGCATTGTTATACATTTGAAAATTACCATAGCCTTTAATTTTGCTCCATCAGCCATGCAGGCTGATACAATCAAGAACCTTGTCTTCTCATGTCCCACGGTTTGCATTAGTACTTTTTTTGAACCTTTCCACTCCACAGTTTGGTTGCTGCCGATGTGACTTCATGGGTAATCCTGTTTGTGCCACTGTCTGATGCTGAATCGCTGGAAACTAGTAATTTTGGCATCAAGGTCTTTTGGTAGTCTGTTGGATCCTGGTCATTAGTTTAGTTGAACTAGTGTTGCATGCTTGTTTCTTATGGCCAAGTTGGTACCTTAGACAATGTAGATCAGCAGAGAGCTCCTAGGTAGGACACATTCTATTTATTTACAAAGGAACTTAGCAACTACACTTGGGTGATTACAACTAAAACCTTGTCTCTATATTACAGACTCTAACCCTAGACTACTCACTACTGATTACTGAGGTAGCCTGCACTACTTTGCTATTGGATACTAAGATCTTGTGATCTTCCATTATAACATTCTTCTTAAAGGTATATTACACATCAGATTACCACATCCCTCACCCTTTATTCAGAAATACATTTCACAGTTACAATTACAATTTTTCTCAAAATATCAAATTATTTACACAGATAAGTAATTTACAAATTCAGTCTTTCTGGTGGTTTCCTTATGTGTGTAGAATGTCTCAGCTCAACAGCTTCAGATACTTTGTATCTTTCAGAACCTTCTTTTCTAATGTTGTCCGAACACCAGGTCCTCCGATGGGCACCTGCAAATCAGTTTCCTCATCTCTTGCAGGTACAGCTGATCCTTCAGCCACATCAATACTCAGTTGAGTTCTTTCAACTGGAGATGTTGACACAATCATGAACACTGGAGGAATCATTTCCTCTTGCTTTGTTTCTCTCCTCTTCATATTATCTATATGTCTCCGTATGACTCAGTCTTCCACTTTCATGTGGTAAGAACGAGGCCCAGTCACTGCACTTATTTCACCTGATAACAACTTGGGTCCTTCTCCAAACTTTTTCACGTATATCGTTTCTCCTATGGTAAACTTTCGGTCACAGCTTTGCCAGTCATGTCCAGTTTTCTGACTTCCCTGACTCTTTTCCGCCTTTCCCCCTAAATTTGTCGTTATTAAGCTCAATCTCATTCTGAGCTGGCATTTCACCAACAATTCCACAGGCGTGACACCTGTTGTTGTGTGAGGGGTGGTCCTATAATTCTCGTCTGGTCCAATCTCTGATCTATCTAGTACATACATGTGATGAATCTAAGAAATTCAATAATAAAATGAGTTTTTGAGGAACTGGAACATCCTCATCGTGTTCTTTCAAAGGCAAACGACTAAGTACATCAGTGTTTGCAATCTGATTTCTAGGCCTGTGGATGAAAGTATACTCATACACTGCCAGTATCAATGCCCATCTCTGTATTCTTTCTGAGGCTATGGGTGTCCTCGCTGAGCAATCCTAGCAAGGCTTGTGGTCCAAAACGAGAGTAAAATGACAACCGTGTACGTACTAGTCAAATTTCTTGACACCAAAGATGATTGATAAACCTTCTTTTTCTATCTATGAGTATTCCTTTTCCACTGCGTTGAGCGTTCTTGATACATATCCAATAGGCCTTTCTGACCCATCGTCCATTCGATGAGAGCACTGCTTCCACTCCATAGGGAGATGTGTCACATGTCAAAACTAACTCTTTTCTTTGGTCAAAATGTGCTAATAGGGTGGATGAGTGTAACAGTTGTTTCACCTCTGTGAAAGCTTCTTTCCATGGTGTTTGCCAAGACCAATGTTGGTTTTTTTCGAATAGGTAATACAGAGGTGTCAGTTCTGTTGACAAATCAGGAAAGAAGCGTCCATAGTAATTGATCATCCCCAAGAAAAATTTGAGCTTGGAGATGTTTTTTGATGATGATACCTCTCTAGTGGCTCTCACCTTTTTCTCAATTGGGTGGAGGCCCTGTGAATCTACCCTGTGACCTAAATAAGTTACTCTTTTACTTAGAACGTGCACTTTACATTTTTTAAATGGGCTCCCATCTAAGAAAAACATTCCAAAACTTCTTCCAAGTTTACCAAGTGCTCCTTTTCAGTGATTCCTGTCACGAGGAACATCATCTAAATAAACTACAATGTGAGGTAATCCCTGCAGTAAACTTTATATTGTTCTCTGGAATATGCTGCAAGCTAAGGATACACCAAAAGGTAAATGGGTATATTGGTACAATCCTTTTTGCGTATTAATTGTGACAAATTCCTGGCAGGCCTTTTCTAACTCCAATTGTTGATATGCATGACTCATATCAAGCTTCATGTAGGCGGTTCCACCTGCCAGTTCAGCATACAGGTCTTCAAATTTTGGTATAGGGTGTCTGTTCAACTTAGTCACTTTATTAACAGTCAAGTTGTAGTCTCCATAAATCCAAACACAGGTTTCAGTAAAGGGACTATTGGTGCTGCCCAATCTGAGAATGGCACATGTTGTATAGCACCCAGTTTCTCTAATCTACCCAATTTGACATCTACATTTTCCCGCATTGCATTAGGTACTAGTCTTGTCTTCATAAATCAGGGGGTAGTTTGGATCCACATGAAATTTTCCTTGTAGACCCTGGATCTTCCTGAGTTCATCTTGAGAGCTGAGGCGTGTTTTTGTAGTAGCTCAGATAGCCCACAGGCTTTCAGCTGGAATATCTCAGCCAAATCCAATTTAACTTCCTTGAGCCAGTTTCATCCAAGGAGGCTTGGCCCCTCACCTGCGACCACCATCAAGGGTAATTTTACTAATTGACATCCGTACTGTACAGTAACCCTGCTTATGCCTTTGATTTTTATGTCTTCTCCTGTGTAAGTTTTCAGTTTGGCATCTGTTCCTTCCAAATTTAACTTACATTCTCAATAATTCAAGCATTTGAAGGTATGCTCACTTATAACCATAGTGGAAGCTGATAAGCCTATCATTCACCCTCACTGTTACATGGATTGGTTCTGTTCTTCGTACCTTTAAATCATGCAACAAATAAGTATCTGAATCTGTTAATTCAGGCTCTTCTATGTTTTGGATCTCACGGGATTTTATCTATTGATTAAAAGTCTGCCTGATTCTATCCTTGCAATGTCTCATGGGGTGTTCGTTTCAATGACAGTAAAAACATTCGATTTTTTAAAACTTCCATTCATTACAAAGTTGTCTGCTTCCACTTCTGTTACCATTATTCCATGGGCAGAATCTTCCGGTCAGCGAGCAGGGGGGCGGGGCCCGCTTGCCAATGCGTAAAATGACGCAGGATGACATCAGGCAGAATTCCCGTTGTCACCCCACGTCATTTCCATTTTCAGGCCAGTGGGTGCGCAGCCGAATCAGCTGTGCGTCTGCCAACCTGTCAACAGCCTATTAAGGCCATTTAAAAAGTATTTAACATAATTAATGGACCTACCTGTCCAACGTTAGGGTTGGCAGGCAGGCTGAGAGCCCTGGCAGGCTTCAGAAAAAGCATGAAAGCTCACCCACGGGTGGGATGAGGTTTCATGAGGGTTTTTAAATATTTAATAAAGATTTCACTAAAAAAGTGATGGACATGTCCCAACTCATGTGACAGTGTCACTTGAGGGGACATGTCAGGGAAGTTTTGTTTCCGTCTCTTTAACATTTTTAAATTTGGAGCTGATCTCCCTGAGGCAGCACTTAGCCTCAGGGAGATCACTGCACCCTTTCGCGCACATGCATGAAAGAGCCCACTCCCGGCGGATGTCACGCTGGGTGGGCATTAATTGGCCCATCCATGTAAAATGGTGGTACGCCCCCGATTGGAGGTGCCGATTGGAGGCGCGCCTGCCCGCGCCCGCTCCTGCGCTCTCCCCCCAATGGGAGGAAAATTTTTCCCCATGTTTTCATTGCTAAATCATTTCTTTTTATTTGTCTGCAAGCCGTGGCTGCTTCCCACTTCTCATCAGAGCCGTGCATTTTCCCACTGTTTTTAAGTGGAGCACCCTGCCCAACATGGGGCATGGCGCCATTTTGCACTTGTCGTATGGCTTTCAAGTTCCTCAGTGTGCTTTCCATGGCCAGTGCTATTTCTAGCTCCTTCTGAAAATCCAAATTTGTTTCAGACAGTAATCTCTTCTGAATCATCTAATCATTCATACCTCACACCAAATGATCTCAAGCGTATCATTTATGGATGACCAAACTCACAATATTCTGTTAATTATTTCAGACTTGCCACATAACAAGCAACTGTCTCCCCTGAGGCTCCATTTCTTGAATTAAATTTGAACCGTTACATCGTCACTGAGGGTTTGGGCTGGTAATGACTCTTCACAAGATTCACTAAGTCATCAAAACTTTTCGAATCCAGGGCAGCTGGTGCCATCAAACTTCAAATCAATCCATAGGTCTTACTCCAATACATGGATAACAGGATCACTCGCCTCTTCTCCTCCCCCACAATGTCTTTAACTTGGAAAAAGAACACGAGGTGATCAACATATTGAAACCAATCATCTGCCGTTGGATCAAAAGAATCAACTCTTCCAAACTGCGACATGCCTTGAGGGGACTGCTTCGATGATTAGGATGGAAATTCTACTTACAATTATTGTGCGAGGTACGGCCTGATTTCGGTTCACTTGATTTCTCTTCTCGCCTTTTCTTGCCTTTTCTTCATCCTTCCTTGCTTTTTCTTCATCACCAGTTTCTTGGATCCTGGTCACTAGTTTAGTTGGACTAGTGGATTGGATTGCACCCTTGCTTCGGGAAGGCCGAGTTGGTGCCATAGACAGGGTAGACCAGCTGGCAGTTCTTATGTAGAAGACACTTTATTTATTTACAAAGGAACTCAGCAGCTACTACACTTGTATGCTTACAATTTAAACCCTGTCTCTATGTTACAGACTTAACTCTATACCACTCACCACTGATGACTGAGGTAGCCTGCATTACTCTGCTATTGGATACTAAGATCACGTGATCTTCCATTATAACATTCTTCTTAAAGGTATATTACACATCAGATTACCACAGAGTCTCTGAGCAATCTTGGTATTCTGTTGCAAAGCAACACTATTTAATCCATAAAGCAAAAACTAGACTGGCTAACTGTTGGTCTGAAATCTTTGCTGGACTCAAGGTGTGATTTGGTCCACTTCACCACATATATATATTTTTTTAATGTATTTTTTCACAGAATGTGGACATCGCTGGCTAGGCCAGCATTTATTGCCCATTTCTAATTGCCCTTGAGAAGGTGATAGTGAGCTGCCTTCTTGAGCTGCTGCTGTCCATGTGGTGTAGGTACACACACAGTGCTGTTAGAGATGGTGTTCCACGATTTTGATCCAGCAACAGTGAAGGAACAGTGATATAGTTCCAAGTCAGGATGCTGTGTGACTTGGAGGGGAACTTGCAGGTGATGATGTTCCCATGCATCTGCTGCCCTTGGCCATCAAGGGGTTTTGGAAGGTGATGTTGAAGGAGCTTTGGTGAATTACTGCAATGCATCTTGTGGATGGCACACAATGTTGCCACTGTGCAACAGTAGTGGAGGGTATGAATGCTTTTGGTGCCGGATGGGGTACCTATCAAGTGGGTTGCTTTGTCCTGGATAGTGTCGAGCTTCGAGAATGTTTTCGGAGCTGCACTCATCCAGGCAAGTGGGAAATATTCCATAGTATTCCTGACTTGTGCCTTGTAGATGATGGACAGGCTTTGGGGAGTCATGAGGTGAATTACTTGCCGCAGGATTCCCAGGCTCTGGCCTGCCCTTGTAGCCACAGTATTTATATGGCTAGTCGAGTTCCATTTCTCAAGTTCAGCTATTTGCCCATGTTTGGACAAAAGCTTTAATGAATTCAGGAGCTGAGTAGCTCTGGTGGAACCCAGACTGTGTATTAGTGAGCAGGTTATGGCTATGTAAGTGGTCCTTGATGGCACTGTAGATGACCTCTTCCATCACTTTGCTGATGAGCGAGTGTAAACTAATGGGTATAATTGGCCGGTTTGGATTTGCTCTGCTTTTTGTGGACAGGACATACCTGGACAATTTTACACATTGCCAGGTAGATGATGTGTTGTGGCTATACTGGAACAGCTTAGCTAGGGACACTGCACGTTCTGGAGCTCATGTCTTCAGTACTGTTGCAAGGGTGCATTGTCTTTGAAGTATCCAGTATCTTCAGCCATTTCTTGATATCAGGTGGTGTGAATCCAATTTTGTGAAGAGTGACATCTGTAATGCTGGGAACCTTAGGAGGAGACCGAGATGAATCATCTACTCGGCACTTCTGGCTGAAGGTGGTTGCAAATGCTTCAGCCTTATCTTTTGCAATAAAGTACTGGCCTCTCCCATCACTGAAGATGGGGATATTTGTGAAGCCTCCTCCTCCAATTTGTTTCTTAATTGTCCACCACCATTCATGATTGGATGTGGCAGGACTGCAGAGTTTAGGCCTGATCCGTTGATTGTGTGATTACAGTGCTCTGTCTATTGAATGCTGCTTCTGTTATTTGGCATGCAAATAGTCCTGTGTTGTAGTTTCACCAGGCTAGCACCTAATTTTTAGGTATGCCTGATGCTTCTGGCATGCCCTCCTGTGCTCTTCATTAAACTAGGGTTGTTCCCCTGGCTTGATGGTGATGGTAGAGTGGGAGATATGCTGGGCCTTGAGGTTACAGATTGTGATTGAGTACAATTCTGCTGACCTACAGTGGCCTCATGGATGACCAGTTTTGAGTTGTTCAAAAACTATCCCATTTAGCATGGTGGTAGTGCCACACAACATAATGGACGATGTCCTCAATGTGAAGGCGGGGCTTTATCTCCATAAGGACTATACTGTGGTCACTCCTACCAATACTGTCATGGACAGTATTTGTGAAAGGTAGATTGGTGAGGATGAGGTCAAGCAGGTTTTTCCCTCTTGTTGGTTCCCTCACCACCTGCCACAGACCCAGTCCAGCCGTTATGTCATTTAGGCCTCAACCAGCTCACTCAGAAGTGGTACGACCAAGCCACTCTTGGTGATGGGCATGAAAGTCCCCCACCTAGAGTACATTATGTGTCCTTGCCACCCTCAGTGCTTCTTCCAAGTGGTATTCAACATGGAGGAGCACTGATTCATCAGCTGAAGGAGGCGGGGTGGGGGGGGTGGTAGTTGGTAATCAGCATGTGGTTTCCTTGTCCACGTTTGACTTGGTGCCCTGAGACTTTATTAGGATGTGGAGTCAATAGTGAGGACTCCCAGGGCAACTTCTTCCTGATGCTATACCACTGTGCTGCCACCACTGGTGGGTCTATCTTGCTGGTGGGATAGAACATACCCAGGGACAGTAATGGTGGAGTCCGGGCATTGTCTGTAAGGTATGATTCTGTGAGTGTAACTATGTCAGGCTGTTTTGGCACAAATATCCAAATGTTAAGCAGGAAGACCTTGCAGGGATGACAGGACTGGGTCTGCCCTTGTTTCTTCTGGGACCTAGGTCAATGTCAGGCAGTTCATTTGGTTTCATTTCTTATCATACATTTCTGTCGCAGTTTGATAATGGCTTTTTAGGCCATTTCAGAGTCACATGTAAGGATGGAAGCTTTCCTTGTTTGTATGACAATTGACCATGGCTTCACGATAATTACAGATTTATTATTTGGATTTAAATTCCACCAACTGTCATGATGGGATTTGAACCCATGGCTCCAGAGATTTAGCCTGGGCCTCTGGACTACTATTTCAGTGACATTAGCACTTCACCACCCAATGCATTGCATTTCTAGTGACATTGTAATCATTCCGACGAATTTTGAGGGTCCATTCTGATACATGCTTCTTAAAATCAGGCCAGTAGCTGGCCCCTCACTTCATGGAGCATTTGGTTTTCAGCATCTTATTCAGGGCAGATTTCTTCTTCTTCATTTTGCCCATCAATTTTTTGCTAACGCTTAATTCCCTCACTGCAGTACAGTTGTTTGATGAATCAGCAAATGTTGTGACTTATAGTTTGAAAGCAGCTGCATACTTCACTCATTTTGCTGGGTGACTCATTTCTGTTTATTACTTGCCATGCCATACTCTTTGTGGGCTTGCCTTAAACTCCTGTGCATCTTCTTTGCAACACTGCCTGTATTGCCTACTTGACCTTATGTGCCGGTTTACAGTATAAAGTAAGTAAATCATGCATTTCTGGGGCGAAAATCTGAGTTCAATTACGAATGTGTGTATAGCATTTCGTAGCCAATTATACGCAAAAGCATTTTTTTTGGTGCCAAAAAAATGGGATCATCTTGTATGCCGGGTCAACTAGCAATCTACGTTTTTTCTTACACGTGCTTGTGTTACAAATCAGTGATGAACTTTGCCTTGAAACGCTTGTACTATAAAATTTGGTGTTGTAGCACCACTGGTGCTGGCACTGAAATTCTGAAAATGTCACCCAGAATGCTTCTGGTCACTTCTGGCGTGGCCTGACCATAAGGGCGAGTGGGGCAAGTGCATTGGATGCAAGCAATATCGGCTGATTGGGACATCAAAGAGTGTTTAGCTGTTTTGTGACTGATCTGCCACTTTAGACCTCACATGTCTTGTTAGTGCCCTCTCTTAATCGCTCCCTGATGAACATGCTGTATAAGGGACCCCTCACATTGTGCTATTTAAAGGAATCACCATTCAACTTTCAGGTGAAGTACCTTTAACTTTCTTTTACTGCTGTGGAACTAGTTGAAGTACAGTGTTAAGTGTTATTGGAGGAGTTGACGGAAGGTTTTAGATTTGCATGAGAGTGGTGCTGGGCTCTGACAAAGAGGCCAGGGCAGTTGGAAGGCCAATCAGAAGAAAGTCTGCTTTAAGTAATGAGGGGGCTATAGTTGTAGTGCAACATGACTTGGAGATAAAGCAAGGAGGGGAATCTGTGCGCAACGATGGAGGAGGAGATTGGCTCTCAAAAGGAGGCCCTACCCACAAAGGGTTGTCAGGGAGCACTTCTCCTGCCTCTGCCTCAGCCAGGAGCAGTGACCTTCAATTTCTATGCCAGTGAATTCTTCCAGATGGGAGCAGGCAACATCTCCACCATTTAATAGTTCACCATGAATAGCTTCATCACGGAGGTAACAGAGGCTCGGTAAAGAAGGAAAGGGAAGTTCACTGGCTTTTATCTGATTAAAGAGAAGCAGAAGGTGTGGGTACATGGTTTCGCCGACTAGTGGAATTCCCAGTGATGCAGGGTGCCATCGACTGCACAGACATGGCTTTGCGGGTGCCACATATCCACAAATCAACCGGCAGATGTACTGCAGCCGCAAGGGCTACCGTTCCATGCATGTCCAATTGCTGTGCAACCATACACAGAGCATTGTTTCGCTGAATGCCCACTATCCTTGCAGCAGTCATAATGAATTTATTCTGTGTCAATCAGTGGCACTCAAACGTCTTTAAGTCATGATGATCCAAAGGCTGGCTGCTTGGTGAAAAGTGGCAGCTACTCTGAATCTGCTTTATGACTCCCTTCCACTGAAACCTGACCATGCATAGACAGTCTGCCTACAATGACAGTCATGCTAGAACAGGAACTTCATGGAGCAAATCATTGGTGTCTTGAAACAATGGTTCTGCTGTCTGGGTTGCTCAGGGAGAGTTGTCTATTACTTGCCAGGGCAAGCATCCAAATTTGTGGTGGCCTGCAGCATCCTACGCAAATATCCTCTCATGAGGGCATAGTCTTTGCCACCAGACATTCAGAGACTATTTCAGGAAGAGGAGAATGAGGAGAAGGAGGAGTAGAGGATTCATCTGGGATACTTTCACTCTGGACAGGCTGGCCATGAGTGGATACTCAGACCCCAGTTCCCCTAAGACCTCATCCCTACATTACTGTTATTCCACAATTCCCCACCTTTCAACCCTCCTACTATGTACCCTGATTAAACTCGTAAAATAAAAAAAACTACCAACCAAAAAAATTCCTCAACAGCTTTATCCAATAAAGCTTCCAATTATTATATAAAACTGAACTATTCATCCTTGTGAACTATTCATCCTGTGCAATCCCTTAATGCCTGTCTTGTCAGTGCTTTTTCCTATCCCAGCGGCTGCTGGGATAGTGAGGGAAGCTGCCGATGACCATGAACAGTGCTAGGTCCTGAGAATCCAACTTCGGACTGCACCACCTCAGCATGGGTGGTCCAGGTTGACTCACTGAAAGGGGCACTGGCAGAAAGGCAATTGTGGGAGCGCGGATGCTGTCATCCTATGAGAGGGCAACATATTTTTTGCCACTGAGCCAGGATCACTTCATCAGAGCAACACCTTGGCAATCCTAGTCATCTGCTGGGCAACTGACTATTTGACTGCTGTAAGGTTCTGCATGTCCTTTAGAGCTCTGTTTTTTTCAGCCACGGTGACAGCTATCTGAGCCTTGAAGGCACCAAGCAGGACCTGCCTGACCACACGAAGGTACCTCATGGCTTCGGTGGAGCTTCCATGGCAGCACTAAAGCATTGGGTGACTTCTGTTTGTGTTGTAATGGAAGTTCAGAAGTTTCCTATCAGACGCTGCATTTTGGGTGGGTCCGCAAGTGCTACCAATGAGTTGGCCCAGCAGTTACACACTGGCAAGGATGGGCTCCAAGCTCTGCATGAAGCCTTGTGTCAAGTGGAGTCATGCTCCTTGATAATAACAAAAGGATCTGTGGCAGGCTTGTCAATGCACCAAACACCTCTGTGCATTTCCATCAGTGTTTTCCTGTGGCTGTCCTATTGAAGTTCTCACCCGAGACTTATGCAGCAGAACAAAATGAGCTGGCATGTGCTGTCCTTCCATGCTGCCCTTACTGCAGCCCACTCATGCCCAGTGACATGCCACATGCTGACCCACATCTACTAACCTCTAAAGTACGTGCTGTGCCAAGTTACACACCATCCTGACTTGGAACTATTTTGCCTTCTTTCACTATTGCCGGGTCAAAATCCTGCCATTTTCTTTCTAACAGCACTGTGGGTATAGCTACAATATGTGGACTGCAGTGGTTCAAGAAGGCAGCTCACCATCACCTCTTCAAGGGCAATTAGGGATGGGGAATAAATACTGGACATGCCAGCATTACTCACACCCCATGAACAAAAACAAATCTCTGTTATCAGAAGAAATTAAATCCAAAAGGATACTGAGTCTAACATGTTGTTATCCATGGTGAATGTAAAGAAATTTGGAGTATCCTTGTTTTAGTGTCTCAAGAAGCAAAGTGTGCATCATCCTGTGACTAGTCTTGTTGACACCCAGTCAACTGGATGTGTGAGCAGATAATAGTGAACTCAACAAAACACAGAATTTATTCATAAAAAGTGGGATCTAAAACACATATCTAAAATAACTAATGGCTCATTTGTACCATGTCTACATTGCATGCACTGATGGCAGAAGTCAGGCATCTTGTATGTGTTGAGTAACAACATTCTACAGCTGAGCCACATGTTTCCAAATTAATTTATCCTGTTTTATTGCACATAAACTCATCAAGTTTTCTTTTACAGATTTCTACTAAATTTTCATCACAACTTTGATAAAGGACTTTATCCTATTAAAATAATTTGAAAACAAAATCAATAGAAAGCCCTATTTCAATAATATTCTCTCTGTGTTTGTTTCATTTAGAAACTTCATAGGCGAATATGAGGTTTCAGGTGTGCAATTTCTATCTGAGTCCATCAGAATAAATGCTTTGTTCAAAACTGCTTTTAAAAAATGGAGGTTACCTTGGAAACTGCCTTGCTCCTCTGTTGGCTATTGATGACCATAATATACAACCTTGACACAACAGCAGAAATTTGATATCACAATGCATTGTCATTTTATATTGTATCTTCTTGAATAGGTCTAATTTCAGCAAAAGAATAAATAGTGAAGGGATTTTCAGATCAATTGTTTATATAGCCCATATAATTATAAAAATGAAAGAAAGTAATTTCTTAATAAAATGCCCTGCAGAATTATAATGAAATCCAGTACACGTTGGAGGTGTCATGGGAACTTCTGAGAGACTCAAAAATTGCCGATCACCGTGGAAACATGCCTACCAGGTAACATCATACCATACTGAATTTTCCTAGCCCCATTGAGGTGGGTCAGGAAGAGGACCGGGACCAAATTTGTAAAATAGTCACACGCACCACCTGGCGTGTTCCCTCCTCCAAGCAATCTTGCTAGAGGTAGGTCAACATGGCATTACCTCCCACTATTGGCAGGTAGGCAATTAGGCCCAATAATGGGCCAGTTGGGGGAAAGTGATGGCATGACCAGAATCTTCCAGAAAGTGGATGGATGCACCACTGAAGCTGAGCCCATCACTTAACTTCAGGTGGCTTCCTGGTGGCTGGTCAGGAGGACAACAAGGCCTGCTCTCTCACTGGTCCCAGCATCAACCGGCTGGTCAACCTGCTGAGAGGTTACTTAATAAGAGCTTGAAAGCTGTGGTGATGCATTAATTTTTCACAATGCCATAGAGAGCACTTTCCATTGTGAGGTGTCCTTGCAGTCTTCATGCCTGCCTCTCTTGGTGGGGTAACGCTGGACATAATTTCTATTGGGGCTCCCATTCCCATGCTCTGCACTCCATTCTTAATGGACTAGAGCTCACTGAGGCAGCTTCTTAATTGGCTGCCTCCAGGAAAATCTTCATTGAACAGTTCCTGATGCAGAATCAAGACTGGGACCCAACAGTGAAATTTCAGCCCCTTGTATACACTATCATTGCTAATCAGCCATAAAACATCTGTAATGATTGTAGTTATAAGCTTTCCTACTGCTTTCAGGGGTCACGTGATTGCACTGACAAATGAGTCCTAAGCGTCCGTAATCCAAAGGGCGGAGCTTTCTAATTGTGGACCTGGTTCAAGCATTTAGCCCCTAAAAGAGCCCTGTAATAAAATTATCTGTTTCAAGTAAGAAACCTGTCCAGTACATCAAGTTCATTACATTTGGCAATGAAATTAAAATGGCTGACGCTGCACCTCGCCTTGTGAATGTGAGTACATCAATTTTTAAGGAAAGAAAGAAAAGTATACTCACCAGTCATGCCACTCTTCAGCACAATCAACCCTGATGTCGCATCCATGTAAGACTGGAACCAGTACAAAGCGCCTAGGTTTTAATGTCGTCGCAAATGAAATAAAAGTGGAGGGGGAGCAGAAAGCAATTTTTTTGAGCATCTGTGGTAGCAAGACATACAACCTCATCCGCAGTCTGACCGCCCCGATCTAAGTCTTTTAATGAGCTGGTAGACCTTGTGAAGATGCATTTTCAGCCGAAACCATCAGTAATAATGCAGAGATTTAAGTTTAACTCCAGAGTAAGGGCCCCAGGAGAGTCCATCACAACTTATATAGTGACGTTGAAGCAGTTGACTGAGCACTGCGACTTCAGAGACACACTCAAAGACATGCTGCGGGACTGGTTAGTTTGTGGCATTCACGACAATGCCATTCAGTGTCATTTACATGCAGAAGTTAACATCGACTTGAAGCGCGCCATGGAAATAGCGCTAGCTATGGAAAGTGTTGCAAGGGACCCACAGACCTTACAGAATGTGCAACGTGGTGCTGTTCTTCAGTTGGGGCAGGAATCTTCCGCCAGGCATGGCGTGAAAACCAGAGAGAGACAGCAGTGAAGCTCAAAAAATGAAAAGGCCTAGAGGAAGCAATTCAGCAGCGACTCTGAAGTTAATCTGTTACTAATACAGGGGTAACCATGTGCGGAAACCTGCAGATTCAAGGAGGCAGAATGCCATTACTGCCACAAAAAAGGGTATGTTATAAAGTAATGCAGGGCAGCAGACCACGATGACTACAGTAAATAATATAACAGAACCAGAAGCTGCTGATGCTGAAATCTATTTCCTATACAATGTCATAGCAGTAAAAACCAAACCAATAACTGTCACCCTTCAAATGAATGGGAAGCCTCTAGTCTTGAGGATAGACACAGGAGGCTTGAACATAGTGGTGGGAGAACACACTTTTAAATGCCTAAATGAAGGTACCCAGCCACTGAATTTGGAGCAAACCATGGCTCAACTGAAGACATACACTGGAGAAGCCCATACAAGTACCTGTGATAACCCTGATAAATCTAGCACCAAACCTGCAATATTTTAGTGTGTATCTGTTTAACATGTTTAATTTTGTTTTTAAAAAGGAAGTACCTGTGACCTATAGGCAACAGACAGCCCAGCTTCTAGTTATCATTGTAACACGTGAAGGACCTCGTCTTCTGGGCTGCAATTGGTTCCAAAAAAATTAAGCTCAACTGGTCAGAAATATTTCAAGTGAGAATAGGAAGAGTTTCTGAGTTGATAAGGGAATATGACTGTGTATGTTGGGAGTTAGGAGAATCGAATTGACCTTCACAGAATGCAAGGATCCCTCAGGTCAGAGTTGGTTCCACTGGAAAATCATGAAAAGAAACAAAACAAATATAGCGCCACTCAGAACAAACTGAAGAAACAGCTGGCAGAAAAGATTCAATAATGTTCAATGTTCCTGGAGGAAGCCAAAAGATACAAGAAGGAGATAGAGGAGCTGAAGAGTCAGCTGAATGAAACAAATATGCATTAGAAGGAAAAGCTATGGAACTTTCCAAGATGTGAGTGGGGAACGAAGACATGGGTAGCTCAACCACCAAACTGAACAAAATTAAAATTTCACCAGAGAGGAATTTGGCCGACTGGGAAATCAAAATGAAAGACGAGACAAAACTGTAGCAAACAGAAGAAGAAAAGACAGAAATCAAATCCAAAAGGCCAACAGGCTATGTCTCCAGAACCCTCTCTGCAGCTGAGAAGAGTTATTCTCAATTTGAAAAGGAAGGTTTTTCAGTAATAGTTGGAGTGAAGGAATTCCATCAGTATCTGCATGGACAACATTTCACCATTGTGTAGGACCATAAACCACTAATGGGTTTATTTAGTGAGGATAAGGTCATCCTGCCATTAGCTTCAGCAAGAATTCAATGTTGAGCTTTGATATTATCAGCGTAAGAGTTTACCTTTAAGCACCGTTCTTGCATATTGTAAGTGCAGATGCACTCAGTCATGTTCCATTACCAGGTAGCATTGTACATGCTTCAGTGCCACAAGAAGTTGTGTTTGTGCTGAATTCCTTGGACCCTTTGCCGGGGTGCGCAAAGCAAATAAGCAACTGGACAAACAGGGATCGAATTTTGTCAAAAGTCCGAGTTCAAGTATTGCAAGGATGGTTGAATTCATCAGTGTCTGAAGCGATAAAACCATTCCATGCCCGTAAAACAGAGTTAAGTTGTCAGGATGGAATCTTGTTGTGGGGATCAAGAGTCGTCGTCCCTTCGAAAGAAAGAGAACCACTCTTGACAGAGTTTCACTAAGCGCATCCAGGCATAAGGAAGATGAAGATGCTTGCACAAAGCTATGTTTAGAGGCCAGGCACACACAGTGACGTTGAAAGCATGGTCAAGCGCTGTCTCCAGTGTCAGCAACAACAGAAGTTGTCTGTTTCAGCTCCACTGCATCCATGGGAGTGGCCTGGTTGACCTTGGGTTAAACTGCATATTGATTATGTAGGTCCATTCTTACGTACCATGTTTTTATTGATCATCGATGCACATTCTAAATGGATGGATGTGTATGAAGTTAGATTACCAACATCGTGTGCAACTATTGAAAAGCTGCACCAATATTTTAGTATACACGTCATTGTTTCAGGTAACAGTACTGCCTTCACTAGTACAGAATTTCAGAGGTTCATGAGTTTAAATGGTATTAAGCATATTTAAACAACACTATATCATCACTCATCAAATGGGTTAGCTGAAAGAGAGGTGCAAAGTATCAAATCAGGAATGAAGAAGTTGTCTGAAGGTACTCTAGAGACTCGATGTTCACATTTTCTTCTCAATTATCGTATGATTCTTCAAGCAACTACAGGTTCAACACTGTCGAAATTACTGATGGAATGCTGCTTGCCTACAAATCTGGTGTTTCCAAACTTAGAGGGGAATGTAGAGAAGAATCAGAGTAATCAAAAATTGAATCACAATATTCATAACAAAGCTCAAAGATTTACTGTAGGAGATAAAGTTTTCATGTGGAATTTTGGAATGGACCTAACAGGGTTCCTGCTATAATTGTCTCTGAAACTAGACTTGTCATTCCAAGTGGAAGTGGAAGAGCGAATTGTTCGAAAACATGTGGATCATCTAAGGAGTAGAAAGACATCTCAACAACCAACTATCCTGCCTGTAAATGACGTTGAACCTTTAATCCCTGAGGTGACAGATCAACCTAGAATTGACATGCCTGATGTCGCTGTTGAATTGTCTAATCCTGAACTGCCACTTTCTAAGGTGTACCTGATGTTGCAGTTCCTGCTCAAGTCCAGTACGTCAAGTTCATTACAACATCCAACTTAATATCTTGATGACCAAATAGGCAGAGGCCCCTTCTAATGTTAAGATATACAGGTTAAGAAGTTCCAGGTTTTGTTGCTGTTATGTGCCTAGCTAGCTGATCTAAGTCAAGAAATAATTAGAGTGTAACTGTTACCATGAGCATCCTGAGGCAAAAGGTGGAAAAGTCAGTCAGTTTTTGTTTCTTACACAATAGATTATATTAGAAAGTTTTTATGCATTGAAATTGGGTGGTAATGAGATCAGGCTTAGTATGATGCTTTCCACCTCATACTCCCGATTCATGTGCATGTATGATTGATGCCCATATTGTTGAGATACAGGCCACCCATGGAAAAATCACAAAGAACTGATTCATGCTAAGAGTTGAGGAGGGAAGAAAATTGGGGAATAAAAAAAGCAGTCTTCAATTGGGCTACTTCAGTCATGATTAATGAAGGCAATCATCTTAACCACAGGACATTGTTACAGGAGTTCCTCAGAGCAATATCCTTGGCTTAGTCATCTTCAGCTGGGTCATCAATGGCCTTGCCTCTATCATGCTTAGCAGTAGTATATTTGCTGGCATTACCAAAGTGTTCAACTCCATCCACAACACTAATAATTTACATTCCATTCCATCCTATATCACTTCTTGGATAATACATGACAGGTAATATTGCACCACATAATTGGTAGATAGTCACCAGTTCTGATGAGACAAAACCCAACTTTCTACCCTGACTTTTAATGGCACCATCGCTATTAGTTCCTCCGCCATCCACACCCTGGGGAACACTGTCAATAAGAAGTGTTACTGGACCAGCCATATCAACACTGAGGCTACAAAAGCAGGGATGAGGCTGGGTACTCAGCAATGAGTAGACCACATTCTCACCTCTCAAATCCTTTTCATAATCCAGAGAGTTTATTTACAAATATGGTGGAATATTCATCAACTGCCTGAGTGCACACACAAACAGCACCACTCAAGAAATATGACACCATCCGGAACAAAGTTGTTCACTTGATCAGCACCCTTTCTTCTAGACTTAGCATCATGTTTGTACATTTGCTTTTACAGCATCCCCGAGCATCATGACCTCAGTCACCTCTAGCACAAAAGCGGCAATGCCATCAGAACCTACTCACACACAATCCTGACTTGGGCATATATTACTATTCTTTCATTGGCATTGCAATAATATTCTGAATCCCTTCCTAACATCTTTATGGTCACACCATTATCACAAGGACTGCAATAGTTCAGGAATGCACAAAAAATAAACATCTCAAGGTAACTAAGGATGGACAATAAATACAACCTAGCTGGCATCACCCAGATCTCATGTAAAAATAGTGTGCAAACATGGCATACACTTTGCAGAACACCACCACTGTACCAACATCCTTTTATAAGTTTATAAGAAAATAAACATCAGACAGGTATATTTTAGTACTTTCCTTAGTATATTTAACTAAGAGAGGTAAACATGTTCTATGCATCACCAATCCCCATCTGGATTTTTTTTTTAACCTGGGATATTGGTTGCCTTTTAATTGTGATAAGCTGCTACTTCAACTTTAACAGAAAAAAAGTAGAATGGGACAAGTAATGGAATGTATTGCTTTATGAGGCCACAATGATCGAAAGTGAAATCAGGTTGTAGTCTGACATGACCCTATGAAAATTGTGTTTTTTTTATGTCTGTAAAGTGCTTGACATGTACAGAAACCAATAAGCATGAACAGCAGTCTCTAAATAAGTTTGGAGGACAATTGTCGTTCAAGTCATCATTGTAAACTCACCACTGATTGGCACCCACAATCAGGCTACCAAGTTAGCAACACACACACGTAAATAAAATAAAGCCAGTTAATTTTGTCACCAGTCTGAATTTCAATCCACTATTATAAATCCAACATTCCAACAATATTTTAAAATGACACAGAATGATTCACTAATTCAATGTTAAAAATAATTATTTTCTTCAGCCTACAAAAGTAATGGCTAAGATTCCAGACTTTTAGAAATTTTTTATTCTATATATCACTGTGCTCACACTCCTTTCTATAGATGGGTTTCTCTTTATTCCCGAGTGTGGACCTGAAGGGAGTTTACAAAAGTGCTAATGCTTTTGACGATTGTCCTCCAAACTTAAAAAATAGATTTTTTTTTTATTCTGCATTTTCCCTTTACAGTGGAGGTGTGCCTCACTCAGGCTGCTTTGCATGGCAGAATATGCCCTCTCTCTATTAGCAGAATTCACTACCTGAGTGTCTCTCTAGCAATCCCTCGGAGTGAGGAGGACGCTTGCCACTGAGCCTGTGGCAAGAGCATGCATGTGGACTCTTTTAACATGGAAGACTTTTGCGCTGCAGCTTGAACACAGCTCTGGCTGACCAGGAAATTCTCCCACCTGACATAGGAATAACAGATGGACTGATAGATTGATAGTTAACATGCTTGGCCATACCATGAATGCATCTTCCTGTAGCCATCAAGGCCTGGGGTGGGACTTTAACCTGGAATTACTGGTTCAGAGGTAGGGGTGCTACCCAGTGTGCCAAAAGACCTCCTAGTACCCAAGTGTTTTATCCCTTGATACTATTGCCTAACAAAAGTCTACTGCCATTACTGGAGATGAAAAGATGTGGTCTGAGCATGTGCATGCAAGCTGATGGACACGGCAGAAGAACCACACCTGGAGCCTATCAGGGGACTATTAATTCCCTTTCATGAGACTTTCAAACAATCTTAAAGGTTGAGAACCCCATCTGGAGTTCAGTCTGAGGATGGTGTCCCATCATTTACCTAGTTTATACTCAATCATCAAGTGTACTGTGACACTCTCTGGCTCAGGTTATCCAGTCTACAAGACAATATTGATTTGATTCCAATCTATCATCACAGGCATGTCATATTGGAGCTTACTTAACGTCAAAAAATCCTACTTAACTCCCTGCAGGAAGATAATAAGGAAAGTTTTTCACGATGCTGGTGTAGCTGAGCATAATTATTGAAATTAAAATGTTTACTAATGCAAAAGGCAATGTAATCCGTTTTCTGGAAGGTTTTAATAAAATCATTGTCATATTTCTAAAATGTACTATGGAATTAGGAACAATTTGATGTATTTCCAAGAATTTCATATCATGATAAAGAAGAATTGCTGTGAATATTATATTCTATGGTGCCTGAGAGTTTATCATACAGTCAAGCTAATCTCCACACCAGACCTACGTGTGTCATATCTGGCTTTTCTTTGTTAATCTTTTTATAGGCTTCCGTGTGGATGTTTGTACAGAATTCAGATGCAGACAAATAACTATCTAGCAAATCTAAATGTAGCCAAGGTTTTCCAACATTGTACTTGGATTCTCACAGTGATCGTACCTTATTTTCCACTCTTTTTGGATGATTTCTGATTTGTGCTCTGTAATTTCAATTTGTTTTCAGATCACACACAATTATTTTTATGTCTAACACTAGTACTATATATTCCTAAAATATGTCTGCCATCTCAATACCTAGGTATCCTGTATAACTCAACTGGCTCCATAGCTTACATCCAAAGAATGTAACTTTTTTTTTGCCCATGTGACATTGGAAACATTGACATTTATTTACTACCTATCCCTCCTTCCCCTGAGGACATTATGGCGGGGATTTTCTGGTCCCGTCGGTGCGGGACCCACCACGAGACATTCAGTGGCCCAGCCAAATGCCCACTGACATTCGGCAGAGCTAGATGATCCTGGCAGCACCGGGGCTGGAAAATCCCACCCTAAGAGTGAGCATAATGTGCAACCGGAGTCAGCTGTGGGCCCGAGTGAATAGGGTGACAGGTTCTCATCCCTGAAGGATATTGATGAATCAGTTGGATTTTAACTACAAGTTAACAGCTTTCATAGTCATCACCTGGTGCCAGCTTATAATGTATCAGAATTATTGATTTCAGTTTCACAACTTGTCATGGTAGGATTTAAATTCAAAACTTCTGGGTTACTAGTCTATAGTCACTAGGCTACTGTAACCAATATATTAACCATTTGATTTGGGTGAAAAAAAATTGTGCAATTACACACCATACAAGAAGGTCAGTGCTGCTTCTATTTACAAAGAAGGCAAGAAAAGGCTGAAGGGTTGATGATCAGTGGCTTTTCTCCTGTCATGAATGTAGAACAAGATCATAAATTTGGCCAGGCCTTTGATGAGCTGGGTGCAAGCAGAGTTTCCATTTACCACAAACATGGTCCTTTGCACAGACAAACTGTGACCATGAATGAGACTTCCAGGCTGGAATTTCTCTCAACTGTGGCCTTGAAATCTGCTTAATTGTCCAGACTGCTGACTGAAGTGAATTGTGGGCTCCGAAAGATTTTCAAAACTTTTGTCAAATGGCTAGCTGCTTAATGAAAGGCTCAGTTGCGATACTCATTGCATCTTCTTTGGGGGACATGGCATCTCCCCAAGTGAAACTCATTGCCACTGGATTTCTGGCCTCCCCCAACTCATAGATGACCATTGCTAGTGTAATGAGGTGATCATCCCCCAAATATGTGTATTTTGGCAGGATCAGCATTGGAAGTCAGCATTAGGTGTGTCCCTACACTTAGGCCAGGTTGAACAGATTGTGGATTTTCAAGGCCAGCATTTTTATGTAACATGTTTATGTTAAATGTCTAATTTTCAACAGTAATAGTCATTAGCAATCACTAACAAACAATGAATATGTATGACTTTCAAGTTATTATCCAGAAGTTCAAGTGAAGTTCAATATGCTAATTAAAATTTCTGACCCTTTGGTTATTAATAAAGTGACAATGTAAGATATACATCATGATGACCGGGTAGCAGCAATATTGTCATATTGCTAGCTTGCATTAGAATCGGCTGAAATACTCAGCTTTGCCTACTTCTCATTATTAAGAGTCATAGTAATATATTTTCTTTACGATTGCAATCTTAGTTCAGAGTGATTAATTACATCACCTACCATCCAGCAAAGAAGGATGTCTAATTATAGGAAGCAAATCTCTTGAACATAGCAGGAAAACATGAGCATAATAAGAAGAGTCATACAGACTTGAAATGTTGGCTATGTTCCTCTCCGCAGATGCTGCCAGACCTGCTGAGTTTTTCCAGGTATTTTTATTTTTGTTTAGCATAATAAGAAGGTTCACTCCCAATTTGGTGTCAAGTTAATAAGATCTTGAGGGCAATTTTTTTTAATGGATGCTTTATCTATTTAATAAACTACCTCAGGCCAAAATATTCAAACAAGCACTGTAAGAACAATTTGCAAGTAGAACCTCGTTATATAGAACTGCTCTTTTGATGTTTCTTGCTAAATTTGGTGTCCCCTAAATATTTTACCTGTTGTTATAAATATGTTGCGCTGTGCAATTTTGCTTTGTTACAGTAAATGTTCAAGCATATCTGAATAGGAACTGACCTGACTTCTATCAAAATAAATCCTTTATCCTGCTCTGTTTGATCAGTAATACTGAAATGGGGGGGGCGGGGGGGGGAACTGTTTATATAGTTTGCTTTGCTCTCTTTCTCATTTCAGTAGGTAAATGCACTATAGGCAAGACTAATGAATGAAATGAAAGTCACCATAGGCTGCTCTCTAATTAGACAGAGACAACTGGTAGTGAGTTTAAGCTAGGGTCACCACACCTCAGGCAAGGGGTGAGGTGATGACTTCAGCCAGTATGGGAATTGAACCCACACTATTGGCATCACTCTGCATCACAAACCAGCCAACCAGCCAACTGAGTTAATTGACCCCCAGGCAAGACTAAATCATACATATCAGATGCATCTAGGAAGGTAAGACTTCAGTTAAAGTCCCTGTATCTAAGCGTTATCCAGTAATTTGTGCTATGGCGTGGAATGATTGGATTCAACTGTGGACCTTCCCTGTCTATATCAAAACATATAAAACATTTGGAAAATACAAAGGAAGGTAACAGCTGTGCATGGTCCAAGGCTTCAACTCTAATTTCCTGCCTGCTCAACATATCCCTCAATTCCCTGAGGGACCAAAAATCTGTTTATCCAGGTCTTAAATACATTCAATAATAAGAGCATCTATAACTCTCTGGGATAGAGAATTCTGAAGATTCACAAGCCTTTGAGTGAAATAATTTCTTCTGATCTCAGTCCTAAATGATCAGCCCCTTATCCTGAAACTGCGCCCCTGTGTTTTAGATCCCATGACCAGCATTAACCCTATCAAGTCCCTTCAGAATTTTGCAGGTTTCATCGAGATTGTCTCTCATTCTTCTAAACTCCAAAGAAGACATGCTCAATATACTTAGCCTCTCATCAGAAGACAAGCCCCTCATCCCAGGGGCCAATTTAGTGAACATTTGTTGTACTGCCTCCAATGCAAGTGTGTCCTTTCTTAAGTGTGGAGACCAAAACTGCACACAGTATTCCAGGTGTGGTCTCACCAAAACTCAGTACAATTGTACTAAGACTTCTTTATTCTTGTGCTCCAAGCCCCTTGCAATAAAGGCCAAAATGCAATTTGCCTTCCAAATTGCTTGCTGCACCTGCAATGCTAATTGTACAAACACACCCAAGTCTCTTTGAACATCAACACTTACAAGTTTCATACTTTTAAAAAAAATTCTGCTTTTCTTATGACCAAGATGAATAACTTCACAATTTCCTACATTATACTCCATCTGCAATCTTCTTGCCCACTCACTTAAACTGTCTATATCTCTTTGCGGCCTCTCTGTGTTACCTCACCACAGCTTACCTTCCCACCCAGCTTGGAATCATCAGCAAACTTTGATACATTCCTCTGTCTCTTCATCTAAGTCATAATATAGATTGTAAATAACTGAGGCCCCTTCACTGATCCTTGCAGAACTCCACTATTCGCTGTCTGCCAAATTGAAAAGCCCCGTTTATGCCCACTCTCTGCTTTCTATCTGTTAACCAATTCTTTATCCATGCTAAAATATTACCTACAACTCCATGTGCCCTTGGCTTGTCTATTAACCTTTTGTGTGGCACCTTATCAAATGCCTCTTGGAAACCAAGGATTACTACATCTCCTGGGGAAGAATTTTCCACTTGTTGCGGGGGACGTTCAGAAGCGGGTGCACCTCCGACCAGCGCCTCCAATTGGGACCAATTGAGGCCCGCCCAGTGTGACATCCGCCAGGAAGCACTAAGCTCCCTGTGCGGGCGTGGTGGGGTGGGGTTCCCTAAGTCGAGAGTGCGCTCTTTAGCACATGCACACAAAAGAGTGCACTCATCTCCCTGAGGCTAAATGTTGCCTCAGGGAGATCAGCACTGAATTCAAAAATGTGATATATAGCAAAATAAAATTTCCCTGACATGTCCCCTCATGTGACACTGTCACATGAGTTGGGATGTGTCCATCACTTTCAATTAAACTTTTATTAAATTTTTAAAAACCTACATGAAACCTCATCCCGCCCGTGGATGAGGTTTCATGCTTTTTCTGAAGCCCGCTACCTTAAGGTTGGACGGGCAGGTCCTTTAACTACTTCAATTGCTTTTTAAATGGCCTCAATAGGCTGTTGACAAGTCGGCGGGCGCACAACTAATTCGGCTGCATCCCCGCCGACCTGAAAGTTGAAATGACGCTGGGTGACGTCGAGAATTCCGCCCGATGTCATCCTGCGTCATTTTACGCATTGGCGCGTGGGTCCCGGGTCCCGCACACCCCTCAACAAATTCAATATCCTGCCCCTGGTTCCCCTTTATCTACTCTACTAGTTACATCCTCAAAGAACTCTAATAAATTTGTTGAACAGGGCTTTTCTTTAGTAAAACCATATTGACTTGTTCTAATCATGCGATGCTTTTGTAAGTATATTGTTCAGTCTTCCTTAATAATAGATTCCAGCACTTTCCCAATAACTGATTTTCAACTAACTGACCTCTAGTTCACTGTTTTCTCTCTCCCTCCTTTCTTGAAAATCAGTGTAACATTTGCCAACTTCCAATCTAATGGGACTGTTCCCGAATCTAAGGGATTTTAGAAAATCATAGCCAGCATATCCACTATCTCTGCAGCTATCTCTTTTAGAAACCTAGGGTATAGGCCATCAGGTCCTGGGGATTTGTCGGATTTTAGTCTCTTAAGTTTCTCCTATACTTTTTCTCTGCTGAAATTCATTTCTTTAAGTTCCTTACTCTTATTAGCCCCAAGGTTACTGTTTATTTCTGGTATGAAACTTATGTCACCTATTGTGAAGACAGGCACATTTGTTCAATAACAACCATTTCTTCATCCCCCAAGATAATTTATCCTGTCTCTGCTTCTAAGGGCCCAATGCTTACCTCACCTACTCTCTTCCTTTTTATTTACTTATAAAAGCTCTAATGCTCTTTTGTTTTAAATGTTTCTGGCTAGTTTACTCTCCTATGCTTTTTAAATCTTTTTATCAACTGTTTGTTGGCCCTCTGCTGGTCTCTAAACCACTCCCAACCCTCAGACATGCTACTGTTTTTTGCAACATTGGAAGCCTCTTTTTTTAATCTAATACTATCCTTAACTTCCTGAGTGAGCCACATATGGGTCATTTTTGCTGAGTTTTTATTTTTCAATGGAATGTATTTTTTGTTGAACATATTGAAATGTTTCTTGAAATGTTTCCCATTGTTCATTTATCTCCATACCTTTTAGTCTATTTACCCTCTGTTACTTCATCATAAGTTGCTGTCCTCAGGTGAGAAAGGAAGAAAGGGAAAATTAAAATGGAGGGGGAATGAAAAGGAATTGGACATTGCAAGTGCTATAATTAGATTAATAGGATTGTTGCAATATATGCCACCCTGAAAGATAACCTGCTTGCTGTTTGAGAAACAAAACCTCAGCAAAGAAGACCCATTTGTGACTCACTCAGGGAGTTAAGGATAGTATTAGATTAAAAAAGTGGCTTCCAATATTGCAAAAAGCAGTAGCATGTCTGAGGATTGGGAGTGTTTTAAAAACCAGCAGAGGGCCAACAAAAGGTTGATAAAAAGATTAAAAATAGCACATGAGAGCAAACTAGCCAGGAATATTTTTTAAAAAGGGCATAAGAGCTTTTTATGTAAATAAAAAGGAAGAGGTTAAGTGAGGTAAACATTGGTCCCTTAGAAGCAAGGAATTGTTTGAAAGGAATGGCTGGAGTTGACTGAAGGTAAGGTTAGGCTTTCCATATTAACTTTTAATAGAACAAAAATGAAAAAAAGCTAAACAAATATCACACAAACCACTTTCTTCAGGTGGTATGGTGGTTGCCAAGAAACCTCAGCCCTTTCAACAATTGTGTGTTTATGCTACAGCTTGTAATTAAAGCTGTCATTGGATGGATGCCACTTCCTTGTCAAATAATATTTCTGCGCATTTATAAAGAGCAATCAGATATAAAATTATGCTACTTAGACAAAATGCAGAAGATTCCAATGTGATGTAAACCAAACTCTTTTTCACAAACAGAAAATATGGACTGGATTTCAGCTCGCAAGGTGAATAGTTCAATTGGGGAAATTCCAAACTCCCCAGATTTGCCTTGTTGAAAAATGCCCAAGCTGCACAAAGTTTGCTCCGGGCCAGAGGGGTTATGGTGGTGGTAGGTTTTGGGGGGGTGGGTGTTGTGGTTAGTGAGGGTGCGGGATGGAGTCGGGCCCACTAGAGTGTAGGCAGCCATTGGGGCAGATGAGTGCCAAAGCGGGTTGGTTAGAAGGCTCACCTCATTTCTCTGGGACTTTGTCCCAATTGTTTCAGAAACTTTCAGGTCCTTCAGCCCTCACACCTTACATCCCTCACTCCTCACACCCACCCTCTCCCATGGCCCCTCACAAACCTCATGTCACCTCCATTCCCTCCTGCAGCCTCAATGCCCCCCCATGCCCATTTACCTAGTATGCATGATGTATAGAACAATGAGCCATAAAAGTAATGGCAAGTGTGGAATTGCTGACAGGAAAATAAACTCTATTCAGGAAGCGTCTTTGAAAAAAAAACTGCTGCTCCTACAACCCTTTAAATGTGTCAATCAGACAGGGCAATTGCAGTTTCAGTAATAGAGGCTTTAACCACTTCACTGATGTCTGATAATCTACTTCTACTGAAACAGTTCTCCACCTATGCTCATTATGAATGCTTGACTGAGAGCCAAGGCTGAGAAATGCACAACTTAAGCAGGGGTTCTGTTTTGACAGCTGTAGTGCATTGTTTGCTTGATTGACATTTTTATATGGTTATAAGTTGTTGTTTCTGTGATCTCTTTTGTCAATATCTCATTATTTATTTGGGCAAGAGATGTGAAATGGTTAAAGCCTCTGTTACTGAAACAACAATTTCCCTGTCTGACTGACACTTTAAAAGGGTTGTTGGAACAATGGTGTTTGTTAAAGAAGATTTCTGAATGGGTGTTTTTTTTTCTCAGCATTTCCACACTTGCCATTATGTGTATATATATTGCTGGGTGAATGGACATAGCAGGGCCTTTGAGAGCATGGAGGTGAGATGGAGGCCATGGAGGGGGCACAGAGGTGGCATGAATGTGGAGGTAGCTTGGAGGCATGGAAGGGCATGGGGGGCATGGGTATGATCTCTTGAACTTACCTTTCAAAAGGGTCCCGAATTCAGACTATTGTTCACACCTTCTCTGAAGGTCCATGAACTATGAGTCATGGGCCTGAATTTTTCTCTTGTAGGGCCCCCACGATCGGCAGGCCCGGATGCAGATGTGAAATGCGCATCCGCCTGTGATCAGCTCCTGACCGCAATCTTATGTTGGCTGGCCAATTAATGCCCAGCCAGCATGAAACACTTCCAGATAAAGGCTCATCACTGCTGTTGGGAGTGGGAAGAGGGCGGGTGCTGACGTCACCACAGGTGCCAATGAGCGCTTTCAGACAGCTGCCTCAGGGATCTGCAGACCTCCAGATAATAAAAGAAAGCCCAAAAATGCTGCAGAAAATGTCCATGCAGCACAATCAAGTACCTAAAAGCAGACCTCATAAGAAAACAGTCCCCAGATATTTATTTTTATTTTAAATCTTAATGGAGATTTCATCCCACCCTTGGGTGAGGTTTCATCAAAAATGTAAAGCCTGCCTGGCTGATTAGCCCCTCCGCCAACCATAAGGTTAGACGGGCCATGGAAAATTGCCCTCTTAATTGTTGGGGTGAGGGTGCTCTTCCGACTTTCCTGTGTGCCCAAGCGAAATATCGTGCGAGTGCACGATGACATCGAGATGCTCGCTCAACATCATCTCACATGATTTCACGCCTGTTTGGCTCGGGGGCACACCCTCCTGCAGGATGTAAAATTCTGGCCATGTAGAAGCTGCATTGTGGGTTGCTATGAGATGCTTACCATCACAATGGAACAAGCCACATTGTGTGTGCAAGGTGTGGGCTTAGGATTGGGTCCTGCCTGCCATTTTTAAATAGCTCCGGGGTCATCCCCATTCCACAAAAATCAGGGCCCAATATTTCAAAACGTAACTCAAACACAATACCTTGTGTTGCTGGATTGTGAATCAGAATATCTGTAACACTGCAATTCCTTTATCTTTGTGGTGGTGGAGGAGACCCTCCTACCCTCAATTTGTGTGATTTTTTTTCTGGGGGTGCTGGAGACAATGGGTAGCCTGCCTGCCCTTGGGCATATTGAGGCCCTTAAATGGCCAATAAAGATCACACTTCACCCTTTTCCCTTCCCCAGCCCCAGCTTCTCAACCCCAACCCCCAACTCTCTTGCCAGAGCCTGCCAGCCTGACACTGGCAAAATCCCCCTCCTACTTACCTTGATGTCTGGCTCCAGCAATGATTCTCTTCGAAGACTGCCTGTAGTCCCAATAGTGGCCACCACTCCCAATTGGTGCTGCTTGGACTACAGAGCTACCAGCCATCTGATTGGCCAGCAGCTCTCTGAAGTAGGACTTCCTGTCCCTGAGGGACGGAAGTCATGCCTCCAGCATATTAATGCCTAACTGACAGTCAAATGACAGTGGGACAGACATTTTTCTCTTGGGTGGGGTCCCCACCAACCTTTTAGCTAGAGATGGGGGTGGCCTGGGGAACCAGAGCTCCCCTTAAACACCAGCCCCAAGGAGCAGTTTACATACCTTCACACAGGAAAGTGATTGCAGCTTTTTGAAGACAGACACAGAGACACTGAAAGAGAGAAGCAATGCAACCACTGCTGTGAAGAAAGGCTGTTTTTATGGTTGTAACCTAGAAAGATGCTGATGAGAGCTAGTTCTATGTTTGAAAAGAAGAAAGTGGAACTGACATGACCTTTGCAGATTTAAAGAACAAGGAGTCGTTGAGGTGGGCAGTGATGGTGGAAGTCACTTCTTGAATATTCAGACTGAGTGAAACAATTTTTGTAAGAGACTGGGATTTGCAACTTGGCATGGCAGGAAGAAGTGAGCTCGCTCAGTAGCTGGGAGTAACTTGAGATTCATTCTTGTAATGCTACCAGTCTCCCAGAAGTACGGTGCGCAGTGAATGGAGCTGTAAGATTTACCATAGTTGTGTTATTGCTGAAAAAAGAGACATTTGTGTCTAAGCTTTTCAGATTGTCATATTGTCATCAGGACAATTTGCAAGAATACCCATGTAAGGGAAACAATAAATGTATACTGTATAAGAAGAGAGTGCTGCTTGGTTGGCAAGTGCACTCTGATTGGTAGAGATATTTCCATGAAGAATACACTAGTCGATGGTGACTGACAGTTACCTGCTAAGATTGACTCTTGCAGCTTGACTCTGATTGGTCAAGGCATTGCCCTGGGGAATGAACCAGCGAATGGCTGTTACTTATTTTGTTTAGCTGAAATAGGCACAATGTCTGTACATGTTCTTTCTGTCTGCAAAGAACAAGGCCCTGTATATTAACATAGCACAAATGCACCATATTGCAAACTTGTCCGACAATTTTAAATTGGTTGTCAGCATAATTCTTAGAACACTGAGGATTATTTAGCAAATGCTGTCCAATTGCGGAATTACATTTAATGTCGGACACTGTGTTTTGAGTTTGCAAGGGTGGGCTGGTTGGTTGCAGTCTGTACCCTGTCCATTGCGAACAGCAGCTGGGACATGCTGTTTGATACGATCCACCAATCTTTGGGATGTAGGGCCTACATACCTAGAATCACACTGGCACTGAAATTCATAAACCACATTATTCATTTGGGTGATAGGCAGAATGTCTTTTTGGCTTGATGGCAGTGTCCTGTTAGTGCTGCACACCACTCGTGTTGCTACTGCATAGTAGTAGCATGAAACAGCTAGCTTCATCTGTTGCTCAAATTTTTGAGATACCTTGCCCTTCCAGAGTAATTTGAGGTAGACTGGGCACTTTTTAGGGCCATAAGTGACGGCCTTAAGCCCATTCATGAGTTTCCATAATATACAGCGCAAAATGATCTGGTCAGGGTAGCCATTATCCCGCAGGATGCATTTCACAATCCCTATTTCAGCATCAGGCTTTCTTGGTGAGCAAATGGCTCGGGCCCTATTTACAAAGTTGCTGATAAGGCCACTCTTATAGTCCATGGAACTGTAAGAATCCCAATGTGTATATTGACCAGTGAAGGTAGGCTGGTGGTGCACCTTGGTAGAGAATCCCCAGCGGACTTCTCAACTAGTATGTCAAGGAAAGGGAGTTAATTTGACTGCTCCATTTCAAAGGTGAATTTGAGTGCAGGTTGGCACCCATTAAGGCGTGTAGTGAAATTATTACATGCAGCTGCTGAGTTAAATAATTTCAATATTGATTCACAATACAGCAACACAAAGTATTGTATTTGAGTTACATATTGAAACATTGGGCCTGATTTTCATGGAATCAGAATCACTCCAGAGCCATTTAAAAATGGAGGTGCGACCCAATCCTGAGTCCACACCTTGCACTCCTGACGTGGCTGGCTCCATTATGGGGTAAACATCTTATAGCACCCTGCAATTTTCTTGGGGCTGGGCCAGCTGCTCCATGACTCATGGTTCATGGCCCCTCAGAGAATTCATGAAACATGGTCTAGATAAGGGAACCTTTTGAAAAGTAAGTTCAAAAGATATTACCCATGTCCCCCATGTCCTTCCACGTCTCCATGCCACCTCCACGTTCATGCTGCCTCCATGCCCCCTCCATGGCCCCCAAGCCATTTCTATGCTCTCCATGCCACTTCCATGTTCTCCAAGGCCCTTCCCTGCCCATTCACCCAGTAAGTACCATGTATAGAACCAATAAACTATACAATAAAAATGGCAAGTGTGGAAATGCTGAGAAAAAATATACCCATTAAAATCTTAAATTTGCCCATCAGTTTTTTCCATTGGTCATTTGGGAAATGCAGGGTTTTTTAAAAAAGTTATCTGTCTCTGTGGGGATTGTAACAATTATCACAGCCAAGGAACTTCACAACTTTCTGGGTAATCACAAGTTATTTTCCCAGGCACTTCAAATTTTGAACCCAAGGATGAAATGAGTACTCAGGTTGTTCATTTCAGCAATGCAGACCAGATGAAACTTTAACATGTAGCATTGGATTTACGGCGAGCGGGACCCGAACATGGAAACAGATATCCATTTCTGTCAGATCAATTTTTTTGTCAGAGGGGGAAAGGGGCATGGTGTGATTCACACAGGCAGGAAATCCAAACTCAGCAGGCCATTTGAACTTAGTGTTGAGTTCAAACATACCATATTTTGGCTATTGCAAAGGTCTTAAACCACAGTGTGGGAGTCACAAATTGATGAGTAAACCTAAATACTGTTGAAGGGCAGCTAAGTTCTCATTAAGCGTCATGACCTGAAGTTTGTTTTAAATCTGTAACTCTTTAAACACACAAAAACACAGGCTTGAACTGTCAGCGAGAGTTGCAAAAAAAGACTCTGCTGGATTCCTTTTATTGACAGGCGACCTGCTTTGTAGGTTAGAAAAAATACATTTGTTTGTGCAGGTTCAATAGAGTTCTTTGTTGACATTTCCCCAAGAGTTATTATTATGTCATTATGAATGCTCGGGTTGAGTTTCAAAAACTACAATTATTTCAGTGGAGGTTTTGAGTTCACAATTTGATTTGACAGTTTAAAGAGGCTATTAAAACATGTCATTGATTGGGGTTCTGAATAGAAGCTTGCTTGTTTTGATAAGAGATTAACTACTTGAGGAGATTTAAAATCTTTGAATGGGTTTTTTGAATGGCTGTTGTTTCACCACCAAGTTTGTATGAGTGAGCACTGTATTATTAGATTGTTAGAAGCTTTTTTTTTTACCTCCACTGGGCTGCTGAGGTCTGCCCATGGTGGACTGGGTGAATGACTATGGAGGTGGCATGGAGAGTATGAGCGACCATGGGGCATGGGTGGGTAGGTGGAGTGGTGTGAGGGGTAAGAGCTAGAGGGCCTAAGAGCATCCAAAACAACTGGGAAGAAGTCGCAGGGAATGTGCCTTCTAACCAGTTCATCTTGGCACTCGCCCATCCCTGTTACCCTGTACGATCACCTTCTGGGATCAATGGGCCCAATTCGATCTGCTCCTGCCTTCCTGAAGTGAAAATTAGGTCTAGCAGAGCTCCTCAAACCAAGGTGGGCCAACTAAGTCGGCAAGTTTTCTGACTTGAGCTACCCACTTCAGTAGCGAAAATTTGGCCCTTGGCCTTCTGATTGAAAATTTATTTTGGCTAATCAATGACAGAATTTTATTGACATGGATCCCAGATATTGAAAAGTAGGTTGGTGAAGGCACTGAAAATATGCATGTTTAATAATTAAACGTAAAATAAGGAAATGAAATGTCAAATGAAGTTAAAATATATAACATTGATTAGATTCTTTTTCTGTGTAGAATTATTTTAGGAGCATAATGTTGCAGTTGAATTTAAGGCCTGTCAGGTTATCCTAAGTAGCTTTGAAGTACTACAATTCACCTCAGTGCTTCTGGGATTGGCAGAGGAAAATTTGCCAAAGTTCCTACGCCTAAGCAATATTCACAGGCCCAAGGTGAAAATATTGTAAATGGATGTCAAATGAGGAGAAAATCAAGCTAAGCTCCATATTCCACCACGTCGAGACTCACTGACTAAGTTCACATGTGGAACATTGCAACTTGGAAAAGGTACAAGAGGTGGGTCTTTTGGGAGAAAGGGAAGAAAATGAGAAAGAAATAAAATTGAATAAAAGTTTGAGGAATGAACATTGGTCCTTACACACAATCAATGTATTCATACAGGCAAGCACATAGCTCTAACCATGCAGGAGTGCTTTATATTGATTGTCAGAATGATTTGAGAGATATCTGATTACAGAATGATGTAGCATTTGGCCATTCCTTCCACAATACTTGTTGGATGTGAAGCTACAACTCCCCTGAGAGCAGTGAGCTTGACATACTAAGAAGAATGAAAGATGGTCAAACTGAAGCATAATAAAAATGCTTCTGGCCACTGTTCAATAGGGAGAGAAACTAGTTTTGAGCAGACAAAGTGTTCAATGATTCTTTTAAAGCTAGGTTACATGCTAAGGTATTACAGGAATGATGAGGGCTTTGGTCTGCATTAGTATTTTTTCACCATGTTAATAATTCAGCATATGGTTACAATTCAGATAGTGGAATACTGACCATTGACTAAACTTAAAATCCAGAATCCTTGAAATTTTTGAGAAAACCTCCTGTTTCAACATGAACTGCAGTTTATAAGTAAGCAGTAAGCAGATGTGACTATGGGCAGAATTTTGCCCTTGGTTAGCGTGTGGGATCGGTGGGGGTGGTGGGGAAGCTGACTGCTGCTTGTGATCAACAGCGCACCGCGATTTCACGCTGGCAAGCCAATTAAGGCCCACCAACGTGATAGGCGAGCGGCAGCGCTGAGCGCTGCCTGTGCGAGAGAGGGGAGGAGGGCAAGCAGGCCTAGCACGACCTTCGAGCATGCTCATGAGAGAGCGCTGAATAAGCACAGAGCTGCCTCAGGGAGATGAAGAGATATCTTTAAAAATAATAAGGAGCAGAGAAATGTAATAAAACATACCCCTCATGTGATTCTGTCACATGAGCAGGGACATATTTTTAATTATAAATTAAGTTTTTATTTGGATTTGCTTTTGGAAATCTCATCCTGCCCGTGAATCAGGTTTCCAAAGAATGCAAAGGCCGCTTGACCTTTTCGACTGCTCGTCAATCGTTAGGTTGAACGGGCAATGAAAAATTAACGTCAATTGATAACCTAATGGCCTTAATAGGCTTTTTAATTGTCGCGGGCACGCTGCCAGCTCCGGCGTGCACCCGCTGACCGAACCATCGCGCGACTGTGCGTTGATGTTGGCACACTCGGCTGATGTCATCGCGTGTCATTTCACGCTTGGTCAGGTCAGGCATGCACCCGCCCATCGTGCTAAAAATTCTGGCCTGTATGTTTTATCCTCAATGTACCTTCTTTGAAGCTGCATTGAACACAATTATAAAATGCATTACATTTCAAACAATTCCTCATATGTTGGGCAAATGATTTGGTACAGTGTCACATGCCAAGATGAATCCTGTCAACATTTTACATTTCTTCATGTAATGCAACTTGCTGCCTTGTACTACAATTGTGCAGCAAGGTCCCAGAAGCAGAGAAAATATTCTTTATTGAGCAATAATAAATTGTTGGCCCTAGATATGCTTCTTGAATAGATGTTAATTATGTATTAATGGCTAATTATGCAAATTTTTCCCACTTTAGTTCCCTCTCATTCATTATTATTTTATTCTTTAAATTCCATTCACCCTATCAGTCTCCAGTGACAACACTATTCCCTGACAGACCATCTGCTCTTGGTCTTCTGTCACTGTCTCTCCACACCCTGCTGCTGGGAAATGTTTGACAACTTCCCAGGTTACCTCAGCTGCTTTCATGCGTCTCTTCCTAATAATGACTCAAATGAGACTTGAAATGTACCCTGTGGACAATGTACTTGCACCCTTTACAATTGGAGAGTATAATGGTGTAAATGCTATAAATATGCATCTATGAAAAGTCAGGCACAATAAGTCTACAATTATCTATCAATTTATCAGTTAGCAGGCAACACAGAGGCCAGTAGAATTATTTTTGTTCTGGGTAAACTGTTCAAGTCATAAAAAAAAATTGTAAGGATATGTATGAGTTGAGTTTTGGCAATGTCATCCAGTTCTTTGTGCGCAGTGGTGCACAACTCAAAACCAATTCCAATTTAACACTGAGTGCGAGTTGAATACCCATCTCAGACAGGTCATTGGATAGCTGATGAAATATTATCTAGATGTGGTAGGGACTCTCTTTTGATATTGGGACTGAGATATGTTATTTGGCAAGTAGAGAAAACTTGAATCTGCATTTAGCCATCTAACAAAACTCAAGATGCTTGATCTGACACTTGCCTTTGAAATGAAAAATATTCAATTTCCTAGCCTTAATATCTTTTAGTGTGTTGAGCATAAAACAACTAACACAAGAAGTGATTAAAATAAAGAATACCCTTTTATAAAGAAAAGGCTCATAAATTATTTAAAATTCACTCAAGTTCTGTCGAAGGGTCATGAGGACTCGAAATGTCAACTCTTTTCTTCTCCGCCGATGCTGCCAGACCTGCTGAGTTTTTCCAGGTAATTCTGCTTTTGTTTTGGATTTCCAGCATCCGCAGTTTTTTTGTTTTTATAAAATTCAGTGTGTTGGCTGGATTTGTATAAAGTAGCGCAGCCCAGGTGTTACACAAAGGGAAGAGATGGCAGGATGGTTCCTCCTTTTCCCACCTCTCGACTAACCGCAACAAGATGTGTTTCAAAGAAGTGTTTTTACTACATGAATGCTGTGACTCTCAAGAACAGACACAAGACAGGTGTTCTCATAAGTTTTAAACAGAGAAAGGATACGTTTTTTTTTCAACACGCGAATGCAATCACAACAGAACCCACACACATGCACATAAGACAAGCACACACACACACACACACACACACACATAAGGAAAGGTGATTACAAAAGAGGCAGCTTGCACATAGGGGTTTCAAAGAGTCCAAAAAAATCACTATTACTCTTGTCTTTTGAGATGGAAGTTGGAAACATTACAGGCCTAATGACTTCCTTTAGTTCACTGAAGAAAATGGAGTTTGGAAGTTTCTGGTGATGAATTCACAGTGACTTACTCCTTGCAATAAATCTTTCTAGCTTTGCTCCAGTTAAAGTTGTAGTCAAGCTCCTGTTACGAAATCAGGCTTGGTTCTTCAAATCTGCAGGTAGAAGGCTAGCCCCACTTTTCAGCCTGTTACTGGATTCTAGGCAAGGTACTCTTATTTTCTGGATGGGATCTCTTCCCTCTGTGATGCCCTTCATTTTCCAGACTGACTGAAAGTCTGAGGTTGCTTTCAAGAAGTGTGTCACCACATACTTCCCATCACAAGTTGGTTTCTGTCAGCTGACCAAAGTATCAGTGTTTCCATTGTTCAAACAAATGGTCCCTGACGACATTAGCACTGACACACAATGGGGTTTGAATCTCGGCCATTTGCATTTCTTTGTGATAGAATAGTTTTTCTTTATACTCCTTCTGTGGAATTTCATTCTGCAGGCACTAGGTTGGTGTGGTTATTTTGCATCCACTTCCGTGGCCATTTGGATAATAGCAGCTGTTAGATCCACAGGAAAGATCTGTCACATTTTAATGTCTTCTCAAAGGAATGTTCCAAAACATTGTTTATACTTTAATGTCCTGACCAGACAAGCAGGCTACTTCCAACCTAAGACAATTTCATATATATTTGCAGACAAGGAGGGAGGCCACCATATTCCACCTTGTTACAACATAGATTGCCCATTTTCCATGTTGTTCTCAAGAAAATGAAGTGTTCATTTTTCATTTGTCCATGGTTACAACTTTGTGGGTGTGACAAATGATTTTTGCAACCATCTGAACAATAAATGTTTAAGCAAAACTGGTTTCCAATATCAAATTCTTCCCAGGTTGAGGATTTATAACCTGATGAAATCTATATATTATATATTATGGTATTTAATTAATCTAATTTTTTAATATGATTTTGACTGGTCTGCAAGATTGTAGAAATGAAAGTGTGTGGTGTCAGGTAATTGAAATTTAAGATAGTCATTAGAAAATCCCATTAAGGAAATCAGTGTCATTATCCAGTAGGCTAAGTTTTAAACTCAGGCCGAATTGGGTTTCTAATTAGTCTCAACATTACTTAGTTCCTTAACAAACCTGATATAGTAGCTAAATTTATATTCAGCTACAAAATATTCACTTTCAAATGGATGCTCCTTCAATTAAAATATTCTAGTTCATAGCTATTATGATATAAGTTTAACATTTTAGATGGTGTATTCAGTTTATGAATTCACTTCAATGCATAATTTCATGTGGTTTTGTGCTGTATAAATATTATCATTTGAATTTGTTTGTAAACAGGGCCACTTTAGATTCCAAGGCAATGTACCTGTTGATGTGGAATTGGTATCAAGTCAACCATTTGGCTCAAAAAGATTTGCATTACTCCAGAGCGCTGCACACAATTAACCCGTAAGTCTGGTTCATTGATGGTAGCAGTCCTGTCACCAAGGGTAAAGATTCTTCCCTTTGTGCTCCAGGTAAGTGTACAAGTTGCTGAGTTGCTGCTGTAATGGGGAGGAAGCTTACAAATACTCCCTAACCAAAAACAATTGAAATAGGGTTAAAATATGATTTAAAGGGTTCAGTTAAACTTTGTTACTTTCATGTAGAACTTTTAGCCACTAGCTCAAACATTAGAGTGCATGGGACACATATTTGACTATTTTATCTGAGAGTCTACTAAAAGGATGAGAACTTGCTGAGAAAACAATAGTGAGCTAAATGTAAAAAAAGTGATGCGGGGAGGTACACGGTGAGTTGTAAATCACCATCAACTGCTGGACAACTTGTCTTGCTCCACCATTTGCATTGTGAAAATAGGGGCTTGAGTCAAACTCCCCATGAGTTTCAAGAAATTTCTGCAGTCATATTTTAAAATTGAATTAAACTTGTCACAGAAAATTAGGCCTGGTGTTCAACAAGGTAAAGACATTTTTAATGGCCAGATTCACCTTTCTGCAATGTCACTCAACCTCTGAGATCCAGATAACAAACAACTGAAATGGTGGAATATCTCATTCCAGATTGTAAATTGTTCTTAGAGGGTGTAAGTCATAAAACTTTACATTTTTAATTTTTTCTTGTTTTTCCTTTGTCTCCTTTCCTTTTCTCCTAATCCAATCTTTCTATCCCTTATTTCCCTTTCCGTCTATAATTTGTCTGTTTTCACCCTATTTCCTTATTTGCCATTCATCTACTTCTTTCTTTATCTTTGATTTTCATTGGTTAAGGAGATGGATGATTGTTCCCATCATTCGCCAGAGTTCCAAATGTCCCTTTGCCATTTCCACAACTTGTGCCGCAATGTTTTTTAAGCTGAAGGGTGAGGAAAAAAATATGCATGGAGTGTCAATGTTTAGGTCTTACTATCTTCTTCTAAGAATTTATCTTGATAGCTCACCAATCACAATTGCAGCATGGTCTGTCAATCACCATGCGTTAATGTTTTTTTAAGTAATGTTTAGAATGCCTGACACTAATTGAAACTATGGCAGGGATTTTGTCAGGCTGCCAGGTCTTCCCCACTGGTTAGAGAACCAGTGGGGAAAGATGATTAGTTCCTCAGGAGCAAGTCCCATTTGTAGGGGAGGCCCATCAGAATCAAATGCTCTTCAGGCATGTAATTGACCGTCATCGGGCCTGCCCTGAATTAAAGTTCCTGGCAGCAGACGTCCCACCCATCAAGAGCTGCCAGCCAATCAGAGGCTAACAGCTTGTCATTGCTGTCAGTGCCAGCAGGAGCAGGTGGCACTGCACCCACCCAAGATCCAGGATCATCATGGAACCCCAGACCATAGGTGAGCAAAGGTCAGAGGAAAGCTGTGGTGTGGGCGTCGCAGGAGAGGAGGGAGGGGTTCTGATGCAAGACCAGAGGGGAGGCTTTCAGTGGCCATACCCCTGCCCGATGCTGGATCTCTCAATTAGGCACAGTGGTTTTGCTGCTTGGCCTTCCGAGAGCACGAGAGACCTGTTCATCCCCCATTTAATCCCTCAGTCACCACTGAAATGTGGTGGGCTCAGAGGCAATAGATATCAATTGGCTCACTAATTAACTAATTGTCATTCTGACGCTGATGGCCAGGAACCTATGTCAGTCCCTTTTGCCCTCTGACTTAATTGGCGAAAGTTTTCCCACCATTGGGTGACTGATGTGGGGCCTCTCCCATGATTAAGTGGGCCCAGTCACCATGGTTCCCAGTGTGACTGGCAACATAAAATCCAGCTCCACAACTTCATCTAACTGGCACCTGGCGTTAACATAAAAAATACCCACTAATGAGCCGATAATTTGATTCACTTGTGTTCAGAGATGACTGGGGCTTTGAGCTGGACATCCCTTTTGTGGCCTTCCAAGTTGAACAAATGAGAGAAGATGATTACCATTTCAACTCTATGACACAAAGATAAGTTTTCCTATTTGCCATGTGAAAAAGTCTTTTGCTTTGGTTAGATGAAAAGATGAAATGTCTCCGCTTAAAATATTGGGCAGAATTTTATGTTCTCCCGCTGGCAGGTTTGTAGGTGGAGGTTGAGCATAAAATTTCTTGGTTGGGCTTCCCGCTGGGTTCCTGCCAGCCCTGACCTCTCTGAAACTTCACACTGGATAGGCAAGGCCTAGATCAGCCCAGCACACCCTTGCCCCAATTGAGGCCCTTAACTGGCCAATTAATGACCACTAAAGGACCGTTTCCCATCCAGCCTCAATTTTCAGGCTGGTGGGAGGAGTTTCAGGGCAAGGGGGAGCTCGAAAATTAACCAGGTTCAGACCTCGGGTGGGAAGGTAGGCTTGGGTGGGGGGGTGTGGGCTGGTGGGGTGGTGGTGGTGTGGGTGGCGCCATCATAAACAGCCCACTTTTAACATCGGGCACCACCCCCAGCCCCATAAGGTCCGGTCCCCACATGTCCACCCAACCGGCCTCTCCACTGAAACCATAATCCCCACTGTGTTGACCCCCCCAGGTCTCACCTACCCTCCCCACTCTAAGACCCTCAAAACTTACCTGGTCCTGGACTCCTGGGATTTAGACTCTGGGGCCTGCTTGCAGTCCCAACCCAGTCAACTGCAGCTTCTAGCACTGCAGGGGCTAGAGAGCTTCTGGCCAATCAGATTGGCTGGTAGCTCTCTGAGGCAGGCCTTCCTCATGAGGTGAAGGGTGGAAGTCCCAGCTCCAGCCAGTTAATACTCAGTGGAGTGCTAATGGGGATATGGTGGAGATTTGTTCCCTGCCGACTCTTCGGATGGCGAGGCAGAAACCCCAACATCCTAAAAATCCTGACCATTGGATGTAATTTAACAATCATAGTGGTGGGCCTATCCGCCGGCTAGAGGGCCAGTGGCAATCATGCTATGGCCATTCTGTGCACCCCTCCAACCCAATTTAGTGCTATCAGGCACTGCTCAGAGTTGGGGTCCTCGTTGTCTTCAGGGAGACTCTCCCGCCTCCAATAGCTGCCAGTCAGTCAGAGGCCAGCAGTTCTCCAATACCAGCAATGCCACATGAGCAGTGGCCACTCTGGTACTGAAAGAGGCCCAGGCTGCAGAATCATCATTGGAGACTAGTGAAGGTAGGTAAGGCAGGCTTACAGGACTAGTTGGAAGGCGCCAGTGAAGGTGGGATGGAGGGTAGGGAAGAGGGCATTAGCATTTAGGGTAGGTGGGGCTCTTCACCCATGGGAGGCCCATGCCACTGGTAGGTATCTCCATTGGGCATGGGTTGACCAAGAAGAAGGGACACACCCCAGCTTCCCAACAGGCTGCAGGCATACCTGTTAGTGTTTATCTTTTGGGCTGCCTACATGGCATGGTCCTGGCAGGATGAGGCCCTTGAGAGGCTCAAAAAGCTTCTGATGGAAAGGCCTTATAGTCCCGGACTTAATCAGGGTTGAGAAGGCGATGGGGACTCCACCCTGCACCTTCCTACTTGATTAAATGTGCTCCCCCACCTCCCAGCCCCCCTCCAAGGGAGGATAAAATTCCACCCATTATCTTGCCTTTTTCTCCTTTGTGATTGAGAAGCTATGAATTATTCACTTTTATTTCAGGTTTGCAGCATTTGCAATTTTGTTTTTTTACCTGAAATGATATCAGGTAATGCTTTGACAGTGTCATGATACAACTTAAAATTTCGAATAAAAAAAAATATAACCATGTTGGTATTTATGTGAATGCTAAACATTTATAGAGCACTTCATACAACACACTTTGAGATGTGTTTTTGTAAGTGGGAAAGGAGGACATTGAGCTAAAGGAAAGCAACAAAAAGAATGGCTGAGAGGCTTATGAAAAACAGAAAAAGCTGGAGATATTCAACGCCCTGGCAGCATCCAATGGAGTGAGAAACAGAGTTAAGGGGATTGATTTTCTATCCAGGGTTGAGGAATTGATGCCTGGATAATATTTGGGTCCTGACTTTGCACTGCATCTGCATTGTTCACCGATGCTAACTCAAATGCAAATGCCCTAACTGGGCTTGCACCAACACTATTAGGAGGCAGGAACTGACTGCTGGGCACAATTCATTGGCATGTGGCAACCATGACAGGGCCTGCCCCTGCCTGGCAGAATAGAGGAAGAAGGGCATCAGAGGGCATCATCACAGCACAGAGAAGTAGCCAGACAGCCAACATAATGTTCTGCATTCAACCTGAGACAATAACAATAAGGGCAGAATTTTTCACATCTGCCCACTGCCGGGACCTTGGGACCTGCTAAAAGTCAGTGGACGTTTGGCTGAGCCGCCGAATCTCCCGCGACAGGTCCCCCCATGACAGGGCTGGAAAATCCCAGCATTAGTGCAAATAACTTTTACTCAGAGAAAACATTACTTGATGGCTCCCCACTTTGCACCCAACAGCTGTGCACTAACACACCAGAGTATTCAAGTTTGTCAATCTGCGATTTGAAAACCACCTTTTGGCTCTCCCCAGCCTGTTAACAAGCCAATTAAGGCCCGCCCAGCGTAAATAACGGCTCCTGAGATCAGCGGGAAGGGGCAGGTGGCGGTGGGATGCCAATGACTGCCGGGACCAATTGCAACCCAGCGGCCCATTCAAAAATGGTGCAGGCAGCAGCCCTAAGGCTGCCACTGATTTCGGTCAGGCTCATGATGGGAGAATGTCCTTGGAGAACAGGCCAGGCGGGAGGGCAGACGGCCCCGAAGTTTTCAGATGAGTGCTTGAGGAGGTGGCAGTACGCTGCGAGATTCTGGTACCAAGGGACGGGAGGAGGCCCCCCCACCTAACAAAATGTGACTGGGAGGAGGTGGCAGTATGGGTCAGCTCCCACGATGTGGTGTGATGTGCCTGGGTGCAGTGCCACAAGCAATTTAATGACCTCTTGCCATTGGGAAGGGTGAATACCGTGTTGGCATGGGGGTCACTTAGCACAGCAGTTCGGTACCCCTCTCTCCTTTCAGGAGAAGACAGGAAACAATAATGCAGAGCGGCTGCGGACTGGTGGAGGCCAGCCCGGTCTTCTCATCATCACCAGGTACGAGCAGCGAGCCCCAGGTCATTACCACTCATTGTGTAAAAAGCAAGAGGCTCTGGAGCTGGAGAGGTGCCATGCGCCCAGGTCAAGCGGCCATGGTGAAGTTGAGGTGTCACTGAGAGGTAAGAGTGCCATGCACTGAGGTCACAATGTCTGTCAGTGAAAACATTCCACTATTGACTGTATATTGATTTCAGCCTCCAACATGGGATCCCCATTGATAGTGGAAGGAGGAGTGGGTGCCAGGCATGCACATTAACAGTGTAACAACTTCAACTAATCAAATGTCCTTGTTCTTACTTTCAGCCTCACCACAGCATGCCTGGACTCAGGAGGCTGAGGGACCGCCGCTGACCCCTGAGGGCACAGAAGACATTAATGCACTAGCATCACACCCTCTCAGCCAGGCAGGCATGGTGCAGATACCAGCCCCTTGGTGGAATAAGATCGTCGGCTAGTATCTTGGTATACAGCGGTGAGGGCACTTCACATTGGCTTGAGGTGCAGGGGGAGGTAGAGAGTGCCCAGGACACTGGCAGTCAGAGGAATGCTGGAGACCAGGAACATGCTCAGTCAGTGGCTGATGATGTGCCTCTGGCATCGTCCCTGAGGCAGCAGTTGATGGAAGTCCAGCAGGGTGTGTGGGAGGATCTGGCGGAGATACATGAGCGAATGCGTGTCATGGTCTCCGTGATGGAGGAGTCCATGCGGAACATCAGCAATGCAATGACCCTCATGGCCGAGCGCAATGCCTCCTCCATGGAGAGGGTGGCAACTCTCATGGAGAGGCTCCTCCAGGTGAACAATCAGGGATCCCTGGGGATGCGCTCGGACATGCAAGCCCTCACAGTGGCAATTACCTCAGATGGTCAGTGTCAGTGTGGGAGATCTGTCACCAGTTTGACACGAGTGTGGACAACTGATTGGGAGACTCCACAAAGGTCACCCACCGACCCCTGGAAAGAGCCAGAGGCATAAAAATTGAGGGCAATCGTGACCTTCAGCACCACTGGCATGGGTGTCCACCCCCACAGTTGGAGCTGATCTCAGGGCCGATCATCTGACAGATGGAGGTCACTGTCTCCCTTGAGAAACGTAGCCTCCTTTACCACTGCACCTCAGACATATTGAGATGGCTGCATCATCGCCTGTAAACCCTGGCAGCAGGATAGTGGCATCTTCTGTGGACCCTTCCACCTTGGACATCCTGTTGGCCCAGCGTCCCTTGTGCTTGCACCTGTCCTCCCACAGGTGGCTCCCGTGGAGGATGAATATGGACTCCTAGCCTCCTCTCCCTTCTGGCCCTCTCTTCCTCCTCAGAGGATGCTCCTCCAGCAGAGAGCACAATCCCCATTCCCAGGGTAAGGGAAGGCTGTCTGATACCTTGAAGGCCCCAAGTGTTATGATTCCTCCAGAGTCCTGAACTGAAGCCTGTTCTTTCTGTCAACGCAGCTCTGAAGTGAAATGAAGTTGTTCTGTTCACACAAGCAAGTAGCAGTAAGTAATAAACTAAAGTTCTCTTAGCATTAGTGAGCCCACTTACCCCTCTTATCCTGTCTGTGGATAAGGTTTTTAAAAATGTGGCCTACCTGCCTGACCGTTGTGCTCGTGCGATGCACCGAAAATCACATGGGTTGCGAAAAATTGTCCTCAATTGCTGCCTCAGGGCCTTAACTGGCCCGTTAATTAATGGCGAGTGCAGCTCGGAACTCAAAGCGCCTGCCTTTCGAAATAGCGCGATGGCACGTGGTGATGTCGGGACGCACACTCGACATCATTGCCCGTCATTTTACGCTTTGGCTTGTCAGGCCCGCCCACGCACGTCCACTGGAAAATTCTGCCAATAGTAACTCTATGGGCAGAATTTTGTGGAGGTTACTGGGTTCTCAGCTGGCAGCTGGAGAGCCCACCACATCTCGTGCCACTCAGGCACTAAACAGACCAGCAGCAGGCCTTCCCATGGGATCAAGGACCCTGGGGGACAGAAGTCCCACCTATTGAGAGCTGCCAGCCAATCAAAAGTCAGCAATTCTTCTGTACTCAGCAGTGCTACCAGGGAGGTAGTGGCTGCATCTGATAATACACCTACCTGATACCTTTGATTGGGGAGGGACCCAGGAACAGATGAGTGATGGCAGGAAGGGGGTTTCAGGGCGAGGGTCCTGGAGTGGGAGGTCGGCAGCAAGGGCAGAGGGGTGGCTTTCAGCAGGCACCCCAACCCCCTACCTTTCTGATGCCAGGTCCCTTAATAAGGCACTGAGTGCCTTTGAACAAGGAACCCTCCCCTGGAAGTTAGCAAGCAAACACACCAGGGCTTGCTTGTCATACTCTCTGCATGATGAGCCCCCATCTGTTGTTGGGTTCTGGCCATGAACTAAATCGAGGTGGAGGTGGGAAATAGGGCATTTGCTATTCTCTGCCACTCTCCCGTCGGATTAAATGCCCTTTGCCACTATAGTCCACATGGAGGAGAGCACAAGATTTCGCCCCATGACGCTGACTCTTCATCAATCCAAAAAAATATTTCTTAGTAGATTTTGAAACTATTATCATGGCCGCTTCAATGATCTTTCAGAACATATTCCACACCTCTAGTACTCTTAGGATGGAAATGTTCTACCTGACATCCCTTCTTAAATGTATCTTACTAATTTAAATAATTGTGTGTCTCTAATATTTAAATATTTAATTAGAGTTTCCAACTTATTGAATCCTTTGATAAGCTTGAAAATGTAATTAAAAACAAAAAAACTGCGGATGCTGGAAATCCAAAACAAAAACAGAATTACCTGGAAAAACTCAGCAGGTCTGGCAGCATCGGCGGAGAAGAAAAGAGTTGACGTTTCGAGTCCTCATGACCCTTCGACAGAACTTGCGTTCGAGTCCAAGAAAGAGTTGAAATATAAGCTGGTTTAAGGTGCGTGTGTGGGGTGCGGAGAGATAGAGAGACAAAGAGGTGGGGGGGGGGGGGTGGGGGGTGTGGTTGTAGGGACAAACAAGCAGTGATAGAAGCAGATCATCAAAAGATGTCAACGACAATAGTACAATAGAACACATAGGTGTTAAAATTAAAGTTGGTGATATTATCTAAACGAATGTGCTAATTAAGAATGGATGGTAGGGCACTCAAGGTATAGCTCTAGTGGGGGTTTTTTTTTTATTTATATAATGGAAATAGGTGGGAAAAGGAAAATCTTTATAATTTATTGGAAAAAAAAGGGAAGGGGGAAACAGAAAGGGGGTGGGGATGGAGGAGGGAGCTTACGACCTAAAGTTGTTGAATTCAATATTCAGTCCGGAAGGCTGTAAAGTCCCTAGTCGGAAGATGAGGTGTTGTTCCTCCAGTTTGCGTTGGGCTTCACTGGAACAATGCAGCAAGCCAAGGACAGACATGTGGGCAAGAGAGCAGGGTGGAGTGTTGAAGTGGCAAGGGACAGGGAGGTTTGGGTCATTCTTGCGGACAGACCTCGCGGAGGCTGAGCATCAACTCGCAGACACTTCCTCCTACCTCTCCCTGGACCATGACCCCACCACTGAACATCAAGCCATTGTTTCCAGGACTGTCACTGACCTCATCTCCTCTGGGGATCTCCCTCCCACAGCTTCCAACCTGATAGTCTCCCAACCTCGGACGGCCCGCTTCTATCTCCTACCCAAAATCCACAAACAGAACTGCCCCGGTAGACCGATCGTCTCAGCTTGTTCCTGCCCCACAGAACTCATTTCTCGTTATCTTGACTCCCTTCTCTCTCCCCTTGTCCAGTCCCTTCCCACCTACATCCGTGATTCCTCTGACACCTTACGTCACATCAACAATTTCCAGTTCCCTGGCCCCAACCGCTTCCTCTTCACCATGGACGTCCAATCCCTCTACACCTCCATCCCCCACCAGGATGGTCTGAGGGCCCTTAGCTTCTTCCTCGAACAGAGGCCCGAACAATCCCCATCCACCACTACTCTCCTCCGTCTGGCTGAACTTGTTCTCACACTGAACAACTTCTCCTTCAACTCCTCTCACTTCCTGCAAATAGAAGGTGTGGCTATGGGTACCTGCATGGGCCCCAGCTATGCCTGTCTCTTTATGGGGTATGTGGAACATTCCTTGTTACAGTCCTACTCCGGCCCCCTTCCACAACTCTTTCTCCGGTACATCGATGATTACTTCGGTGCCGCTTCATGCTCTCGTCAGGACTTGGAAAAATTTATTAATTTTGCTTCCAATCTCCACCCCTCCATCATTTTCACGTGGTCCATCTCTGACACTTCCCTTCCCTTCCTTGACCTCTCTGTCTCAATCTCTGGTGATAGACTGTCCACCAATATCCATTACAAACCCACCGACTCCCACAGCTATCTTGACTACAGCTCCTCACACCCCGCTTCCTGTAAGGACTCCATCCCATTCTCTCAGTTCCTTCGCCTCCGTCGCATCTGTTCCGATGATGCTACATTCAAAAACAGTTCCTCCGACATGTCCTCCTTCTTCCTTAACCAAGGTTTTCCACCCACGGTCGTTGACAGGGCCCTCAACCGTGTCCGGCCCATCTCCCGCGCATCCGCCCTCACGCCTTCTCCTCCCTCTCAGAAACATGATAGGGTCCCCCTTGTCCTCACTTATCACCCCACCAGCCTCCGCATTCAAAGGATCATCCTCCGCCATTTCCGCCAACTCCAGCATGATGCCACCACCAAACACATCTTCCCTTCACCCCCCTTATCGGCATTCCGTAGGGATTGCTCCCTCCGGGACACCCTGGTCCACTCCTCCATCACCCCCTACTTCTCAACCCCCTCCTATGGCACCACCCCATGCCCACGCAAAAGATGCAACACCTGCCCCTTCACTTTCTCTCTCCTCACCGTCCAAGGACCCAAACACTCCTTTCAAGTGAAGCAGCATTTCACTTGCATTTCCCCCAACTTAGTCTACTGCATTCGTTGCTCCCAATGTGGTCTCCTCTACATTGGAGAGACCAAACGTAAACTGGGCGACCGCTTTGCAGAACACCTGCGGTCTGTCCGCAAGAATGACCCAAACCTCCCTGTCGCTTGCCATTTCAACACTCCACCCTGCTCTCTTGCCCACATGTCTGTCCTTGGCTTGCTGCATTGTTCCAGTGAAGCCCAACGCAAACTGGAGGAACAACACCTCATCTTCCGACTAGGGACTTTACAGCCTTCCGGACTGAATATTGAATTCAACAACTTTAGGTCGTAAGCTCCCTCCTCCATCCCCACCCCCTTCCTGTTTCCCCCTTCCCTTTTTTTTTCCAATAAATTATAAAGATTTTCCTTTTCCCACCTATTTCCATTATATAAATAAAAAAAAACCCCCACTAGAGCTATACCTTGAGTGCCCTACCATCCATTCTTAATTAGCACATTCGTTTAGATAATATCACCAACTTTAATTTTAACACCTATGTGTTCTATTGTACTATTGTCGTTGACATCTTTTGATGATCTGCTTCTATCACTGCTTGTTTGTCCCTACAACCACACCACCCCCCCCCCCCCACCTCTTTGTCTCTCTATCTCTCCGCCCCCCACACACACACCTTAAACCAGCTTATATTTCAACTCTTTCTTGGACTCGAACGCAAGTTCTGTCGAAGGGTCATGAGGACTCGAAACGTCAACTCTTTTCTTCTCCGCCAATGCTGCCAGACCTGCTGAGTTTTTCCAGGTAATTCTGTTTTTGTTTTGAAAATGTAATTGTTGGATGGTCAATGAACAAGCTAGGAGTTTACTTAAGCATCACCATCTCAGACCAACTCCTTAAAGTTTAAGCAGTTAACAACATATTAACTAAGGCAATATTGAAAATTGGTGACTGCTATGTCATAGATCAGTTTGCATTTGAAAAGTTTCTAAACACTGGGCTTATAAAGGAGCAGTCAGTGATACTTAGTGCTAGGTGCATGGAGACACACAGGAACAAAAAGATTGTAAAAAGATATAAAGTGACAACCACATGAAGACACAGAAATACCAACAGAAAATGTCAGTAGATACAGAACGTGGGAGAAAGATAGTGGGACAGAGAGAATAACCCATTACCTGAAAGCAAGACTTTTTCTGCAGTCAGCTGTTTGTGAAGAAATCCATAAGGCAGTTAACATGAAAGAAAGAATTTGCATTTATATAGCACCTTTCATGTTTTCAGGACAGCTTAAGGCACTTTACAGCCAATTAAATAGCTTTGAAGTGTAGTCGTAATATCGGAAACACAGCAGCCAATTAGCGCACAACAAGGTCTCAGAAAGACCAATGAGATAATGACCAGAAAACCTCTGGCTTTTTTTTTACTGATATTGGTTGAGGGACCTCTCATCTGAAAGGCAGTTCAGTAATCCATCAGTACTGCACTCAAGTGTGGTGTCATCACTAAATCTCTCCTTTGAAATCTTTCTTGTCACTTCACATATTCTTTCCCTCCCTCATATTACTTTTTTTTCTCCAAATTGGACATCATTCATCCACTCTGTAATCTAACTGAGACACTTATTAGGGTTTCTGCTTTGAATACAGTCGGCAATTGTGGCACAAATTGCACTCAAAATTACAGGAGTTTTCCAATTTGATTTTATGGTTCATACTCATTTGTATAATTATAAACACAAATCATCCATGAACCAATGGAATTGGGTAACATTTTAGAACATAATTGTTTCTTTTCCTTGCTGTTAAAAAATTTCTTCAATATATTTAAGAGCAACAACCTCATGAGCGCAGTTTTATTAGTACAGCTGAAAGTAGATGTTGTCATAAAAATAAGCATTTTTAATAGGAGTGTCTGGTCCACCACCTGTGAATAACCTGGGGCAAAATTTTCCACTCGTTGGGCAGGCACGCACCCAACCTGAATGAGTGTAAAATGATGCATGATGACGTTGGGCGAGCGTCCCAACATCATTATGTACTTGTGCGATACTTCGATCGGTGGGTGAGCTTACAGTTGGCGGGCAGGTGAAAAGGCCAAGCAGCCTTTGGATTTTTTGCGAATCCTCATCCGCGGGTGGGATGAGGTTTCGATGAGTCATAATTTTTTTTTTTTAATTTTCAAACTAATTTCTAACATATCCCTGCTCATGTGACAGGATCACATGAGGGGACATGTTATTAGCATTTTTAAAATCCTTTTTTTCCCAAAATGCTTCATCTCCCTGAGGCAGCTCTGTGCGAACTTTCACGCAAACCAGCGTAAAAGATTGCAGAAACTTGATTTGCACTGAGTGAAGCTTGAGCTTGAAATTCCATGAGCATTTACGCTGCTTTGGTCAATTTTGGGCGATTTGCATGAATGGTGTTCAATTCATTGCAGAGTCTCCTACTCCAACTCATTCTTCTCCAATACATCCCTTAGTTGTTTTCCATCCTGTTATAATCTTCAGGCTTTTAAAATAAAGCTTAATGGGTGGAGTTTTATGGTTGCATCGTGGCGTGGGCAGGGCCATTAAATGCGGTGAGCCGTTCAAAAGTTCATTGACTTTGGTAGGACCATGGAGTCCTGCCAGCGTAAAATTCTGACCCATATCACTCAGTTGCTATTACTTGCTTGACCTTTTAAAGTAATTTCAGCCTTAGTGTTGCCCTGGGCTGTGGGAAGTCACCTTCATTTATCAATAACAAAAAACCCTAGTATGCTTATAAAGTACCCCAAGAGCAGAATTCTCCCTTCGGCGAGTGGGGGCGGGGCCCGCTCACCGACGCGTAAAATGACGTGTGGTGACATCGGGCGGATGTCCCTTTGTCACCGTGCGTCATTTAGATTTTCAGTTCAGCGGGTACGCAGCCAACTCGGCTGCATGACCGCCGAACTGTCAAAGGCCTATTGAAAAGTAATTAAAACAGTTAAAGGAGCTGTCCGTCCAACCTTAAGGTTGGGGGGCAGGCAAAGAGCCCAGGTGGCCTTCAGACAAAAACATGAAGCCTCATCCACGGGCGGGATGAGATTTCATGAGGGATTTAAAATTTCTGTTACATTTTTAATAAAAGTAATTGACATGTCCCAACTCATGTGGCAGGGTCACATGAGGGGACATGTCAATAAAATTTTTCTAATCGTTTATTATCTTTTTAAAAGAACAATGATCTCCCTGAGGCAGCACTTTGCCTCAGGGAGATCTGTGTGCTCTTTCGCGGGAGTGCACTCCCGGCTCAGGGAATCCGCCCCCACCACACAGGGAGCGCATAGAGCTTCCTGGCGCATGTCACACTGGGCGGGCCTTAACTGACCCGCCCATGTAAAATGGCGGTGCACCCCTTACCAAGGGCGCCAATCAGGAACCCGCCCGCTCTCGCCCACTCTCGCACAACCCCACCGACGGGAGGAAAATGCTGCCTCAAGACACTGCATTACAGTTTCAGTTCAGTATTACTACAGTGCTCTACCCATTAAACAGATGTTTAGATACTTGGAATTACAAGAGAATCCTAATTTGTAAATAAGGACTTTATACATGCAGAGCAGTTAAAGGTTCATTTAAAACAGGCAAGAGTGACACAGATTGAAAACCCATTGATGTATACAAAGCTGCATTCATTTTTAAGCATGACAGCCATCAAAGTAGGTCACACTTTTAAATCAAAGTGATCCCTCCTAACGCAGGACAGTTGGCAGCACTGTACATGCAAATGAGGTCTAATTAGAATAATTAATTACTCAGTTCCTTCAAAGATAGATGCTATGTTAGAGGAAAAAAAGAATGTCTACAGTCCAACGAGTCCAGTTTGAACATGTGCATTAGTACAAAGCATTTAAAGCACTTTCATATTGATAAAGTGCCATTAGTAACAGATATGTGATACTCCCGAAACTTCTGGAAAAAAATGTATCTGCCTTGCCAACATCATGTGAGACCCAGTTTCTCCTGGGTTTTTGAGAATATCCAATGACGATTTGGAAAATGCACATTGTTGTAATAAAGGGATATTGGATTTTGCTTGAGCATGAACTTCTGAGCCCCTAGCAGCAATATTAAAAGTCTTCAAAGCCTTGACTTTCTGAGTGAATTGTAAATGAGAATTTGTTGGCTATGGTGCAACTTTGCCTGTATTGGCATCTCACATGGTAAGCTATCCAAGAGGAGCCTTCCCCTAATTTAAATAGTGTATTGGCATATGAAAAGCTTTTCCAGAGAGTTCAGCCTGTAGCACAGCTGGTTAGGTAGCATAAAATCCAACCAGGCAACATTTCATTAAAGGGAACATGTGGCAATGGTACAAGGGTTGGTCAATTGGTCACATTGTTATTACGAAAATGTAGGCAGCACTAATACTTTCAATGTTAAGGGACAAGCGCCATGATTCTTTGAACAGTAAAACACTGCTGGGAGCTCTCTGAGGCGAGATCACTAATTTAGTTAATGCAGTCACCAAGGTAACTGAGTTCCAATTGAGGAAGAGTGAATGTAATCATAGTGCTCAGTTTTACTCATTTTTCTACTGGGATCCAGAAGCGGCACAAGCAAAAGTTGGGACTGCCACACCTTCAGGGAAATAGCATGTGATGCACTGTCTATATTGCTGTCTTGCAGTTATACTTTACATTATGCCCAAGAGTAAGGTGCAATTTTCCTGAAGATAAAGGTGGCATCTCAGGAAAACTAAGGATCTGCTCAGGGATCCAGGCCAAGATGTATCTCTGCTTCTTTAGAGTAACTGCACAACATTAACTTACCTTTAAGGGACATAGTTAAGCAGACCTGGTGCACTGATACACTCAGCTGAATTTTGTCTGTGCAGACTCGATGGGCCTCAAGTATTTACCCCTCTTGGGAGGCCCCTCGACCATTGAGGTGCCTTTGCCTCGCAGTTGCTACCTCAGCAATGGCCACCACTAGTAATGGTTTTGCTAACACTGCTGTAGCTCTCGGGGGCAGTCCGTCATTCTTGACCCTGGTGATTTCCATTTAATTGACCATCACCAGGAAGGTGCCTCTCTGGATCCTGCTATAAGCGGGATTGCCTTCTGCTTTCAGCCAAGGCAGCAGGCCCTCAGTCATTGTGGCAATGTTTTCATCCATGTTGTTGTTTGTTGCTAACTGGCTTTCGTCACTTGCTTGATGGAGCTGTACATTTAAGGCTCCCTGATGTAGCTGATGCCCTATTGCATTGGACTGGGAGAATGTGCTACATGAAAACTTTTAGCTGTAGCCGCCTTTACATCTATGGGAAGAATCAATCCTATTCAATATTTGCGTGATGGCCATCATATACCCTCCCTCTACATCGTAACAATTCTGTGATTCTATAGTAGATAGTACAACTCTGTTTATAATTAAATAAATGCAGCAAAAACAGGCTGGTTCAGATAAGTATGACAAGCTCTGTAAACACAGATCAGATGTAATGATAGAGAAATTACCTCAGGCGATGTTTTTGTACCTGTATTTGCTAGCATCCCATGATCCTGTCTTCTAAGCAACTAGGAATTATGAAAGAAAGTTCTGATATACAACAAAAAAATGCAAAAACAAAGACATCAAATGCATGTAAGCAAAATGAAGAAAGAACACAAAAGTGTTCTTTAGAGCAACTGCACAGCATTAATTTATCTTTAAAGGACCTAGTTAAGCAGACCTGGAGCACTGATACAATTAGCTGATACAGACGAGATTGCGCAATGGCCATAACTTCAACCAATGTTGGGAACTTTAGGGAGGGACTCAGTTGAAATAATTATGCTGTTCATTGTGGTTTACTTATGCCTGTAGCACAGTCTCATCTCCTCCTGGCAAGGTGTACCCCAGACAATCTAGCATGACATGATTTTTGCACATGAGTTGCAGGGCCAATTTTCTTACATGTGTGTAGTACAAAAAAAAAGGCTCATAGAACATAACAAGAAATAGGAACAGGAATAGACCATTTGGCCCCTTGAGCCTGCTCCTTCATTCAATATGGCTGATCCGCTTATGTTTTGAATTCCACATTCCCAAATCTACCCCCAATAACCTTTGATTCCCTTGCCTAACAAGAATCTATCTACCTCTGCCTTAAAAATATTCGATGCTTAAACAAATGTAGTCCTGTGTGTTACCCATCTTATAGCACCTTCCAACTAAATAAAGTCATTTGAAAAAACATTTATAACAAAGGCATGGAACGTTTCACAACGTTACTGGGAACATTTATTTCTTCCTGATATTCATTGACTTCATATGCGAGAAAATAAAAAGCAAGAGGAGAAGTACTATAAAAAGGCAAAAAGCATTTTAAACATAATATTTCTTACTGCATTCTTCTAACCATGGTGACTATCTCCAACAAAAAAAATCATGACAGTTATAAAAAGAAAATCACACTGGCCTTCCATGGACTAAAGTATGCTTTGGTCTGGAAGAAATGCTAATATTATTTATCAATTCATTAGCTACTGAGCTAATGGTGTAAATAAATGACTACAGTGGCTCACATTATTGGTCTAGTTAAAAATATCATTAAAAGTGCCAAGATAATCCATTTTGAAATATGAATTACAGTATCTCACCTTAATAGACATCCATGAGCCAATAGTTCTGCAAGCAGCAATTATTCTCAGCAGGATTTAGGTTGGACCTTCTGAACAACTACCCAATTGCATCAGTTTGCTCAGCACTGAGCTTTCACAGGTCAGTGGATGCTTGATTACAGGAGAAGGACACAAAACACAGCCAACTTAAAAAAGGTTTAAGTCAGCTAATTTGTATTCACAGGAGCTGCTCCACAGCAAGCCACTCCAGCACTATTTCCAACAACCCTTGTAAGCACTCACATTATACAACTGCAAGTCCCGAGCAACTTTAGACCTGGTTTAATGGTTTTAGGTTCTGCTAAACTTGCTTTAACTGAGCTGGATAATGCATGGAACATGAACAATTCCTATTCTAGAATTAAAAGAGTGGAATTACATGTTAAATTGATTTTTTCAGAAATAAGTATTACTTAAGCACATATTTGTTATCTTTTCTTTCTTAAGTTAATTTCAAATTCCATGTTCATATGTAGCTGGTTGATGGTCTCTTGGTTTTTAAGGGTCAGGTACAACAGATACAATAGTACTGGAGGAACAAGTAAGCTTATTATGTAAGTCCATGTACAATGTGCTGCCACTGGCATGGGGTCAGCTTGTGGGCCACACTTAATACCAGAATAGGTTTTGTGTTCAGCAGCTGGCTGACATACATCTTATTCATTCAGATGAGTTGTTTCATGTCTGGGAGACCTGAAATGAGCATTAACTGGATGTGAAGATGCCAGAGGCTTGAATGATGCAGATTTTCCAACTCACCTACATCCCTGAGCAGTCCAGTGCATAATTCTGTCTATCACCCATGTAATTCAGAACCATGTTCCTGACAGGATGGGTAGTGCTTAACTGGACTGCTTCCATTGTTGGATGGACTGCCAATTCTTGTGATTTAAGATCACAAATGCAGAATGATCACTTGGGCAAGGTACTGGATAATTGCTGATATAAAGGAAGTATAAAACAGCTAGAATCACCACTTACAGGGTAGGATGGAAGCAGGGTAAGGTACATCATAAAATTTGAGCCCAAGCTTTAAACTCATCACACTAGTTATCTTTATAGTCAGAAATGAAATTATTTGATGAAAATTTTGTGAAGTAGGGTAAGTTTCAAAAAAGCATGTAGTTAACAGAAGAAATTTTAAAAATCGGGGTTGATCTGCCCAGCTTTCTTCTTACATCTATTTAAGACAAACATCTGGCTACTGGAATGTTAAGATTGTCTTGGTCTGCCATGGAGACATGTGGACAGGAAACTTAGCACCCATCTTCCCCCATGCTCACCCCTCCCCTGTGACCATCTTTCCCCACACCGTCCCCTGTTTTCTAAGTGGGATTTAAAACCCATGCAGTTCTATCCATGCTTTATTGGTAATCCCTTATTAAACTCATACCTCCTCCTCCCACTGAGCAGGTATGTGGGTTCCTGGTGGAAATGGCTGCACCCTCCTGGCATACCACCATGAAGTTGGCACTCTGGTACGTATGGCAAATCCACCCCCCACCGTCCCCACGCACCCACCCCCCACCACCCCCCCACCTCCCCCACCCCCACCCCCCCCACCCCAAACCCCCAGCACCCAAACCAAGTGGTCCAGACATTGGAAACATTGCTGTAACACATAAATGGTCACTTGCATGATGTTTCTGGTGGCTTCATGACTCCATTATACAACCACTATTTTCAATTGGTTGGGTGGCAGAATTAGGTCATTGGCCAGGTGTAAAGGCCTTTGTCCTTGCGCAGCTTTCCTCTGGTTGTTCCTGCAGATGTGAAGGCACAATCAGAGTACTGCTCACACAACCAACAGATGCATCGTATGCAAACGCAAGTAGCCTGCTGAGCATGGGGCACTTGCACAGGACATGACAAGAGGGGCCAGCAATGCAGCTGCAGCACTGAATGCCTTTGGTTCTTTCATACCATGGCGTAGGTGATACTAGACCAGCATTTTTATTGCCCATCCCTAATTGACCTTCTCAATGGCAGTTAGGGATGGACAATAAAAATGCTGGCCTAACCAACAGCACCATGTTCTGTGAAAGAATAAAAAAAATCTACGGAGCCTAATTTTGTGGGTGTTTTCTTTCAGTTTGCTGACAAACTATTTGTGTCAATTAGCAAAGGGAGTTAGATGTCCTTGAGAATAATATAAATGTCTTTGTAATCTTTAAGATTTGTAGTGCAACTTACATTGGGATGGAAGTCAAAACTGCAGCTAAACTAATACCTCTAAAAAATGAGCCATAACACAAAAGCAAATATATCCAACACACTCATGGTACACAGGCTACCTACATTTCAACAATATGCAGAACAGGCTCAAAAGGTCATATAGCCTATTCCTGCACCTATTTCTTTTACATTCTATGATCACATTTTTGGTGAAAGAAGCTTAATATTCATTTATTTGTCTGCCAAAAACAGTGACCTGACACACTGGGGATGATTCTGACATCAGTGCACAGTGCAAAATGGGTGATATCAATTCACTGTCTGCTTTGATTTTCATCCTCATTGACTTCAACAGAACTACAAGTTGGGAGAGATGTATAACCTGCAGCTGAAATGATATCACTGGTTTTACATCATCCAAAGACAAAATTACCACCAATCTATCTTAATAGAGCTTGTTACCATAGCAATAAGACTTGTTCCTATCTTTTAGGACATAAATTTTGTTCATAATGTAAAGCAATTCAACTTTTATTGCTGTTGCTATTTTATTATGAACACAATTCATATGGTGCCTGCTGCTCAATGCCCACATGCCCAGCATGTAGCAATTGTCCTTTAACACCTATGTTTAAAATGCTCAACATGCCTGCCCTACCAAATCTCTGGTGTCAGCCCTTCCATGACCTGCTCAATCTGTCTGCCCTGAGATGATTCTCATCATACAAATCCAGAATTTAAAATAAAAAAAAATCTGTCAGTCACTCACTCATGCATTAAAGTGTTCTCTTGAGTGTTAATAACTGAAGCGCTCAAATAATTTGTGAAACCTGTTCATTTTTTTATCTTCTTGCCACATAAAATGCCATGTGTAATAGTTTATACAATTCTGAACTAATAAAGGAGAAATATGCTTTTGGCAGTAATTTTTCACAATCAGTTCACAAATAATACATATATTGCTAAGAATCTGTATTTTTTTAACCAGCTCTGATTGTTCTGCTCTCCTCTCCTGAAAGCACTCACTCCATGCTTGTTTGGGAGAAGCTGATTGCCCTCTGATATCTTGACCAGCTTTGGTTCACATGTGAACTTGCACGCTGATTTTTGGCAAACCTTTTGACTGTGGAGGATCATGCCATCCATAACCCTATCCTTGCCTAACATCCAGGCATGCACTATTCCAGCATAGGACATTGAATAGTATCAGAGGCTCCCAGCAACTGAAACTTTAAATGGCATCACTTAGATTCAGCACTGATCTAGAACTGGACACAGGATCTTCCTAACCAAAAAGAATCAACACCATATCATGCACGGTAGTTATCAGCTGACCAATTAGCAAACCAGATAAAATGGTATAATTTTTGATGAAAAATACATCTCATGAACCTATGAATCTGGCCATTTAAACCATCGAGCCTGTTCTGCTATTAAATAAGTTCATGGCAGATCTGTGATCTCACTCCATATGCCCCCTTTACCCCATATCGCTTAACATGTTTAGTTAACAAAAGTTTATCAAACATGCTTTTAAAATCAACAACTGACCCAGCATCAATTGCCATTTGCTCAAGAGAGTTCCACATTTTCACCACTTTTGCCTGTAGTAGTGCTTCTTAATTTCACTCCTGAAAGATTTGATTCTAATTTTCAGGCTATGACATCTAATTCTAGACTCCTCAACCGGCAGAAATAGTGAGCAGGATTTTCCAGTCAGCGAGCGCCCTCACCCCCCCACCCGGGGCCCTGTCCCCCCGCTCGCCGACGGGTAAAATGATGCACAATGACATTGAGCAGAACTTCCCAACATCACCGCAACCCATTTAAATTTTCAGGTAGGCGAGGGTGCAGCAAAATCAGCTGTGCACCCTCCGACCTGTCGATGGCCAATTGAGGCCATTGACAGAGTCAATGAACTAATTAATGGACCTGCCCATCCAATCTTAACGTTGGTGGGCAGGCCAGGAGCCCTGGCTAGCTTCAGAAAAAGCATGATACCTCATCCACGGGTGGGATGAGGTTTCATGTAGGTTTTAAAAAACTTAATTAAAGTTTTTTAAAAAGTAATGGACATATCCCAACTCAGTGTCACATGAGAGGACATGTCAGGGATATTTTTTTATATTTTTTATATTTTTTATTACAGAACTGATCTCCCTGAGGCAGCTTTTAGCCTCAAGCAGATGATTGCGCTCTTCTGTGTGCATGTGCGAAAGAGCACACTGTAGGTTTTAGGGGCTCCCCCCGCCTGCACAGGGAGCGCATAGTGCTTCTGTGCGGACGTCATGCTTGGTGGGCCTTAATTGGCCCGCCCACGTAAATTGGCAGTGCCCCCCCAATTGGGGGCGCTGATCGGAGGCATGCCTCTTGCGCGCCTGCCCTTCAACTTGCCCCCCAACGGGGGGAAAATCCTGCCCAGTGTCTCTCTATCTACCCTATCTGTTTCAATGAGTGTTTGAAAATTTTGATTAAATCATCCCTTAGCCTTTTTGAATTACATGGAATGAACTCCTAGTTTCTGTAACCTCTCCTCATAACTTAACCCTTGAAGACCAGGTGCCATTCCATGCTGCACTCTCTCCAAGGCCATTACCTCTTTCCTAAGATAAAAGTAAAAGCAAACTGCGGATGCTGGAAATCTGAAATAAAAGCATAAAATGCTGAAAAACTCAGCAGACTAACAACATCCTTGGAGAGAGAAACAGAGTTAATGTTTCGAGTCCTCATGACACTTCTTTAGAACTGGAGTCTGTATGACTCTGAAGAAGATTCATACAGACTCTAAACATTAACTCTGTTTCTCTCTCCACAAATGATGCCAGACTTGCTGAGCTTTTACAGCATTTTCTGTTTTTACCTCTTTCCTAAGGTTAGGTTCCCAGAATTGAACATAGAACTCCAGGGGGAGAATTTTCTCCCTGTTGCGAGGGTTGGACGGGAGCAGGGGCGGGCGCGCAGCCAATCGTTGCTCGCAATCGGCTGGGCGCCGTCGCTTTACGAGGGTGGGCCAATTAAGGCCCATTCAGTATGACGCACAACTGGAAGCGCTGAACGCTCCCTGTCTGGGTGGGGGGGAGTAGGCTGAGTCAGGGCCTGCGCTCTTTCGCACGAATGCACGTGAAAGAGCGCAGAAATCTCCTTGAGGCACAGAGCTGCCTCAGGAAGATTAGTTTGATTTTTTTAAAAATTTAATAAGGACCAAAAAATTTAAGACTTGTCCCCTCATGTGACAGTGTCACATGAGCTGGGACATGTCAATGAGCCTTAATAAAAACTTTAATTCAAGTTATAAACACTTTATGAAACCTTATCCCGCCCGTGGATGAAGTTTCGTGATAAATGCGAAGGCCGCCTGGGCTCTTTGCCTGCCCGCTAACATTACGGTTGGATGGGCAGCTCCGTTAATTAGTTTAATTGATATTTAAATGGCCTTAATAGACCTTTGACAGCTGTGCACCCGCCAAACTGGAGATTTGAATGACGTGCGGTGATGTCGGGACGCACGCCTGACGTCACAACGCATCATTTTACGCATCAGCAAGCTTCTGGCCCAGGTGTGGTCCAACCAGGACTTTGTATAGCTATAGCATAACTTCCACCTCCTTGTATTCTAGTCCTCTCAATAGCAAGCCCAACATTCCAGTTGTTGATTATTTTTCATACCTGTGCATATCATTTTAATGATCTATGTGCCTGAACCCTCAAATCTCTTTGGACCTCATTGTTTCAGGCCTTTCACCATTTAGAAAGTACTCTGATCTAGTCTTTTTGGGTTCAAAGTGGTTAAGCTCACATTCGCCTAGACTGGAATTCATTTACCACAGTTTTACACATTCACATAACTTATAAATATTCCTTTGTAATTTTATGCTTCCATCTACTCTATTTACAATGCTGTAATTGTGTCATCAGCAAACTTGAATATTCTATCATCTAAATTGTTGATAAATATGATGAACAGTTGAGGCTCCACCACAGATCCTTGGACACCACTGTTGTGATATGCCTTTAAGGGATGTCAGCTTGACATCACTAGAATCATGTGATCCAGTCTTAGTTTCACTTTTGCTTTGAGCAGAGCACACACACACAGCTCTGATACCTTCAATCTTTTTATCTATGTATAACTGTTCTCATGTGCCTATTCTTAATAAATGAACCCACATGTTTACCCAATCCCTTATGAGTGATTAGCGCCCTGTGTCTTGTACAGCAAATAAGCCCAAGGTATTATATCATTATTACAATGCTTTTCATCCTATTTTCAATCCTTTTTCTCCCCACCACCGCCCCCTCTCAGCACCCCACCCCCCACAAGGGCCATCTGTTATTTGTTCATCTTGTTCTTTTCAGAGTGCTTACTCCTGTTCTGCTGTTATCACATTCTGCTTTCTTACCTTTAAGCCACTATCTGTTTTTCTTTCACATTTCCAATATCCACAGTATTTTCAATGTTAGGTTGTGAACTGAAGCAATCAGAGTAGTTTCTGAAGTTGATCTGCCAGATGAAGCCTGACTGATTCCATGGATTGTCACTAGTGTGAGGTCACAGCATGCTTGTAGACCTGCAATTGCTGAGTCTTTAGTCTCACAATGTAAAACATTGGTGACACCTCCTCCAGAGGTCCCCAGCATCATAGATGCCAGCCTTCAGCCAATTCGATTCACCCCACGTGATATCAAGAAATGGCTGAAGGCATTGGATACTGCAAAGGCTATGGGCCCTGACAATATTACAGCAATAGTACTGAAAAATTGTCCTCCAACAAGAGAGAATCTAACCATCATCCCTTGACTTTCAATAGAATTACCATCGCTGAATCCCCTACTATCAACATCCTAGGGGGCTACCATTGACCAGAAGATGAACTGGACCAGCCATATAAATACTATATTTACAAGAGCAGGTCAGCGGATAGGAATCCTGTGGATAGTAATTTACCTCCTGACTCTTCAAAGCCTGCCCACCATCTACAAGGCACAGGTCAGGAATGTGATGGAATACTCTCCACTTGCCTGGATGAGTGCAGCTCCGATAACACTCAAGAAGCTTGACACCTTCCAGGACAAAGCAGCCCACTTGATTGGTACCCTATCCACAAACATTTACTCCTTCCACCACTGATGCACAGTGGCAGCAGTCAGTACCCTCTACAAGATTCACTGCAGGAACTCACTAAGGCTCCTTAGGCAGCACCTTCCAAACCCACGACCACTACCATCCAGCAGGACAAGGGCAGCAGACACATGGGAACACCACCACCTGGAAGTTCCCCTTTAAGCCACTCACCAACTCACCATCCTGACTTGGAAATATGTTGCTGTTCTTTCACTGTCACGGGGTCAAAATCCTGGAACTCCCTCCCTAACAGCACTGTGGGTGTACCTACACTACAGGAACTGCAGTGATTCAAGAAGACAGATCACCACCACCTTCTCAAGGGCAATTATGGATGGGCAATAAATGCTGGCCCAGCCAGTGATGCTCGCAATCCATAAATGAATTAAAAAAAAGGATTGATTGTACCTGCACTCCAAGACTCTGGATCCTGCACATGAAATTAGTGAATTGTTATATCCCAAAAGTTGCATAGTAGTAGGTTTTGCCATGGCTTTCCATGTCTTTGGATACATGTCTTTTAGAACCCGTAGAGGTAGGATGTTAGCACTTATGCCTGTGTCAATCTTGGCCAATAATGAGTTGAGCTACCAACTTTCTTAGGGCAGATCATTTGAATCTTGGCAAACACTTTGGATGGTGTGATAGTGTTTCTGTTCCCCTCTGTTTTTATGGTTTGCTTGTTTGTTTCAGAAGCACAAAGATTGACCGTGTGAAACCTATGTTTACTGCTCTTCGACTCATTGCGCATATCATTGCCATCTTCCAGTTTGTCAATCACCTCAAGTACATGTTTTTACGGGATGCCAAATGGTCGCTATTATTGCACGATGGTAGCTCTTGTGTACGGTCTGTTTGGATCAGTGCACGGCTCTTTGTAGCTACATCAGCCTTTGCCCTAGTGTAATGCTGCTGCCAATGGCCCTTTCTCCCACATCCCTTGCAGAATTGAGTAAAAGCTGGGCATTTTCTTAGTGCATGTAAAAGGCCACACCTTCCACATGTTTTGCTAGGCTGAGGTGTTCTAGTGAGTGAATCAACAATTGAGGTTGTACCTAGCACCAGTAAGCTTTATTGACCTATGAGGATCACTTCATACTTATGTGCATCCTTGAGTAGCTCATATGTTTTGGGCTGGCCTAGCAGACCTTTCTGGATTGCTTCCATAGGAATGGATGCAAACACCAACTCAACAATTCTATCTACACAGAGATAAAAACAAAAAAACTGCGGATGCTGGAAATCCAAAACAAAAACAAAAACAGAATTACCTGGAAAAACTCAGCAGGTCTGGCAGCATCGGCGGAGAAGAAAAGAGTTGACGTATCGAGTCCTCATGACCCTTCGACAGAACTTGAGTTCGAGTCCAAGAAAGAGTTGAAATATAAGCTGGTTTAAGGTGTGTGTGTGGGGGGGAGCAGGGCAAAAGAGAGGAACGACACGTTCAGCCTTTGAAAAATCGCAGTACATACCCTTTTCTCTGCATCTGCTGACGAAATGGTCTATGGATTCTGTAGGCTGTTGTCGAAATGACATGAACTCTAGTCGATAAACACGGAAGTTTGATTTGAACTGGACTTCTAATGTAGCCCATATCTTTAGGGGATCTTTTGGCTCTTCTACTGTTATCCCTGATATGTTCAGCCTGTGTAGATGTTCATTTCCAATTGTTAGATGAATTTTTATGGTTTGATTGTGTGTTTCAGACACAGCTGAATTAAGAAAACATGGCTCTATAGAGTTTCAACATCCTAAACTCGGAAAGCTGTGTTCCAATTCAAATTGGGGAATTTTGTGGACATTCTGACAATATCCTTTGAGCTTCTTTCTCCTATAGTACTTGGGATGAATGTTGCTATAGCTGCTTTCACACATTCTTCCAAAGCTCTGCTAATTTAATCGCAATCTTCTCTGGTTTTAATGAGTTTTTAAAAAGTATTTCTTTGTTTTATTCTCCCTCGCCCGCTATCAGCCGGCCCATACCCTGGTCACTCGCCTTTTCTGACTAAGCTAATCCGGTGCTGGTCCTCTCAATTCGCTGTCCCATTCACTGAGCTGACAGGCTTTGCACTACAATTTCACCATGAGGGATCCGTCTGCTTACCAGTTCTTTACCTAAGCACTGTGTCTTCACTGTGCAGTCAGCAAGATGCTTTCTCAATGCAATCAGACGCTTTGCCTTTGTTATGGTCTGACCAAATCGCCAAGAGTCATCTCATGCCGTGTAGCATGATTTAAGGCTGTTCACTATGTTGTACCTGTGGTCAATCTTGCCATCACTCTGTTTGACCACCACTGAACACCATGGGCAGAATCTTCTGCCTGTCGGGCAGGCCAGTCGGGGGCGGGCGCGGGTGGACGCGGAGCCGATTGCCGCCCGTGATTGGTTATGCACCACCATTTTAAGTGGGCTGGCCAATTAAGGTCCGCCCAATGGGACGTGCGCCCAGTAGAGCTCCTGTGCAGGCGGGGGAAGGAGGGAGAGTCAAAGCCTGCGCTCTTTCGCGCATGTGCACAAAAGAGCGCAGAAATCTCCCTGAGGCACGGAGCTGCCTCAGCAAGATAAAGTTCACTTTTAAAGTTCGTAAAAAGGAAAAGATAAAAATTATTCAGACATGTTCCCTCATATGACAATGTCACATGAGCTGGGACATGTTTATGAATTGTCAAAAACATTTTTATTCATTTAATAAAACCGTCATGAAATCTCATCCTGCTCATGGATGAGGTTTCATGCAAACTGCGAAGGCCGCTTGGGCTCTTCGCCTGCCCGCCAACCTTAAGGTTGTACAGCAGCCCTGTCAGTTCGGTTAATTAGTTTATTAATGGCCTTAACAGGCCTTTGACAGTTCGGTGGGCGCGTGGCCGACTCTGGTGCATGCTCGCTGAACGGAAGATCGGAATGATGTGTGGTGATGTTGGGACACATGCCCGATGTCACCATGCATCATTTTACACATCGGCATGTGGGGCCCACCCCTGCATGCCGATGATAAAATTCTGCTCCATGTTGTGTTGTTATAGTGATATAAAGACACCAGTCACTCATAATGTAAATTATGTAATTTATGTAAACATGTTGTCAGTTCATTTATTTAAATTAGGCACATAAGAACATGTATACATGAAGACACCAGCAATAGAGCTCTGTCTGTGTGTGCTCTGTTCAAAAGCAGAAGTGAAGCTAAAACTGGATCACATGATATATTTCCAGTCTAGTGATGTCATGCAACTATCCCTTCAAGGCATATTACAACACCTTAGGCCTCTTCTGGCTCTCAGTCCTCTTCCCACTAGATTGACCTGTCAGAAAAGCTACAACTGCTTTCCTGCTCAGGCCCATGGTTAGTTCGTGATAACATCACTGGAGCCCAATCTACATATTTAAAGAAAGTCCACGCTGGTTTCTGACCTATTTCCTTCTTGCCTACTAAGAAGAGCAGGTTAAAACACCATATTTTAGGACCAAAACCAAGGGCTGAATTTTACAGTCTCGCATGTTGTGTGTTTTTGGCAGGGTCGCACATAAAATACGAGAGGTGGCTAGCCCACTACCTTCAGGCTCACTCCTGAGCTGTCCCCTTAATATGGGGGGTGGGTTGTTGCCAAAATTGACAGCCTACTTGTCATATGTAAATCAATAATTAAGGCTCAATTGAGCTTGTTTACAAGCCAATTGACATCAATATTATGCTGCTCGCACCGTAACATGGTTAGCATGGGCAGGCAGGCTGAAGTAGGCAGCCACTTCTTTCCAAAAAGTTTTTAAAAGGGCGGGATGGAAGCGGAGGTAATATCTTCAGTGGTTTGATCTTCCCCCCCGAAGGTAGTACCCCACCCACCCCCGCCCCCCCACGCTTTCCTTCCTCCCGGCTGCTCCATTGCCCCACTTCCTAAGGTGCCTGACTCCTCTCGCCCAATACCCCTGACTTACCTGAGTCCAGGATCCATTGGAGTCTTCATTCTGGGCCTGCCTGCAGTGCCGACAGGGTACACAACTGAGCTCTGACGCTGCCGGGAAAGAAAGAGCTGCTGGATTGGCTGGCTGCTCCCTACGGCAGGACCTCTGAGGGCAGGAGTCCCGCACTTTTCTTGTTATTGCTGCTGGGTGGACTTAGTTTCATCAGTCGGTTTCTGGCCGACATTTTAGTCAGTCAGAGGGCAGTGTAATACACCCGCTGTAAAATCCAGCCCCAAAGAGTGAGGGATTGTAAATGTTAGTATAGGGCTAGTTAGAGGACTAGTAATGCAGAGGCCTCAGCAACCATTCAGGGGCATCAGCTTGAATCCCACCATGGAAGCAGGACATTAAAATTCAGTTTACTAAATAAATCTGGAATAAACAGCTGTCACCAGTATTGGTGACCATGTATAATCGGGTTGTTGTAAAAACCCACCTGGTCCAATAATGTCCTTTAGAAAAGGAAATCTGCCTTCCTTAAGTCTGGCCTATTTGAGACTTCTGAAATGACCTAGCAAGCCAGTCTGTTGTGAAGGAGGATGCTCATCATCAACTTCTCAAAAGCAACCAGGGATTGACAATTACTGCTGGCTTTGCCAGTGATGCCTACATCCTTTGAGTGAATTAAAATAAAATGTCAGTTAAGTCCCCATGCAATTTTATGTCGACTCATCCAATTTCTTCCAAGAAAGCATGGTTAAAATCACCACTTTAGTGCTGTCACATAACAAAACTGAATAAAATAGACTGCATGCAACTTTTTGCACTGGGCTGTACCACTTTTATCTCCACCACTTTTTACCTATGTCAGTGTGATGGCCATGAAGAATACGAGCTTTTTCTCCATTCCTGCAGTCATCATGTAGTGAGCTTCTAATGAATGGATATTAGGCACAGAGAAAAAGAAATTGAATTCAAAAAAAAAATTCTGAACATCTATTGTGTCGGGGGAGGCATATATTCATCTTTGTGTCTATACCTTTCCACACTGAGCTAGGATGAGTGCAACCAGCCTTTTTAATTCTTTTGTGTTTCAGGAAAATCGAGCAGCTTTGTATAAAGAAGGCTGTTCACATATATTGGCTGCTGAGTGTTCCACTCAATTAAGAGGTGAAAGTATTATCTCAGGCTGTCTTTCTTCACCATTAATACCCTCACTAATGTAAACAGCGTTCACCTTGCTATGTCAAGGCAAATATTTTGGAGAGTCAACAACCTGCATTATTTATGGCCTACTAAGTAGAAGAATTAAGGCATGCAAATATGCAGGTTGTAAGTGTGTGTGTGATTAGTCAGTTGCAATGATTTAGCAGTTTGGGAACTCCTCAGCATCTGTGTGTTATGGAGGAGGAAAAGCCAGATGTTACCCAAAGACTCCTGTTAGAAAGTGCACATCTGTGAATGTCAGGCAAGGCAAGCACTGGTTTTGGCTGTGACACCCTCTTTCGATAAATAACCTGCTGACATCGCCACCTGGATTCACAAAAGAAGAATGAGCATCCGAGCAAAAAATACTGCAGGACTGCTGATGTCTGTGGAAATGCTCCACAGCCAGCACTAGCATTTTCAGAAGAAGGGGGAGAAAATTGGGATGAAGAAAATCCCATCAACTAATAAGTTGCATGCTGCAGCATTGTGACCAATTCTGGACACCACACTTTGGGAAGGATACCGAAGCCTTGAAGGGGATGTAGAAGAGATTTACTGGAATGATATTAAGGATGAAAGATTTCAGTTACATGGAGAGACTAGAGGAATTGTAGCTTCTCTCCTTAGAGCAGAGTAGGTTAAAAGGAGATTTGATAGAGTTTAGCAAAATCATGAAGGGTTTTGATAGATTAAATAAGGAGAAACAGCTTCCAGTGGCAGTAGGGTCCTAACCAGAGGACACAGGTTTAAGGTGATTGGCAAAGGACCAGAGGCTACCTGAGAGGAAAAAATACATTGCACAGTGAGTTCTTATAATCTGGAATGCACTTCCCGAAGGAGTGGTCAAAGCAGATCCAACAACAACTTTCAAAAGGAAATTGAATATTTAGATTAGGGGAAAAGTTTGTAGGGTTTTGGGGAAATATCAAAGGCATGGCATTAACTGGATACCTCTTTCAAAGAGCGGGCACAGACATGGTGGTATTGCTCTACATTATTCTATGATTTTAACTTGAAATGCTGTGGAAATTGTATTTTTCTTCAAAAAAAAAGTCACCAGGGCTAGGATTTTGCCCTCGTTGGGCAGGTTTGGCAAGGACGACTGCCACCCACAATAGGGCCCTGACTGCGATTTCATGCTGGTGGGCCAGTTAAAGCCCGTCCGATGTGAAACGCGCACTGCAGCGCTGCCTGGGTCAGGGTGGGAGGAGGACGAGCGCGCAAGTTCATGAGTGCACACAATGAAAGCTTCCTGAGGCACAGAGCTGCCCAAGACCACAGTCACGTGACCCATATATATTTGTTTGTCCAATGATCCTTCACACTGTTATCTGAGGCATCACGTTATCATGTCACAATTTATTCTCAAGAGCTGGCTAATATTTGAAATTTATGTGACATAGAAATCATTATGCTGAGGGTCATTAAAGTGAGGATATTAAAAGGAATAACTAAGGGATTCACTTTGATTAGTTTAATGCAAGCATTAATACCAAACAAATAAAATGACCTCAGTCGTTTTAATAATTAGCTTACGTTTGGTCCTCAATGTGAATCTCCTTGAAGGGGGATAGAAATTCATCTGTACACTTACCACCTTACTTGAGCTGCTAACACAGCCTGCGATTAACAAAATATTTCGTACTTATGGCTGTGTTTAATGATTATGGATAATTTCATTTTAATTAAAGAAGTTTTTGTTTTGGTTTTCCTTAGTTTCTTAGTTGGCCCTGTGTAAGAAGTTGAAACAGTGAGGAAGTCTGGATTTACTTCTACATGTTGCAGTGTTGTATGATAGCAGCATCCGCCCCATATGTAAAAGACTAGCATGGAATACTTGACAAAAAAAGGAGAGGGGCACTCTGCAGGAGATGGATAAGATTAAAGGCACAGAAATGAAAGCACTATGAAATATAGGGCAGAATTTTCTGGCTGGCGGAATGAGGGCGGAGCATGAGCGGGCGCGGGCAGGCACAGACCTGATTGCCACTCGTGCTCGGGTCCACGCTGCTATTTTACGCGGGAGGACCAATTAAGGCTCGTCCAGCATGAATCACGGCTCCCGAGGACAGCAGGAGTGGGCGGGCAGCAGTGGGACTGCAATGCCCGCCGTGTCCAAAGGTGACCCGGCGGCCTGTTTTAAAAAGTTGCGGCAGCCTTTCAAAGGCTGTGAATCATGGCCAGTGGAAGGGCTGCCCAGAGCGCTGCTGCTGAGCAGGCCAGGCAGGAGGGTAGGGCAGGGAGGCACTGTGCCCCTTGTTTTTCCGGTGATTGTCTTGCTGTTATCCTCGAGGAGGTGGCAGCACAGTGCAAGGTCCTCATACCCCAGTACGGAAGGGGCAGGAGGCCCCCCCCACACGACCAAACGTGCCTGGGAGGAGGTGGCAAAGGTGGTGAGCACCTACGACATGGTGCAGCGCACCTGGATCCAGTGTCGCAAGTGCTTCAATGACCTGTTGCACTCAGCAAGGGTGAATACCATGTTGGTATTGGTTACTTAACCCAGCAGGCAGGCAGGCTTTCCCTCCTGGTGCCACCCCCCCTGCCCCACACACCCCCTCCCTCTCCCCCCCACCCCCCCCCCACCCACCCCACCCCCCACCACCCCACCAAGTCTGAGTGTAGTGACTGCATTGAATCATTGACGCTATGCATCTTTTGCTGGGTGGCCAGCAGATATTGCCTATGCCGAGGTCACCCTGAGAGAGTGGTGAAGAGATGGGTTCTGCCCCTGCAGCATATGGCACACTGAGACCCACATTACTGTTTTGGGGGCAGCCTGAAGGAGCTGCAACTAGGCGCAGTGCTTGAACTGCAGGATGTGCTAAAGTCAGGGTGATGACATGCTGGGAGGGGAGCTTCAAGGTGGCGTGGCACCGATCGATCTGCTCTCCTCTGCGCTCCACATACCTGCGCCTCCTTGTCATGGAAGACCATAAGACCATAAGATATAGGAGCAGAAATTAGGCTATTCAGCCCATCGAGTCTGCTCCGCCATTCAATCATGGCTGATAGGTTTCTCAACCCCATTTCTCAACCTTTGATCCCTTTACCAATCAAGAACCTCTCTATCTCGATCTTAAATACATTCAATGACCTGGCCTCCACAGCCTTCTGTGGCAATGAATTCCATAGATTCACCACTCTCTGGCTAAAGAAGTTTCTCCTCATCTCTGTTCTAAAAGGTCTTCCCTTTATTCTGAGACTGTGCCCTCGGGTCCTAGTCTCTCCTACTAATGGAAACATCTTCCCCACGTCCACTCTATCCGGGCCTTTCAGTATTCTGTAAGTTTCAATCAGATCCCCCATCATTCTTCTAAACTTCATCAAGTACAGACCTAGAGTCCTCAAACGTTCCTCATATGTTAAGCCTTTCATTCCTGGGATCGTTCTCGTGAACCTCCTCTGGACCCTCTCCAGGGCCAGAACATCCTTCCTGAGATACGGTGCCCAAAATTGCTCACAATATTTTAAATGTGGTCTGACCAGAGCCTTATAAAGCCTCAGCAGCACATCACTGCTTTTATATTCTAGTCCTCTCGAAATAAATGCCAACATTGCATTTGCCTTCCTAACATTCCGACTCAACCTGCAAGTTAACCTTAAGAGAATCCTGGACTAGGACTCCCAAGTCCCTTTGCACACCAGATTTCTGAATTCTTTCCCCATTTAGAAAATAGTCTATGCCTCTATTCTTCCTACCAAAGTGCATGACCTCACACTTCCACATGTTGTATTCCATCTGCCACTTCTTTGCCCATTCTCCTAAACTGTCCAAATCCTTCTGCAGCCTCCCCACCTCCTCAATACTACCTGTCCTTCTACCTATCTTTGTATCATCTGCAAACTTATCCAGGATGCCCTCAATTCCTTCATCTAGATCATTAATGTATAAAGTGAAAAGTTGTGGTCCCAACACTGACCCCTGCGGAACTCCACTAGTCACCGGCTGCCATCCTGAGAAGGACCCCATTATCCCCACTCTCTGCCTCCTGCCAGACAGCCAATCTTCTATCCATGCTAGTACCTTGCCTCTAACACCATGGGCTCTTATCTTACTGAGCAGCCTCCTGTGCAGCACCTTGTCAAAGGCCTTCTGGAAGTCCAAGTAGATAACATCCATTGGCTCTCCTTTGGCTAACCTACTCATTACCTCCTCAAAGAATTCTAACAGTTTTGTCAGGCATGACCTCGCCTTGATGAAACCATGCTGACTTTGCCCGATTTTACCAAGCACTTCCAAGTATACTGAAATCTCATCATTAAAAATGGACTCTAAAATCTTACCACCGACTGAGGTCAGGCTAATCGGCCTGTAATTTCCCGTCTTTTGCCTCACTCCCTTCTTAAACAGGGGGGTTACATTAGCGATTTTCCAGTCCTCTGGGAACCTCCCTGACTCGAGTGATTCCTGAAAGATCACCAGTAACGCCTCCACTATCTCTTCAGCTATCTCCTTCAGAACTCTGGGGTGTAATCCATCTGGCCCAGGTGATTTATCCACCTTCAGACCTTTCAGTTTTCCTAGCACCTTCTCCTTGGTAATGGCCACCATACTCACCTCTGCCCCCCGACTCTCTTGAACTTTGGGGATGTCACTTGTGTCTTCCACTGTGAAGGCTGCCGCAAAGTACCTACTTAGTTCCTCCGCCACTTCTTTGTTCCCCACTACTACTTCTCCAGCGTCATTTTCCAGCAGCCCAATGTCCACTTTTGCCTGTCTCTTACCCTTTATATATCTAAAAAAACACTTGCATTCTTCTTTTATATTACTGGATAGTTTACCCTCATATTTAATCTTCTCCCTCCTTATTTCTTTTTTAGTTCTCCTCTGCTGGTCATTGTAAGCTTCCCAATCCCCTGGTTTCCCACTGCTCTTCGCTGCATTGTATGCTTTCTCTTTAGCTTTTATGCTGTCCCTGACTTCCCTTGTCAGCCATGGTTGCCTCGTCCTCCCTTTAGTATGCTTCTTCTTCCTCGGGCTGAATTTTTGCTGTGTCTCCCAAATTGCTCCCAGAAACTCCTGCCATTGCTGTTCCACTGTCTTTCCTGCTAGGCTCATCTCCCAGTCAATTCTGGCCAGCTCCTCCCTCATGCCTCTGTAGTTGCCTTTATTCAACTGTAATACCATTACATCTGATTCCAGCTTTTTCCCCTCAAATTGCAGGGTAAATTCTATCATATTATGGTCACTTCCTCCTAAGGGTTCCTTCACCTTAAGCTCCCTTATCAAATCTGCCTCATTACACATCACTAAATCTAGAATTGCCTGTTCCCTAGTGGGCTCCACCACAAGTTGCTCCAAAAAGCCACCTCATAGACATTCCACAAATTCCTTTTCTTGGGATCCACTACCAACCTGATTTTCCCAGTCTACCTGCATATTGAAATCCCCCATGATCACTGTAACCTTGCTTTTCTTACAGTCCTTTTCTATCTCCTGGTGTATTTTGTGCCACACATCCTGACTACTGTTCGGAGGCCTGTTCATAACTCCCATTATGGTTCTTTTACCTTTGCGGTTCTTCAACTCTACCCACACAGATTCTACATCATCTGACCCTACATCATTTCTTGCTATTGATTTAATTTCATTTCTTACTAACAAAGCAACCCCACCCCCTCTGCCAACCTACCTATCTTTTCGATAGGATGTATATCCTTGGATATTTAGCGCCAAGTCCTGATCCCCTTGCAGCCATGTCTCTGTAATGCCCACCACATCATACCTGCCAATTTCAATCTGCGCCACAAGCTCATTTACCTTATTTTGTATTCTGCGTGCATTCAGAGACAACACCTTCAGTCCTGTATTTCCCGTCCCTTTCTCATTGTCGTCCCTTTATCTGATGTACTTGAAGTTAGATTCCTAGCCTTTTCCAAACACCCTGTCCTATTTTGTGTTCTGGAGACTTTAATAGCCTCTCCTGGGCTCTCCTTTCTTTTCAGTTTTGGTCCCAGATCGGTTCAGGTGGAGACCGTCCCAACGGTACAGATGGTTAGACCTTGTGGTGCCTAATATGATGTAGGCAGCATTTGGCCAAGGGGGTGGTGGGAGGGAACAGGCCTAGCATCTTTGTGTGAGTGTTCGGCAGCGGCGGGGTGAGGAGGCACTGGAGCCCTGCAATGTCCCACTCTGGTTGGGGTGGGCCATCCATGAAGAGAGCACAGGTACCATTAGCACTAATCAATGCTCTTCTCACCTTTTCAGGACAAGAATGCACATACTGCAGCTGAGCGGGTGAAGACTGGCAGTGGGCCGGCACAGTTAGCGATTCTCCGTCGCTTTGAGCAGGAGGACCTAGATTTGGAGAGGCGCCTTGCGCCCAGGTCCACCAGTGTCGGTGAGACTGGGGTGCCATGGGCAAGTATGTTTGCCCAGCAGTGAGGTCACCATTGTTCTCCCAACAGCCATGGCAGTGCTGAATGGTCAGTGATTGGAGTTTACAACAAGGCTTGACTATTGCTTATGGAAGGATGAGCGCATAATGATCCAGGGGACAGGGATGCACATTGACATTGTCTCCGTGTTAACTGATCCAATGTCCTTGTTCTTCCTTTCAGCATCAGCGGAGCAGGGCCGGGAGGAGGAGCAGCAGAGGACCCCTCTTATACCTGAGGGCCCTGAAGTCTTACCAGTGTCACACCATCTCTGCCAGGCAGGCACCAGCGCAGATACTAGCATCTTGGTGGGAGTTAGAACATTGGCTAATGTCCCAGGACACAGCTGTGAGGGTACTTCAGTCACTGGAGGAGCTGGCAGAGAGAGAACGTGCTCATGGCACCAGCAGTCGGAGGACTGCAGGGAACCAGGCACATGCTCAGTCTGTGCCTGATGATGTGCCTCTGGAGTCATCTGTGATGCAGCAAGTGCAGGAAATACGGCTGGGTGTGCGGGAACATCTGGGGGTTATACATGAGGCTATGCTTAGCTTGGTCTCCGTGGTGGAGGCACCTACATGGATGCTCACTGAAGCAATGTGCCTTATGTCCGAGCGCCATGTGTCCTCCACGGAGAGAGTGGCGACTCTCGTGGACAGCCTACTCCAGGAGACCCATCAGGGCTTCCTGGGGATGCGGTCTGACCAGCAAGCCCTCACATCGGCATTGATCATACCTAGTCAGTGCCAATGTGGGAGATAGTCTGGGCACCAAGTTTCCCAACTCGGTGCCCATCCATCCCCTGTGAGCAGGGAGGTCCGAAGCGACTTTAAGTTGGTGCAGCAGCTGCCTGTTGTCTCTGCGGGCTCCCTTCAGGGTGCTCTAGATGAGAGCAGCAGCTCCTCCACCCCTCTGCCAGTGACCGTTGCAACCAGTAAGGCTGGGGAGATGCCAACTGTGGAACTGGCAGCTCCCTCCCAGGCAGGGCCAGCACAGGCTCCACTGGCCAGAGGACGGCCACCATGGTCATCGAGGCCAATAGGACAGCAGAGTCAGCAGGCTGTCTCAGATGCCACTCCCAGCGAGGGGGCAGCACCAAGACGTAGTACCTGAAAACATAAACATAAGGCACCTTAGGCACACCACCGGTTTATCACTGGTGCATTTGTGTTGGCCCACAATGAGGTATTTATGAGTTGGTGTGATTTTTAACACCTTTGCCATTTTGTTTCATTAAGTTTCTTTGATTGCAATATTAAATTCAATCATGTCACCATGGCTGAGGATGCCTCTTTTCCTTTGCAGGTGGATGGTTTCCAATAATGTAATGTGTGTCTTGTGCGGCATTCAGCTTTATTATCAAGGAACTTAGTTAATGTTCCTAACCAGGCAGATTTAGCACTTAGGTCTCGAGTATGGAGCCTACAGCCCAGGCTCGTCCCAGAGGTCCATATGTGGTGTGCTCGCTGAAGGTTCAATGGACTAAAGGCTCCCGGCTGTCCCTGCTTCCCTGCAGTATACCTGGGTCAGCGCCTACCCCTTCAGCATTTCCCTGTGCATCCTCGAACTCACTGCTGGACTCATCGTGTGTAGCTGCAGCCAATGCGTCTACATCTTCATCATCCACAGCGTCCTCCCTTTCCAGCGCAAGATCGTGGAGAGCACAGCATGCAACCACTATCACCGAGGCATGATCTGGGGTGGGGGGGGGAGGTGGTGCGGTATTGGACGTCCCCTGAATGGTCCAGGCATCGGCAGTGCATCTTGAGAAGACCAAAGACTCTTTCCATCACAGCCCTGGTGGAGCCATTGCTCCTATTGTACCGCTGCTCAGCTTCTGTTCTTGGATGGCAGAGAGGCATAATGAGCCACCTTCTGAGGGGATAGCCCTTGTCACCCAGCAGCCATCCATTCAGCCGGGCTGAAAAGCGCCGGCACCTGGGGGTCTGAAGATGTAGGTGTCATGGGAGCTGCCTGGGTATCTTGCACAGACTTGTAGAATCAGCATCCTGTGATCACACACTATCTCCACGTTCATGGAGTGGAAGCCCTTCCTGTTGATGAAGGCACTGGGCTCACCTGCTGGTGACTTGATGGTCACACGTGTGCAGTCTATTGCACCCTGGAGGCTGGGGAAGCCAGTAATGACCGCTGACCTCTGGCTCGCTGTGCCTGGATTGCAGGGCCTGACTTCCCCACAGTAGTGGATGAAGGTCAATGCACGCCTGAACAGAGTGTCTGTAACCTGCTTGACACAAGTGTGGACAGCTGATTGGGAGACACCGCAAAGATCACCCACTGAGCCCTGGAAGGAGCCAGAGGCATAGAAGTTGAGGGCAGCTGTGAACTTCAGAGCCACTGGCATGGGGTGCCCACCCACACAGTTAGCGGAGATCTCAGGCCCAATCAGCTGACAGATATAGTTGACTGTCTCCCTTGAGAGATGGAGCTTCCTTTGGCACTGCACCTCAGACATATTGAGGTAGTTGCTTCACCGCCTGTAAACCCTGGCAGCAGGATAGTAGCATCTTCTGCGGCCCCTTCCATCTTGGACTACCTCTTGGCCCTACACCCCTTGTGCCTGCACCTCTCCTCCCAAAGGTGGCTCCCCTGGAGGCTGAATGTACATTCCTGGCCTCCTCCCCCTTCTAGCTCCCCCTTCCTCCTCAGAGGTGGCTATAAGAGCACAGAGGCTCAGAATCCTGCGACTAGTAACTCACCTCCTGACTCCCCAAAGCCTGCCCACTATCTACAAGGCACAAGTGGGATGGAATACTCTCCACTTGCCTGGATGAGTGCAGCTCCAACAACACTCAAGAAGCTTGACACCATCCAGGACAAAGCAGCCTGCTTGATTAGCATCCCTTCCACAAACATTCACTCCCTGCACTACTGATGTACAATGGCAGCAGTGTGTACCATCTACAAAATGCAGAAACTCACTAAGCCTCCTTAGACAGCACCTTCCAAACCCACGACCACTACCATCTAGAAAGACAAGGGCAGCAGATAAGTGGGAACACCACCAACTGGAAGTTCCCTTCCAAGCCACTCACCACCCTGACTTGGAAATATATTGCTGTTCCTTCACTGTCACTGGGTCAAACTCCTTCCCTAACAGCACTTGGGTATACCTACACCACATGGACTGCAGCAGTGCAAGAAGGCGGCTCACTACCACCTTCTCAAGGGCAATTAGGGGATGGGCAATAAATGCTGGTCCAGCCAGTGATGCCCATATCCCATGGATGAGTAAACAAAAACTTAGAGCCATTGCTCAGGAATCCACACCTCCACCAGTAAGGATTCAGATGGCTGGCGGAAGAGTGGGCATGGGCTGCTGTGGTGGCCATTGTCAGGAACATGCTGGATGGCAGAGGAGTGTGTTGGATGACACCACAAGAATGTACACCTTGTGCGTCTGTGGATGTCCAGCTCACAGTCAAAGCCACCCAGAGCCTTAAAAATGTGGTGCATGGCCCTGACTGCACTGGAGGTGTTGAGGCAGTTCAAGCATGTGGAGAGGTCCTGTCTGAACTGACCCCCGTTCGGATGTTATTTCACATCGGCCATGGGTGCCAAAACATTTCTTGGGAACCTCAGCCTCACAATTTGACCTGTCTCATGCCCACCTGTCCCACTCTGCACAGAGGGGTTTCCTGTATGGGCTGCTGCTTCACACCATCCACTTCCTTACCCTTGTCAACTGTTCAGAGACACCATGACATTCCATCCTGTCATCTGGAGGTGGCTGGGGCCCCCAGTGGGAGGCTCTCTATGTGGGAATCTTCCCCTCTTCCATCAAGGATTTGGCGTGGGGGTTGTTACATGCAGCAATTCCATGCAACAGACGATCAAGATGGTTCACAAACTCCTAGGCCGCCTGCATTTTCTGTGCTCCTGAGGAGCCTGTGTTCCTTGTATATGTAGGTTGTGTGAGGTTGCAGCCCCTCTGTTATTATTTGCAGGTAGTGCCTCTCAGGTTTTTGTTGCATTTCAGCCGCACGGCCCCAGGCAGATTGGAGGACCTCCTTGTTAGACTGCTCCTGGCCACATGACCATAAACAGGTTCAGTCTGTGGCGGTTGAGGGAGTCATTTGATCCGGCTGCCTGATCCTCTTCCATGGTTGTGTACACACCCGAATGTACCTGGAGAGGGAGAACATGGTGTATGCTTGAGGCCTTCTGCAATTGGTTGCACCTGCAAGGGCTGGAGTGCATCATCAACCCGGAAACGTTATTTTAATTTGGCAGGTTTCCTTTATAGTTTTTGTTTTAGTTTCAGTGCCCCTTTGAGAGGTTGGTAATTAGTTGAATAATTCATTTGTTTTTCATTTACTCAAAAAAGTGTAAGGAACACTTATTGACGCTGGTGGTGGGTTGTAGAGTTAGGAGCAATACTTTTGCAATGTTTCACTTTGCGAATAAATCTAAAACTGAGGAAAGATTGAATTCTGGTCTCCATCACCAACTGGCTGTCAGAATTTTAATAATACTCAGTATGTCATGCATCATCTTTGATAAAACAGAAGTCCATTAGTTGATGTTTAAAATCTAAAGACCTTTCCTCCAGTGCTCATAAAATAAAGGAGAAAAATAATGACTTTCATTCATATAGCACATTTTAAGACCCCAAGATGCCCTAAAGCATTTTACAACCAAAGTACTTTTAAAGTTATTACCACATGGTTATTATTTAGGAAGGGTCTATTGTTCTCTTCTATTTGATATAGTCCTAACTTCTGATTCCACTGAAAGGCACACCTGCCTATACCTACCAAAAGATTTGTCTTCTCAGGATATTTTGCAAAGTCAAGTTTGGTCTCCCTCCATGGCCTTCAATATGTAACGAGCAGCTGATCATTAAATCTACCTTTTCTGCATCAGTTCCACTTCACACATCACAAAAAGAAAGCAAATTCAGTCAAAAAATTTGCTAAACTTGGTAGTGAATAATATTTAAGGGGATTAGCACTAAATAATTGATCTTGAGTTTGCCCATTAGACTTTGGTAATTTTAACCAATTACAAATTGCTTCAAGTTGATACAGTGTAAAACAGAATCAAGTCACTTCTTCATATAGTCCTTAAGATGGTTGAAATATTGCAGACCTGAAGGATTCATTCTTAGTTCATGAGAGACAAAGAAGGTTGGAAATTTCTGGATTTTGGTAGAAATTGTTGTCAAGCCCCTGTCATGAATAAATATAATCTTGTAGGTCAGGCTAATTAGCCCCTCTTCTCTGCCTAAGGTGACTTTTGAGGTTCCTCCCATGTGTTGGGTGAGAGATAGCTTCCCTTTAGTTTTTGTATCACAGACTGACCCACTGGACTGCCCTTGTGGATTAATAAGAATATTGGCTACCTCCAGTGAGTTTCAGTCATGTGACAATAGTGTAAAAGTATTACATTGTCCGCACAATGGGTTGACGGTAGCTGTAGTTTGACATAAAATGGGGAGTGAATAACATTCCATCAACATTCCAGCTATGATTAGCTTCCTGAAGTGTCCATATTTGAAACTCCATCTTCATAGGCTCAACCAGTCTGACAGCCATTATCATTTTAAGACCTGTTATTGAAATGGTGAGGGATGGTCAATAAGCGCCTGGGTAGGTCATTTGCATTTTAAGTAAATTCCCAGAAATACGCTCAAACATTTGTGTATACAGAAACCTCTGAAGAAGCCACCTGATTCTCTAGAGTGCATTTTTGCAAAGGTGCAGCGTCCATATTCCATGTTGCTTTTTAAAAATGACAGGTCCATTTCCCAATAGGTCTTACAGGCATATGACGTGACCATAACAATTCCAACTTTAGAACAATCTAGTTCTTCAGAATAGAAGTCATTGCCATTTTTACCAAAACACATGAAAGAAGGGCAATTTGCAACTTGAACATGGAAATAAAAGCAAAATGGGAGACAGCATTTTTTTTGATTGAGTATTTATGGCAGTGCTTACGCAAGAAAATGTGCTATAAATCCTCCCATCACAAAATGATTGGGAAACATCAGTCTGATGCTGAACCAAATACCCACTTGCATTATATTTCCACAGGCCCATCATCATTGACAAGTTAACTATTCTTAGTCCCCTAAAAGTTTCTAAGAGGCTTTAACATTACTGTTCGTTTCTTTCTAACAGTAATGAATCTGAACTTTAATGCCTGAAGCAAATGACCAAACTGTAGAATGGCACATTCATACAAATGCTGAGATCATTTACATCCAGTTAAAAAATGAAGAAATATTTAAAATAAAAAAGTGATAAAGTACCATACAAGATTGTTAACAATGTTAATAAAACATTTTTGCCTTTTAATGGAAATTATGTCATGTTACTGTCCCAATAATTGATTGAAGTGCAGCTCTAGAGGTGAGTCTGTTGAAGTTCAATGAACAATTAAGTTAATTCAGTGAGCAAGACTGGAGCACATACATATTAAAATACATTCACACTTAGCACGGCCTCCACTTGCATGTAGTGGCTGTTGCACTATCAGAAATCTACTGATTGTACATACAAATATTTTTTGTGAATATAATCAAAATTTAAAATAACAGAAACATATGAAAATTAATGACCTGCTACTGGTGACTTGTTAATGTCCAGCCAAAGAAAAATCAAACTGATCTCTGACATCCATGTGTAAGTTTTAATTAAGCTCTAACCATCTAATAGCGTAAACTCTGTTCATCAATCACTGATCTACATCAACAACTTTTTCAACCAGATTTCAAAAACAATAAAACCATGGAAAAATTACCACATTAAGTTTATTAAGTTGGCCAATTTTTTTTTTATATGTTAAAATCCTGCTTTATGTCTCTCTAAGTTGATTGTCAATAAATAGGCTGTGGAATGTTGTGTTAGAATTGTATATACTGTGCAACATTGCTGATAGAGTGGAGTGCAACAACCACTGACAGAAACATTTGATAGGAGTATCATATGTTCCTCCAGGACTATGATGTTAAAATGACAGTTCTGATCTTAAATCAGAGATAACTAATCTCATCAACAGCAAGGAATTAACTTGTCTATGTATCCGACTAGTCTTATTTTGTAAGATATTGCACAAGGCAAAACACTTTCCCTTTTTCTTATTCCATTACACATTAGGTGGATTTAGAATGGCATTGGCCATTCTAGTCATCCAACCAGAAAAGAACCTCCTGTCCCCTTTACAGCATCCAACTTTCACTGATTTCAGTGGCTTCTATTACCAAGCCTAGAAATCCAATCCATTTATTGATCATTGTGGTGTACATGTAAAGAACTTTACCATGCTATATCAAGTGACATGAACTCAGTGCACATCAGGCTTTATTCTAACAATTATTTTCACTTTCATGCAAAGGATAAGTTAGGCGACAATATTAACTGAATCCTTTGTTTCCATTAGAAAACAGGACACTTTTTTGGAAAAGAAGAGTCTGCAACCACAAAGTTACTACTTTCAAATCTTATCCTTCTTGCATCAAAACAATTCTTGCAAAGAAGATTTATCTTTTTTATTCTCAAAGCAGCTGGTGGCTTCTGACCTCCTCATATGATAATTGGGTCCACCTGGCCCATTAACAATATGGGTGTCTACTCTTCAACTCACACTGAGATTTACTAGGAATACATATATGCAACTAAACTCTGGTAATTATGCAGAAAATCTGTGTGGATAATTTAGAATTCAGCTTGCACAGTAGCACAGGCTCTGAGGGCGTAAAAATTGAATTAGCATGTAAATGTAATGCAGGCATAATGCAGAAAATGTAGTTAAATTTGACCTGTGGCTGACAGACTATAAAGAATCCCAGTTAGTGTTTGACCATGCTATTTTGCATTAAGATTTATCACAAAAATTCACTCAATATTACTTTATCTTTTTAAAAAAAGTAGCAACAGATAAAATTGCTTCAAAAATAATTGTTACCCCCCCCCTCATAATAAGGCTTTGCCGTTCGAACACAATCAAGCAACAAGAAATACAGCACTAGATTGTTGCATTACATTGCTAAGTCAGTATAGTTAGAGGATGTTGGACAGTCTGTTCAGATTACACTTTGGATACTGAGTCCAGTTGGGCATGAGGATACAAAGCAAGTATTCAAGCCATGGGTGTGCGGCACAGAAGAAACACAAGCCTGATTCTTAGTAAGAGAGGACTGATCTCTAACAGAAGTGGGTAACTGAGTGGGAACTAGAAACTATGAGAAAACATGTGGTAGTAAAAATAAAGCTTGTTCAAGGTTTTACTTCATCCCAGTCAAGTAACATGAGAGATCACAGGTTCAAACTGGCAAATGGGATATTTAGGGCTTATGTCATAAAATTTTACTAATGCAAAGCACTTGCTATGGATTTCCAGGTAGGCTAATAAAGGAAAAAAGTCTTGGAGCTATTTAAGAGATAGTCACATACTATGTCTGTTGTTGTTGGAGTGAGAGTGGAGCCAGGGTGAAATTAATCCAACCTGAGATGTCAACTAAATTGAAACAGCAATAAGGCAGTGTTGTGCATTCACTGTATAATTATTGAAGTTCACATATTATAGATCAACTATGTGAAAAGATTATTATTTTATGTACTCACCAATCACCAATCATCCAAACCATTCCAGCTCATGAACATTGACCAGGAAGCAGTGGAAATGCAGTGTCTTGAGGTGGCTGTTATTAGAGCTCAGGCTGTTCTGCAGTGCCAGGGTGATGGGGTTGGGCTCAGACAGAATGCAGCTCAGTAGCGACCGGGTTCAGGGTCAGGGCCGGGCTTCAAAACTCAGTGAGGTGGCCATGGGCAGGCACTTGTGACCCAGAGAGAGAGATTGAGAGATGAGCAAGGCAAGGGCAAGGCTGGATGACATCTGGGCCTTATGCTGGTGCAGTGTGCAGTCTCAGGGGAGGGGGAGCTCAGGAGCCCATTCTCAGTCTATGCAACACCAACTGGGTTCACGAACCACAGTTTGGAAACTGCTGGAGTACATACTCTGTATTCCTTGAGTAATTCATTAAGAAGCTACTGAAACTTGCCTGTTTAATGTTTTATGCTAGAACAATGCAATTTTTCGGGGATGCTTACAGTAACACCTAGTTTAGTGCAGTGTGCAAAGTACTTACCTTCAAAGATTCATGTTACAATGAAGGTATGTATAAAATAGATTAGAAATAATGCAACGTCATAGCTCACTGGGGTTGGATTTTAAGTTATTTCTGGAAGCAGAGTTTGAATCTTCTCACTATTGATAAGATGAATCTTCCTGAATAAATTGACTAAATTAAGTAAATTTGTGCCACCTCAAAACATTAGTATAAACAGTCTATAATTGGCATTAAATTGACATTCTTATCAAGCAAGGTTATTGTTAAACCTTAGGCTTTGTCATTTCTTCTCCCCCATGTACACAACTTGCTGACAGCTTCTGTTAATAGATTGGAGTCATTACAGGGTAAACTTGTACCTTTTTATATCTGTTGAAACAAGTTTGTAAAACAAATCCAATCTGTTTTGGAAATTGTTGGTAAGCAATTGGGTAGGCCTAAAATATAATCATGGCCTGGTAAATAAGTGACACTGGAGAAAATTTAGGATACTGACAAAGACTTCTATCAATTCAGAATTCTGAAAATATTCACAATCCTGGAACAATTCTGTACGGGTTAATCTACTGACCAGACTTATTTGCAAATTAAATGAGTCACGAAATTCAAAATATAGACAAAGTACTGCACAACGCAGCAGCTAATTGCGATATTTATGAATGAAAGGACCATTTAAATACATCCTTTCTAATGCTTCTCTAATCAAAATATGAAAAAGAAGCAGGGTCAAATTTTCATGCAGTTGCAGAGGTGGAGGCGGAGGCAGACAGGTCAGCAATTTACCTCTTCCGGCTGTCATGTCCTTTTGCCGTCATGTTCCTGAGTCTGGACCATTTGGATCAGACTGCCCCAAGGAGTTGACAGCTGAGCCCACCTCCCCCAACCCCCACATCCCCCCACCCCCCATAAAACAGCAGGTAGCCATTTAAGCCAAGTGAAGTGCCTATTAAGGCCATCCTCCCAATGCTGCCTGAAATTTAGCCAAGGCAATAAATGGAGTTGGAGTTGACCTCCCGGTGGCACCTGGGGAGGTTGGGCAGCACTCCAACATGCAATTTTACAATCCCCACCCCCCCCCAGCTGGCCCTCTCCCATCCCCATAGATGCACTAGCCATAGGGTTTCTCCTCTGCAATGATGATCTGGCAGCTCTGGCTTCTTTTTATTTCACATTTTTGAAGTTTCTTCAGAGGTTGCCTCCATCTTGACGTGCCCTTTTTTTCTCCTGATGTCATAACAACTCCCACCTCTGACAATAAGGCTGCCAATCATTCAGTACTGGAGCCCTTCCTATTCGGCCCTCCAGCCTTGGAAGTTTGTTTGCCATCCTTCATTGGATCACAAGCATGCCATCAGGCCATTAATTGCCCATTTTTTGACAACTGGATCGGGCATCAAGACCCAGTGCGATGTGGGATCAGGAACTGGAAACATTGCTGACATTGGGGTCCCAACCCCAGGGTAAAATTCCTGCCTGTAGTGTCTGATTTTCATGTTGGCTTAGTGTCCCAAAAAATTCATGTGACTTTCAACTCATGCCGCATATCGACAAACAAATTAGGAGCAGGAGTAAACCACTCGGCCCCTCAAGCCTGCCCCTCCATTCAATGGGATCATGGCTGATCTGATTGTAATCACAACTCCACATTCTCACCTATCCCAAACAGCCTTTCAGCCCCTTGCTCATCAAGAATCTATCTAGATCTGCCTTAAAAAATGTTCAAAGTCCCTGCTTCCACCACATTTTGAGGAAGAGAGTTCCAAAGACTCAATACCCTCAGAGAAAAAATTATCTTCATCTCTGCCTTAAATGGGCAACCCCTTATTTTTAAAAAGTGGCCCCTAGTTCTAGACTCTCCCACAAGAGGAAACATACTCTCCACATCCACCCTGTCAAGGCCCTTCAGGATCTTGTATTTTCAATTGAGTTGCCTCTTACTCTTTGAAACTCCAGCCTAGCCTAATCAACCTATTCTCATAAGACAACCCACCCATTCCCGGTACTAGTCTAGTTAATCTCTGAACTGCTTCCAGCACATTTATGTTATTCCTTAGCTACAGAGACCAATACTGTACACAGTCCTCCAGATGTGGTTTCACAAATGCCCATATAATTTATTTTCATCTTGCTGCCGAAATAACAAAGACACACGGGAAAATGTTGGTGAGTAGTCATAGCAGCATCAGGGCATCACAATTCAAAGAAGAGAATGCATATCAAAAGGAATGGATGATAAGGGAAGAGGGCAACAAATCATCATCCTCTCTCCATTTTTAAGGAGCAGGGATCTAAGCTCAGCGAAGGAACTTTGAAAAGGAAACAGGAGATGGAAGAAGCAATATTGGAATTCTCTCTCTAACTCTTGCTGCCTCTCCACTTTCCACTTCTCCTGTAATTGTCTCCTTAAAATTCACATCTTGGATTAAGCATTTGATTGCCCCTTTGCATCTTATGAAACTGATACAAAACCATCCAGTGGTGAATTGGTTGGTGCTACTTACAGGATTCAATCACTGAGGACCTATGTAATAAAACAATGAACAGAACTATTGAACACTAGAAAATTCTTAAATTATAAGGATGTCTGACTTTTTGAATTTGTAAGTTTCCTTATTGATACTATCACCTGTCAAGCTTGATCACAGATTATCAAAGCAACAATTATGTTTTGCTCCAAGATTATGACATCAGTTCTAAACTGTAATTTACAATGGTTTTTGTTAAAACAGCCTTCTACCTCAGCTAATATACAGATACTGAAATCCACTTCCAAACTGCTGCTATTGAAAAGCACTCCAAATGTACTCACATTCACATAGAAGATGATGACACGACTGCGGTCTGTCAACCTCAATCGACAGAGGATTCATATGGACATTTAATACTGAGTTGTCTTAATTAATCATACAGTAACAAAAGATATTCACATCACAATCGCCCTGGTGATTAAGTACCTAGTGAATAACTGCATTACATCATGGAGATAATTAGATAAATACACCATGGTGATAAAGTTCACTGATGGCATTTTTAATAGAAGTAATATAACTATTTTAATATATATAAAACCAAAAACAAAAATTCCCATTTTGGTTCAAAACAAAAACAAAAATGCCTGGAAAAACTCAGCAGGTCTGACAGCATCTGCAGAGAGGAACACAGTTAATGTTTCGAGTCCATATGACTCTTCAACAAAACTAACGGAAAATAGAAAAGAGGTGAAATATAAGCTGGTTTCAGGGGGGGTGGGACAGGTAGAGCTGGATAGAGGGCCAGTGATAGGTGGAGATAACCAAAAGATGTTATAGACAAAAGGGCAAAGAGGTGTTGAAGCTGGTGATATCATCTAAGGAATGTGATAATGAAGGTACAGATAGCCGAGTGGGGGTGGGGTGGGGGGAAGGGATCGAAATAGGCTAAAAGGCAGAGATAAAACAATGGATGGAAATATATTTAAAAATAATGGAAATAGGTGGGAAAAGAAAAATCTATATAAATTATTGGAAAACAGGGGAATCGGAAAGGGGGTGGGGATGGAGGAGAGAGTTCATGATCTAAAATTGTTGAACTCAATATTCAGTCCGGAAGGCTGTAAAGTGCCTAGTCGGAAGATGAGGTGCTGTTCCTCCAGTTTGCGTTGAGCTTCACTGGAACAATGCAGCAGGCCAAGGACGGACATGTGGGCATGAGAGCAGGATGGAGTGTTGAACTGGCAAGCAACAGGGAGGTCTGGGTCATGCTTGCGGACAAACCAAAGGTGTTCCGCAAAGCGGTCACCCAGTCTGCATTTGATCTCTCCAATGTAGAGGAATGAGCATTGGGAGCAGCGAATGCAATAGCAGTTGCTTTTATTTTTTTTCCCCCATTTTGATGGTCAGAGAACTGGTTAATATATTCCAACTAAAATATAATCTTGCTAAGGTGAGGTGCTCTTCAAGTCTAGTTAATATACATTTTTACTTTATTCATCCATGGAATGTGAGCATTGCTGGCTAGATGAGTGTTTGCTACTCACCCCTAATTGCCCTTGAGAAGGTGAAGGTGAGTCACCTCCTTGAACTGCTGCACTCCATCTATTGTAGGTACACCCATAGTGCTGTTAGGAAGAAAGTTCCAGGATTTTGATGCAACAACAGTGAAGGTACAGCACTATAGTTCCAAGTCAAGATGATTTGTGGCTTTGAGGGGAACTTGCATGTCGTGGTGTTCCCATGGGAGGGCTGTTTTTGTCCTTCTTGGTGATAGAGGTCATGGGTTTGGAAGGTGCTGCCGAAGGAGCCTTGGTGAGTTGCTGCAGTACATCAGTGGTACACACTGCTGCCTCAGTGCATCAGTGGTGGAGGGAGTGGACATTTAAGGTGGATGGAGTGCCGAACAAGCAGGTTTCTTTGTGCTGGACAGTGTTAGTATTCTTGAGAATTGTTGGAGCTACACCCATTGAGGTAAATGGAGAGTTTTCCTCATATTCCTGACTTGTGCCTTGCAGATGGTGAGCAGGCTTTGTTGAGTCATGAGGTGAGCTACTCACTCCAGAATTTCTAGCCTCTGGCCTGCTCTTGTAGCCACAGTATGTATATGGCTAGTCCAGTTAAGTTTCTGGTCAATGGTAACCCCCCAGGATGTTGATGGTGGGGGATCCTGTGATGGTAATGCCATTAAACATCAAAGGGGGGGTGGTGATTAGGTTCTTTCCTGTTGGAAATAGACATTGCCCGGCAATTGTGCAGCATGAATGTAACTTGTAACTTATCAGGCCAAGCATGAAAGTTATTGAAGTTGTGCTGCATTTGGACATGGACGGCTTCAGTATCTGAGGAGTTGTGAATGTTACTGAATATTGTGCAATCATCAGCGAACATCCCCACTTCTGACTTTAAAATGGAGGGTATGTCATTAATGAAGCAACTGAAAATGGTTGCACCTGGGATTCTAACCTACAGTGATTTTTTTTTTCTTTCACAGTATGTGGTAATCACTGGTAAGGCCTGCATTTGTTTCCCATATGTAAATATGCTGGAACTGAGTAGCTTGCTAGGCCTTTTTAGAGGGCCAGTGAAGCACCAAGAGTCAACCACATTGCTGTGGGTCTGGTGTTACATCAGCCAGGCCAGATATGGATGTCAGATTTCCTTCCCTAAAGGACATTAGTAAATCAGGTGGGTTTTTATGACAATTGACAATGGTTTTGTAGGTCACTATTAATGAGACTAGCTTTTAATTGCTGGTTTGTTAGTTGAATTTTAATTCCAGCAGCTGCCATGGTAAGATTTGAATTCACAACCCCAGAGCATTAGCTAGGGTGTCTGGATTACTAGTCCAGTGACATTACTATTATCCCACCACCTCCCTGAGAATGAAATGATTGGCTTCTAGCAAGCAAACCCACCTTTATTTGTATTAGGTATGACCCCAGTCAGTTGAAAATGTTCCCCCGATTCCCATTGACTCGTTTTGCTAGAGCTTCTTAATGCTGCATTCAGTCAAATGCTTCCTTGATGACAAGCGCAATCACTCTCACCTCACCTATTGAGTTCAGCTGTTTTCTCCATGCTTGCACCAAGGCTATAAGGGGGTCAGGAGCCATGTGGCTGTGGCAGAATCCAAACTGAGCATTGGTGTGCAGGTTACTGCTGTTTGATTACTTTGCTGATGATGGAGAGTAAGCTGATGGAGCAATAATTGGCCTAAATGGATTTGTCCTGTTCTTTGTGGTCAGGAAATACCTGGCAAGTTTTCCACATTGTCTGTAAAATACCAGTGTTGCAGCTATACTTGAACAGCTTATCCAGAGCACAGCTAGTTCTGGAACATGAGTCTTCAACACTATTGCTGTGATGTTGCCGGGACCCATAGCCTTTGAGGGCACCATCAGCCTTTTCTTGATAACACATGGAATGTATCAAATTTGCTAAAGACTGACATCTGAGATGCTGGGGGCCTCAGGAGGAGGCTGAGACGGATCACCTACCTGGCACTTTTGGCTGAAGATGGTCGCAAGTGTTTTAGCCTTGTCTTTTGCACAGACCTGATGGCCTTACCCACCATTGAGGAAGGAGATAATTGGGGAGCCTCCTCTTAATTTTAGTTGGTTAATTGTCGACCATCATTCATGACTGAATGTGGCAGGATTTCAGAGTTTTAATCTGATCCATTGATTGTGGGATCACAATTAGCTCTGTCCATTGCATGCTGCTTCTGTTGTTTGGCATGGAAGTAATCCAGTGGTGTAGCTTCACCAGGATGGCACCTCATTTTTAGGTACACCGGGTGCTGCTTCTGACATGTTGTCCTGCAGTCGTCATTGAACCATAGTTGATCCTCTGGCTCGACGTTGATGGTAGAGTGAGGGATATGCTGGGCTTTTTTTTTATTCATTCGCGGGATGTGGGCTTCACTGGCTGGACAAACATTTATTGCCCATCCCTAGTTGCCCTTGAGAAGGTGGTGGTGAGCTGCTTTCTTGAACCATTGCAGTTCCTGTGGTGTGGGTACACCCACAGTGCTGTTAGGGAGGGAGTTCCAGGATTTTGACTGAGCGACAGTGAAGGAACAGCGATATAGTTCAAGTCAGGGTGGTGAGTGATGTCGAGGGGAATTTCCAGGTGGTGCTCCCATCTATCTGCTGTCCTTGTCGTTTTAGATGGTAATGGTCGTGGGTTTGGAAAGTGCTGTCGAAGGAGCCTTGGTGATTTCCTGCAGTGTATCTTGTAGATGGTACACACTGCTGCTAATGTGCATTGGTGGTGGAGGGAGTGAAGGTTTGTGAATGTAGTGCCAATCAAGTGGGCTGCTTTGTCCTGGCTGGTGTCAAGCTTCTTGAGTGTAGTGGGAGCTGCACATATCCCGGCAAACGGGGAGTATTCCTCACACTCCTGACTTGTGCCTTATAGATGGTGGACAGGCCTTGGGGAGTCAGGAGGTGAGTTACTCATCGCATGATTCCTAGCCTCTGACTTGCTTTTGTAACCATAGTATTTATATGGCTAGTCCAGTTCAGTTTCTGGTCAATGGTAACCCCCAGGATGTTGATAATGGGGATTCAGTTATGGTAATGCCATCAAGATGTGATGGTTGGATTCTCTCTTGTTGGAGATTGTCATTGCCTGACACTTGTGAGGTGTGAATGTTACTTGCCACTTGTCATGAGGCTACAGATTGTGGTTGAATACAATTCTGCTGCTGCTGGTGGCCCATAGCACTTGGTGGATGTCCAGTTATGAGCTGCTAGATCTAATCTGAATCTAAACCATTTAGCCTGGTGGTAGTGCCACACAAGCAATGGATGGTATCCTTGGTGTGAAGATGGCATTTCATCTCTGGGAGAGGATAGATGAAGCTTCATTCTCTGACTACCTAGTGGATTATCTAACTCAAAAGTGTTCAGTCCTCAAGTTGGGTGCAACAAGTGGGGAAACATTCCAACAGCTCTGCCAGCCTGACAGTAATTCATCCAAAAAAACACAAATCGATAGAAGCAACATAATTCTATTTTAGATTTTAAGAAGTCTGCCAATTGATTTTAAAGTTCACAATTCAGTTCACTTGGTTAATTCAATTTTCTGCCAAGATTTTTAAACAGGCATGTTAAATTATCCAGTAGAATATGACTCACAGAATAGTTTATGAAGCTTACTACAATTGCAATGGCATCCCTATGCTACTGATGTAATATATCAGATTACTTCCCATTTGATTGTGTTTTGAACATATTTCTGCAGAACAAAGGTTATGCTGAGTTGAGCAGGTCTACATAATGAGATGCTGTCAAGGAATAGGGCAGCTGCCCTGGCCAGTTTTATTCCAGAACCAGTTGTACAAGAGAACAAGAGAAAGGTAAGGGATTTGAATGACTCCAAACAGTATGGTGTTAACAACAACTATCACATTTAAGCTCATGTACTTTAAATATTCAGCATTTTTCTCATGGCTAGTAGGACTGAATATTGGCAACGAATGTCATAAATGATAGTCCACTGGATTGAGCTTGCCTGGCTGATACTTAAAATTAAATTCTTACTCTTGTAGTTTGATTATCCAATGCTCTAGTTGAGTAGGTGGTTGCTATGTGGATTCTTTTTGAACAAGCTTACAAGCAAGGTCTATGATCGGTTATGACTTCAAACTCACTTTGATACAAATAGAGTTGGAAATGTAAGATAGCCCACATGATTGAGAGCACTTCTGTCTCTGTTTGTGACTAACATTGCGCTTTGGGTGTTAGCAATCAGCTCACCATTGCAACAATTGATGGGTTCCCTGCCTTGTCTCTTTGCACAGGAACTGCACCTATAAGCCAACCAGATTTGCATCTACTATTATCTGGATGGATTTCTCAGAGGTATTTGTGCAACTTTCTGACTGTTTCATCTGGTGTACAGCCTGTTTATGTGATGTCATCCATTCCCACTTGTTGGTCTTTTTTGTCAGATTATGTAGGGGTGCAGATAGTGTAGCACAGTCAGAAAAGATGTGACCACACTACATGATGAGTCCTAGCAGACTCTCCTGCATGGAATCTGCAGCATTTGCAATAGTTTCAGCTTTCCATGGATCAGGTGACACACCTTACCACTGAATACATGACTGTAGAATTTGACTCTGCTTTCATTGAACAAGCACTTGCCTTTGTTTAAGGTAAGGTTACATTCTCTAAGACATTGTAAACATGCATGTAGACATGTCTCGAGTTTAGTTTCAGTGCGACCACAGATGAGAACATCATCATTGATGTTCAGCGTGCCTTCAAGCCTTGAAGTGCAGAGTGAATGATGTGCTGAAATACCTAAGCTGCTGAGTTGACTCCCAAGTCATGCCTCTTATATCAAAAAAGTCCAATGTGAGTATCGGAGAATACTGTAAGTGTTTAGCATCATGCAATTTCTCTATGATGTTATTAATTATCAGTGCCAAGTGCCTTTCTTGTTATATGGCTTGGTGGGTGATTGCATATCAATGCAGATTCTAATCTGGTCCTTGAGTGGGTTTCTTGACGACTTCTATGGGTGAGTCCCAAGGGCTAGGCTTATCCCCAACTTTCTCAATAATGTCAAGGTCAAATAGATGCTGAAGTTGCTTCTCAGTCTACTCTCTGAAATAGAATGGTATTCGCCGCCATTGATGCACTACTGGGGCACAATATGTTCTACATGCAATATGCATGTAACACCTTTCAGTTTGTTGATGCCAATGAAATGCTTAGCATGCAATTCTAAAACGTTATTGGTATGTGTAGAAATCGCAACATGTGAGGGCAATCATGTTCAAATCTGTTGTTGTGTGAAAACTGATAAGTATATCACATTTTCCAGGTATGACACAAAGTACAGCTTTCATTCTGGTGTCTTTGAATGAGATTGGCATTTTAAAAGTGCCGAGAATTTCTCACTGTTCTAAGGGAAATTTTTGGTGTACCCAGATTTGCAAAGAATGGGGCAATCCTGAAGTTTCTTGAACATTTTGTCTGCCATGTCATTGACAGATGCTTCTGTATCTATGAGAACATCTACGTCAGAGCAGACAATGGTCATTGTTATATGTGGCTGTTTGCTGTGTCTGAAAGAGAGCACCAAAGTATGTTCTGGGTTATCTGCCTCCAAAGAAGCTATATTCTCTAGCCCTCTTGATATGGCACTCATAGGTGGCACCTTTCTTTTGGTATTGGCCTGAATAGGTAATTTTTATTTATTCTTTCTGGGGACGTGGATGTCAATGGCTAGATCAGCATTTTTATTGTCCATCTCTATTTACACTTGAGAAGGTGCTAGTGAGGTGCCTTCTTAAACCTCAGGGGGAGGTGATGGCAGTGTAGTGGCATATTCACTAGACTGGTAATCCAGAGATCCAGGATAATGTTCTGGGGACCCAGGTTCAAATCCTACCAAAAACAATGGTGGAATTTGAATTCAATAAAAAAATCTGGAACCAAAGGTCTAATGATGACTATGAAACCACTGTTAATTGCCCAGATGGGTTACACTTGAAGTAGAATGGGACCAACATCTGGATGTTACAAGGAGGTTTGCTAGTGCTGTTGGGGAGGGTTTAAACTAACTTGGCAGGGAGATGGGATCCTGAGAGGAGGTTCAGCTGGGGATGCACAGCCAAAATTAGAAGAGGGCAAGTGAGCCTGGAAGGCATAGAAATTATAGGCCTGTTAAGGTACAAGGGAGTTTCATAAGGTTGGATGGTATTTATTTTAATGCAAGGGGTCTGGCAAATAAGGCAGATGAGTTGAGGGCACAAATTAACACATGGAAGTGGGATGTCATTGCTGTCACAGAGACATGGTTGAGAGAGGGGCAGGATTGGCAGCTCAATATTCCAGGATATAGGGTCTTCAGGCGAGACAAGGAAGGAGGGCGTATCGCAATATTGATCGAGGAATCAATTACAGCAGTAAGGAAGGGTGACATCTTAGTAGGCTCCTCAAATGAAGCCATATGGGTCGAACTGAAAAACAAAAAAGGAGCAATCACATTGCTGGGAGTGTATTATAGGCTCCCAAACAGTCAGAGAAATAGAAGAGCAGATAGGCAAATTTCAGAGAAGTGTAAAAATAATAGGGTAGTAATAGTGGGGTATTTCAACTTCCCCAACATAAACTGGGTTAGTCATAGTGTGATAGGTTTAGAGGGAGTGAAATTCTTAAGCCAGTACATAGAAGGTCCTACAAGAGAGGGGGTGGTCCTGGCCTTAATTTTAGGGAATGAAGCCAGGCAAGTGGTAAAGTTATCAGTGGGGGAGCACTTTGCAGATAGTGATCATAACTCCGTTAGATTCAAGGTTGTTATGAAAAAGGACAAGGATGGGCCAGAAATCAGAGATTTGGGGAAGGATGATTTTAATAAGATCAGATATGATTTGGCCAGAGTGGACTTGGAGCAGCTACTTTTAGGTAAATCTGCATCAGAGCAGTGGGACTCATTCAAGAAGGAAATAGGGAGAGTACAGGTCCAACATATTCCAGTAAAGACAAAGGGTGGGACCAACAAATCCAGGGAACCCTGGATGTCGAGGGATACAGGATTGGAGAAAGAGAAAAAGGGAGGCTTATGGCAGATACCGAAGGCTCAAAACAGCGGAAGCCCTAGAGGAGCTTAGAATGTGTAAGGGGGAACTTAAAAAGGAAATTAAGAGAGCAAAAAGGGGAAATGAAAAATCATTGGCAGGTAAAATAAAGAAAAATCCAAAGTTATTTTACAAGTTCAGAACGAGTAAGAGGATAACTAGGGAAAGAGCTAGGCCCATTAAGGACCATAGTGATAATTTGTGTGTGGAACGGGAAGACGTAGGTAGGGTTCTAAATGAATACTTTGTGTTGGTGTTCACAAGTGAGAGGGACAGGGTGAATGGAAATCAGGCAGAAGGACTGTGATATAACTAAGGAAATTAGCATAGAAAGGGAGGAGGTTCTAAGTGATCTGGCAGGCTTAAAAGTCGATAAATCTTCAGGCCCGGAAGAAATGTATCCCCAACTGCTGAGTGAAGAAAGGGAGGAGGTAGCAGGAGCGCTTGCAATAATTTTCAGTACCTCTCTAGCCACAGGAGAGGTGCCAGAGGACTGGAGGACAGCCAATGTGGTACCGTTATTCAAGAAGGGAGGAAGGGATAAGCCAGGGAACTACAGGCCAGTCAGTCTAACCTCAGTGGTGGAGAAACTATTGGAAGCAATTCTGAGGGACAGAATTAATCTACTTGGAGAAGTAGGGATTAATCAAGGACAGTCAGCATGGTTTTGTTAAGGAGAGGTCATGTCTGACCAATTTGATTGAATTTTTCAATGAGGTGACCAGGTGTGTAGATGAGGGCAATGCATTTTACATAGTATACTTTGACTTTGGCAAGGCTTTTGATAAGGTCCTGCATGGGAGACTGATAACAAAGGTAAGAGCCCATGGGATCCAAGGCAATTTGGCACATGGATCTAGAATTGGCTGAGTGGCAGGAAGCAGAGGGCGATGGTGGAGGGGTGTTTTTGTGACTGGACGCCTTTGTCCAGTGGGGTTCCACAGGGATCAGTGTTGGGTCCCTTGCTGCTTATGGTATATATAAACAATTTAGACTTGAATGTAGGAGGGTTGATCAGTAAACTCGTGGATTACATGAAAATTGGTGGGGTGGTAAATTGTGAGGAGGATAGCCTTAGATTACAGGAGGATATTAACAGGTTGGTCAGATGGGCTGATCAGTGGCAAATGGAATTTAATTTGGATGTGTGTGAGGTGATGCATTTGGGCAGGACAAACAAGGCACGGGAATACACGATGAATGATAGGACCCTGGGAAGTACCGAGGAGCAGAGGGACCATGGTGTACATGTCCACTGGTCCCTTAAGGTAGTGGGACAGGTAGATAAGGTGGTTAAGAAGGCATATGGGATACTTGCCTTTAATAGCCTAGGCATAGAATATAAGAGCAGGGAGGTTATGCTGGAAGTGTATAAAATTCTGGTTAGGTCACAGCTCGAGTATTGCGTGCAGTTCTGGAATCTGCATTATAGGAAGGATGTGATTTCACTAGAGAGAGTGCAGGGGAGATTTACCAGAATGTTGCCTGGACTGGACAGTTTTAGTAATGAGGAGAGATTGGATAGACTGGGGTTATTTTCCCTGGAGCAGAGGAGATTGAGGGGGACATGATTGAGGTGTATAAAATTATGAGGGGCATAGATAGGGTAGACAGGAAGGAACTTTTCCCCTTGGTGGAGGGATCAATAACCAGGGGGCATAGATTTAACATAAGGGGCAGGAGGTTTAGAGGGGATGTGAGGAAGAATTTTTTCACCCAGAGGGTGGTGAGAATCTGAAACTCACTGCCTGAAAGGGGGGTAGAGGCAGAAACCCTCATGCCATTTAAGAAGTATTTGGATGTGCACTTATGATACCATGACATAGAAAGCAATGGGCCCAATGCTGGAAAATGAGATTAGAATAGTTAGGTACTTGTTTGACCGGCGCAGACTCGATGGGCCGAAGGGCCTTTTTCTGTGCTGTAGACTTCTATGACTCTATAACCACTGCAGTCCATGTGTTGTAGGAATGCTGTTTAGAAGGAAGTTCCAGGATTTTGACTCAGCGACAGTAAAGAAATAGTGATATAGTTCCAAATCAGGATGGTGTGCCTTGGAGGGGTACTTGAAGATGGTGCTGTTCCTATGCATCTGCTGCCCTTGTCCTTCTAGTTGGTAGAGACCATGGGTTTGGAAGATGTTGTCAAAGGAGCCTTTGGTGAGTTGCTGCAGTGCATCTTGTGGATGGGGCACACTGCTGCTATTGCGCATCAATGGTGGAGGGAGTGAATGTTAATTGTAGTGGATGGAGTGTCAATTAAGCGGGCTGCTTTGTCCTGGATGGTGTCGAGCCTCTTGCGTGTTGTTGGAGCTGCACTCATCCAGACAAGTGGAGAGTATTCCATCACACTCCTGACTTGTGACTTGTAGATGGTGGACGGGTTTTGAGGAGTCAGGAGGTGAGTTACTCACCGCAGTATTCCCAGCCTCGGACCTGCTCTAGTAACCACATTTTTATATGGCTGATCCAGTTTAGTTCTTGGTCAATGGTAACCACCAGCATTTTGATAGTGGGGGATTCAGTGATAGTAATGCCACTGAATGACAAGGGGAGGTGGTTGGATTCTCACTTGCTCGAGGTGGCCATTGCTTGGCACAAATGTTACTTGCCACTTGTTAGCCCAAGCCTGAATGTTGTCCAAGTATTGCTACATTTGGGCACGGATTTTGCTGAAGAACAATAAACACAAGCAAAGTGATTGGATTTTGCATGTGTTTTTACACTGTTTACCAGTAGTAGGACTCTGTCCATTGTGGGCAGATACACCTACAGTGGAAACATTGTTTGGACATGCTGCAACTCTGTTTGTGAGACTGCTGGTGTTGCTTTGCAGACGGTTTCCTGACCCGTGAGTGATGAACAGTGTTTCCCAGAATTGAATTTGAAGTGTGGTTTTTGGCAGCTCAACTTCCGTAGCTCTGGACTTGGAAAGTGATGGTGATTTTGGTCGCTCCACCAACTCTGACAGCTTTCTGTTTTCTTTGAGTTGCTTTTTGGATAGTTGGCTGGAGAGACAACCTTCGATGATTTGTGTTTTAATTTCCCTTTTGACCTGTTCCACATAACCAAAGTCACATTTAATTGCTAGTTGCCTCAAACGATGCAATAATGATCAATTGCCTCATTTTCTTGCTTCATGTGTCTGAAGGTGATTGTTTCATATATCGTGTTTTTCTTGGGCATAAAATAGGATATAAGTGCCTTTGTAGGTGAATCATAATCATCTTGTTCAGGTGTAAGTGTTTCAAAAATGGCTTCTAATTCTTCACCGCCATAGTGGAAAAGTAAGATCTTTATCCTTTTGCCCTCTGTGATGGCAAGACCTGCCAAAGCCCCTTCTAGACATCACAGCTATTTTTGACAATGTGAGAAAATAGAGGATGGCTCCAAATGTACTTCAAAAGGTGATAGATTGGGCTTTGATAATGCCTTTTCCATCAGCAACGGTGATGAAACTTGTCTGTAAAGCTTTCCTGCTTGTTTGATCCAAGCCTGTGTGCCTTTAAAACAGTATTTGAGTATTCCTCAAAGTCTGCAGCTTGAATATCATTGGCAACTATAAAGGCTGTTGTCTCTGCAGCAAGTAGGCAAAACCCTCCAAAAAGATTCATACCTTCTTATTTCGCACTATCCTCATCTCCAGTGTGAGGTTCTTGGGACTAGAAACAGCCAAAGACAGACAAGAATTAAAAGAGCATGAGCAACATGGCTTCTTTTATTAAAGCAGCTTCTTCAGCCTCTCTGGCCTGAATTTTACCATTGGTGGGCAGGTGCAATCAGCAGGCCCGTGACCAGTCAGGAAACAGGCTGCTGCCCACGATCGGCCCCGATCACTACTTCACGCTGGTTGGCCAATTAAGGCCCCCTAGCGTGAAATGCATCTTCCCAATGATCAGGGAGGGCTGGGCAGGGGCCTGTCAGCCACCGGGTCCAATGGAGACCTGGCAGTGGATTTAAAAATGGCACGGGCAGATCCTTGAAGGCTGCCAGGGAAGAACATATTTGCAACGTTCTGAAGATTGAAGCCATGGCCTCAAGTGCAGCTGGAGATGCCAGGTGGGAGGGCAGGTCGGGTGGGCACTCAGCTGCCCCCCGGTTTTCGGATGAGTGCCTCGCAGTCCTCCTGGGAGAAATGGCTGCCAGGAGGAACACTTGTGATTGTCCCCAGAGATGGACAGAGGAGACCGCCACACCTGACAAAAAGAGCTTGGGAGGAGGTGGCAGCACAGGTCAGTAGCCACAACATTGTGTGGCGCACATGGGTGCAGTGCCGCAAAAGGTTTAACGACCTGCTGCCCTCGGAAGGTGAGTACCATGTTGGCATGGATTAGTGTGTTGATGTGTTAAGGGCTGGCCGTCCCCCGTGTAGCTCAGGGGTGTTAGAGTCTGAGTGCCAACTGTTGATGATGCCGGAGGTGGCCAAGGGGATGAGCCCCAGCTCGAGGGCCACGATTCGGGTGTGCCCTGCAAGGGGTTGGCCAGGCTGCAATGGCGGTGCAGTTAGAGAGTGGACTAATCCATGCTCCTCTGTCCTTTCAGGAGAAGACAGCTCATAACAAAATTGAGAAGGTGCAGATAGGCAGAAGACCCTCAATCCTAATCCTAACTAATCTCTTCTAATCCTAACCAGATTTGAGCCTTGGAGCTGGAGAGTTGGCATGCACCTTGGTCAGCTGGTCGCGGAGAGGCTGGGGTGTCAGATGAAGGTAAGAGTGCAGTGCACAGAGGTGAGAGTTTCAGATGGTGCAAACATTCTTGTGTAATCTCATCATTGATGGGAACCTCAAAATTGGATTCCCCATTGATCATTGAAAGACGATGGCACCATAATGCAGATCTCCATTGTCTCACCAGGGTGCCTGACATGCACAGTGACAGTGTGATGACTTAAAATAATGGCATGTTGTTGTTCTCCCTTAGATTCGTCAGCATGCAATCAATTGCAGGACCCTGAAGAGCCACCCCTGATGCTCAGGCACCAGCGCAGGTACCAGCACCTCAGTGGACATTAGATTTTCAGCTAGAATGTTGGAGCACAGGGGTGTGGGCATGTCACACTTGTTTGAGGAGCAGGCGGAGTCAAAGAGTGCCCAGAAGACTGCTAGAAACCAGGACGATGCTGTGTTGAAGGTAGATGATGAGCATCTGGAGTCATCCATTAGGCAACAGATCTGGATGTCCAGCGGGACGTGCAGGAGGATCCGATGGAGATCCATGAGGGTATGCATGCTGTGGTCTCTGTTGAGGAGGAGTCCATGCAGAGCATTAGCACTGCGTTGACCCTTATGGCCAAACGCACTGCTTCCTCCATTGAGAGAGTGGCGACTCTCAGGGAGGGGCAGCTCCAGGAACAGAATCAGGGATTCCTGGGGTTGCCTCAGACCTGCAAGCCCTCACACAGGCAATATCCTGCACAGCCAGTGTCCCAGCTAGGTGCCAGTCCATCAATGGTGAGCAGGGAGGTACAGAGTGATTGCATGTTGGTGCACGAGCTGCCTGTTGTCTCTGCGGGCTCCTGTCATGGCACTCTAGATGACAGCAGCAGCTCCTCCACCATCAGCCAGTGACAATGGAATCTGATGAGGCTGCAATGACTGGGGAGATGCCAGCTGTGGCACTGACTGCTCCCTCCCAGGTGGGGCCAGTACAGGCTCCACTGGCCAGACGACCACCACCAAGGTCATCAAGACAGCAGAGTCAGCAGGCTGCCTCCAATGCTGCTGCCAGCGAGAGGGGGTGGTGGGGGCGTCACCAAGGTGTAGCACTCGCAAACGTAAGATTAAGGCACCACGAGCACAAGAGGGACTGGTCGCGGGTGATCTTCAGTTCTGTAGCATTTTGTTTATGTTTATTGGTGTGGAAATGGACATCAGAGGAGATTATGTTAATTTGTTTGGATTGTCAAAATGAGACAAATTTTGTTTATGTCATAATGGCCTGAGTATGCTTCACCTTTTTATTCTTTTGGTGGAGGGTATGCCAGTGTGTAATGCTGGACGTGAGTGGCTCTAAACTTTATTGCACAGGTACTAGGTGGACTTTGGGTTCAAATGAAAGGGTCATTTCAGAGATCCGGGTTGGAGGTGGCAGCCCTGGTATAAGGTCGAAGCAGATCATTGGCAGCCTAGCTGAAGGAGTGTTGGATCAAGGCATCCCTGGTGTCCCTGCCTCCCTGAAGGATACAGAGGTCTGCCTCCATGCCCTCAGCATTCTCCTCACCGTGCTCCTCTTCTGACTCACTACCAGGTTCATCCTCTGTGGTCTGTGGAGCTGCGTCAAGATCCTCTTCCTCCAGTGGGTCCCCTCTTTCAGTGCCAGATTGTGATGAGCGCAACATGCAACCGCCATCAACAATACCCGCTCTGGAGGGTGTTGTAGTGCTCCCCCTGAACGGTCCAGGTATCAGAAACATACCTTCAGAAGACCTATGGTCCTCTCTATCGCCGCGCTTGTGGAGGCATGACTTCTATTGTAAAGCTGCTCTGCCTCTATTCTTGGGTGGCAGAGAGGCATCATAAGCCACCTTTTCAATGGATAGCCCTTGTCACCCAACAGCCACCCATCCAGTCGGGCTGGAGCACTGAAGACCCTTGGCATCTGGGAGTGTCTGCGGATATAAACATCATTGGAGCTGCGAGGGCACCCTTGAACAAACTTGCAGAATCTGCATCCTGTAGTCACACACTGTCTGAATGTTCATGGAGTGAAATCCTTTCCTGTTGTTGAGGGCACCCGGCTGACCCTCTGGCACCTTGATGGCCACATGTCGATTGCACCCTGGATGCGGGGGAACCCAGCAATTGCTGCAAAGCTTCTGGCTCACTCTGCCTGGCTGGCCTCCTCCATACGGAAATGAATAAATGCCATTATCCACCTGGACAGAGCTTCTGTCACCAGCTTGCTGCAACTGTGTACTGTCCATTGGGAGACTCCACACAGATCCCCCACCGACCCCTAGAAAAAGCCGGACGCGTAGAAGTTGAGGGCTACTGTGACCTTCAGAGGCACTGGCATGGGGTTTCCACCCACAGAGTTGAAGGTGATCTCAGGCACAATCATCTGCCAAACAGAGGTCATGGTCTCCCTGGAGAGGCAGAGCCTCCTTCGGCACTGTATCTCGAACATATTGAAGTAGCTGCATTGCTGCCTGTAAATGCTGGCAGTAGGATAGTAACAGCTTCTGTGGCTCCTTCTGCCTTGGACTACCTGCTGGCCTTGTGCCCCTTGTGCCTGTGCTTCTCCTCCCACAGGTCACTCCCCTGGAAGCTGCATTAAGGCACCTAGCCCCCTCTCCCTTCTGCCCCTCTCTTCCTCCTCAGAGGAGGTGCCTTCAGCGAAGACCACAATCCCCATTATCAGGGTAATAGAAGGCTGTCTAATACCGGGAAGGGTCCACATGGTCAAAATCCTCTGGGGGCCTCGGGGATGCCAATGAGTTCTGGAACGAAGCCTAGAAATGCTTAGAATGATGCTCAGGACAGAGATGAAGTTGTCAAGTTCAAATAAGCAACCAGCAGCAAACTATCTCTTAAACTCCTCACTACTCATGCTGGCAATGCTGCTGACCCTTTTGATCCCACCCTTGCGTGAGGTTTTGCAAAACATGGGCTGCCCGCCTGCCCATTTTGCCCATGCAATGAGCGCAAAATAGCATGAGCCACATAAAAGCAGCTTCAATTGGGTTATTAATCACCTTAAGTGCCCTTTTAATTGATGGTGGGTATGGCTCCAACACATGCGTGTGTCTGCCAACCTGAAGATTGTGCATGTGTGGGATGATGTCAGGACACTCGCCCGACATCTTCTCGTGCTATTTTACGTCTGATCAGGTCAGGCGCGTGCCCACCTGCAAGATGTAAAATTCTGCCCCCTGTGTGTGTCTGAAGCCTCCCTCTGCTGGTACAATTCTCTGTGGTAACTTCAAGTGAACAAAATGTACATTGCACTTTTCAAAATGCTAATACAGTGTTATATTAATACACAACACAGCATTATAACAATTTGCATTTTGTCAGATTTCTAATCTTTATAACAATATTGCAATTTTATATTAAGCATTTTTTTTCCCTGGAACCAGGCTCATTACCATAGTGAATTGCTGTGATAAGCAGTGAACAAAGATAGGATGCAATCTCAAAACATTCGTGCCATTGTGAGTGGAGCATTCTTTGTTATCCTTATTGTGTCAGGCATCATTCCTTTTAGTTTACACAGCTGGGGCTTGCATAAAACTTTAAATATTTCAGGGGTAGTTGGAAAAGTATTTTCCAGCAGAACAAAATGCATGGCTTTTGGAGAAAAGAGGACAGCGGGGTTAGTTCTGGATTGCTCTACTGAGCAAGCATAGATGTAACAGGTTGGATGCTCCTCTCCTGTGCTATAAAACGTTATGGCTCTAATATCATGGAGAGCCAGACTCGTCATACAGCAGAATGAGGTGGCAGTTTTCTTGAGGGAACAGTGGTTCTGGTGTAGGGTTTTAAACAGAAATGCACAGCAGATGATCACAAGGTTTAAACATTGAAAAACCAGCAAAACAAAACTGCAAACTACTATCTTATTTGTCATTGGTTTGGATAAAAACAGGCAGTTTATACTGCAGATTCTAATGTATAAATGCCACTGGGAGTAGACATTGCAAATTAAAAGAATCGATAGGGGTGAGGGAGGGGTTGTGGTAAACTTCATCTTCGACATAAGTGTTGATACTGCAGATAAGTGCCTGATATACATCCGTCTGAGTTTTCTTTCCATTATGTTCCTTGGTAAGGAAACTTGACAGACTGTATTTTGGGCACTGATACACCAACAATAACCTGCTCACTGACAGTCAGTTTGGATTCCGATAGGGCCTCTCAGCTCCCGACCACATTACAGCCTTGGTCCAAACATGGACAAAAGAACTGAACTCCAGAGGTGAGGTGAGAATGACTGCCCTTGACATCAATGCAGCATTTGACCAAGTGTAGCATCAAGGAGCTCTAGCAAAACTGAAGTCAATGGGAATTAGAAGGAAAAATCTCCAATGGTAGGATTCATACCTAGTATAAGGGAAGATGGCTGTGGTTGTTGGAGGGCAATCATCTCAGTCCCAAGACATCATTGCAGGATTTCCTCAGGGTAGTGTCCTCAGCCCAATCCTCTTCAGTTGCTTCATGACTGACCTTCCTTCCATCAGAAGTGGGGATGTGTACAGATGAGTTTTTAATTTGTTCACAATATGTGGACTTCACTGGCTAGGCCAGCATTTATTTCCCATCTCCAAGATAGCTTGGGAAGGTAGTGATGAGCTACCTTCTTGAACCACTGCAGTCCATGTACCTCACATGTGGGTGCACCCACAGTGCTGTTAGGAAGGGAGTTCCAGGATGTTAACACAGTGACAGTGAAGGAACGGTGATATAGTTCCACATCAGGATTTTGTGTGGCTTGGAGGGGAACTTGTAGGTGGTGATGTTCCCATGTATCTACTGCCCTTGATCCTTCTAGGAAGCAAAGGTCCTGGATTTGGAAAACGTTGTTGAAGGAGCCTTTGTAACTTGCTGCAGTGCATCTTGTAGATAGCACATAGTGCTACCAATGTGTGTGTCAATGGTGGACGGAGTGAATGTATAAGGTGATGGATGGGTGTCAATCATGCGGGTTGCTTTTTTCTGGATTGTGTTGAGCTTCTTCAGTGTTGTTGGAACTGTACTCATTCAGGGAAGTGGAGAGTATTCCATCACACTCCTGACTTGTGCCTTGTAGATGGTGGACAGACTTTGGGGAGTCAAGAGGTAAGTTACTCACTGCAGCATTCCCATACGCCAACCTGCTCTTGTAGCCACAATATTTATATGGCTGGTCCAGTTGAGTTTCTGGTCAATGGCAAACCCCAGGATGTTGAGACTGGGGGATTCAGCAATGGCAATGCTACTGAATGTCAAGAGAGATGATTAGATTCTCCCTTGTTGAGCAACATTCACAAATCTTAGATACTGAATCCATCCATGTCCATAGCCCCTCCAAAGGCTGGACAGCATTCTGGTTTGGGCTGATGAGTGGTAAGTAACATTTTGCCACACAAGTGCCAGGCTCCAACACTCAAGAAGCTCAACAGCATCCAGGAAAAAACAGCCTGCCTGGTAGATGAGCAACCCATCCACCAACTTCAACATTCACTCCCTCCATCATTGCACAACAGCAGCAGCAGTGTGTACCATCTACAAGATGCACTGCAGCAACTCACCAAGGCTCCTTCAACAGCACAAATCCAACAATCCCTATCACTAGATGGACGAGGGCAGCCATTGCATCGGAACTTTACCAACTGCAGTTCCCCTCCTGGCCACATACTTTGGGTATACCTACACCGCAAAGACTGTAGCAGTTCAAGAAGTCAGCTCACTACTACCTAATCAAGGGCAATTAGGGATGGGCAATAAATGCTGGCCGATCCAGTAAGTTACAGGAAGTTACAAAGGGGAGTAATTGATGGGAGGGTGTGGGGGGTAATTGATCAGAGGATACGGGGAGGATTGATGGGACAGGGATGATTAATGGGAGGGTGCAGGAGGTGATTGATGGGAGGGCACAGGGGCTGATTGATGGGAGGGCACAGGGGCTGATTGATGGGTGGGTAAAGGGGGTGATTGATGGGAGAGTACAGGCAGTGATTGATGGGAGAGTACAGGAGGTGTTTGATGGGAGGGTACGGGGGTGATTGATGGGATGGCACGGGGGTTATTGATGGGTGGGTACAGGCAGTGATGGGTGGGTACGGCTGGTGTTTGATGGGAGGGTACAGGGGGTGTTTGATGGGAGGGTACAGGAGGTGTTTGATGGGAGGGTACAGGGGGTGTTTGATGGGAGGGTACAGGAGGTGTTTGATGGGATAGCACAGGGGGTTATTGATGGGTGGGTAAAGTGGGTGATTGATGGGAGGGTACAGGGGGTGATTGATGAGGGGGTTATTGATGGGTGGGTACGGCTGGTGGTTGATTGGGTGGGTACAGGGGGTGATTGATGGGTGGGTACAGGGGGTGATTGATGGGTGGGTACGGGGTGATTGGGTGGGTATAGGGGGTGACTGATGGATGGGTACAGGGATTGATTGATGGGTGGGTACAAGGGGTGATGGGGAGGATGAGGAGTGATTGGCAGGCTGCAGGGGAAAGGCAGGAAAATGGAATTGAGGTTTACCAGATCAACCATGGTCTCATTGAATGACAGAGCGGATGTGATGGGCCGAATGGCCTACGTCTGCTCCTATGTCTTATGGTGTTTTTAGCCAGCGATGCCCACATCTTGTGAAAGAATAAATTTTTAAAAATCCATTATGCCCTTATGCCCCTCTATTGATATTAAACCTTAAACCCTAAAACGATGACTGAAATATCCTGAAGAATGCTGATACTTCCTTATATTTACTCTATCTGGAACTCTTTTGTGAAGTCCTTATAAAGATAAGAGTATTGTCTTCTGGTGACAAAAGTATGAACATGACAGGCAAAAGCTGTCACTATCTTGTTTAAGAAACTGGAACATCACTTAAACAAGACAACTACGTTGCAATTCTGACTAACATCTGTGTTACAGAACCAGTTTACTTTACTGCGTGCCAACCTTCTATTGTTATATTGTCTCACTATAAATCACTCACTTCTTTCCACAAGAGCATAAGAACATAAGAAATAGGAGCAGGAGAATACAGCCCATCAAGTTTGCTCCACCATTGAATATCATCATGGCTGATCTTTATCTTCAACTCTACTTTTCTTTCCGCTCCCCTTTTCCCTTGATTCCCTGAGACCAAAAAACTGTCAATCTCAGCCTCAAATATATTCAAAGATGGAATATCTACAATCAGAGAATTCTAAGGACTTACAACTCTTTGAATGTAGAAATTTCTTCTCACCTCAGTCCTAAATGATTAATATCCTACCCTGTGGCTGTGCACCACCCTCCCACCAGCCATTCCCCATGATTTAGATTCCACAACCAGGGGAAACAATGTCTCAGTGTCTACCTTGCTGTTTCCCTGCAGAATATTATATGTTTCAATGAAATTGCCTCTCATTCTTCTAAATTCTGAGAATATAGATCCAATTTACTCAGCCTTCTATCATAGGACAAGCATCTCATCCCAAGGATCAATTTAGTGAACTTTCACTGTACTGCCTCCAATGCAAGCATATCCTTCCTTAAATATGAAGAGCAAAATTGTGCACAGCATTCCAGGTGCGGTCTCACCAAAGCCCTGTATAATTGTAACAAGACATCTTTATTCAATCCTCTTGCAATAAGGATAGCATGCCATTTCCCTTCCTAATTCCTTTCTGTACCTTCCTGCTAACTTTCTGTGTTCCTTGTTGTGAGTATTCCGAAGTCCTTCTGAACATCAACATTTCTTTGCCATGTTCTAACTTCTGGTCTCCATTTTTTTAAAAATAGTTCCAATCTACAAATGTTACTCCCCCAAATACTATGGGTGAGGCTGCATGCAAAACAGAAACTGGTGCAAATAAAAAAAAATGAAAATGCTTTTTGGAGCTGCTTCACCCTGCTCTTGTAAATTCGGGATTATAATGGTATTGACTGTTGTTGGAGTTCAATCCAGACCGTTTATCAATTGCCCTGAATATTATTACAGGCAGTTCAATTCCTACAAAAATAGAAAATGCTGGAAACATCTGCAGAGAAAAAAATGCAAGTTGATGTTTTTTGGTGTAACTTTTCATCAGAATTTAAAACAAGGATTTAAACAGCGCCAGACAAATGACTGGGCAAATGGAATGAAATATATGGATCAGAGAGGAAGTATCAGTGGAATGACTTGTGACCCGCTTAAAAGAAAATCTAGAGATGACTGTATGGTTGAGACTATTGTTACATCAGATTACAAGAAGATACATTCAAGAAATAAGAGAAACAAAGAACACATGAACAGATCAGGTAACAGGAAATAAATTTGTCTAAAGTTGAAATGGGAAAAGGTAGCAAAACAGGGCAAGATCATGTTCTGTCACTTATCCCTTTGCCAGCAGCTTTACATTACATACAAGTAGGAAATTTTACTAGTAAGTAATTTGAAGTGAACATTTTTGTAGGGTTCAGTATCACCGGAAGGAAGCAATTTATTATAGCCATATGGATGATGCTTCACGCTTACCCTAGGACAGGATAACATGCAGAAGGATAAATTGCAAGTTAACTAGTTTTAATGTTTCGGGAGCATTTATACAATCACATTCATGTCAGTGAGAAGCAAACTCAGATATGTAATGATGTGAAGGTGGCAGCATAACTCTGGGCACCAGAATGTACCAAAGTCAAGCAATGTGATATCCACTACAGGAAGCCATCTTGTCTTACTTAAGTTTGGATGGCACAGCTTGGAGTATATTTCTAGAATGGTGTTAATTCAGGTTTAAAATTTCTTGGGCTATCATCTGAATCTTCTGGTTATTTTGTAACATTTGCTGTTATAGTGTTATGAGTTATGATAGTGTAGTGGTCATGTTATTGGATGACTGAGCAAAGACCTGGACTAATAACTTGAATAAATTTAAATCCCAGAATGGCAGTTTCAAATAAAAAGAAAAGAAATCTCAAAAGAAAGGCTGGTATCAGTAAAAATAATTGGCCATAAAGCTGTTAGATTTTCATTAAAACTCCTATTGATGCAATAACGCCCTTCAGAAAAGGAAACATATTGTCCTTATTCAGCTTGGCCTAATGCAACTACAATCCCACAACAATGTAGCTGATTGGTAATTGCTTTCTGAAATGGCCTAGTAAGCAACTCAGAAGTATCAACACACAGCCCATTCATTCAAGAAGGTGGCCCAATATCACCTTGTTAGGAAAGCTACAAATATGCAATAAGTGCCAACAGTGGTGTCCATGTTCTGAGAATGATTAATATTTTTTGTTAAGCAGATATTTCTGTTTTTCTAGCATTAACAGTAACTGACAAAAGAGTAGCATTCAGAATATGTATGCAAATCCACAAAGCTCACAACAGCTAATCGTTTTGGTTGCAGCCTTAATGACTGGCACCTATAGTTATTTGAAAGCACAGAACAGTCCATTCACTTTTTATGTCACAAGTGAAAATTCATTATTAAAGATAATTTAAGCAGCATTATTTTTGAATCTAATTACTTTCCATAACTTTTATCAAGCATGTATAAATATGCAGTAATGCAAGGCATACATTACGTAATGCGTAGTAAAGGCATGTCAAATTCTTAAATTAATGGATTAAACTTGTGTTGAAGCTTCTGGAATTGCCTTTTATTTATTTAAAAAGGACATGGATGAACAGATAAGATGGCTGCTCAGGGGTCAGGTGACCATTACTTATTCAGCACAGACTATCAAGCTTCCGGAAAGTTCTAAGCTTATTCAAAACACAGAGTCAAATGGACTCCGAGACTCTATGGCTGGATTTTCATCCTTGAGGCCGGTAGGGGGGAGTCAGGAGAAAGGGCCCACAAAGGCAGGATCTTCATTGCTGGGGTCTGGATCCAAGCTGGAGTTTGGCAAGCCAACCCGGGAAGGAGTATGGAGGCAGTTACAGAGGTGGCTGGGTGGGTGCGGAGGTGGATTGTTTAAAAGGTCCCACCTTGGTGTCATGGGACTTTATCCCAACTAAAATAAAAACACAGAGGTCCGCCAACCCTCACCCTTCACACCCCCTTCACCCCCCAAAACTCCCCATGCTCCATCTATGCTACCTTATGCCCCCACCTATATCCCTATATCCTCTCATGTCTCCTCTGCAAAGCTCTTCCCTTCCACCCACCCCTTCAGACACCCTTGCCCCCCATACCAAGGTCTAGTACTTCCTTGTCTATTGACACACTGTACATTTTCTAGAAGTAATGAACTGCATAGAGTAAATGACATGTGTAAAAAAATTGCTTTGTTAAAACATAATCCATTCATAACTTTTCCCAATGCTTGAAAAAATGTCTGGACTTCAAGCTAATAAAAGTATCAGTTATCCAGGCCCTTTGAAGTTTCAAAAACCACAAACACTTGAAACCACTTAACTTTTGTCAACAAACATTGTGAGATTGACTACTAAGGTCAGAGAGCCTGAGCTGTCAATTAAACAATGTTTTCTCTGGGGTGCAGATGTTCTCGTATTGTAATAGCCAAATTACCAAATTGTAATAGCCAAATAGCCAAATTGTGTTATTGTAATAACACAAATGGGCTGTCAGCCAAGCCACATTATGTATGTTTGGCTGAGAGCCCAGGCATCTGTTATAATAAGAGAACATCTGCAAAGGGCATAGGGGGAATAAGGGGCTTGAGGGAGTGGGTGGAAGGGCACAGCTTGCAATAAGGGCATGAGGGCAACTTTTTTAATTTACTTTTTAAAAGATTCCCTCATGCATACTCGTGTTCATGACCCCTCTAAGGGGCCTTGAACCACAACTCTTTAAAAACCTTGCCTGACTCCGTGAAAGTTGCTGAGGAATTGGACGTGCTGGAAGCGTGCTTTTGACAGGAACCAGCCCGTGCCTTTTAAAGACACTGCCAAACATCAGACAACCTGGGAATGGGGCTGGGAGTCCAAGAATTGGGGCCCATCAGCCATTTTTAAAGGGCTCCCAAGTCAACCTGTCACAGTGAAAATCCAGGCCTATTGTTCCAGGTTTGCAATTTAACAAGAGAAATCTGATGAGATCAGTTATTCACAGCTAAGTGGAACACCATCATCTATCTCCTATTGTATAATAATGGCTTTTGACTTCCAAACCATTTGGTTGGATGATGCCTGTATTGATTATGTAATCGAAACGGGCTTGAGGTAATGGGTTTTATGTAAAGACTCAAAGAGTCCAGGGCAGTCTGAAGAAAAACACTGAAGGACAGCAACTACAGAAAGGGCTGTGTCATCTTTGCCTTTTAGGAACCATTAACCATCAGCCAGTCTGAGAGCAAGACTCTGAAACTAGTTGTAAGTCATCAGGCAACCAAAGAGCATAACCTGTTCCAATTTCAAAGTTCACCTGAGAACTAGTTATTGAACAAAAGATATTCAGGTAAAGAAACCTCACAACCTGCTATGAACCCTTCACTTTACAAGAGCCTCACTTCAATTTTAAATCATCAAATGTACGTAGGAGACTGGAAAACGTAAATCAGAGACTGAAGTAAGTTTAATCTGTATCCAATCTGTGTGTGTATGTGCGTGTATGTGAAACTGAGTGTGCTGTTACAAGAACAAAAGACAGAAAGGGGAATAAGAAAATTGAAAGGCAGAGAAATCAAGGGCAAGAATCAAACAGGGCCTCAGTGAAAAACAGTGGGAACGGGACAAGTAATGTTAAATGACAAACCTTAAGGCTTTGTGCCTTAATGCAAGGGACATTCGCAATCCAGTGGATGAATTAACCATGTAAACAGGTATGATATAGTCGGGATTATGCAGACATGGCTGCAGGGTGACCAGGGATGGGAACTGAACATCCAGGGGTTTTCAATATTTAGGAAGGACAGACAAAAAGGAAAAAGCGGTGGAGTTACATTGCTGGTTAAAGAGGAAAGTAACGCAATAGTGAGGACAGATATTAGCTCCGACGATGTGGAATATGGTGGAGCTGAGGAACACAAAGGGTCAAAAACCGTTAGCGGGGGTTGTATATAGATCCCCAAACTATAGTGGTGATGTTGGGAATGGCATTAAACAGGAAATTAGAGATGCATGCAATAAAGGAACATCTGTAATTATGGGTAACTTTAATCTGCATATAGATTGGCCAAATCAAATTAGTAACAATACCGTAGAGGAGGAATTGCTGGAGTGTATACGGGATGGTTATTTGGACAAATACATTGAGGAACCAATTAGAGAACAAGCCATCCTAGACTGGGTATTCTGTAATGAAAGGAATAATTGGCAATCTAGTTGTGTGAGGCCCCTTGGAGATGAGCAACCGTTGTATGATAGAATTCGTCATCAAGATGGAGCGACACATCGTTGACTCTGAGACTAGGGTCCTGAATCTTAATAAAGGAAACTATGATGGTATGAGACGCAAGTTGGCTATGATGGATTGGCAAACATTACTTAAAGAGATGACAGTGGATAGGCAATGGCAAACGTTCAAAGAGCGCATGGGTGAACTGCAACAATTGTTTATTCCTGTCTGGCGCAAAAGTAAAACAGGAAAGGTGGACAAACCATGGCTTACGAGGGAAATTAGAGATAGCATTAGATCTAAAGAAGTGGCATACAAATTGGCCAGTAAAACAACAGACCTAAGGATTAGGAGCACTTTTGCATTCAGCAAAGGAGGACCAAGGGATTGATTAAGAAGGGGGAAATAGAACATGAAAGTGAGCTTGCAGGGAACATAAAAACTGACTGTAAAAGTTTCTATATGGATGTGAAGAGAAAAAGATTGGTGAAGACAAATGTAGGTCCTTTACAGTCTGAAACAGGGGAATTTATAATGAGGAACAAAGAAATGGCTGACCAACTAAATACAAACTTTGGTTCTGTATTCACAAAGGAGAACACAAATAAAATACCAGAAATGTTGGGGATCACAGAGTTTAGTGAGAGGGAGGAGCTGAAAGAAATCAGTATTAACAGGGAAATGGTGCTGGAAAAATTGATGGCATTGAAGGCCGATAAATCCTCAGGGCCTGATAATCTATACCCCAGAGTACTTAATGAAGTGGCCCTCGAAATAATGGATGCATTGGTGGTCATCTTCTGAGATTCCATAGACTCTGGAATAGCTCCTACAGATTGGAGGGTAGCTAATGTAACCCCACTAAGGGACGTAGAGAGAAAACAGGGAATTATAGACCAGTCAGCCTGGCGTCAGTAGTGGGGAAAATTCTAGAGTCCATTATAAAAGATTTAATAGCTGAGCACTTGGAAAACAGTGGCAGAATCGAACAGAGTCAGCATGGATTTACGAAAGGGAAATCATGCTTGACAAATCTACTGGAATTTTTCGAGGATGTAACTAGTAGAGTTGATGAGGGCGGGCCGTGGATGTGGTTTATTTGGACTTTCAGAAGGCTTTCGACAAAGTCCCACATAAGGGATTAGCATATAAAATTAAAGCGCATGGGATTGGGGGTAGCATATTGAGATGGATAGAAAACTGGTTGGCAGACAGGAAACAAAGAGTAGGAATAAATGGGTCTTTATCTGAATAGCAGGCAGTGACTAGTGGAGTACCGCAAGGATCGGTGCTGGGACCCCAGCTATTCACAATATATATTAATGATTTTGATAAGGGAACTAAATGTAATATCTCCAGATTTACAGATGACACGAAGCTGGGTGGGAGGGTGAACTGTGAGGAGGATGCGGAGATGCTTCAGTGTGATTTGGACAAGCTGAGTGAGTGGGCAAATGCATGAGAGATGTAGTATAATGTGGATAAATGTGAGGTTATCCATTTTGGTAGCAAAAACAGGAAGGCAGATTATTATCTAAATGGCTATAAATTGAGAGAGAGGAATGTGCAGCGAGACCTGGGTGCCCTCATACACCAGTCGCTGAAGGCAAGCATGCAGGTGCAGTAGGCGGTAAAGAAGTCAAATGATTTGTTGGCCTTCATAGCCAGAGGATTTGAGTACAGTAGCAGGGATGTCTTGCAATTATACAGGGCCTTGGTGAAACCACACCTGAAATATTGTGCGCAGTTTTGGTCTCCTTATCTGAGGAAGGATATTCTTGCTATTGAGGGAGTGCAGCAAAGGTTTACCAGACTGATTCCTGGGATGGCAGCACTGACATATGAGGAGAGATTGAGACGTTTAGGATTTTATTCGCTGGAGTTCAGAAGAATGAGGGGGGATTTCATAGAAACCTATAAAATTCTAACAGGACTAGACAGGGTGGATGCAGGAAGGATGTTCCCGACAGTGGGGGAGTCCAGAACCAGGGGTCACAGTCTGAGGATACGGGGTAGACCATTTAGGACTGAGATGAGGAAAAATGTCTTCACCCTGAGAGTGGTGAGCTTGTCTGAATTTGCTACCACAGAAAATAGTTGAGGCCAAAACATTGTATGTTTTCAAGAAGGAGTTAGATATAGCTCTTGGTGTGAAAAGGATCAAAGGATATGGGAAGAAAGTGGGAGCAGGCTATTGAATTGGATGACCAGCCATGATCATAATGAATGGCGGAGCAGGGTCGAAGGGCTGAATGGCCTACTCCTGCTCAGCTTTCCATACTAAACATACTGATTATGGGCAGTAATAGAGCAGATCCATAGGCCAGGATTTTCCATTCATTGGGTGGGCTCAGCAAGAACGGGTGGGGGGTGATTGTGGAGATGACCACCGCCCGCAATTGGCCCCGCACCGCGGTTTCATGTGGGCGGACTAATTAAGGCCTGCCCTGCGTGGATCATGAGCAGTAGCGCTGAGCACTACCTGTGCAGGCAGGGAGAGGAGGGAGAGCCAGTCCTAGTGCACAGTTTGTGCATGCACACGAAAGAGTGCTTCAATCCCCCTGAGGCACGGAGCTGCCTCAGGGAGATTGAAGCGCTTTTTGAAAAAATTATTAAATACAATAAAATTTCAATGAAACATGTCCCATCTCATGTGACTTCAAAGGAAAGTTTTTATTTAATTTGTAATAGTTTTATGAAACCTCATCCCGGTCCTGGATGAGTTTTCCTAAAAAATGTAAAGGCCGCTTGGCATTTTCGCCTGCCCACCAACCATAAAGTTGGACGGCATCGTAAAATTAAGGTTAATTACCTAGTTAGTGGCCTTAATAGGCCTTTCAATTATCGTGTAACTTTGTGATGATGCCGGGATGCACGCCCAATGTCATTGCGTGTTACTTTATGTTCAGGGGCGTTCCCACACACTGAACGTAAAATTCTGCCCCTGGCGATCTTGACATTTATGATAATTTAAAAAAATTAGTATGCCCCAAAATTTGATCCATTTCTTTTATAATACTGAGATTACACCAATAAGAGGGATGAATGATTTTGCTGTTGTTTTGCCGTTGCTTTATAGTGTCACATTAGCTGTGTAATGTCTACTGGAACCCCCTAACTACCATACGATTTCATTAACAATCATACAGTTGTCTTGCAGCAACCTACATAAATCAAGGCTATATTGTTCTCTCAATCTGCAATAAATAATTCAACTTGGAAACTCAATTTGTCTAAGCAAGATGCATGGTGAGATTCATGGCTTCTGTGTCATCTGGCAGTTTACCATCTGGCTTCAATTTTCCCACATTTGGGAAGGAGGGAAAAAAAACTCCCTTGGGTCTTTCTGCTGATTGCTACCCAGTGGTCCTATCTGGAAGTACAATACATGCACATCTGATGAGGACAGGATCAGGGCTGGCTATGATGCTCCCTGCAATTGAAAACTCTGCCAAGATTCATTGGACAGAATTTTACGGCAGCGGAATTTTACGTTCCTGCCAAAGTCAATAGAGTTTAGAATGGGTCTCCACATTTTACAGCCCTGTCCCAGCCACAGCGGGGCCATAAAATTCCTGCCATTGCCTCAGCACACACATGGTGGAGAATGTTCTCCCTGTCGGGGGGATTGTGCAGAAACGGGCACAGGCTGGCGCGCAGCTGATCGGCACTGCCAATCAGCTGGGCACTGCCATTTTACATGGGCGGGCCAATTAAGGTCCGCACAGCGTGATCCGCGCCCAGAAGCACTATGTGCTCCCTGTGCGGGCAGGGGGAGGGGGGTTGCCTGAGTTGGGAGTGCGCTCTTTCGTGCCAACCTTAAGGTTGGATAGGCAGCTCAGCTGATTGCCTTAATTGCTTTTTAGTGGGCCTTTGACAGTTCGGCGGGCGTGAAGCCGACTCGGCTGCACACCCACCAAACTGAAAATCTAAATGATGCACGGTAATTACACTGAGAAGATGGTGAATGAGATCCTTCTTGAACCACTGAAACATGTGCTGAAGCTACGGCCAAAGTTGACCCAGCAATGATAAAGTAATGGCGATATATTTCTAAGTCAAGATTATGTGCAACTTGGAGGGAAACCTGAGATGGTGCTGTTCTCGTGTGGTTGCTTACCTTGTCCTAAGTGGTAGGCTTTGCAGTTTTGGGAGGTGCTAGCAAAAAAAACCTTGTTGAGATGCTGTAACCAATCTTATAGGGGATACACACTGCAGCCATGGTAATTTCATAAGTAATTATCTATCTTAGCAATCTTGAGTGCTAAGTGTTCTTAATTTAGGCTCATAATTGACTTAGGTGATTTTAATGCTGCTCCCAGGTCAGTCCATTATAGAAATTTTTCCCATTGACCTAAGCAGATGCATGTTGTGTGAAATAGCATGAGGTATATCTTCCAGATTTGTTAGTGACCAAGTTTTCATATCAATATCATTCCAAAGCAATTTCTAGATTTTGTTAAGAGGGCAGGTTGATCTATTGAAAAAAGTAAAGTGTCTTTGCACTCTAATAATTATCCCATTCTCATCTCACTTTCTAGCAGATAATTATCATCAGGAGCCAAGTATATCATTGCATCCTCAACAAAATTAAGAGAGTTTACTCTTAAGTGATCATTGTGCTATGGGTTTTTTTGATGTCTCAGTGATGAGACCTTGAGACTTGTACGTTTTATTATGAACCATTTATTGGTAGTCTTGAACTATATACAGATCCCACTTATTATCATGCATGGTGCTGCTGCCATGCAAGTAGGCTGCTTCTCGAGTGTTCTTCCTAGACTGCTCTCTCAGTTAATTACCATGTGAGTCTATATAGCATATCATGGTTGGTGCTATTCTTCAGTCCCACATTAATCCTTGCTCTGCTGAGCACCTTTACATTACAATGGCATGAAGGCACACACAGCATCATACAACATCCCCCTTTCTTGTTGAAAGAAAACATTCCTCACTTCCAACAGGGGGAATAAAATATAATCTTTACTTGCTATCCCTTCCCCCATCTCAAGTCCCTGATGTTATAAATTTAGACAGCCTTGAGGCTTGACATTTCTTCCACATCTCGGTCTGTCATGTTTCTCAGGTGCTGCGAGGCCTGCTGAGTTTTTTCAGCATTTTCTGTTTTTGTTTCAGATTTCCAGCATCTGCAGTATTTCACTTTTATCCCTTTCTCTTAAACTCTGCATACTTTATTTTTACTGTGCTCTTTACTTTGCAGACATTTTTCAGCAGTTTTTTTTTACTTTTTCTTTTAGCTGACTTAAGCTTCTGCAACCTGTTGAGCCCTTGGAACCACCACCTATTCGAAAATGTTAAGACAGCGTATTTTTTGTATATTTGTTCACCGTTTCATGAACTGTCCAGGTTCTTTGATTGCATCATTCAGTGTCTTGCAATTTTCTGTAGTGTTTCTCACTCCATTTGCAATCTGAGCAGTTTTTTTTTGCTCTGTGTCAATCAGGGGTCTTGCAATTTTTATAGATGGCCTCACCCATCATTGTAATCTGAACAGGTGTCCTCACTCTGTATCACTCAGGTGTCTTGCAATGGGCTTCCATTCACGCTCAACTTCCAAGTCTGTAGCGCAGCTTCTTCAACTGTTTCTTCAAGTTTTCTTCTTAGGGGCACAACTCTCTGGTCAGCTTCAGCTGCTTTTAGCTCCTCATACCTTGGGATCCTGTTCTGGGTGCATCATCTAAAGTGCCACGTTTCATATCACTGCTGATCACCATGTTGTATTATCACTGCTGATTACCATGCTATAAGGTTGTTTGGTGTTTCACAAGAGACCTTGAGACTTATATGTTTAAACATGAACCATTTATTGGTAGTCTCTTCATATACAATATAAATTGTTTTCCCCTTATATTGATATTCTTGCGAATGTCCTGATGAGTGCAAGAAGAAAAGCTTAGATATGTCTCTTTTTTCAGCAATACTCAAGTTCTATTCTACCAAACAACTATTTTAAGAGTTCCTGAGTAACTCAATAAAGTTTGTTATATGAATTAGTGCTTTGTGTGTATTCCATTACTCCTGTAATTCTTGTACCTGAACAGAATAAATGGACAATCCTGTCTACTTTGTCTGACAGTCCCTTCACCAGTCACATTAAATAGCTTAGGTGAGACAGAAAATGCCACAGGGAAGCGGGTTGTATTATGAATACTGGTTGTCTAGCTTATAGGAAGCGTCCTTGTGTTAATTCTGTCCCTTTACACTCAGCCACAAGGACTTCCTCCTATCTCAATTCTTCTAGCTGCATTCTGACAAAACACATCACTGATTCCAATGACAACTTTGAAAGGTGGGGCAGGGAGACCGGAACCCAGCACAACAGCATTTAAATCGAGTGTTATAATTGCTCATGAGATACTATTAATTACTATAATTTCATCCATGAATTGTAAAATAGACCATCATAAACCATTAATAGAGACCAATATATAATATAATTATTTTGCTGAAGATGGTCATAAACTATTTCGCAGAATGTCCGGAGTCCATGGTGTTATTATAGCAAAATGAATGTGACAATTTTGTTGGCCACTTTCTATGTTGAAACCTGAGCTGCTACAAAGCTAATTTGTCAACCTAATTTTTCCTGTTAAAAACAAGTTTCTCATTTCCCTTTTCCTTCATTAATTACTGTCTCTTCCTCATTACAAGTGTAATTCTGTACTAAATGAGCTCCTTGAATTAACATCCACATCCACATTGTTGATAATCATTATTGAAGGAACTGAGATCATGACAAAAGAAGCACCACAGGAGTTGCTCATGTTCACTTTGTTTATGTGAGGAAGTTAAGAACTATTTCAGCTGTATCTCAATATTCTGTGTCAACCAGTAATGTCCAGTCACTTCAACTTTGTCTTTAACTTCCCTCCCTCAAAATTTCCCATATTCTGCTCTTTATTCTCCTCTTCCTAACATGAAGTAATCTGAGATGTTATATTTGAACTTTATACTATATATAAGCTCAATATTTTTTTTCAAAAATATACTTCATTCATAAAATATATAAAAGTACATTACATGACCATTCAATGTTGACATTAAATAAACTGAAAAATAACTCAGCTTCTTACAATACTGCATGCTACTCACTATATTTACAACTACAGTCAATATTTACAATGTTCATTACATGTCAAACAAATAGCCCGAGAGGTTTTTCACAAGTTTCCATCCCCTCTATGTACTATGGCTGAAGAGCCATAGGCAGTGGTCTTTCCCCATTGCACCTTTGTGGCAGCTGCCCCAAGCCTTAATGCATCTCTTAGCACATAGTCCTGGACCTTGGTATGTATCAATCTGCAACACTCAGTCATAGACAACTCTTTGCTTTGACTTGGAACACCAAGTAGTTTTGGTCAGACCAAAGAGCGTCTTTCACTGAGTTTATGGTCCTCCAGCTGTAGTTAAAATTTGTCTTGGTATGCAGTCCTGGGGACAGCCTGTAAAGCACAGGGCAAAAAAATATGCTGGCCCAGCCAGTGACACCCACATCCTGTGAATGAATTTTTAAAAAAAAGAGTCGTACATCACAATGCTGTTGGGGACAAACCTCGACAAAAACAATTGCATCTTTTTCCACACTTGCTTTCCAGAAGGAGATGGGCAATGGTCTCTTCCCTACCATAGCCGCCTTCAAGGCAACATGTGGAAAGGGTGAGACTCCAGTGTGCAGGATGGATATGAGGGGAGGTCCCTTCCCACACCAGCCAAGCTATGTCTTGATGCTTGTTTGAAAGTTCTAGTGATGTGTCATTTGGTAGAATGCCTTTGACAGTTTGCTCAGGGAATGTTCAACAGGATCCACCATCTCCTTTTCCTGCAGGGCTTTGAGGACATTATATGCAGACCACTGCCTGATGGACTTGTTGTCAAAGGTGTTTATCAGCAAAACTTCTGGGACAGGTGATGTGGTATGGACCAACTGAATGGACTGTTCTGTGGCAATGTGGCCAGAACTATCCTTTGCAACACTGAGGACAAGTAGAACTTCAGCAAGTACTTGGTGTTTGGGTACAGAAGGTCTACAACACAGCTTGATGCAGCCACACACAAAACTAGCCACTGGATGAGGGCGATGTGGGCTATGTTTTTTCCATCTTTGTCTGGGAAATTGTACATCACGCCCTACCAATATGGTCCATTTTTGATCTTCAGACAAAGCAGAAGTTAGTTTAGGTGAGCGCTATGGTGCAGGAGTGATGTATGGGCCAGAGCTGCAGTACAGCAACACTAAGAACATCTTGCATCTGGTGGCCAGGTTCTTACGCCCAATGGAGGGGGAACATCATTCCCACAATTCAAATTTTTGTTTCACCATGAGTACACATTTCTTCCAGTTTTTGGCACATGCTCCAGCCCTTCTGAAGCATATTCCAAGCACCTTTGACCTGACGGTGAGGGGACAAAGGATTGGTTGGCCCAGTTCCCAAAGAGAATGACCTTTCTCTTGCCACAATTTACTTTCACTCCTGAGGTCAGTTCAAACTGGTCACAGATTGTCATCTGTCTACGCATCGAAAGCAGACCCAAGTGGAAGATGATGACATTATCCATGAGGTGGGAAATTTTGACCTGTGCACTTCTGCTGCCTGGATTGTCACCCCAACCATGTCCGCTTACTTCCTGATGAACTTAGTGAAAAGTTCGATACAACACATCAACAAGATGGGAGAGAGGACAGCCCTGTCTTTCTCCAGATTTGATTCAAACTCTTTCAAATTCCCACCCATTAATTGAAACTGTGCTACTGATGTCTGTGTAGAGATGTTGGATCCAATTATAAATTCCCTCCCCAAACCTCATTTTGGAGAGCACATGCATTATGTAGGTGTATGATATTCTGTTGAAGGCCTTCTCCTGGCCCAAGCTGATGAGAAAGGTGCCCACCACCTGTCCTGCACATAGGCGCTTGCATCCTGAGTAGCATGAGACTATCAGAGATCCTCCTGCTGGGTTCAGCACAGGCCTGATCAGGGTGGATCACCAACTCCAGAGCAGACTTGACCAAATTGGCGATAACTTTTGACAGAATTCTGAAGTCCACTTTAAGTAGTGAAATGGGTCACCAATTTCTAATTTCCTCCCTTTCCACCTTCTGCTTATAGGAAAGGGCGATGATGCCTTTCCTCATGACATGCTACCAGCCAACAGTATTTCTTGTACACTTCTAGCAGGTCTGGGCAAATCCAGACCCACAGAGTTAAATGCAACTTAGCTGGTAAACTATCACTTGCGGGAATTTTACTCATCTTGAAGGACCTGGTGGCTATTGTCAGTTCATCCAGAGGTAGTGGTTTGTCCAGACTCTCCTGTGTACTGTCTTCAAAGGCCTCCACGATAGGCAACAGGAAGACTGGGAGGCCATGCTGTCAATGGAGAGAGAGGAAAACACTGGGGCATAAATTGGCCATGGGCAGTGGTGCATAATGGATGATAGCGAGTATTCAGCCTGTTCCATGGCATCGTTTTAAGATACTAAAAGGTGGAATTATCTTTGTGATGGGTGCGTGATGTGAGCAAGTAAATAATCATTCTTGTAGCCAACAGCTTACATTTAATATCCAAAAATGTTCTAACGTTCTTTACAGAGGTGTAAACAGACAAAAACTGATATCAACTGTAAGAAACTAAAATATTTTTGACTGATTTAATCATACTTTAAATCAGAATTAATGGTTGAAATTTGCAGAAGTTATCCAACCCAGGGGGAGCATTGATAGGTCAATGAAATCGAGACTGCTTTTGGCTGTGTACAACAGCAAGAAGTTTTTTTCATTATGGGGGCAAAAGTCATAAAAAATGGACTGTATAAACAGACATATTTAAAGCTGTGCTTTGCTTTGATGTCAAGTCAGAACACTAGAGAAGTTTTACATACCTAGAAATCTGAAGACATCAGCTGGGATCTTCTGGCCCTGCCTGCAGCAGGAATTGACACAGGTGGGACTGGAAAATTTAGAAAGCAGCCAAAAGTCCGTTGACTGTGGGTGGAAATTTCCAGGGCCGGAAAATCCTACCCTATGTGAATATAAGCTTGGCCCAAGAGGTGAATTTTAAACAGGATATTTCAGAAGGGTATTAAAGCCAACAGAAGAGTTGAAGGCAAGATGACGGAAGGCATGGCTACCAATTGTATGTTAATGTTGGATGGGATTACAGGGATAAGAATGTGGTCACGAAGGATTTTAAGTATATGGACGGCCCTTCAAAATTGGGAATTATTCTAGTTCAACAAGGAGAGAGACGATGAGTGAAGGGATCTTGTGTGCAATTGGATTTGGGTAGCAGAGTTTTGGATGAATTTAAATTGATAGAGGATGCAGGATTGGGAAAGTATCATAATAACAAGTCTGGAGGTAATAAAGGCATGATAAGATTTTCAACATTAGATGAGCTCAGGCAGACAGGAAGCTGGGTATTTCACAGTGGTGAAAATAAGTGGTCTTTGTGATGGATAGGATATGGAGTTGATAGCTCAGTTCAGGGTCACTGTGGATGCAAACATGCTGATTTAACCAGAGGCCTGCAGAATGGAATCATTGGCAATCATAGGGCAGGATTTTATGTCCCGCGGGGGTGCGCCCAACCCGATCGGGCATAAAATCATACGAGATGACCTCGGGCGAGCGTCCCGATGCCATTGCACATTTGCACAATATTTTGGTCGGTGGGCATGCGCCTGCCAACAATTAAGGTCCTTAATCAATTAATTTATTTCTATTTCCTGCTGCCCATTCAACCATTCGGTTGGTGGGTGAGAGAATCGGCCAGGCAGCCTTTGCATTTTTTACAAAACCTCATCCACAGGCGGGATGAGGTTCCCAATGGTAAATAAAAACCCAATAAAAAAGTTTTAACATCATTTTTAACATGTCCCTCTTTATGTCACTGAGTCACATGTGGGGACACATTTTATCATTTCTAAAACCTTTATTTGCGAATGTCTAGTTCTTCAGCTCCCTGAGGCAGCCCTGTGCCCTCAAGAAGCTTTCAGCGTGCGCTCTCCCCGAGCATGTGCAGACTTTCGCACTCGCACTCCACCCACGCCCACCTCAGCAGTAATGAGCTTCTCAGCACCCGTTTCACGCTGGCTGGCCGTTAATTGACCCAAAAATCTTGCCCTTGGAGTTTGTGGAAGGGCTGTTGATGACTTCAGTCTTCCCAATGTTTAACTGGAAGAACTGAAACCCTTTACAAGAACATAAGCAATAGGAACAGGAGTAGACCATTCGGCCCCTTGAGCCAGCTTTGCCATTCAATAAGATCGTGGCTGATCTTCTTGTGTTTCAATTTCCACATTCCTATCTAACCCTGGTAACCTTTGATTCCCTTGCCTATTAAGAATCTAACTACCTCTGCCTTAAAAATATTCAATGACCCCGCCTCCATCCCCTCCTGAGGCAGAGTTCCAAAGTCGCACAACCCACTGAGAAAAACAATTTCTTCTCATCTCTGTCCTAAAAGGGTGCCCCCTAATTTTATAACAGTGCCCCCTGGTTCTGGACTCACCAACATGAAGAAACATCCTTTTGACGTCCACCTTGCCAAGGCCATTCAGAATCTTGTATACTCCAATCAAATCACCCCTCACTCTTCTAAACTCCAGTGGAAACAAGCCCAGCCTGTCCAGCCTTTCCTCGTAAGACAACCCACTCATTCCAGCTATCAATCTAGTAAACCTCCTTTGAGCTGCCTCCAATGCATTTACATCCTTCCATAAATAAAGAGACCAAAACTGCACACAGTATTCAACGTGTGGTCTCACCAATGCCCCCTGTATAACTGAAGTGTCACATCCTTATTTTTATTTTTGTTCATGGGATGTGAGCATCGCTGGCTAGGCCAGCATTTATTGCCTTATCCCAAGGGCATTTAAGAGTCAACCACACCGCTGTGAGTCTGGAGTCACGTGTAGGTCAGACCAGGTAAGGACAGCAGATCTCCTTCCCTAAAGGACATTAATGAACCAGATGGGCTTTTAATGACAATCAGCAATGGTTTCATGGTCATCCTTAGACTTTTAACTCCAGATTTTTATTGAATTCAAATTTCACCATCTGCCATGGTGAGATTCAAACCTGGATCCCCAGAGCATTACTCTGGGCCTTTGCGATACTAATCCAGTGACAATACCATGACACCACCACCTGCCCAAGTTTATGTTTAATCCCTCTCGTAATAAATGATAGCTTTCCATTACTTGCTGTACCTGCATATTAGCTTTTTCAACGACTGCTCTAGCAGTTTGAGAACCCAGAGGCCATGGAGGCATTAAGAGATGGCGAAGAGGTAGAACTTGGTGTTGTCAGCATACACGTAGAAGTTAATCCCATATGTGTAGTGTTATCCCCAGAAAGCAGTACATAGATGGGGAAGAGGTAGGGCCAAGTATCCATAGGTGACTCAGCAGCTAACAGTGCAAAGTAGGAAGGGGTAGACAAGCCATTGCTGGTTACAACTGGATATGTAAGAATGGGACCATGGAAGGACAATACTGCAGAACTGGACAATGGAGGAGGATGGTGTTGTCAACTATACCAAAGGTTACCAAGCGGTCAAGAAGAATGAAGAAAGATAATGCTTCATGACCACAGTCACAGAGGAAGTTATTTGTGGCTTTGGTTAGGGTCATTTCAATGCTGTAGCAGGGATGTAAGCCTGATTAGAGAGATTCAAACATGGGAATTACAAGAAAACTGGGCACAGATTTGGGTGGCAAAAACATGTTCAAGAACTTTGAAGAGGTAAAAGAAGTTAGAGATGGAATGGTAGTTTGCCAGGATAGAGGGATCACTAATTCTATTGTTCCTTTGGAACTCTGTTTATTTTTCACAGTGAGAGTTGCAACAAGAAGTATTTCTGATGTTTTTTTATCCTTTCATGGGATGTAGCTGGTGCTGGAAAAAAACATAATTTGTTGCTCATCCTTAATTGCTCTTGAGATGGAAGTGCTGAGCCACCATCTTTAATCGCCGCAGTCCATGTGGTGTAGATGCACCCACAAAGCTGTTGGAAGAGAATTCTGGATTTTGATTTAACAACAGTGAAGAAACAAATGCATTAGCCCACTTATTCCACATAGATTAAAATGGCAGAGGGTTTTCAGACTGCATTGACTTCAATGGAAATTAAAATCAGAAAAGGTGTATATCAGGCCACTGAATTCACAACACCTAAAGGCAAAATGACCCCAAAGTGTGTGTATCCTTTTCTGTCTAACAAGATACACACAACACAAACCTCAGCAGAAACAGAATGCAAGGTATTTTTTGATGCAAAATAAATATTTTGCTGCTGAATAGCTAACCAAACAAGGTGAGAAGGAAAGAATTCCACACAGCAAAGTGATACAAATCTCCAGTGAAACCATGATTTAATCAAATCCTAATAATGCAGATTTACCTTGCCTAGAAAATTTACACCATCAATATTTCTGTAGGCTGCTTATGGAAGATGATGACAAATTTGCCCTATTTCTATCTCAGCCCATTTAATCATTCACATTTTAATGGAATTAAAGTAAAAAATACATTCACCTTTTGTCTGCAATTGTTAATAAGGGGAAAAGAATGATGATTACAGGAATGACAAAATGATTCAGTGTACTGAGCATAAACATCTGAAAGTTTGGGAAGTATTTTTATATTTGGAGATTTAACTCATTGGCACAGGCCAGGAATTATATACTGATGGATTAAATGAGAAATTATTACATGTATTACAGATGTATACAATTCAGGTCAACGTGTAATTTGGCTGAGCAGTGAGCCACACAGATCCTGGAATTACAAGTTAATTTTTAGATCTGTGCAGTCAGTTAATCTCAGCTTTATAACTCTTCAGATGTGACAACTCACTTCATCTGAAGGACGAGAAAAAGCCCAGTTAGTATGCACTTGTGGAAGTTGAGCAAGAAGGACTATGAGGCCCTCCACAGAGAACAGCCTACTGACATTCACTGTGTCGGCTCAAATGCTGTAGGCTTTCAAGTGCCTGTGAGATCACATGTTATTGCTTTTAGGAGAAAAAGCAACAAAATATGGAAGCCTTGTTGCAAATGTGATGTTTTACAAAATTGTTATGTATTGGGACAGTGTCTTTAATTTAGGGTAAATTGGAGGAATGAAGGGGGTCATTTGACCTGTTCTGAATTCTGCTGGCAACAAGTCTGGGTGGATTGGCTGTTAAAGTTTAAAGGGGGAGCCCAAGTTTGTTTTACTGGGCAGAAAGTGCAAGATATTCATACCTATAATTAATGACCAGGGCAACTGTGCTGATGGTGGATAGACTATTAATCTCCTAGTCCCAGGGAGCAGGTTTTTTTTAAACAGTTGCACTTTAAATTGTCTATTTAATTCTAAGACAGAATAGAGTTGGTGGACTAGAGGATAGCTAATTAGCATTTCTACCTGGATACAAGGCCCTTGTGAATCACATTGTTGTGGAGATGGGCTTTGAGAGGAGAAGAGTTCATAGAAAGTCAGCTTATAGGTTTTCCCAAAAAATCACCAAATTTCACAGACAGGATTTGTCTGCAAGAATCCGAGAGAGAGAATGAGCAGAGAAATGGAGGCAGCAAGTATCTATTGTTGACCATGCAAAATGTAGGTGGGAGCTCGATTGTGCTCTGATTGAAGAGACCAAGGTCTTGTTTAAACAAAGCTGGAACATTTGCCTAGTTTTGACTAGACAGAGGCATTTCCAGAGTAACCCACACTGTGAAAGTAAGTTCAGAGAATAGAAGGTATCCAAACGGAAATAGGAAAAAGGAGCTAATAATCACTTTAGATTGGTTCTGGGAGAATTAAATGTCTAGTTAGCGGACAGGGAAAAGTATAACTGTGGAGGGAGATTTCTGTTTATTTGAAATGTTAAATGGAGGGTCCTTTTTGTAGTTTAGGGTACAAGTTGTCTATTGAAATAGTGTTTAGTCAAACTACTTTTAGCTTCTGTGTTATAGTAAAAGTCTTAAAATGTAATCTTGTCATTCAGCCATGCACAGAAAGTTGAATTTATTTTTAAAAGTTACCGGTCTCTATGGGGATTATAACAGCCTTTGTTGCATTCTCTGAAGTCAATTGCAAGGTATTAACTAGAGGACATAATATAGAAGTAGCAGTTTATAATAAAAATATAAAACATCAAAAAGTAGGTGTCATACTAAAATGAAACACGCTCCATGCATTCCATACAGTGCCACATCCTGTGCATTTACTTGCTATCCAACCTATATGCGGCAGCCACCTGTCTGCTATACAGTTCCATTTGAATCAGCAGTAGCCATTTTCACAGCTATTTTCCATAGCAAGTATCATAGCTGAGCTTACTCCTAACCCACAGAGGTGGACTTTCCCGCAAGGTTTCCTGAAAGCAATCGAGAGTCAGAACTCTGGTCAACTTTCAGCATCAGGAGTCCTGAGGCCAATTGTAATGCCCCAACTGCTGGTTTGGTTGAAAGAGGCTCAAGAAACAGATTTCATGATCTTCCTGTCCCCTACAGCTCACCTTTATATTGGGCAGTGCCTTTGGCTACTAGTCCATATAATCAAAGTGATATTTAAAAAAAATAGAAAGAAGATAGAATTGCATTTATGTAACACTTTTTTTCATGGCCACCAGGCATCTTAAAGTGCTTCACAGATGAAGAAGTACTTCTGGAAGTGTAGTTATTGTTGTAATGCAGGAAACATGGTAGCCAATTTGCACACAGCCCACAAATAGGAATGTGATAATGAAAAGATAATCTGTTATTGTGATGTTGAATGAGGGATAACCATTGGCCAGGGTACTGGGGATAACTCAGCTGCTTTCTTCAAAACAATGTAATAGGATCTTCTACATCCACCGTGGCAGACAGTTGAGTCCTTGGCTTAATGTCTCGTCCGAAAGACAATGCTTCCAACAGTCAGCATTCTCTCAGAACTGCATTTCATTTTTGTGCTCAATTCCTGAATGAGACTTGAACTCAGAACCTTGTGTCTCAAAGATGAGAGAGTTACAAACCGAACAAACAATCTAGGAACATTCCTTTAAATAATAGCGGAATGTATATTTAATTTTTTTCTCTATTAAGTTTGGGTCCAAAAAGGAAACAAAGATAACATCAGATGTAATGATTTCTAGATTGAATGGATATGTAAATATCACATTAACTTGCTCATAGGGTTACACTTTTTAAAGTTGACAGCAGTTTCATTTGGGCGGGGGGGGCGGGGGGGGGGGGGGGGGGCGCTGCGGGGGAGTGCACTCTATATGTGAATTAATAAAATTTTTCATATAAGGGAACTCCAGTTTTGGACTGACAGGGGCAATATATATACATGTCAGTACAGCATGCAGCTGACTAATATGTCTCATAATTAGCTGTACAGAGGAAGAAAAGTTATATTTTCTAAGTATCTGTGGGAAAAAAATAGATTGAAATATGATGTCACAGGCAGTCACCTTGAAAGTTGTGGTTCCTCCAGTAACGTTGTCATATTCCTAGTGTCATATATATATATATATATATATATGTGTGTGTGTGTATATATATATATATATATATATATATATATAAGGCGACTGATTACACCTGTTTTATATATGAATGCCTTGATCTCTTTCAAACCTCTTGGCCTTTCTTTAAAGTTAGAAAGCATAAAGTTATTTTCCTCACAGGGGATCGTTGGAGCACAGCTTTAGCCCACATTTAGTAGAATTGGTGATAACTTCTCTCATCTTCCACTTGACTTCCTCACACCTGATTTTGTTCTCCAGAAACAAAACATGCAACTTTAGCAGCACAGGCCTGGAGCATTTCAGCTGTTGTACCTATTTGTCTGTTTTGCCAACCATGAAAATACCTTTCAAACTCAGACATCTACATGAGGAGCGAAGTCATCAGTGATCCAACTAGACTACTGAACTGTGAGTTGTATGTCAATGTATACTATAGAGGCCTTTCTGCATAACCCCATTATACATTATTGATGCTGAGAAAGATCCTTTACAGCAATTTTTACACTAAGATTAAAGCCCTGAAATAATGCAGTGCAATACTTCCACCTCCATAACAACATCAGTGTCCATTCCTACCTCAGCTCATCTACTGCTGAAACCTTCATCTGTGCCTTGATCATCTCCAGAGTTGATGTTTTATTACTTTTCGGACCTGTCTCCCATCTTCCACACACCATAAATATTAGCTCATCGAGAGACCTGCTGCCTATGTGCTTTCCCACACCAAATCCCACTCACCAATCACCCTTGCCCTAGCTGGCCCCAAGTTCATCAGCTTTTCAGTTTAAAATTTTCATCTACATTCATGATCTTATCCCTCCCTTTACATCAACCCTACAAACCCCTGCACACAACTTTCCAACTCTATTGTCCATATAAATTCAACTTGTTGTTGTGCATCATTAACACGTTTTATGGCACCTAGGCCCCACATTCTGAAACACCTAACTATAAGATAATAAATTGTACTTATCTACGGATAAAATGACACAAGACGCTTCACCGGAGCATATTATAAAGCAAAATTAAATGGAGCCATATAAGGAGTTATTAGGGCAGATGACCAAAAGTGATCAAAGAGTTAGGTTTCAAGGGGTGTCTTAAAGGAAGAAAATGAGTTTATGAAGTGGAGGGAGGTATGGAAGGTTTCCAGAACTTAGGGCCTAGGCAACTGAAGGTGAGGCCACTGATTGTGGAATGATTAAAATTGGAGATGTTCAAGAGGTCAGAATGACTGGAGATATCTTAGAGTGTGGGGCTGGAGGAGGTCACAGAGAAAAGGAGCAGTGAGCTGTGGAGGGATTTAAAAACAAGTTTGAGAATTTTAAAGTAAAGGTGTTGCTTGACTAGGAGCCAATCAAAGTCAACAGATACTGGGGTGGTACTTAGTGAAGTAAGGATGCAGGCAGCAGTTCCAGATGACCTCAGGTTTATGGAGGGTAGCATGTGGAAGGACACTCAGTAGGTCATTGGGGTATAGTCAAGACTCGAGGTAACAAAGGCATGGATGAGAGTTTCAGCAGCAATCCTCTACCTTCTTCTCCTACTTCTTAAGGTCCATATCTTGGACCATGTGTTTGATCACCTGCTCCAATGTTTCCTTGGCTGAGTATGCACTTTCCTTTCTGATTATATCCCTGTTGAGAACTAGTTACTTTTTTCTCTGCATTGGAAGTGCAATATAAATGCAAATAGTTGTCCTGGTAAGAACAGTTGATATGTTTGTATGTTGTGAGAGAATTTAACATGACTGAATAATTTCAATGCTCTCATGGCCAGCATCCTACTTGAGCTCATCCAAAGATTTGTTGCCCATAACAGTAAGTACCTTGTTATTGAATTATTACGTTGTTAGGTTGCAGAAATTGCAATGATTCCTGAAGACTGCTAACTATAAACACTCTAACATTTATTTTAATTTTTACAGATTATGGAGAACATCTTACAAGTTTCTGACCATGCTCGTTTTCTTTTTACTTTAACTTTAGACGGTCCCAGCGTCTCGCATCGCATGAGTGGTTACCCGGGAGTCTGAAGTGGCAAATAAACTGCTGACCACTACCCCGCCTCCCCCCCCCCCGAAACTGGACCACCTGGTTACATCCTACCCCACCCTCCCGCATCCCACCCTACCCCCTCACCCACTAACTATACACACTCGCGTTCTTCCTGGATTCTCAAAGTGGCTGGGACCTTTACACTTACCAGATTTACGGCAGCCTTGGGAACCCATTGCACTGCCCTGTTCGCAGCCTGAGTCGGAAAGTTGGATGAGAAATGTGCAGCTCCGATTAAGGTAAGTGGAAAGGAGCAGAGTGGCAATCCTCAGAAGTCCTGGCCCATTATGTTCTCAAGAAATCAATTTAAAGAAAAACATTTGCTGAACTGCATTCCCTCCCTTGATGGTCTAGTGGTTAAAGGCACTGATTGGTACTGTACTAAACAACAGAGGCCAGAAACTTGAAAGTTTTAATTCTGGTTTGTGCCAAATTAGATCATTTCAGATGAGTCAGCAGTTCCTGTATGAGAGAGAGAATAACTAGAAAGCTCTAGCTCCAAGTTGCTATCATAATACCCATGGAAAGTGCATGTGTCTAGACATCGGGTGAGGCCAGGATTAGCCTTGCCAACAATGCTCAATGTAGTTGAATAAACAACTGACGCTTTTCCTGAATTCACAAATAGGAATACAGGAACAGAAAGTAGGCTACTTAGCCTCTCGACCCTGTTCCAGCTTGAGATTATGGCTGATCGATGATATAAATCATTATACACCTTTGTTCATATACTTTTGGTTAACAAAAATCTATCAATCTCAGATTTAAAGTTAACAATTCATCTAGCATCAATTGTCATTTGCAGAAGGGAATTCCAAACTTCCACCAATCTATGTGCAGAATGTTTCCTGATTTTACTCCTGAAAGGTGTAGCCTAATTTTTAGACTATGCCTCCTGTGTCTTAGACACCATAACCAGCAGAAGTAGTTTCTTTCTATCTACCATATCTGTTCAACGTAACATCTTGAAAACTTCAATCAAATCAACCCATCACCTTTTAATTCCAGGGCATACGACCCTAGTTTGTGTAATAATCTCTCCTCATAATTAAACAAATGCCGAATGGTCACTTCACAGAATCACAGAACTGTTACAGTGTAGAAGGAGGCCATTCAGCTCCATCATTCTGCACTGGCTCTCTGAGCATTTAAACATAATGCCAATCTCCTGCCTTTTACCCATAACCCCACACATTCAAATAATCATCCAAAGCTCTTGAATGCCTTGGTTGAACCTGCCTCCACCACACTTCAGGCAGTGCATTCCAAACCCTAACTACTTGCTGAGTGAAAAGGTTTTTTTCTCACCTCACATTTGCTTCTTTTGCAAAACACTTTAAAACTGTGCCCTCTGGTTTTTGATCCATTTACAAGCAGGAACTATTTCTCCCTATCTACTCTGTCCAGACTCCTCATGATTTTGAAAACTTCTATCAAGTCTCCTCTTAGCCTTCTCCTCTCCAAGGAAAACAATCCTAACTTCTCCAATCTTTCCTCATAACTGAAGTGTCTCATCCCTGGAACCATTCTCGTAAACTTCTTCTGCACTCTCTTGTTCACATCCTTCCTATAGTGTAGCACCCAGAACTGTACACAATACTCCAGCTGATATCTAACCAGTGTCTTATGTAAGTTCATCGTAACCTCCCTTCTCCTGTACTCTATGCCTCTATTAATGAAGCTTAGAATACCGTATGCTTTAGAAACAGCTCTCTCTACCTGTCCTGCCACCTTTAATGCCTTGTGCACATAAACACCCAGGTCTCTCTGCTTCTGCACACCCTTTAGAATAGTGTCCTTTATTTTATACTGTCTACCCATATTCTTTGTACCAAAGTGCATCACCTCACATTTCTCCGCTTTGAACTTCATCTACCACCTATCTGCCCACGCCACCAATGTGTCCATGTCTTTTTGAAGTTCTATGCTGCTCTCCTCAGTTTACAATTCTCCCAAGATTTGTGTCATCTGCAAACTGTGAAATTGTCCCCTGCACACCAAGATCCAGATCATTTATATATATCAGGAAGAGCAACGGTCCCAATACCGACCTCTGGGGAACTCCACTACAAACATTCTTCCAGCCTGAAACATATTAATTAACCATTACTCTCTGTTTCCTATCCTTCAGCCAAATTTGTATCCACATTTCTCCTGTCCCTTTTATTCCATGACCTATAACTTTCTTCACAAGTCTGTTGTGTGGCACTATATCAAATGCCTTTTGGAATTCCATATCCTCTACATCAATGGCATTGCCCTCATCAACCATTTCTGTTACCTCTTCAAAAAACTCCAGCAAGTTAGTTAGACATGATTTTCTTTTAATAAATTCATGCTGACTCCTCCAAATCAATCCACATTTTTCCATGTGACTATTAATTCCATCCCGAATAATTGTTTCTAAAAGTTTCCCCACCACCAAAGTTAAACTGACTGGTTAGTAATTGTAGGGCAGACCTTTACAACCTTGTTTGAACATGAGCGTAATGTTTGCAATTCTCCAGTCCTCCAGCACCTCCCCCGAATCTGGGGAACATTGAAAGATTATTGCCAGTGCCTCTGCAATTTCCACTCTCACTCCTCCTCCTTATCAATTTTAAACCCTCCTAGTGATTGAGTTTCCTCCTCTGTCTCCATGGCCTGCACAGCATCTGCCTCATAGGTAAAGACAGATGCAAAGTATTCATTTAAAACCTCTGCCATGCCTCTTACCTCTATGTGTAAAATTCCTTTTTGGCCCCTAATTGGCCCTACTCCTCCATTTACCAACCTTTTACTATTGAGGTGCTTATAGAGTACTTTGGGATTTCTTTTTATGTTAGCTGCTGGTCTTTTTTCATAATCCCTCTTTGCTTCTCATATTTGCTTTTTCACATCCCTTCTGAATCTCCTGTATTCAGCTTGATTCTCAGCTGCATTTGCTACCTGACACCTATCATAATCACACTCTTTCTTCTTTTACTTAATTTCTATCTCCTTTGTCATCCAGGGAGCTTTGGATTTGTTTGTCCTACCCTTCCCCTTTGAGGGAACATACCTTGACTGTGCCCAAACCATCTCCTCTTTAAGGGTAGCCCATTGTCCAGCTACTGTTTTTTTCTGCCAACCTTTGGCTCCAGTCTCAGCAAAGGACTCAGTTTCATACCCTTATGCCCTCACCTAATGAATTCTGGCCTTGGCATGACACTGAATTCTTCTTCTGTCACCTTCGTCTCCGTGCTCACTTCTTCAGGCAGGAGTCCTCCCCTGGTTCCACGGATCCTTTCACCCATCTCCAGTACTCTCCCTCCACTTGGACCCCTTCCTCTAGCCTCTTACCTGCTCTTGATCTTTTCACTGAGAACTGTCGGTGTGATATCAACCGTCTCAATTTCTCTGCTCCTCTCACCTACTCTAACCTTTCTCTTTCTGAACTTGCTGCACTCCGTTCTCTCAGGGCCAACCCTAATTTTGTTATCAAACCTGCTGACAAGAGTGGTGCTGTTGTTATCTGGAGTACTGACCTCTACCTCGCAGAGGCTGAACGCCAACTATCAGACACTTCTTCCTACCTCCACTAGACCATGACCCCACCACTGAACATCAAGCCATTGTTTCCAGGACTGTAATTGACCTCATCTCCTCTGGAGATCTTCCCTCCACAGCTTCCAACCTCATAGTCTCCAAACGCCAGACAGCCCACTTCTACCTCCTCCCCAAAATCCACAAACAGGACTGCCCCTGTAGATCGATCATGTCAGCCTATTCCTGCCACACAGAACTCATTCCTTTCTATCTTGACTCTGTTCTCTCTCCCCTTGTCCAGTCTCTTCCCACCTACATTCACGATTCCTCTTATGCCCTACATCATATCAACAATTTCCAGCTCCCTGGCCCCAACTGCCTCCTCTTCACCATGGACATCCAATCCCTCTACACCTCCAGCCCCCACCAGGTTGGTCTGAGGGCTCTCCATTTCTTCCTTGAACAGAGGCCTGAACAATCCCCATCCACCACCACTCTCCTCCATCTGGCTGAACTTGTTCTCTCACTGAATAATTTCTCCTTAAACTCGTCTCGTTTCCTCCAGATAAAAAGTGTGGCTATGGGTACCCACATGGGCCCCAGTTATGCCTGCCTCTTTATGGGGCCTGTGGAACATTCCTTGTTCCATTTCTACTCAGGGCCCTTCCCACAACTCTTTCTCTGGTACATTGATGACGGTTTCGGTGCTGCTTCATGCTCTCGTCTGGACTTGGAAAAATTTATTAATTTTGCTTCCAACTTCCACTCCTCCATCGCTTTCACATGGGCCATCACTGACACTTTCCTTCCCTTCCTTGACCTCCCTGCCTCAATTCCTGGCAATAGACTGTCCATCAATATTCATTACAAGCCCACCGACTCCCACAGCTACCTTGACTACAGCTCCTCACACCCTGCTTCCTGTCAGGAGTCTATCCCATTCTCTCAATTCCTTCACGTCCATCACATCTGGTCCAATGATGCCACTTTCCAAAACAATGCTTCTGACATATCTTCCTTCTTCCTTAACTGAGGTTTCCAACCCTGTCCGACCCATCTCCCGCACCTCTGCCCTTGCACCTTTCTCTCCCTCCCAGAACCATGATAGGGTCCCACTTGTCTTCATTTTTCACCCCGCCGGCCTCCGCATTCAAAGGGTCATCCTCCACCATTTCTGCCAATTCCAGCATGATACCACCACCAAAGACATCTTCCCTTCATCAACCCCCATTCCCTCCGGGACACACTGATCCACTCCTCCATCAGCCCCTACACCTCAACCCCCTCCCATGGCACCTTCCCATACAATCGCAGAAGGTGCAACATCTGCCCCTTCACTTCCCCCCTCCTCACCGTCCAAGGGCCCAAACACTCCTTTCAAGTGAAGCAGCACTTCACTTGCACTTCCCTCAATTTGGTCTACTGCATTCGCTGCTCCCAATGCGGTCTCCTCTACATTGGACAGACAAAACACAGACTGGGTGACCGCTTTGTGGAGCACCTTCAATCTGTCCGCAAGCATGACCCAGACCTCCCTGTCGCTTGCCATTTCAACACACCACCCTGCTCTCATGCCCACATGTCTGTCCTTGGCCTGCTGCATTGCTCCAGTGAAGCTCAACACAAACTGGAGGAACAGAGCCTCATCTTCCAATTAGGCGCTTTACAGCCTTCCAAACTTAGCATTGAGTTCAAAAACTTCAGATCATGAACTCCATCCTCAACCCTTTTTTGCTCCCCTTTTTTCAAATATTTATTTTTAAATTTTTACATGTTTTCCCCCACCTATTTTAAAAATTTATTTCCATTCATTGTTTTATCCCCACCTTTTAGTCTATTTTGATCTTTTCTCCCACACTGTCCCCTCCTCCCACCCTACCCCCACTAGGGCCATCTGTCACTTGCTCATCCTGTTTTCTACTCTTAATGTCACCATTAGCACCTCCTTTAGCCAATATCACCATCATCAACACCCCTTCAACCTTTAGTTTATGACATCTTTTGCAATCTCTCCTTTGGCTCCACCTATCCAGCTTTCTCCCACTCCCCTTAAATAGTATATATTTCTCCACATTTCTACTTCTCTTTAGTTCTGAAGAAGAGTAATCTGGACTCAAAATGTTAACTCTGTCTTTCGCTCCACAGATGCTGTTAGACTTGCTGAGTTTTTCCAGCAATTTTTGTTTTTGTTTTGGTTCCAGTCTATCCGGCCCGGCTCCGTTCTTGCCCCATTGAAGTCTGCTCTCTGTCAGTTGATTATTCTTACTCTGGATTGACCAACGTTATTTTCCACTGCATTCCTAAAATTTATGATACAATGATCACTGTCCTCTAAACGTTCCTCCACTGTCACTTGATCTACTTGGCCCAGCTCATTGCCAAGAACCAGATCTAACACTGTCTCCTTTCTTGTTGGACTGAACACACACTGCTGTAGAAAAAATTCTCCTGAACACAATCTAGGAACACTTGTCCCTCACTGCCCCTTACATTACCACTATCCCAGTCTATATATGGGTAATTCAAGTCCCCCATTGTAACTACTCTGTTGTGTTTACACCTCCCTGTAATTTCCTTGAAGATTTGTTCCTCTATATCCTTCCCACTAGCTGGTGGTCTATATAATACACCGAGCAATATAATTGCACCCTTCTTATTCCTTAGCTCTAGGCAAATTAATTCTGTCCTTGAATCCTCTGACACATCCTCTTTCTCCATAACGGCAATACTCTCCTTAACCAAAAATGCCACCATTCCTTTTTTTCCCTTTCCTATCTTTTCTGAACACTTTGTTGCCAGGAATATTTAACACCCAGATCTGACCTTCCTTAAGCCAGGTCTCCATTATCGCCACAACATCATAATCCCACAAGGCAATCCCTGGCTATAACTCTCCACTTTTATTAATTATACTCTGTGCATTCATATACATGCAGTGTAATCCTCATTTAGATTTCATTACTTGCTCCCTTACTCCAACCTCATCAATTAACTTGTTACTCTCTATTTTAGTGCTATCTACCTCTCTCAGCATCCCATGCACCCTGTTGTTACTTTCTAATATTCTCTCCTGCTTCCCACACCCCTGCTGAGTTAGTTTAAAGCCTCCCCAACAGCTCTCGCAAAAAGGCCTGCAAGGAACACAGTCCCGGCTCAGTTTAGATGCAACTGGTCCAGGTTGGGTAAGATACCAGTGAGCTACTGGTGTCTGAAGGCCTGTAGCCCAGCAAACATCAGAATATTCATGAGAGAAAGGGAGAAAATGGGAATAAACAGAAACACTTTAAAAAATATATATTTTGCCATACATTACAAGGAAAGTTAACAGGAGACATGTAGTGTGCAGTTCAGATATTAGCTTCAGTGTATTTCACATTTTACCCAAATCAGAAGTGAAAGAAAGGTAATTGTTTTCCTTTGTTGCTTTATGTTTCAACTGTTTTCTCTGTCACAATAGAAAATGCTGCCCACATCATGTATGAGCCATCGCTACTATTGCCAAAGCAATAAAGTCACGATGTTTGCTATTCAATTCAACTGTGTCAACTACTCACACACATGATTTAGACAGTGCTTCCTTCTCGAACCTATTGCAGTAATGCTGAGCCAGGTAGAGTTCCCATTGTTAACTTTCTAAATACTGTAAAAAATATTTCTTTGCAGCTGATTTATCAGAAGTCTGTCCTGTTAGCTGTCTTTCAACACAAGATGTCCCACTTGACACTTACAGTGAGTGGTATACTGAAGGTTTAATATATGGAAATTGAAGTTTTAAAAGCAAACCAATCAATTAACACAATAAATTTCTTTGCTTTCTTAATACACCCAAAAGCAACTTGTCCCCAAAGATTCAACTCATTACATCAAGTTCACATATAAATTTCATTGTGTGCATTTAGAATACAGTGAACAGTTCTGATTGCCAGAGTATGAAAAGGATATTGCAGCTATTGAAAGGATACAAAGAGGGCAACTAGAATGATTGAGGGGATGGAGAAATTGGATTATGATGATCAATTATGTAATTTGGTCATGCTCTCACTCGAAAAAAGGTTGCTAGGTGACATGATTGCTGACTTTAGAATTGTAAATGAATTAGATAACTTAGACCATGACAAGCTGCTTTACCTGGTCCAGAAGAGTAGAACTGGAGGCCACAATTCCTGCTGTTGAAGAATACAACTCAGGACTAATCTAAAGAAACACTGAGCCCGGTAGGAACTCGAAGGCTGCTCTAAATGGGGCAAAATTCAGGAGAAATCCTAGAGTATCACCATGTGCAATTTCAATCTCATTTAATTTTACTTACAGGTTTGATACCTCCAGTGCATGACAGCAGGAATGATGCAGACCTGCATTGCACAATCCCAAATCAAGCATTTAAAGTGTGAGTCCAAGGATAGAATTTGGAGGGGTTAGGAATTGCAGAAAGCCAAAGGAGAAATGTTGTGATGGAGACAAGACAGGCATGGGCGGCACCAAGATTCATCAATGGATCAATTGATGTACTGCTTGGAGTAGAGAGGAATCAGGGATGCCAGCCAGAGATGCAAACTCACATGACCTTTTTAAAAAATGTATGCTTTCATGGGATGTGGGCATCGCTGGCAGAGCCAGCATTTGCTGCCCATCCTAATTGTCCTCGAATTGGGTGGCTTGCTTTGCCATTTCAGAGGGCAGTTAAGAGTCAACCACATTGTTGTGGATCTGGAATCACATGTCAGCCAAACCAAGTAAGGACAGTTCCTTGGCTAATGGACATTAATGAACCAGATTTTCCAACAATTGACAACAGTTTCATGGTTACTATTACTGACGCAAACTTTTAATTCCAGATTTTATTAATTGAATCCAAATTCCACCAGCTGTCATGTCTCCGGAACATTGGCTTAGGCCTTTAGATTTCTGGTCCAGTGACATGACAACTATGTCATAATGTCCCCAGCTCCTATAATCATGGGGCAAAATTGGCATAACTATCAGCTCTGGAAAACAATTTGTCAGTCACCTTTTATGTAGAGCCAACTGGGAAATTCTTGATGTGCCTCTGTTGGCACCTTGGAATGATCCAGAGGCAAAATGAATGAGTTTGTGGAAATTTTCACAACCACTGGCAATGTAAGGCCACCAAGATAACAAATTGTCTTCTAGAAAGTTGCAGATGTTTGCCACCGATTGACATGACAATCTCAGCTTCCAGAATCTTCAGTTCTGAAAGAGAGTCAATTCGGACTTCAAATGTTAACCCTGTTTCTCTCTCCACAGATGCTGCCAGACAGATTGAGTTTTTCCAGTACTTTCTGTTTTTATTTCAGCTTCCGGAAGCATTGCTCTTTTGAGAAGTCAAGGAAGCTGAGCCTCCATTAGATGGATTGTGTGTGTGGGCTTGATCTCCACAGCAGCCTATAGCTTCCGTTTTGGCCATTTTGGTTCTTATCCTAAGTCCAATCTAAGGCAATCATGGTGACACCCATCCTGATGTACTGAGTGTCAATAGTTCCAAAGTTCATCAATGAGCTTCTCACTGAAAGTAGGCCTAAATTTTTGCTCTCTGGTCAGGTGTGCAGAGTTGGGGCATTTCCTGGTTCTGCAAACCTGACCTGGGAGAAAGTGCCCCAAAAGTTGGGATTTTAGTCCTGGAGTGACAGGGTTCTATGGAAGGTGACACTGAAATGAGTATGGAGGCTATGTGCAAAAGTGGGCTGGATGGAAGACCTGCCTTGGTGCAACAGCACTTTGTCAAAGATTTTTTTTAAGGTAAAACAAAAAACAGCCCTCCAACCCTCACCCCTCACATCCTCACCCCCACACATGCCAACCCATGCCACATCTTGCCCTTTCCCCATTGCTCCTCATGACCTCCATGCCAACCTGTGCCCCTCTACCCATCCCATATACCCTCATACCTTCCATGCCAACCTATGTCCTTCATCCACCCCATGGCCCTTTTTAGCCCCCATGCCAACTTAGTGCCAAGTTCATGTCAACCCATTTCCCCCAACCACCTCTCTTTACCCTTACATTTACCATGCTGACTTATCTAGTATTCACCATGGGCAGACCTCAGGACCCATGCTGAATTTAAATAAAATAAAGCTCTAAGTTTCTATTGCAGACTTTATTAAAATAAAACACACCCATTCATAAAAACCCATTCATCACATTTACATCCTTTCAACTACATAATCCGTTATTAGAACAAACATTTCATTCAAGTACTTTGTTCCCTTTCAAAAACAAGGATTGGAATTCATAGTCCTACTTCAAAAAGTCTATAATCACTTGGTGATGTCAATCAAATTGTGAAATGGAAGGCATCCCACTGTGACAATGGAAGGTTGTGAAATCAGTCACACAGCACAAATCCAATAACGAGTGCCTCAGGCTTATGCCAACAGAGAGTGTGAAACAAGCAGGCAATGGTTTGCTTTTAGCACTCCACACAGTTTCTTTTCAAAGATTTAAAGGGTAGGAGGTTTAGATGCCATGACAGCTTGATAATTGCTTTTGACAGTTGCTTTTGACACTTTTGACAGTTCCCCTTGACAGATCTCTTGACAGCTCCAATGAGTTTATGCACTTTTTACACACTCATGTTGACTGTTAATGATCCCAAAGGGCATCTTACCTCTCTCAAAGGGCAGCTAACCTCTCCCAAAGGGCACCTGACATCCCCCAAAGGAGTACCCTACCTCTCCAAAGGACTTGGCAAAGTTTTGACCTGCTCCTACCAGGACTATTCCATGCACTTCATGTTTCACATTCCTAGGTCACCAAAATCAGACCTGAGTGAAGGCAGCTGCTGATTTATATGGGCACCTGCCTATGTGAAATGTGCATGCGTGTAAGATGGCCCGCCCCCATTCCCACCACTACAAAAAAGGTAGCTGGGAGTGGGACTTCCGGACTTTGGCCTCTTCTACCATCTTCAGTCATCAGTTTCTGGTCGTGTTTCCATTTTCAGCAAATTTAACCATCATGATGAACCTAATACTGCCCATTTTTTGACTGTTAAAACTCCCCCCGTTAATTCATTGAGCAGGTGATAAACCTATACAACAGGCTCCCTAAAGATATGGTGGAAGCAGATAGTGTTGACTTATTAAAAATCAAATTAGATACATTTCTAACAGAATATAATATTTTGAAATATATTAAGTAATTTGAGACATGGCATATGTTAAGAATAGCATGCTTAAAAAGATAAAGTAAATTTAGACCTATGGTTCCCAAAGCTTTCCATAACTGGGAGTTTTCCTTGCCTATGTCTAGGTTTGATGCCATCATTAATCCACAACTTCTTTACTATCAGAAGGTGAACTAGCTATAGATTCCATTTCCACTCTGACATTGAGTCAAACTGGGTGCAACCTTGGCATTCTATTTAGCTAATTTCCTTCCCATCAAAGAATCCCCTACTTTCTCCTCTTAAATATTAGTCATCTTCAACCTTCTCTTCATCCATTTGTTGATGAAACCTTCATGTTTCTTTTACCTTCAGATTTGACTATCCCAATGCTTTCCTAGCTGGTCTCCCATCTTTCATCCTTCATAAACTTGCACTGATAAAAAAACTCTTCTGCCTATACGTTTACTTGCACCAAGTCCTATTCATCCACCGCTCCTGCGCTCGCTGACCTACATTGGCTTCTGATCCTCCAATGCCTCAATTTTAAAATTTGCATTCTTATGTTCAAATGATTCCATGATCTTGCCCCTCCGTATCTCAGCATTTTCCTCCGGCCCTTCAACCCTTCAGAAATGTGCATTCCTCCAACTCTACTCTTTTTTGAACCCCTCCAATCTCTTCATCACACCATTGAAGTCATGATTTCAACTATCTGGTCCTAACATATGTAATTCCTCCTAAATCTCTCTGCTGCTCTCTGTTCCTTTAAGATGCTCCTTCACCAAGGTTTAGTTATCCATCCTAAGATCATCTTCTTTGATACAATGTCAATCTTTGTCTGGTAACAATCCTGTGAAGTGCCTTGGGACATTTTAATGCTTAAGGATGCTATACAGATGCAAGTTATTGTTGACTTACAGGGTGTTTTGTGAAACAATAGAGTTCAATAAATAAAGCCAAAAGTCATGACAAAATGACTCAATTCACAGAAGAAATCTATTGAAGTAGAAGAGAATAAATGCACTTTTCAAGTTCTTGTGGATTTCACCAGGGCAGATGGTTATTGACAGTGCAAGAAGTGCAAACTGAGCAGAGATATCATTCTTCAGCACTTACAGGTATTGCATTAGTTACATAGATTGGTATTACATTATCTGTCTTTTGAGGTTTAAATCTAATGAGGAAATGTCTGATAAATTAAAACATGATTTGGGGTGCCTAAACCTTATACTTTGTCTGTATGCAAGAGATTGCTGTATCCTCCTATTTAACAATGCATTTCAACTTATCCAGAGCAACTATATGGGAATCAGGGGGAAAACTCTCCACTGGTTGGGGCCATACCTTGCGCAAAGGAAAATGGTTGTGGTTGTTGGAGGTCAATCATCTCAGTTCCAGGACATCACTGTAGGAGTTCTTCAGGGTAGTGTCCTAGGCCCAACCATCTTCAGCTGCTTCATCAATGACCTTCCTTCCTTCATAAGATCAGAAGTGAGGATGTTCGCTAATGATTGCACTATTCAGCACCATTCGTGACTCCTCAAACAAGCAGTCTATGTCCAAATGAAGCAAGACCTGGACAATATTCAGGCTTGGGCGGACAAGTGGCAAGTAATATTCTCACCACACAAGTGCCAGGCAATGACCATTGCAAACAAGAGAGAATCTAACCATCTAATTTTGACATCCAATAGCATTACCATTGCTGAACCCCCCCTCACAATTTTAAATCCCCTGGGGATTACTATTGACCAGAATCTGACTGGACTAGCCATATAAATACTGTGGCTGCGAGAGCAGGTTAAAGGCTAGATGAATAACCCACCTCCAGGCTCCTCAAAGCCTGTCCACCATCTACAACGCACAAGTCAGGAGTGTGATGGAATACTCTCCACTTACCTGGATGATGAGTGCAGCTCCCACAACAGTTGAGAAGTTGACACCATCGAGGACAAGCGGCCCGCTTGATTGGCACCACATCCACAAACATTCAGTCCCTCCCTCCACCAATGCACAGTGGCAGCAGTGTGTACCATCTACAAGATGCACTGCCGGGACTCACCAAGGTCCCTTAGACAGCACCTTCCAAACCCATGACCACTACCATCTAGAAGAACAATGGCAGCAAACACTTGGGAACACCACCACCTGGAAGTTCCCCTCCAAGTCACTGACTATCCTGACTTGGAAATATATCACCATTCCTTCACTGTCGCTGGGTCAAAATCCTGGAACTCCCTCCCTAACAGCACTGTGGGTTTACCTACACATGAACTGCAGCTAACCAATACCTTGTCAAGGGCAATTAGGGAAGGGCAATAAATGCTGGCCTAGCCAGCAACACCCACATCCCATGAATGAATGTAAAAAAAAATATTGACATCAGACAATATCATGCTAATAATGTCTCACATTGCTCCAAACAAGAAGCTACCCAGCTTCCCAACATTTCAACTGCCATTCCAGTAGAGACATTCTTCTTAACAATGCTAATTTCCTAATTTCTTAGAATTGATAGGGCTTTGCCCAGCTGTGGACCTGAAATGATTCATACTTCCCATGCATTCAATTTTCTACTTATTTTGTGAAACTTTGTGGACATGAGAAATGTTAGTGCTGGTGAGTAGAATAGTTTCCATATGCCAAAACTAAGCATACCTAGGCCAGGTGCAGCATGATTAAATACAAAGTAAAGCTTTCTCTGTGATACCCTGACGAAGTGCCTCAGCTCAGCTCTCAACAGCATTGCCCATGAGGAAAGTTGATGTCATTTTCCCATTTTATCCAGCAACCATCCCTTGCTTCTCTGACTAAGATTGTCAATTTAGTACCAAGTTAGGAATTAGCTCTCTGCTGTAGATTTAAGCAGAACTGGATTGAGATGACCTAGCAGACAGATCATGAGTTCGGATTAGACAGTAGTAACACCATCCAATGCTGCAATGCGATAAGTGCCAAAGCTGTACAAGGGAGGTTGGCCATCTAATCGTAGATAGAGGATGAATGATCTCATCCGTGCAGCCAGGGTATGGCAACCATCTCATCACTCTAAACTCACACACTCAAGTCCATCACATTCACTGGCATCTCATTCACTGTCATTCAACATGTGCCCCCACACATGGGATACCCTCCTTCCCCAGTGCAGTCCTCATTCTGCAGCTCCTTCCCTTGCCTGAGGCCACTTCTTCTCCTTCGCTAAGCAAGGCCTTGCCCTGCAGCCATTGAAAAGCCACCCACATATGGCTGATCTGGTAGGTACAGACCTGCCGTGAGCCCCCATGAAAGTGATGTGGTGCTGTCTGTGAAGCCTGGCACTGATGACTGCGAGTGCTGACTGAAGCAAGGTCAGGAAACAAACCTTGAAGTCCTAAGCAAAATGCAGGCCACCAGGTGCACATAGCTTATGTGCTGTTGTGAAACACGTCGGCATGTTTTCCCACCAACGTGGACGGATGATCCAGCTGGGGGGAACCGGGTGGGTGGGGGGGGGGGCACGTGAGTTGTGGGGTGGGGGATGGTGGGGGGATGATTCCGGCAGGCTGGCCTAATACTGATATGCAGATGTATTACAATGAGGTACCAACGTCCGATGGCAGGAAACGTGGCCTGCCATTGGCAGGCTGAGCAGATGATCGCAAACTAGTTTCATGCCATTGTGAAACCAATTGTGTCATATTGTCCGTTCAGGCCACTGATCACACCCAACACCAGCGGGCATGGAAGTTTCTGGCCTTTGTTAACCAAACGTTGCCTAATTGTCCACTTATAAATACAGCCCAGTTTTTCATCTCATTACTAAATTCTTTTCTTTCATGCAGAAAAATGGGCAAGTTTCTGATGTCTCCATGCATACTGACACTAAAGTTGGAGGAGTTGCAGATACTGAAGAGGATTGTCAAAGGACAGGATATAGATCGATTGGAGACTTGGGCGGAGAAATGGCAGATGGAATTTAATCTGGACAAATGCGAGGTAATGTATTTTGGAAGGTCTAATACAGGTAGGAATTATTCAGAAATGGCTGAACCCTTAAGTGCATCGACGGGCAGAGGGATCTGGGTGTACAGGTCCACAGGTCACTGAAAGTGGCAATGCAGGTGGATAAGGTAGTCAGGAAGGCATATGGCATGCTTGCCTTCATCAGCAGCGGTATTGAGTATAAAAGCTGGGAAGTCATGCTGCAGCTGTATAGAACCTTGGTTAGGCCGCACATGGAATATTGCGTGCAATTCTGGTCGCCACATTATCAGAAGGATATGGAGGCATTGGAGTGGATGCAGAGGAAGTTTACCAGGATGCTGCCTGGTCTGGAGGTTATTAGCTATGAGGAGAGGTTGGAGAAACTCGGATTGTTCTCACTAGAGCGACGGAGATTGAGGGGCGACTTGATTGAAGTTTACAAAATTATGAATGGCATGGACAGAGTAGATAGTCAGAAGCTTTTTCCCAGGGTGGAAGAGTCAATTACTAGGGGACATAGATTTAAGGTGAGGAGAAAACTTTAGAGGAGATGTGCGGGGCAAGTTTTTTATGCAAAGGGTAGTGAGTGTCTGGAATTTGCTGCCAGAGGAGGTGGTGGAAGCAGGTACGATAGTGGTGCTTAAGAGGCAACTTGACAAATACATGAGTAGGATGGGAATAGAGGGATACAGACCCCGGAAGTGCAAAATGTTTTAGTATGACAGGCAATATGATCGGCGCAGGCTTGGAGGGCTGAAGGGCCTGTTCCTGTGCTGTACATTTCTTTGTTCTTTGTTCTAATAAGGTGCTGTACATGTTTTGAAGTGTTATTTCATGTTTAAAGATGAAGGTGTACACCTTTCTCAGTGATTTTTCTCCAGGCTAACCTTTTATTTACTTTATGTACAAACCAAAGCCATATAATGCTTGGTAATTTTGTTTTAGTTCACTGAAACTCTTAACATTAGAACCATCCACAGGTCATAGCTTACTGCAGTCCCAGCTCAGTAGTTTCACTTTATGCATTTGATTTATATTTGTAATACATCTATATTTTATTCACTCTATCCCAGCTATGCTCAATGACTTGATTGCAATGGGCTTGTGCCAAAGGGCAGTTTACACAGGCATGGCACAGCACAAGAGATAAAATGGATACAGTACAAATCAAACTGACACTGACATTCATGTCTCCTTAGTTTCCTGCTCCTCTTAGTTCATAATAAAACATTTTCCAAAAAATTAGACTAGTTAATGATCATAATTCAAACATTGAGAAAATTGTACCTGACTGCCATATATAATGGAACCTTTCAATGGCTTGCTTTCAATCCAGGGAGCTATAAAGAAACCGTTCAGCCACGTATCAAAATTTCTGCTGCTACTTCTTTTGTGATGATGGCGAATTTTGAAATTAAAATTTGAATGACTTTAAGCTCTAGTGAAGGATTCTTTGCACCAAACCTCAGATTTAACTCTGTGGAGGGTGGGGACAGGCAACAACACTTTACACAGTAATAATCAAATTAGGACATTAAGATGAGATCATATACAATAGCTGGAATTTTCTGCTCCCACTGGCAGCATGCTTCTTTGGTGGCGTGAGCGGACAATATGTCAAGAAGGCAAAAAATTGGTTGCAAACCGCCGTGAAATCAGTTTGCGATTGTCTGCTCCACACATCAAGGTGGGCTGCATTTCCTGCTGTCCAACATCGGGAACTTCATATTAATGCATCAAGGAAGATTGCAGCTGAAGATCCACAATGAGCCGTTGCTTGTAGGCGCTTTGCTAGATCCAGGGTCAATAGATGGCACTTGTCATTCCTGCACATGTCTAGGGAACTGGTCGGCAGTCACATGGGTTTGGCGCCATGGGGACTTGGAGACCATCCACTGCATTTTGGTTGGTGGGGGGGGGGTTCACTGGCAAGTCACTTTTGTCTGGCTGGCTTTCAGTGCGGTGCCAGGTCAAAGGCTCCAGTGGGGGTGAAGCCGGGGGTGGGTGGCTGGGAAGAGCAAGGCAGCACAGACTGATGAAAGTATATAAGCATATGCCAGAGGTAGTGGGATTGGTGGGGGAGGGGTGAGGGAAGGGGCCACGAACTTGGAAAAGCCTCTCAAAAGTGGGCATTCTTGCGCAGCTGAGACTGTTCAGCACTGGCTCCATTGACATGCTTGGAGTTGGGCCTCTGAAACTTTTCTGCCCACTCAAGAAACCCAAAAGCATGAATGTGCTTTTCACCCCTTGGGTGTAGATTGCAAATTAATGTGAGTTTTAGGGAGCTGCAGAACAATTGGAGGACTGAGCAAGTTGTAGAACCTCCCTGCAAAAATTGGCCATGGAACAGTCACTGATGGAGGTGCTCACAGCCTCTTGCAATGTCTTTATTCAGGTTTGGACCAGTATCCAGTATGGTTCAAGCTAACAGTGCAGCCTTGCAGTATAGGTTAGGAGAATGCCTACGCCTCAGCTGAGAGCACAGCATGCAGTTGAGTGGCTGAAGCTGCCACCAATTGGTCAAGTAGAGTGGGGCGGAGGTGGGTTGGGTTTTGGACAGCCAAGAAGTACAATACACACTGGCCATCCCAAGTGGTGTGAAGAGGCCGTGAGATGCAGCTGGAGCTGGAGACTGAACCAAGAGAGGTCCGTAGGAGACATATGCTCATCCATGCATCTCTCTCTTTGATCCTGCGGGAGGTAAACATAAGGATCATGGAGCCTGGTGATTTAGCGGTATGCCCCACGGCTTGCAAGGAGCAGAGGAGAAGGAGGAGAGTGCAATAGAGGTGCCTGGTCGGCAAAGGTAGTAGCACCATGAAGGTGCGGCAGAGCCTCCTGTGCACGCAGCTGAAGATCCACAATGGGCCATTGCTTGTAGGCGCTTCACTAGATCCAGGTTCTATAGATGGTGCTTGGCATTCCTGCACATGTCTAGGGAACTGGTCGGTCACGTAGGCCACCTGCTACAGGATTTGGCGCAATGGGCACTTGGAGGGCATCCACTGCCAATAGCAGCGTAAGTGACTGCAGCGCTCAGTTTTATCGCCAGTGGCTCCTACCAGGGCTCCACAGGTGACCTGTGGGATCTTGCAAGCCTTTACCTACAGGAGGTTATGGATACCATCTTCGCGAAGGTATAGAATTCTGTGCATATTGACTGGGATCAGGCAAGTCGGGGAGCAAAAGCATTGGGATTTGCGGTGAACTCTGGTTTTCCCCAGGTGCAGGGTGCCATCGACCACAATCACATGGCACTTAGATCTCTGTGACAACAAGTAGTCCAGTGTATGAACCGCAAGGGCTTCCACTTGCTGAATGTTCAGTTGGTTTGTGACCAACACAAATGCATCCTGCAGGTCTCCACACGGTACCCAGGGAGTGTCCATAACTCCTAAATCCTTAGCAGGTCTCAGGTCCCTGACATCTTCCAGGGTCCACAGATGCTGCAGGGTTGGCTCCTCGGGGACAATGGCTACTCACAGAGGGTGTGGCTGATGCTGCCCTTGTGGCGGCCGTGCAGCAGAAAGACTGTACAACGAGGCTCATGCCACAACCCAGGCTTTAGTGGAGCAAGCGATTGGCATTTTGAAAATGAGGTTCCGGTGCCTCTACAGGTCTGGTGGAGCACTGCAGTACAGTGCATCGAGGATATCGTGCTTCATTGTAGCTTGCTGTACACTACACAACTTGGCACTGCAAAGGGGGAAGGACCTGGCTGAGGAGGAGATGGAGGAGCTGCACATCTCCTCTAATGAGGAGGATGTTGAAGGGGATGAGGGTGATGAGGTCCTTGAAGGCGAGTATGCTGGCAATGAGACCATCGCACTGGCCAGACGATGCAGGTGCACCTTTTGAGGCCTTCATAGCAGCAAGATTCATGGAGAATGATGACGAGATGCAGTGAGCACGGTCCTGACATCCTCACCATGCATCTGTGAACGTTTGACTCCTGTGTGACTGATGGCAGCTCAAGCTCATGTCATGGAGATACAGCGGAGACCCTAATAGTCACTTGATTCCAGGAGCATGATGGCAACAGGCAGTGAGGACACTCTATAGATCTTCACATTGCTCCTGCCTCTGTGAATTTCTGACTCCTGTCTGGCTGATGGAAGCTCACTTGCGCTCTGTGATTAGGGTCATATCTTGGAGATGCTGCAGCCGTGAAATTTTAAGTGCACCTGATCCTTTGGCAGCCTTTGGCTTAAATGGCCAAGTGGTTATGGTACTGGGTTTGTAACCCCAAGATCAAGAGTTCAAGTCTCACAATGGCAAACTATGAAACAATGTAACTTCATCTGAAACAGATGGAAACGGGTTTGTACTCGAAAGAGTTACAACTATAGTATCAAGAGATCAAGAGTTCAGCACCTACCCCCTTCAGAATCATACTGTCACTGAACACAGATGCTGACGAGATGTGTGGCCAGCTCACCTCAAAGGTGCTGAGAATACACAGAGAGAATGATGGAACTCTGTGACACCTGCCCACAACATTCTGGCAGCAATAACAAGCACTATCGAGGTGCAGGAATCAGTAATGTGTCTAGTGAATGTGAAGCTGGACCATCACATTGGTCTGAAGATTACACATTGCACAGGGAAGAGGCCCTGGACTGGAACACCTGCCTTTATCTTGTACAGGAACCAAGGTTTCACATCTGATTGACATGAATACTGCTCATCATAACAAGGAGCCATAGACAAAGAGAAATTCTTGGGAGTTTATTTACAATAGTGAACATTGTGCACAAGTGATTAACACCCATGCCCAAATAGTGCAACTGCTTGGCCTAAATAGCCAAGTGGTAATGGTACAGGGTTTGTAACCCCAAGATCAAGAGTTCAAATCTCACAATGGCAAACTATGAAACAATGTAACTTCATCTGAAACAGATAGAAACGGGTTTGTACTCAGAAGAGTTACATCTTCTTAACATTTCTAACCGTGACACTGTCTTGGTGCTTGCCCAACATCCACAGCCGAGGTGGAGGCAGCCTGCTGACTACTGCAGTCTACCTGTGATGACCTTGGTAAGCATCCTGTGGACAGTCAAAACCTGGATGGCCCCAGCCTGCTTTGGGTATCCTGCTGTGGGCTAGCTGCACCTTTCTCGGCCTGTGGACCTGGGGATGACAGGGTCATGGGAAGAGGGAATTTGGATTGGCCGGGCATTCCTGGAGTCACCTGGGTGGAAGACCCTGCGGTGTTGAGCTACTGGTCCTCCTCCCTATTGGTGCCCGACAGCCCCTGGCTGACTCTTTGAGGAGAAGGGGAAGCTGGAGTGAGTTTGAGCTGCCCCTCACCCCTCTGACGTTGACACTGTTGGAGGCCAACTATGGTGTCAGTGATGGAGTTCAGCCCGTGAAGGAGTTCAGCCTGTGAAGCACTGCAAGACCAATGTCCTGAACCAAGGTCTCCATGGTGGCTATGATTCAACAGTGTGGAGCGTGGTGCGTTGGCATGCCAGCATGAATACCTCAGACTTAAGCCAGACTCCTCCATCGTCCCTTGCAATCTGAGGAGTGCACTAGACATTCCTTCCTGATGTTCCCATAACTGTCTTTCCAGCTCCAACAACTGATTGAAGACAGAGTCCAGAGGCTCATCATCTGACTCGGACTCAGCCTATTCCTTGCTTCCAGTAATCCTCCGATTGCCGGACACTTTGGATGTCCCTGCCTCCGCCTGCTGTGGAACCGATTGTGTGCCATGCTCACCAGATGAGGCTAGTGTACACCTAGGTCCAACCAAGGTGTATGCCGCTGCGCTGGTTGAGAGTGTGGGTGAGCACTGTGATTGGTCATCAATGATGCTGGCCAGAGATGCGTCACTGAATCAAGGGGCTGCTTCAGGGATTTGAAGAATTTTGAAAAAAAAATGAAGAATTTAAAAATGTTGATAACATGTCCCCTCATGTAGCTCTGTCACATGAGTAGGGACATGTTAGAAATGAATTTGAAAAGTTTTTATTTTTTTTTAAATCACTGATTAAATAAATATCTGCCCATGGATGAGGTTTCGCAAAAAAATCCAAAGGCCACTAGGCTTTTTTGCCTGCCCGTCATAAGTTTGGATGGGCAGTAAAAAATTTAATTTAATTAGAACTTTAATGGCTTTAATAGGCCTGTTAATTATTGACAGATGCACTGCCGACTCCTGCGTGCACCCACCGATCGATATATCATGCACCATTTTACGTTCGTTTGGGTCATGCGCGCACCCGCCTGACGAGCACAATATTCTGCCTCACGTATTAGAAATATTTAACTTTGTGACAAATACTGATCCTTGTTGAGGTGAAATTCACAGTCTGAGTTATAGTCGAAGCTTTCTGCATCCATCTGAAATCTAGCTGAGCCTTGGTGTGTGCAAGCTTTAAGGATGACCTCTGTTGATATTCACGTAAGTATATGATGCTACTAATACAGAAGGCCTCAATTTGGAATCGTAAAAGCAATTCCAAATAATTTTAGAAATTCAATAAATATTCAACTGAACAAAATTTCCTAACTATTATACTGACATAGATCAGAAACTCCCACATACGAGTGAGGATGCAGAGATGCACACAGACACCTAGAATTTCATTGGATTGACATCCTCAGATAAGACTAAAATGCACATGGGTTGTCAGCTCCTTTATTCCATATAACTACCACACACATTTCAAAGCTATTAGAAAAGAAAACATCTGATAAGATGTACAGCCTCCAGCAGGATACAATTTCTGTCCTTGTAGACAGCTATGGTTTAGAAGTGTCACTGTATTTTTGGTCATTAGATTAAAACTGCTGTGGGTTCCTTCACCATTAAAAATTTCTGCAATGTCAATTTCCATGATGTCAAACTCCACAACATCAATCGCATTCAGCTGGAAAATTCATGTTCTAATGAACCCCTGTCCTAAGTGTAATTTAGATTTTAAAAAGCTGTCTTTAGGAAGAAGTGTTCACACTTATTTTTCTCCGCCTGCTAAACATTGTACTATAATGATGCAAGCTGCACAAGTACGCCACTTCACAATACATATCATTTCACTACCCCAGAGCTGGTGTGGAACAGAGCCACAAGATTGAGTCCAAGTGCTAACAAGCTAAATTATAAGTAAGTCCAGAGGAATATGAAATATCTAGTTTTGAAAAGTGTCACAAAATTGTAATAATTCTCATAATATTATTGCGATTTATTGTAAAAGCAGGTTGATAGTGGGATTTGGATATGTTCTGTGTGTGTGTGTGTGTGTGTGTGTGTGTGTGCGTGTTTGGGGGGGAGGGGATTTAATTGAGTTGGAGACAGCTAGTCTGGAGGTTTTAGCTCATCAAAAGAAGCTAGGTTTGAAATGCTAAATACGCAAACATGGCTGAAGTTTTAGAATGTGAGGTGAGGAGAATTTGCATTTGTAGATAAATCAGGGTAGTTTGAATTGCAAAGAGATGGCAGGACGTTACACCTAGTTAGAGAAGCTAGGCCAAACAGTGTGTTTATTTTTCCCAAAGGTTACTAATAGTATTAGCACCATGAAAAGATTTATATTATGAGAAAGGTAAAGTTCTAAAGACATTTGGGAGCAAAGAATTTTCTTTAAAAGAAAGAAACATGTCTAAAAGAGAAGAGGCTGTGTGTCAGAGAGGGAACACATTATAAGATCTACCAGAAGTATGAAAAGCCTCCGGTATTTGTGCATTAAGCTGCTGTCTACAGAAACTGAAGCTGGGAAAAGCCACTTTGAATTCTACTGTTCAGGGTAAATGTGTTGACTTGCCTAGATCTGTTTAAATCTATTTGTTTTTTAATGTTACCTTAATGGGGGTGTAACTGGAAGCCAGATTAATTAGGGGTTTTAGGAGTTATTATAGTACTAATGTATAGACCTATGTATATGTTTGAAATCTTTTCTTTTGTTAATAAATGTTTAATTTAGTTTTGTAAAAAATCTCTAGAGTTTTGGTGGACTCATTACTACTGAATTCAAGGCACGCACGTCGAAATAAAATACAAATTGCAAAACTGTTGTGACTGCATGATCAAGTTTCCCTTGTGGATTTGATCCACCTGGCACACATCATCTGCCACATCATAACAAAAGAGGTGAAAACTAAGAGACATCAAAGAAACATATAAAATAATACATGGTTCAGAAAAAGTGAATGCATAGCAATTGACAGCAAGCAAGAGGGTACAGCTTCAAACTACTGAAAGGCAAATCCAAAGAAAGAAAACAAACATCTTAAATTTATATGGTGCTTTTCAACAACTGGATGTCCCAAAACTCTTTACAGCCAATGAAGTACTTTTGCAGTGTAGTCACCATTGTGCTGTAGGAAATGTGGCAGCCATTTTTCACACAGCAAGTGCCTACAACAACAATGCGATAATGAACAGATAATTTGTTTTGTCATATTGATTAAGGGATAAATATTGACCAGGCCATCGGGGATAACTCCCCTTCTGTGGTTCAATATAATATCATGGAATCTTTTACACCCAGACGGGAGGGCAGAAGGGGCTTGGTTTAATGTTTCATTCAAAATACAGCACCTCCAACAGTGCTTCACTCCCTCACTACTACACTGGAGTGTCATTTTTGATTTGTGTGCCCACAATCTCCTGACTCAGGGGCAAGAGTGCTACCCACTGAGCCACAAGCTGATACACAAGGAAGTGCTTTGCACTTGAGTGATCAATATGTGAAACGGAACCCTCGGTATAGCAATGGAAGAAATAGCCCTCGAGTCATTGAGGAAAAATCTTAAAGTTATGATGCTGGAACTGCAGGGCTTTTTTGGATGGATAAACCAGCAATAGGCCATTTGTAGGCCTTCCTCATTCATCTGGACATTATAATTCTGTGACCTGAAGGAAAATCATAGACAACTGCTGTAATAAGTTGTTTGGCATCTATAACAATACAAATATGCCAAGAGAAATAGCATTAAATGTAAAGTGATTTTGCTTTAAAACAAATTGACCTCATACATTTTTGTGGTGTGACAAATTCCCAGCAGTGGAATGTATTGAGTCTACCTTCTTCTGGCTATCTTCCATATAGGTCTATGCAATCGCATTGCACACAATAAATCTTCCCAGACGGTATGATCAAATTGAAATTCTGCTGGACCGCAGAAAATAAAAACTCTAGTACAGCTTTGTATCTGTTTTTGAAAGAAATAAAACTAAGAAAACAAATCAATTGAAAGATTTACATGCTCCATGTAATCAGCATTTGGCAAGAAAAGTGATTTTTATTTTAAATTGCATTTACATTGTACTTCATCACACTTTATAATTATTTTAAAGCACTTCATGTACAATTAACTACCTCTTGGTGCAGTGACAGCTTTTATGTAGGTAAATATGGTAGTTATTTTTGTGGTAATCTGAGGTGTAACACACTTTTAAGGCAACGTGAGCAGATCGACCACGTGACTGTAAGACTCAGTAGCTGTGTAGTGCGGGCTACCATGTTAATGTTAGTTTAGAGTAGGGTCTGGCTGGTGAAGCACACATCATGTTAGTGCTCTGTTGTTTGTGTAAATAAATAGTATGTGCTTCATTTCAGATTGGTCTCTTCATCAGCAGTATATTGTAATCAACTCGCCTGTCGACAGATAAGTATGCAACCGGTTCGTGAGCAAACCGACCCCATAGTAAAATATAACAATTTTAATTACGGGAAGCCTTCACATAACAAAAATGAATAAATGATCAGTTAGTCCGTTTTCTTCTGGTATTAAGTGGGGGAAGGCTCTGAACGCATGAATATAATGATAGAAGTTCTATAGCACAGAAGTCAGTTATCTGACCTATTGTGTCTGCACCAGTTTTAAAGCAGTGAAAAATTAACCTCTCTGTCTGATAGCTTCCTCAATATGAATTAACTTTTCCAATGAAAAATGCAGCTGTCTTTACTATTCTTCCCAAACAGAGCCAGGGGATTCTTAGCATGTACCTGAGACACTACGATAGGAAAATAGTGGCTTGGTTTAATATCTCATCCAAAGAACAACACCACAAGCAATACAGCATTCCTCCCTGGAATGTCAGCCTAGAAACTGTTAAAATCATGGCATGGCACTTGAATTCATGAGTCAGTAAAAAATTGCCACCAAATAAACTGCGTTGATTCTAATGTGAACCAGATTGTTTCATGCAATGCAAATCATTCAATGTTTCATTTCGGTGCCTGAGGCTTCAAATTCTTGAGATACTGCTTCAAAAACCTTTTATGCATTCCTGAATTGTACATAGCTTAGATATATTATGAACATTTTTGTTGCTTTATTTCAAAGTACAGCCAGCAAAACTGAGAACTGCCCCTAATTAATCAATTAAACTATAGCTCATGGTTAGAAAAATTAAGTCTCTATATATATATATGTGTGTGTGTGTGTGTGTGTGTGTGTGTATATATAGTTGAAAGGGTCCTTCATACCACATTTTTTGTTTTAAAAATAGGTTCTTATGGAAAACATAAAACCCTCAAAATAACTTCTGCAATTCAATACTGGGCAAATGGCTTCTATTCATTTCACACCACTGGAAGCATAAATGTACACATTTGATTACACAACAATGACATCTGGGAAAACAACTTAATAAGCATTCAAAAGAGCTCAATTTTTAAAACATTCATTCATAGGATGTGGGCATTGCTGGCTAAGCCAACATTTATTGCCCATCCTAATTGCCCTTGAGAAGGCAGTGGTGGGCTGCCTTCTTGAACCGCTGCAGACCATGTGGTGTAGGTACATCCACAGTGCAATTAGGGAGGGAGTTCCAGGATTTTGACCCAGCGGCAGTGAAGGAACAGTGATATATTTCCAAGTCAGGATGGTGAGTGTCTTCAAGAGGAACTTCCAGCTGGTGGTGTTCCCATGCATGCTGCCCTTGTCCTTCTAGATGGTAGGGGTCGTGGGTTTGGAAGGTGCAGTCAAAGGAGCCTTGGTGAGTTCCTGCAGTGCATCTTATAAATGGTACACACTGCTGCCATTGTGCACCGGTGGATCTATGGACTATTAATTGAGATCATGAACCAACAGGAAAGCCATGGCAAAGGCAAGGCACTTCAAACACATTATTTGTGTACCTATTAAGGAGCTTGCTGTAAGTTGTACAAAGTACTTCCCCCTCACTGATTGACTTCTCAAGTGTACTACTGGAATCCAAAAGGTTTATGCATCTAAAAAAATGGGTATTTTGAATTACTAGTTAGTTACAGTTCTGATCTGGTTGCAACAAACATGGAGGAATGATACTGTTCAAAATGTATAGATGCTTGAGTAATCCAGAGAAAGACTATGCAGTGGAGAATGCATAAGAGTTCTTATTTATTTCACTCTGTTATAATTAGCTTGCAGCTGTTGTTATTTGGACTGACTTCAACAATATGCTGTTACTTATTGCTTTTGTAAATAACTTAAACTATGAATAAACTAGTTTGATAGGTTAGTCCGTAATGAATGAATCCGGTGTGACTAATATTAATTGCCTTCTGAAGTTACACAGATGCATGGTGGAAACTATCTGTACTCCAGAGTAAAACAGTTCTGTTGTTTGGCTGAGGCGCCACAATATTTTCAACATAGAATCCCACTTCAGTTCACGGAAACAGTGAGAGCTAGCTTAAGGAACACGGGATGAAGCTTTAAGAGCTGTCCAAATTTAACACTTTCTACTTTGTAACACATAATTATCCTAATATGATTCTATATAATAGCAATTGACCAAACGGTCAATGGTCTATGTAAAAAAAATGCATAATGCAACTTTGGAATTTGAGTTTCGTAAAAAATGAGAAATTACAGTGACCTAGTCTAATTTACTCAAGTATTGAAATGAGGGCAGCTGCCTTTTGCACAACCTACCTCTGGGCAGGGGTGGGTTCTGGATAGGCTTAAAAACAAAAAAACTGCGGATGCTGGAAATCCAAAACAAAAACAGAATTACCTGGAAAAACTCAGCAGGTCTGGCAGCATCGGCGGAGAAGAAAAGAGTTGACGTTTCGAGTCCTCATGACCCTTCGACAGAACTGGTTTGCCAGCAATCAGCAATGTTGTTTGTAACAAAGTTAACCAGGCCAACTAGACCAATTGAAAAATCTTTGGATCTCTAACAAATGCTAATCCAGGGCCCTGACTGTACAAAGTCAAATACAGATTTTTAAAAAGCAACATGAAGAGTG